>NC_060077.1:85397578-86022578 GCF_922984935.1 Meles meles | reverse complement strand
TTTTTAATTAAAATGGATGAAATCTGAGCAAGCACCTCAGCAGAGAAGATATAGATGACAACAAATAAGTACTGGAAATTATATTTAATATTATTTGTCATAACAGAAATTAAAATCAAAACAAGGGATACCACTACACAATTATTATAGGGGTTGATATCCAAATACCTCACAATATCAAATGCCACTGAGAATGCAGAACAAGAGAAATCTCTTTCACTCTTAGTATAAATGCAAAATGGCACCATAACTTTGGAAAATAACTTGTAGTTTCTTACAAATTAAAAAGTTATTTTATTATATGATCCAGCAACTCTACTCATGTATTTACCTAGCCGATTTTTAAATTTATATTCACATAAAAAGCTGCACCCAAATATGTATAGATTTGTTTATAATCAACAAAACCTGAAAGTAATCAAGATGCTTTTCAGTAAGTGAATTAACACACTAGTACATTTGTATAATGTATTTCTATTGTATGTTGAGATATTATTTTTATTGGATAATTAATTATCATTCAGCAATAAATAATGAGCTATCAAGCTGTAAAACTGTATGGATTTTTTTTTTAAGATTTTATTTATTTATTTGACAGACAGAGATCACAAGCAGGCAGAGAGGCAGGCAGAGAGAGAGGAGGAAGCAGGCTCCCTGCTGAGCAGAGAGCCTGATGTAGGGCTCGATCCCAGGACCCTGGGATCATGACCTGAGCCGAAGGCAGAGGCTTTAACCCACTGAGCCACCCAGGCACCCCTGTATGGATAAATCTTAAATGCCTATAGTTAAGTAAAATAAGCCAGCTTGAAAAGGCTACAAATCAACTAATTCCAATTATATTCTGTAAACAGGAAACTGTAGATCCTAGATGAACAGTGATAGCCAAGGGTTGGAATAGGGTTTAAATAGGTAAAACTTTTTAGTATTATTTTATTTTATTATTTTCTGATTTTTATCTATTTATTTATTTAGGGGTTTTATTTATATCTGAGTTAGTTAACATACGGTGTGTTATTAATTTGGATGTAGAATTTAATGATTGATTAGTTGTAACACCCAGTGCTCATTACATCAAGTGTCCTCCTTAATGCCCGTCACCCAGTTACACAAGTCCCCCACCCCCGCCTCTCAAGCGACTCTGGGTTTGCTCTCTGTAGTTAAGAGTCTGTATGGTTTGTCTCGCTCTGTTTTTATCTTATTTTATTTCTCCCCTTCCCCTATGTCCATCAGTTTTGTTTCTTAAATTCCACATATGGGTGAAATCATATGGTATTTGTCTTTCTCTGACTGACTTATTTCACTTGACATAATACTTTTTAGTTCCATCCACATCGTTGTAAATAGCAAGATTTCATACAAATGGCTAACAGACACATGAAAAAATGCTCAACATCAGTCATCACGTCAGGGAAATACAAATCAAAACCATAATGAAATACCACCTCACACCAGTCAGAATGGCTAAAATTAACAACTCAGAAAACAACAGTTGTTGCCAAAGATAGAGAAGAAGGAGAACCCTTGTACACTGGTGGTAGGGATGGAAACTAGTGCAGCCACTCTGGAAAACAGTATGGAGATTACTCAGAAAGTTAAAAATAGAACCACCCTATGCCCCATCAATTGCACTACTGGGTATTTATTCAAAGGATACAAAAACAGTGATTTGAAGGGACACAGGCACCCAATGTTTATAGCCGTGATGTCCACAATAGCCAAACCATGGAAAGATCACAGATGTCCACGGATGAATGAATGGATAGAGAAGAGGTGGTATACATACAGAATGGGCTATTACTCAGCCACTAAAAAGACATGGGGGAATTTTAAAGAAACAATCCTTTCAGACATAACATATTTTCCAAAACCCATAGGAATTTACAATGCAAAGAGTGGAACTTGATATATAATTTCTCAAAATTCGTCTAGGAATAGAGGATTCCAGAATGGAATTCAGAATACGACAAAATAATCCAACTGTATTATTACAAATTCATGAAACAATCTGACCTAACTGGACAGCAGCGAGTGGGAGAAGAGCTGATTTAAGTAAATGGAAATGTGTGGAGTCTATAAATTTAAAGGCAAAAGAGATGGAATATAAGCATTATACTTCAGCTGGTAAAGTTTTTTTTCATTTTTTGTTTTGTTTTGTTTTGTTTTTCTCATGGGAGGTTAACAATTTTGATACTCTATGCAAGTACACTAGAATACAGTGATCAGGAAAATGAATGGAAGAAGCCCAGAGCTGTATCTCTCATTGCTGGAGTGGAATTTACACATTAAGTGCCAGAGGCTGGACTAATCCATGTGGTCATGGATCCATATCACATCAATATGGTTCACTTTTAGCTTAATATAGATGTAAATGGTTCCACATAGAAATATTAATAAACATGTTTTTACACATAAGTTATTAAACACACATTTTCTTGCTCTTTCAGCAGAAAGGGCCCACCCCCATAGCAATGAACATACGAAATACACATTTCCTAGTTTCTAATACCAATCTTCCAGAAAAGGAAGCAGGGCTCCTTTTAAGAACAGGTGATCTGGGGCGCCTGGGTGGCTCAGTGGGTTAAGCCGCTGCCTTCGGCTCAGGTCATGATCTTGGGATCCTGGGATCGAGTCCCGCATCGGGCTCTCTGCTTAGCAGGGAGCCTGCTTCCCTCTCTCTCTCTCTGCCTGCCTCTCTATCTACTTGTGATCTCTCTCTGTCAAATAAATAAATAAAATCTTTAAAAAAAAAAAAAAAAGAACAGGTGATCTAGTAGGGCCAAGGAATGTACAGGATGAACCTGGAGCAACTTGGAGTGCCAAAGAGTAAGGAAGTGTTAAACACAGATACACACAATGGTGGGGGTAAGCCAAAGAAACAAAGGAACCAACTGGAACCTGCCAGGGATGAAACACTTTGAGAACAAAATAGTAACGGGGCATTGTGTTATAACCCAAAGCATAAAATAAATATCTGGAGTTCATACTGACATAAATAAATACTTGAATAAATGAGTAAATGAAGGACATTAGAAAAATCTCCCACACAGAATTCAAAAAAAAATGCATGTTCAAAGAGTTTGGATAAAATTCTGTAAACTCCTTAAGTTCACCTGCACATAGCAACTTCCTTCCACCAAATAGTGTATGGTGGGAGAGAAAGAATAACTTCACAGTAGAGAAGTCTGACAAATGCCACTGAGCCCAGTGATCAAGATTAACATGAACAGTGATATGTCATGTCAATAGGTCAATAGAAGGTATGCTTGATATGATGTGATGAAAATGACATTTACCTCTATAGTCTTCCTTCAAAAACCACATAATCTTTTTCTAACCATAAGATAAATGTCAAACAAATCCCAATTGAGGGACATTCTACAAAATATCTTACCAGTACTCTTCAAAACTAAGGTCATCAAAAAGAAGGAAAGTCTGAAAACTGTCATAGTCAAGGGGAGCCTAAGGAGACATGACAACCAGGTGTGATGCAGTAGTCTATAAAAGATCCTGGAACAGCAAATGGACATTAGGGTATTAACAAATGAGATTAAAAACAAACAAAAAAACAAACAAACAAAACTCAAAAACTATGAACTTTTCTAATAATATTGTAACAATATTATTTCATTAATTGAACACCTGTAGTTTATTAATGAAGATAGAACACAGTGGGAGATACTTAGCGTTGGGTATGTGGGAAGTCTCTGTACTAGCTTCACAATTTTTCTGGAAATTTAAAATGGTTCTAAAATAAAAATATGTGAAAAACAAAATACTGTATTATACTCTTAACTTCTGTAACACTGAAAATATTGAAGTAGAGCCTAGATGATTGTGGGTTGGGCAATTTCCTGAAATCAATGCAAACCTGGACTAATTTCCTCACATAAAATGTTTTTTATTGTATTATAAAGTAAGGTCTGCCCTTCATATACTGAGGTTCAGCATAGTTTATTTGACTCAGTGTATAAAATGCTGACATAGTCTCTATCCTTGCCTTCTATGAATTTACAGTATAGAAAAATAAGACATTTAATGAAACTGTGTTGACAGTTTTAGACCCATTATAGGGGCACGGCATGCCAAGGCTGTGGTAGAAACAAAGAACAGAGAAGTGAGCCCAGTACATGGTTCTTGGGTGTTTTCTAGAGAAGATGTTTCCTGATTTGACTCTTGAAGATAAGTTGTAATTATTTAGACTACGAAGGTAGGAAAGAATGTTCCAGAAAAGAATCTGGTGAGCAAAACAGAGAGTAATTTAGGAGCATTTAGGCAGCTAGAAGCCCCAGGGTTAAGTGGATGATTAAAACCAAGGATTATTCTGAAGGAATATGTTGGGGTCAGTTCTGCAGTGGGCTCTATCTGTCCTGTTAAATACCTTGCATTTTACCCCTATATTCAAGTTGATCTACTCTTTAATCGTGTGAGTTAACTCTTCCTGTTTGCTAATAAAAATTACTTGTATTCTAAAAGTTGGCATAAAAACCAAAATTAATATTTTTCCCTGTTCTGCTTTGATGCAATTGTTTAGCACGAACATGTTATGTTAGGGTAGAGTTTGACTAACATCTGGATATTATTGCAAATTTGCCTTCGGGGATGTATTTCAGAATGGCTGCTACAAAGAGTAAACATATAACTTTTCTCATTTGAAAGAACACACTAGATTTGGGTTTTTTTCCCCAAAGAGAAAAAAAAATCAAAGCACAATGGAATTAGGCAGATGTCACTCATTCATTAAACATAGTCTCAACCACTTCTTGTAAAAACAAAGGAATGTGGAAAGTTGTTTTTCATATGTACATTCCATATCCTTTTAAAACTCTTAAAGTAACAGTGCATTTATGCACAGATATTTTAAAAATCTTTCAGGCATTGATTTCTGCTTATGTGCACAGAATGCTAAAGACTTCAAGAAAGTCCTTGAACAATAACTGAAAGACCAGCTGCTGATTTTGTAATCCAGAAAGGTTTACATAGACAATAGGTTCTCATCACACATGCCTGCTTCCCATTACTTTTCTCCCAGTGTTCAAATAAATGTTCGATGCATCGCTTTTTCTAATTGTAATTTCTTCATTAAGTTAATAGAGACAAGCAGGGTAGATGTGCATCTCATGGTGTGAAAAAAATATCACCCACCAAGTAACACGTCCCCTACTGAGGTGATTAAATTAACAGAACTGTAATTAAATGAACAGGAACTGTCGGTTTCAGAAGCTTTCTCTTGCACAGTATTTCATAAAGTGATTACAGGCTCTTTTAAAGCAGAGACTTCATCTGCCTTTTTATTGAATAAACTTTACAAATAAAAGTTACTTTGTTAAAGTTTATTTACATAACGGTAACTGCTACTGAAAACTTTTTAGAAGACATCTAAAATTTTACGAAAAAATAAGCCATGTTCAGTGGTGTCAAAGCCAAGCATTTTTACATCATTTGACAGGAATAGTTGTACTATGAACTGTGTAAAATATTTTGGAGTTCTTGAATATTTGACAATAAATGCACCAAAACACCAGTCTTTCATAGTTTGGCAAAATGCTGTGTTTTACTACATAACTCTTTTTGATAACAACTTGTTGAGGGGAGTTTATAGAATTTATAGAATTGAGTAAGTTATAGCCTTTCCAGTAAATAGAGTAAGTGTGCTCATTGATTGAGAGCATAGATTATTGAAAAACAAACAAACAAACAAAACCTCTGGGTTCAAATATCAGCACTCATAATGTTTTTACCATGTGTACACTCACAGAGAATCTTTTCTACTAAAACCCCACTTGAGATGAACATTGATAAACAACCCCCCAATGAGTTTTCTAAGAGTACGCTGCTATCTGTGGTGGCCTCGATCTTCTTCGAGTCAAGAGTGTCCCCACGTCATTGCTCACCGGGAGAAGCCAATGGGAATAGAGGTCTCTACTTCTGCATCCACTGCACATGTTGCTATATGCCTCTCCCTGGTCTTCCTGAGTTCCGGAATGTTATGAAACATGTGGAACATAAGTATAGCATGGAGGACCACAGGGGAAGGGAGGGAAAACTGAATGGGAGGAAATCAGAGGCATAGACAAACCATGAGAGACTCTGGATTCTGGGAACCAAACTGAGGGTTACAGAGAGGAGGAGGGTGGGAGATGGGGTAGGCCAGTGATGGGTATTAAGGAGGGCACCTATGGTGATGAGCACTGGGTGTTGTATGAAACTAATGAATCATTGAACACTACATCAAAAACTAATGATGTACTATATGCTGGCTAATTGAACATAATAATAAAATAACTAAAAATAAAATCTCCTTTTGATACAAAAAAAGGGTGTATTTCATTTGCCACTCTTCAGTGGGGCAAACTGTGGTAAATCACTTTATCTGTCTGAACCTTGTATTCTTTGCATGTAAAATTGGATAACAGTTATGTCCTAATTTGAGTATCCTCCCAAAATAATCTTAGAGGATTTTGCTCAGAAGTTTTATTTAGGAGATCATAGGAAGTGAGTGAAGGAGTAAGGAGAGTGAAGTAAGGAATGGAAAACAACCGGTAGAAAATGTTACAAGCAGAGGGTGTTTGGCTTCATAAGACCTCTTCATAAACAACTTGCATTGAAAGAAAGAAAGGGAGGGAGGGAAAGAGAGAGGGAAGGAGGGAGGGAGGGAAGGAAGGAAGGAAGGAACGAACGAACGAACAAATGAACAAACTCGTAAGTGCCTCCTAGAATCATCTATTTGTGGAATGGGAAGCTGGACCTTTACCTGTTAGATTTGTCATCCTGTTATTTAAATCCCACTAAGCTGAAAGACATTCCGTGTGTGTTAAAGGCAGAAACTATCCGTGTGACTCTGCGTTCCCATGAAACTGGCCAGTGTAGCTTCAGAGGGAGGTAATGCAGGCACGAGAAATAACCGCTCTGTGCTCCCAACTAAAATAATTATTTTGAAGATTAAATGTAAAAATACATTACAGTATTTAGAAGAGTCCTGGGGACATGTAGTCATCATGTACTAAGTGGTCTGAGCGTCGTTTTTATTGTCATTATAATGATGCTCATTTTTATTATTCTGTGAGGAATTACATGCTTTGAGACAGCTCATCTTCTACTTATTCTCTCACATAAATTAAACATAAAAGATCTTCAATATGCTAGTTTATAACGTATCTCACATATAGACTGCACAGGATGTAAAGGAATGGATAGAGTTTATGTTACTTTCTTGTCTCCTTGCTAATGGTCATTTAAAAAAATCCTAGTTTAATTCCCACCTCTAATTGGCTGTGGTAATCACTTGCATTAAATTAGTTGGAATAGCATCATATATTCCGTTTGTCAAAATACTTACATGAAGCCCTTTTTTTCACTGAATAAAGGGCTCCTTCCCTCTGTCTCCCTCTCTCTGTCGTCCTATCCCTCTCCCTTCCTTCCTCCTCCCTTCTTCCACCCCATGTCCTGCACTTGGTAAATGCCATCTTGTGTAATTCCTAACTACACTATCATCTACACTATATTCTTACCTTTTCTACTTTCAGTCTTGGGTTGTACCATTTTTCCCTTTTCTCTCTCACATTGTATAACTCAATCACACATTCCTTTAATTATGTTATTCTTCCTTTACCTTCTTTCTTCTTTTAATTTCTTTCATTCAAGTGTATTCCACATATGCACAGAGTTTTATCCACCAAATATGGAAGACTCAATCTTTACTTCCTTATGTTTTCTCCTGTTTGTTTTTTTTTTAAGATTTTATTTATTTGACAGACAGAGATCACAAATAGGCAGAGAGACAGGCACAGAGAGAGGGGGAGGCAGGCTCCCTGCTGAGCAGAGAGCCCGATGCGGGGCTCGATCCCAGGACCCTGGGATCATGACCTGAGCTGAAGGCAGAGGCTTTAACCCACTGAGCCACCCAGGCGCCCCGTTTGTTTTTTTTTCTTTTAACAAGGATCAGATTACTACTAATCTATTTTTTTTTGAAATATATGTGTGCAAAATATAGGAAAGAAAGATTTAAAAAGACAATTATTACAAAGTTTATGTGTTATTTGGATTAATAGGTGTGAGTTCTTTACTTACACATATTAATTCCACTGATCTTTTTTTTTAATGCTCCATTGCACTTGTTATTTTCTTCATGGATTTTTTAAATGTTTGCTGACATGTGACTTACACAAAATGAAATATTCTAATCTGAAGTATACAACATGAGGGATTTGTATTTTGTATTCATGTTAACACAATTCTGAGTAAAATACAAAACATTTCTCTTCTATTTTGATAATTTTAAAAAATAAATTAGTGTAGTATATAAATATTATGTTTCAATTCAATAATTCTAATGAAATTAGAATTATTTTTAAAAAATTGCCCAGAATTTATGCTCTAGATTAACAGTTTTTCATATTATATGTCCATTTGATTTTAGCCTGACTTCCAACATTAGCAGTCATTTATTCATTTTGCATCATGTTTCCTTTCAGATTCTAGGAATGGGAAAGTCCTTTTACAAGTTATTGTCACCTAAAATACTCAATATTAGATTTTAAATATACCAATTCCAATCTCTTTGCAATAAACATTATTCATAGATAAATAGAAAATTTAATTAAAATAGAAATGGTTGTATTTATTGATCAGAAAATTTTACATATTAGTGTCTTCTCCTAGAGACTATAGTAGGAATGATTTCAGTTATTACATAATGTCACATATAATCTTGCTAGCTTTCATACACGATCTTTCTAAAATTCCTATCTAACCTCATTTTTAACACTTGTAAAATTTTACTGTTACCTCATTGCCCACACAATTTAAAGGTCCATTTTTGGCCCAGCATCCAAGATAAACTTTGGTCAGGCCCTCCCTCCAATTAGGCTTTTTGTCTTCTCATATCTGATTCAAACAAATGCACCTAACTTTCCAACTAAAATAAATATTTTGCAATTTTCAGCATATTCTATGTTTTCTTCTTTACATTAGTGTACATTTCATATGCTGCTTCTTTGCCCCAAAATGCACCTCTCTCTCCTCTTTTTCTCTCTCACACCACTTTTTTCTTCAGGTTTTTTTTTCCCCTGTCTGAATATAAGATCTCGTCTAAAGGTTAAATTATCTGTGAAGCCATCTTCAGATAACTCAATCTGCCCTTCTGTCTGAGTATCATGTCCTATCCCACCTGCCTCAGCCAAAATGTCCAATAGTGTTTTAGTAAATTACTTACCTGTCATTCTAAAGATAATACGAGACAACAATGAGGAAGTACAAAATCTTGCACATCTGCATATCCCCAGATGTTGCAGTCTTTGTCTGAACAAAAGAACAAATGAACACTTCTTTGGGCATTAGTGACTTAAGGCCCAGGTTTCCCAGTGTTATTTTTGGGGCAGAATTTCCAACATGGAATGTGTCTCTCCTTCTTGATTTTCCACATAATTTTGAACAAAATGTGTATCTAACCATGAAATTGTTTGTGACAAAAAAAAAAAAAAAGTCCCTCATCTAAATGGATCATAATAAAAGTCCTTATTTTAAGGATGAAGGAAGCAGATTGGAGCTGCAGCATTTCTTGCAAATTATTCACTTATGCACTTGTTTTCTAAGTATTTGAATTAATACAAAATGTCCCAAATGATAGGAGCTTAGGTTCTGTACATTAGCTAATCCTTTGTGAAGTAACAGCATGCCCAAATGTCGTTTAGTTCAAATCAAAGACCTCAGACAGTTGGTGAAATACAGCAGAAGGAAATCTTCTTTGATATGCTAATGATTCAATGTGTTATTCATGAAGTGTTGCTCACCCTGGACACTGATATCAACTTTAGTAGAGAAAACAGTTATTACACTTTGTTTTATTTAATTTCCATGCTTTACTTGAAAAGTGAATATAAATGAAGAGAATGCTAACCTTCGTTTTTGGAAAACGAAATCTCCAGGGAAACAATAGATCTTTGTTTTTTTTCTTAGATCCGTTTCAGATTTCTAAAGAATGTATCATTATTCATAGACGTATTCCTAGCATGATCTTTTTCTCCTACATACTAGCCAATTTTGTTGAATGAATGAGTTCAGTGCTATACTGTAGACCAAATTCTAATAACAACAGATACAATTTATTGAATGTCTTCTACATTTGGTATTTTGTGTACATTATCTCCAAAAATAAGAACACTTTTTAGAAAACAGACTCAGATTATACACAACTTCCTATAGTCACACACAAGAAAATGTGTGGAGGAAGGTGTAAATTCATGTCTGTCTTTTCTAATGGCCATGTGCTTTCAATATCATTGTGTTAGTTGGGATAGGCTCACTTTCACTGCAGATTCAAAAACTGCCTAATCTTAGTAACATAGCAAAAAATAAGTTTTCCTCTTGCTCATGTTACATTGTCCTTTGTGGGTGAACAGAGGGACTCTGGTAAGTCAAAGAAGAGCAGAAACTTTCTAAATGCCTGTCCTGTCATCACTCAGGCTACCACAGTTTGTACTATCAATAAAGAGTCCTTTGATGGTTACCCAATTTAAGACATTGTTGTTTGAGTTGCAATTTGGGTATAAAGAAATAAGCTTCTGTAACCTGACCTACAAATATGAAAAATAACTATGAAGTATAGGGAATACTTTTTAAAATGTCTGAAACTCCTAAAGGATAAATAAAAATAAGGAGATTTGAAAAGGACTTAAGATTAAAACAAAACAAAACTGCTAAAGGAGGAAAGTTTGATGCAAGAAAGTAAACCACTAGGAAGACTCTCTCTTTCTCATTGGAAAGTCTAAGAAAAGAAATCCAAGGCACAAGCATTACAGAAAAGAGACAGCCAAATCCATAAAGCAGAAATCCAGAGGAAAGGCAGCTCCATATATGATATATAAATTTTGACCCAAGTCTTGGTATTGTCCCTGAACTATATATTCCTGGGATAACGGGAGGCTGATTAAATAAAGAATTGTGCTGCAACCCACTGCAGGTGTGACAGTTTCTAGTTAGAATCACATCAAGCTAATGACCTGCTAAGACAAAGCATAAACCCTCTTTAGAATAGTATGACAAAATCCAGAGTACCCACAAAATAATGTTCACAATATCCAGGAAGCAATCCAAAATTATCCAAAGTAAAAAGAACAAGGATAAAAGTTTTACCACAAGAATACAAGAAAATACAAGAAAAAAAAAGAACAAAAAATAAACTGAAAACACAGAATCTAAGATTTTAAAAAATGTAAAAAAAAAAAAAAAACCAAAAACCCAAAAACAAAATACATGCACACAGTTCATATGTGTAGACTAATATTAAAAATTCTATTGAAACAGTCAACAAAACAAAGAGGCAACCCACGGATTGGGAGAAGATATTTGCAAATGACAGTACAGACAAAAGGTTGATATCCAGGATCTATAAAGAACCCTCAAACTCAACACACACAAAACAGATAATCATATCAAAAAATGGGCAGAAGATATGAACAGACACTTCTCCAATGAAGACATACAAATGGCTACCAGACACATGAAAAAATGCTCATCATCACTAGCCATCAGGGAGATTCAAATTAAAACCACATTGAGATACTACCTTACACCAGTTAGAATGGCCAAAATTAGCAAGACAGGAAACAACGTGTGTTGGAGAGGATGTGGAGAAAGGGGAACCCTCTTACACTGCTGGTGGGAATGCAAGTTGGTGCAGCCACTTTGGAGAACAGTGTGGAGATTCCTCAAGAAATTAAGAATAGAGCTTCCCTATGAGCCTGCAATTGCACTACTGGGTATTTACCCCAAAGATACAGATGTAGTGAAAAGAAGGGCCATCTGTACCCCAATGTTCATAGCAGCAATGGCCACAGTCGCCAAACTGTGGAAAGAACCAAGATGCCCTTCAACGGAGGAATGGATAAGGAAGATGTGGTCCATATACACGATGGAGTATTATGCCTCCATCAGAAAGGATGAATACCCAACTTCTGTATCAGCATGGATGGGACTGGAAGAGATTATGCTGAGTGAAATAAGTCAAGCAGAGAGAGTCAATTATCATATGGTTTCACTTCTTTGTGGAGCATAACAAATAACATGGAGGACATAGGGAGATGGAGAGGAGAAGGGAGTTGAGGGAAATTGGAAGGGGAGATGAGCCATGAGAGACTATGGACTCTGAAAAATAACCTGAGGGTTTTGAAGGGGCAGGGGGGTGGGAGGTTGGGGGAACCAGGTGGTGGGTAATAGGGAGGGCACATATTGCATGGAGCACTGGGTGTGGTGCAAAAACAATGAATACTGTTACGCTGAAAAGAAATAAAAGCAAAACAAAAACAAAAATAAAAAACCCTAGTATTTATTAAAAAAATTATATGAAATACGTAAATTTACAAATAAAAGAAGATCAATTAAATCCAAATATAATAAATATGGAGAAAGTCACACATGGATACATCACAGTAAAACTGTTGTAAACCAAAACAGATAACTTTGAAGGCAGCCAGAGACAAAAACAACCCATTAAACACTGACAATAAAGAATGTCTTAGGCCAGGGACTGCTCCTCAGAAACACTGGAGACTAGAATTGATTGGCACATCATACTTAAAATGTAAAAACCAAACAAATAAAACACCAAAACCAAAAGCCAAACAAAACAAAAACAATCCATAATTACATACCCATACACCCAAGATGAATATCTCAAAATGAAGGTATAATAAATACATTTCAGATAACAGAAAGTCAATTTTCCATATAAGACTTGCATTAAAAAAATGCCAAAAAAATTCTTCATGCTGAAGGAAAATAATACCAGAGGTTACTCAAATTTCCAAAAATAAATTAATATTAGAAATGGCAAATATGGGGCACCTGGGTGACTCAGTGGGTTAAAGCCTCTGCCTTCAGCTCAGGTTATGATCCCAGGGTCCTGGGATCAAGCCCCACATCAGGCTCTCTGCTCAGCAGGGAGCCTACTTCCTCCTCTCTCTCTCTGCCTGCCTCTCTGACTAGTTACAATCTCTGTCTGTCAAATAAATAAATAAAATCTTAAAAAAAATGGCAAATATATATTATAAATATAAAACACATCTTCCTCTAACTTGATCAAAATGCATTATTACTTTTTAAAGCAAAAATAATAATATTGCTTTGTGTGCTTACAATGTATATAGAATTCATTTTATATATTTTATAATTATAAAGCTTGCATTAAGTAAAAACACATATAAGATAGGAGGTTTTCCACGTATTGCATGGAGAACTTGGTGTGATGCATAAATAATGAATTCTGTTACGCTGAAAAGAAATTTTAAAAAATAATAAAATTAAAAAAAAAAGGAGACTTTCCTATGCTGAAGTGAAAGGGTAGAATTCTAACTTTGAATTCACTGTGAACATTTAACTATGTATACTATAATCTCTACAGCAGCTGCTAAAAATTTAATGATAAGAAGCATAACTGAAAAATCCAGTTAATGATTATAAACTGAATTATAAAACAATAGTCCAAAAGAATACAGGAAAGGGAAAACAAAGAAACAAACAAAAATGTGTACTGGCAGGAAATAAACACTAACATGATAGGGTGAAATCTAACAATATCAACAATTATACTAAATGTTAATGAGTTAGATATTCAAATTAAAAAGCAAAGGTAATCAGCATGGATAAATAAACAAGATCCAACCAGATCTGTCTACTAAAAATACACTTTAAATATAAATATACAATCGGGGTTTAAATTAAATATATAGAAAAATTACAATATGTAAACCATAAACATGACAAAGTTGAGGTGACCATATTAATACCAATTATAACAAACACCAAGACAATTACCACAAATAAGGAGGGCATGCAATAGTGATTAAAAAAAAGCCTACTTATCAATAGAGCATTATAGTCATAAATAAATAACTAATAATATGGTATCAAAATACATGAAGCAAAAATTGATAAAATTAAAAAAGGAATAGAGAATTCCATAGTCTAAATAGGAGATTTGAAGCATCTCATAACAACTAAATGAAAACAGCCAGTATATTTTTGGAAGATTTAATTATAATAACTAATTATTAGGTATTATTTCATTATTGATCACCAAGACCTTTTGATATTTTTTTAATTCTGCACTAAAAAAAATACGTAATTTTTTTCTACTTTATATTCTAAATTCCCAAAGTTATTATTACCCAAAGGTAATATTTTATATGGATCATTAAACAAGTCTCACTTATTTTAAAAGGACTAAAATTATACAGAGCATTACCTTTGACCACATCAGAATTAAATCATAAATTGGTAACAAAAGTATATACAGAGAAATTACAAATACATTGAAATTATGCAACACATTTCTGTATAATCTGAGGTAAAAGATAAATCACAAAGGATATATTTCACTTGAATAACATTTAATAAATATATATACATATAAAGATCATTGAAAGGGAGATAGAACTGCTCCTTTGAAAGAAATATATATCATTGCAAATGTATATTTGAAAATAAGGTCTAAAATTAATGACCTCTATTTCCATTTCAAAAATACAGAAAACAACAACAACACAGTTTAGAATTTAAAGGGATAACACATCATAACAAAATAGGATTTGGATGAGCAATTGAATGATACTTTTTAGACCAGCAACTGAATGATACTTCAACATTCAAATACCAATCAAGTTGTTCATCTCTACAAAAATCTTGCTAGCATTTTTTAATAGGATGGCATTAAAATTGGGGAAAAATTAAGTACTAAAAATATCAAATCTTCCTATCCATGAACATGGCTGATCTCTCCTCTTATTTATTTTCTTTTTTTCATCAATATTTTTTGTTTCTGCATATAGAGCTTGCATCAAATTTATTAGATTTTTAAATAACTTTCATTTTTTGTTCTATTTTTTCACTTGATTCCAACTGTTTATTAATGACTTACTAGTATATGATTGGATGATTTATATCAACTTTTCCCCTAGCACCTAAACTCACTTTTGTGTCCTAGGAGTTTGCTATTGTTTTGTAGATTATGTGGCATTTTCTATTTGGGCAAACAAGTCATTTTCAAGTAAGGACTGCTTTATTTTTCTTTCTAATCTGCATTCCACTTGTTATGTATGATTTATTATACAAGCAAGGCATTCCATTACAATGTTGCATAGGAGTGATGATAGAGGTCATTGTCTTCTTGCAGATTTTAGGTGGGAAGTATTTAGCCTTTCATAATTAAGTATGGTGTTAGCTGTAGATATTTTGCAGGTACATTTTGTAAGATTGAGGAAATTTCCTTCTGTTACTACTTTGTTGGGAGTTTTTAGCATGAATATATATTGAATTTTGTTTAAAGCTTAATAGATAATCAAATGTAAAGTATTGTCTTTGATTGAAGGCTTCCTGGAAATAAAAAGAAAAAATATATTTGGGAGATAACCAGGGACAGCCAAATACTCACTGGGCACTGAACAATGTTGAAAATTATTTTTCAGTTGTTAGGTTTGGTTTTGAGAATCTTTAATAATTTCCTGGTGATTCATTTATTCTCATATATTTTCCATGGATATTCTTATGACCTACAAGTGGTTCAGGGAAAGTTATAGCAAAATATTAAAATGGTTATCAAATCTGTGTATATGGGTGTCATTGCATTTTCATGTTGACTTTTATAAATATTTGGTCATTTCATTAGGAAAAAATAACAAGTACAATATACTTTACCTTATCTTGAATGTATATATTTCATTAGTAACTTCTAAATAATGGAACATTTTACTGAGTAAGCATTATGTACCTCCTTGAAATATTACATATTATATCATTCAATACTTCTTTATGAAAATATTTTATAGCCAATTTCTGTAGAAATCATTGCTAAGAAATGTTTGAACTTGTAAATATAAACTGTTAATTCTAAACATAAGAGTTTCTTTCAATTTTTAGATTTTGATGTTTGTGTATAAATATGCACATAGTTTATGTATATATAAAATAAATATATAAACACTAATAATTCTATTTGCATCTTTACGCATGTAAGCGATAATAAAAAATACTTGTTGAGGTGAGGTCAACCACGGTGTCTAAATTACAGGTCAGAAAATAAAATCAGTACTTGTTAAGTAGAAACTATGGGGATAAGGAGCCTAGTTCAGTCAAATCATGGTCATATGATGTGAAACCAGAAACAAAAGTCTGGAGGAAATCAGTGTCTTGTCATATCAAGAATTACTTCCTTTCAAAAATATGTTCAAATTACATCAAAGGAAAATGTTTTAAAATTTGTCTCAGAGATTGTTGCAGGGTTAAAAAACTTCTCAGATTGTATTTATCCAACAAATATGCATCTTTACACAACCTATATTTATCGTATAGTGCCTTTCATCCTGAAGTGCTTTACAAGTTGATTTACAAACTCTGTGTACTGCAATCATTTTCATTTTTGAAATGCACTTCATCCGTTATGCATACGTATATTTCATCTTATGAATTTCAGGATATGGCAGTGTAATCCCCAAATATCACTTTGAGTTTGAAACACTGTTTTACGGCTTCATGAAAACCACATGACAAATTGCTTACTCTGGTTTCTGTGACAAATCTGTCTTTTCAGTAAGTGGAGCTCTAATTGAAATGTACACTTCAACTTGTAGGCAGCAAAAGACAAAAAATATCAACTGGGGGCTCATGAATGGGTGATGCATTAGTTAGCATAAAATTTATTGAGTTACTACTGTGTACAGAAAACCTATTTAGGTGTTATATGAGGGAAATAAAAAGTGCAGCCTCTGGCCTTGATGATCATACAAATTAATTTGCAGAGACAAAACATAACCACATTTAGATTTCAGTATTCCTTTAAGTAGCATACCAACAGATGTGAGCAAACATATGGCTCAAGCTCAATTCACAAGTGCTGAGTTAATGCAGTAATAATATAATAATCAGAGCAGGACTGACTTCGATTCCTGAAGGGAATACATTTGAACCCAGCTTTTATTAGTAGAAAGGTTAAAATGATCCTAACATTCATTAGTAGATTTATTATTACACCATAGGTATACTTAGTTCATTTATTGTAATAGCTTTCTAAAATTCATGCAATTTCTGTTATTATTTGTTGGCTCGTGATGATTCGTTATTTCATACATTCATTCATTCATGCATTCTACCCCCCAGCCATACATTCAACCATCATTTATTGAACATTTGACGTATGTCAGAAAAACTGATAGAAGTCAATGACAAATTAGGGAACAAAACACAACCTAAGACCTTAAGAGGTGATTACTATTATTAAGATATGTTTTCCACTATCTGATATCACAGGGGTTTTTGTTTGCTTGTTTGTTTGTTTTGTTTTTTGACAGAGATCACAAGTAGGCAGAGAGGCAGGCAGAGAGAAAGAGAGGAGGAAGCAGGCTCCCCACTGAGCATGGATCCCAGGGTCCTGGGATCAAGACCTGAGCCAAAGGAAAAGACTTTAACCCACTGAGCCACCCAGGCACTCCTGATATCACAGTTTTAAATAATTAATATATACTTAAAATCATAGTAGTTAGAGTTTGCATAATACCTCTTTATATTTATGAATGTAAATAGTTGAATTATTTCCCTTCAAATTCCATATGTTGAAGCCCTAACCCCCTTAAAGATAAGGCCTTTAAACAGGTACTAAGGTAAAAGGAGGTCAAATGGATAGAGACTCACCCAGTATGACTGGTGTTATAAGAAGCTGAGATTAAAGACAACACCTAAAACATGTGAGCCTCCTGGGGGAAAGCGGCCATCATCAAGAGAAGGAGAAAGGACTCTAAAGAAACCAAAGATATGGACACCTTGGTCTGGGATTTCCAACCTCCAGAACTGTGAGAAAATCTGTTTCTGTTGTGTAAGCCAGCTATTCTGTAGTATTTTGTTTTGGCACCCTTAGCAAAATAATAAAATATCAATATCCAAATAAAGTCCAACATGATCACTTTTTCCTGATCCCTACGCATTACATTTTTTCCAGAAGCTGACAAAATGAAACAGAATTATTAAAAGTTTTTAACTGAATTTCTGAAAAGTGTCTTAGTAACAACACCCTTTCAATATCGTGAGAATATTGGTAGGAATTTTATGTAAAATAACTATAGAGGAAATTTTAACTTAATATGCTACACTTCCAAATTGATTTTCATTATGAAACTGGAGATATATTGCTGTAAAAACAAATTTGCCCTCAAAATACAATGAATCACCTTTTAAGATGCAGAGAAAGGAAGAAAGAAAGCTGAGAAACAGATAAGAAATGAGAGAAATAATGGATATAAAAGGTGAGAAGAAAAGTTTGTAAAATAAATAACCAAAGAAAGCATTAATAAAGTTTTTATTCATATTTATGATTACTATTCTAAAATAAGCATAGAGAAATATACAGTAGGGGCAAGAAAAAATGAGTTTCTTAAGATATATTTTACTCCCTAAATGCATTTTTCTTTTATTCTTTCCCTGTTTATAACTATATGTGTATCTTGAAAACTTACCTCCTCTGTTCACAGTTTCCTGAGTATATACAAAAATTTTTCCTTCCACATAAATGAAAATATGGTTTCAAGTATTATGGGAAAATTGCTGTATGCGTCATTACATTTGACAGAAACTTAGTACATTGTTTAATATTATACATTTGTGAAAAAATCATTTATATAATATAATCATTCCTATAAATATATAGATATTAAACATTATGAAGCTAAATACAGAGCATTTCTCATTATGGGTAATATAGTAATTATACTACCACATCTTAAATTATTACAGAATTTGGCATAAGATTTTGTGCTTTTGAATTATTCCTACCATCACGAGATGGTATCTAAATATTTTTTTAAATGAACATAGATTTCAGAGATGAAAAGTCAGAAAAATTTGAAGTTGATAGCGTTATATACAACAATAGATTCAGGTAAAACAATGCTAGGCATCACAAAGAAAGAAAAAAAGTACCTATATTACAAAAACACTTTTCTCCAAAGAAATCAAGATAATACATGATTAACTGATATTTTGCACATATTAAAAAGCAATTATTATTTTTGAAAGACACTCTTTACAAATTGTTATTTTTTTTCCTTAAGATCAGGGAGAGCATATTATTTAAATGATATTTTCTGTTTTCACTCATGAAAGAGATTAACAGAAATAGTACTATATCCCAGAGGTGTCTTACAATTACACATATTTTAACATTTTTGTAAATAAGACTGGATAAAATGTCAAATTCACACTTGGAAATTACAATGTTGAAATAATGAAAGAATGGAAATACAATTTTCTGAGTTTATTAAAATTAGTCAATGATTAGACAAGACATCTAAGCTTGAAAGTGGAGTAATATGTCAATAATTACATTAATATTAAAATAGTTCATTCTAAAAAAATAGTTCATTCTAATAAGCAATAACCAGGCTCCACTCACTGTACTTAGCCATTTACAGATTATTCAGGTAATCCCCATTATCATATAATTAAGAAGATGCTCTTATTGACTATTTAAACATCTTGCTACCTTCAGAGCCTGAAAATCTGCTGCAGGTCCCAAAAAACACAGAGCCAAAGTTTAAGTGCAAAATTAAATAGATGGATAATTGATACAGAGATATGGAAATACAACTCTAGATTCTAGATAACCAGATTTATATTTTTAGATTTTTCTCCATGTATATTGAGTTCTTCCTATCTTCTAACTTCAAAATTAAAAATCAAAATCAAAATCAAAAGATGGTTTAATCAAATTTAAAGACTATGAAATAGTATTAGGAAGGATATCTCTTCTTAGTTATTTCCAAAAGTTCATGCCATATATTTGTTTTTTAATAACAGATAGCTATGAACTATCAGGACTACACCTATAAAAGTGAATTTAATATTTCTAAACTGTATTTAGAACTTCTCATTATTGAGAACATACTGTGAAAACACAGATGTTTTTAAATATATTTTGTGATAAATATCCTTGATATGAAAAGATTATGTACACCAAGACTCATACATAAGTTGATACTGTGCTGGAAAAATTAGGTTAAGAAGACTCCATTTAGCAAAATGGTGACTTTCTTAATTTATCAAATATTTGTGACTTAACAAAATGTCTTAATTATTGAGTGTTTTAATAAATATAGATGATGAAAGTGATTCTTCTAGGCTCCTGTGAGGCCTTTATCCATATAATATTACATGCAAGTGTATAAAAGTTTTCAATACTTCAAAAATCACATTATTTTAGGGATGTATGGGTGGCTCCATGGGTTAACCGGCTGCCTTTGTCTCAGATCAGGATCTCAGGGTGCTGAGATCCTGATCTGAGCCCCATGCTGTACTCCCTGCTCAGTAAGAAGCCCGCTTCTCCTTCTCCCTCTGCTGCTCCTCCTGCTTGTGTTCTCTTGCTTGAGCTTCATCTCTCTAATCAATAAATAAAATCTTTTTAAAAATCACATTATTTTATTTTTCTATTTTCAATGTTGGAGGTGTTTCATGAAAATTTTGCTTTTGAAGGAAGTGGGTATGGCACCGTCAAAAAAAAAAAAAAAGTGTATTCTTTCTATGTGTATTTGCGTTCCGACCAGAGATCAAATTTTAAAGCTATTAACTAATATATATATATATATATATATTTTGAAAATTAACATAAGCCATAAAATACATTTCATTTGTTTTTTATTCATGTATTTACTGTCATCTAATCAATAAAAGTGTCTACACTTTGTGAAATGTGTGTAATACCAGGTCATAATATCTTAACCCAACCAGCACATTCATGTTCAAACTTGAACTTTGGGCATTAAAGCTCTGCCAAGAGCTAACAGTCATTTACTAGGGGTAGGCAAATATAGGTTTCTGCCTGACAACAGATACATGACCTTATGTCAGATTATTCAGCTCACATGGGGTATATGAGAAGTAGACCAAAATGCACATTCTCCACAGTCAGAAAAGGAGAGATATGGCATAAGGCAGGGCCAAATATGTGTTAGAAGAAAAGTCAGTCTAATGATATGCACAGAGCTTCAAATAATTTCTGATGTTTTCAACAGTTGTGTTGTTAGTTTCTCAGCTTTTGCAGACCTTAGCAGTTAAAGGTGTTGACAGGTACAGAATATATGGCACTGTTTTCTTAGTGAAATTCTAATTTATTTCATAGGCACACATAGCCTTTAAGTAATAATAATGTCAGAGATAATTTATTTGCAAGGGTATCTTTTTACATGTAATTTTAATTTAAATTTAAGTGTATTTTAAAAATGTGATATTCAGTGCTTCTGAACACAACTGTCATACCACCTGGTTAGAGCACAGTCAATTCTGAATTGATCATTGCCCATGCTGTGTCAGATAAAGGATTTGTGTCTGCTGTAGATAAAACATCAAAATATCCATAACATTCATCCAAGTGTGATCCTCTACACATGTTGACAATAAAACATAAATATATAACAATATCCATTTTGAACTTTAGATAACAGTGTAATTTATGTAGTATTTCCCTAGTTCATATGCAGGTTTTTTCATGTCTAATATTGCATTCATACATAATAGCAGTGATATTACATATGGCATGTAACAACTGTTTTCTTTTACAAAAGGGATCCCAAGTCTGTGGGGAGTAAAAACAGAAATCTTGGTGTTTCATGTTTGAGCTCGTGATATTTCTTAGAGTCAATAGTAGTAGGCTAGTGACATGGAACAGACTCCCTGACAAAGTCTTATAAAATGGTATACCTGCAATCAATCTGAGACAGCTCATACTGAATTAGATTTAATCAAGATGAAAGATGTTCATTTGCTTCAGTTCTTCAGTTGATTTCAATGTACACATTTAATAAAGACCCAACCTGTTTTACAGTGCTTTATATGCTATACATATAATCTGTATTTATATGTCTTTATGTTATTCTTTGTGAATAAAAGTATTTAATAAACTAAATATCAAATTCAACCACTAATTATACTTCCATTCTCAATAAATAACCCATATATTTCTTTTGAGAAATTCCACTTATTCATCAGTTACTCATAAAGATTTCTCATCTTTCTGAATAGAACACAATACAGAGGTGGTGAACCAATAATGAATATTAAATGTTATATTTGAATATTGCGTGCTAAGAGATCCCATGTTGTTGTAAACTCTTTGTTTATATACCCAAAAAAGTGTGTATATAAAATATTTATCATATATATATACACAAACATATACCTTCTATTCATATTCTTTATTTATATATCCTCATATATCACTATAGGTAGGGAAATAATTCATTTTCAAAATGCTAGCTTGCTGGGACATCTGGGGGGCTCAGTTGGTTAAGTCACTGCCTTCGGCTCAGGTCATGATCCCAGGGTCCTGGGATTGAGTCCCACATAGGGCTCCTTGCTCAGTGGGGAGCCTGCTTCTCTCTCTGCCTCTACCTCTGCCTGACACTCTGCCTGCTTGGGCTCTCTCTCTTTGATAAATAAATAAATAAATAAATAAATAAATAAATAAATAAAATCTTTTTAAAAAAATGCTAGCTTGCACAAAGGTTAAATTAATTTCTTTTTAAGAGAAGTAATTTCAAAAGAGAGACAAGTTATATTGACTCATATAACAAGAGAAAACTTATCTCAGATGTAACTCAGGAAGACCAGAGGCTTTTTTAGATTGCGAAAATTATAAGTTTCCTCAATTTCCTGACAGGCTTATATAACAGATGGTAATTTAAAGGACCAAATGAAAGTGGAGGATAATAGAAAATGTTATGTGGGGCGCCTGGATGGCTCAGCGGGTTAAAGCCTCTGCCTTCAGCTCAGGTCATGATCCCAGGGTCCTGGGATCGAGCCCCGCATCGGGCTCTCTGCTTGGCTGGGAGCCTGCTTCCTCCTCTCTCTCTGCCTGCCTCTCTGCCTACTTGTAATCTCTATCTGTCAAATAAATCTTTAAAAAGAAAAAAAAAAAGAAAATGTTAGGTGAAGAGGAAATTAAAGAAAAATGGAACTGCAGAGAAATAAAAAACTTGGGAAAAGAGAGTGGATAATTAGAGAGAAGGCAAGTATCAAGACTTGAGTCAAGAAAGAGAAAATGGAATATAAATCTAGACAAAACTTGCTTAGAGTGTCCTCTCAATATTGAAGACAAAATTCATTGTTCATTTGAGTTTTCCCTGTAAAAAACTAAGTGAGTAGAGTTTTATGTTACTTCCTTGATGCTACTTAAATCTTCAAATAACTTATGTAAATCCATTAAAATTCAGCTAAAGTAAGAAAGGCTTATTTACAAATTTTAATAAATTTAATTCTTACTATTTGTTTACTTTGTTCATTTGATATTAATCCTTATGTGTGTCAAGTTGCTTGCCACTGGCTGGCCAACACCATAATGTGAAAAATAAGGCACAATTGAGGTCCTAGGCATTCATATTTCATGCTTTGTAAAGTGCTTTGTCTTCATAGCTAGAAATGGAGGAACGAACTCCATCACTGTGTACGGATGGAAAATAAAGAGATAATGATCCATATAATCTACTCACTTCTTTTGAAGTAAGCAAAGAGATATTATACATTACAATTTTCCGAAGTATTTTTCTAGAAGTTATCGTTGAAAACCAAATCAAAGGAATTCCTAAAACCCTTCCGTGAGGGCTTTTCACAAAGTCATAATAGCACAAGTCTACAAAGAGGATTTTCAATCATGACATAGAGGAAACACTGCCTTAATTCATCCTGCAGACAAAATGGGTGAGAGCTGAGTTTTCCTTCAAATAATTTTCAAGAACCTGAGGCTTGAGTGCTTCATCAATTTCAAAAAGTGAAGAGACACTTTTAGAACCAATTTGCAACATCAATAACTGGAGTTTGCTACAAATACTTGAAGAATATCACACAGAAGAGTGATATAAGTGTTTCCTTCCTAAAGTTTCTAGATCATTGTATGCAAAGCTTCAATATATCATTCATCTATTACAGGCAGGTCCTCACGAATGATGTAATTTTTTAAAGTATGAAACAGCATGGAGGTTCCTCAATATGTTGAAAGCAGTCATTTCCAAGTTATTCCAAACCAGGTAAACTTCTATCTTAAACTCATAAATCTTTCCAACTAAATTATCTTTTGACAATCAAAGACAATTCACATGGCATGGAATTAAAAAAAAAAAAAAGAGTTGCACTTAACATTCAAATTTAAGCCAAAAGCTATATCTATATTGTATTATTTTCCCTAGAAGACAGTAAAGTTATAGCATTTCTCATTAATCATATACTCAGTAATGATGACACAGTTCATCTTAGAAACAGATGAGTTTTTTCCACATTAATTTCTTTCCACATTAATTTTTTAATGATTATTTGCGAGAGAGAGAGCATGAGTGGGAAGGGCAAAAGGAGAGGGATAGTGAATCTTAAATGGACTCCACACTAAGCGCAGAACCCCATGCAGGGCTTGATCCCAGGACCCTGAGATCATGACCCAAGCTGAAATCAAAAGTTGGACACTTAACCAACTGTGCCACTCAGGTGCCCCTCCACATTAATTCTTGCCAATAGTCTTGGCTATCTGTCTAAATTTGAAAGGTATTTTAAAATCCATTCTTTTTTATTTGAATATCTTGCAACATAAAAATTGACATCCTTTATTTGCATTATACTTCATCCAAGTCTGTAGAAAGAGACTAAGGATGAACTAAATGCACTAAATACTTTCTTAAGCATTTCAGTCATCTCCACTGTGCGAATAAAGAATCTAGAGATGAGAAAGGAATATGGAGCAAATACAAAGGCGGGTTAAAATTCCAGCTTTCTGTCCTCAATACTTATATTCTATTAACTCCATCATATTACATAGTTCTCTTCTCTGATAAGAACAATTAAAATATGTTTTAATTTTTATTAACATTATAAATCTCATTCATATGGCTATTAAATTTAACCAAACACACATATTATTTTAATACATAAGTGTCTGAGGTTAAAGGTAATGCATTTCATGTCTCTATTCTCTATATTCACAATCACATAGTCCCTGAAAAACATTTTTGTCAATTTTTAACTAACTATATGCCTTTATCACTTGTTCCTCATTCAGAAGATTTTTTATCATTCTAATATTTACCCAACTTACATTTACTTCATAATACTGAAAACTTTAATATTTTAATCAGTACCCCAAATTTTCATATGCTTATAAAATATTATACATTACAACTTTCCTCTCTGCATCTAGGCCACTAGGAATCAACTGTATTTAATAGCAGAATTATTTCTTAATCAAATATCACATTGAATTCATAAGTGATATTTTCTCAAATCGGTACTTTTTAATTGTAAGTTCATGTGCCTACTGTAAATCTCATATTTGGAAACCACAAGATCATTGCACCAAATATGTTATTTAAAATAAGGAATGGTGAATGACATGATTTATATAAAAACAATTTATTTATTTATTTTTCTTTCAGCTACGAAGTAGTACAGCATAAAAATCATTCATATAAATATTTGAGAAATTAGGATGTGATAAAGGTTTCTCTAGAATCTCATATAAATTTCATTAGAAATTGGGCGCCTGGGTGGCTCAGTGGGTTAAGCCGCTGCCTTCAGCTCAGGTCATGATCTCAGGGTCCTGGGATTGAGTCCCGCATCGGGCTCTCTGCTTGGCGGGGAGCCTGCTTCCCTCTCTCTCTCTCTCTCTCTGCCTGCCTCTCTGTCTACTTGTGATCTCTCTCTGTCAAATAAATAAATAAAATCTTAAAAAAAAAAGAAATTGATGCAAAATCTTAGAAGAAATGGAATGATTCACTTTTGTTTGTATGTTTGTTTAAAAAATGTATCACTATCAAACCCCAATACTTCACTGTTTTATTGTTAATGTTCATTTAAGGTGATGGCAAAAATACATTATTCAGCTAATTTGAGTTTTCACTCTTTTATTATTAGAGTATTTCTTAAAATCTTAGTGGATATTCAAAAATGTCTATTAAAATAGATCAGTACCTCAGTGACTATATTTGTCATTCAAACTTAAAATCTATTTATTCTTTATGTTATCATAAACCATTGTGCAAGCACAGTGAAGTTCTTATGACCTACTAAAATTCTTTCAGCTTTTTAAAAAGATTTTATTTATTTATTTGACAGAAATCACAAGTAGGCAGAGAGGCAGGCTGAGAGAGAGGGAGGAAGAAGGCTGCCCACTGAGGAGAGAGCCTGACGTAGGGCTCAATCCCAGGACTCTGAGATCATGACCTGAGTCGAAGGCAGAGGCTTTAACCCACTGAGCCACCCATGCGCCCCTCTTTCAGCCAACTGAACATCATCAAAGCACCCAAAAATAAGATTAAAATGGAAAATATAACTATTTAAAATACAATCTTGGGGTGCTTAAACTCTGAGCCTGACATAAACCCCCAGTATATGTTTGAGTCTTAAATTTTGTAATATTGGCACTTTGTGATACTGAGATCATAAACATTATTTTCACTCAATACAGAGTTTTGAACTAATTTTAAAATATTCTCTATTTTCGGGGCGCCTGGGTGGCTCAGTGGGTTAAGCCGCTGCCTTCGGCTCAGGTCATGATCTCAGGGTCCTGGGATCAAGTCCCACATCGGGCTCTCTGCTCAGCAGCGAGCCTGCTTCCCTCTCTCTCTCTCTCTCTCTCTGCCTGCCTCTCTGTCTGCTTGTGATCTCTCTCTGTCAAGTAAATAAATAAAATCTTAAAAAAATAAATAAATAAATAAAAAATATTCTCTATTTTCTAAAATAAAGGAAAAAACAGTATCCTCATCATTTTTTTATTAAATTTGACTACAATAAAAAATGAGATACAAATCCCATTGGTTTGCCTTTTACCAGCCATTCCCCATATCCCTGTGCCCACTCATCAGATCCTGGAAACAGCTAGTCTATTACATGTGTAATTTTTCACTTATTCTGAACATTTCATATAAACAAAATATGTGACTATTTGTGATTGACTTCTTTCACTTAGCATAATGCTTTTATGATTAATCTATGTTATGGCATGTTTAAGAACATATTAGTTTTCATGATTGGATAAAGTTCCACTATATGAATATACCATATTTCATTTATCCAATCATCAACTAAAAAACAAGTTTTCCATTCATCTGCAAATAAGCCATAAAGTAGAGTTACTGGATCATATAGTAGTTGTGTTTAACCATTTGAGCAATGGCCTAATTGTATTTTAATTTCTCTACATGTCACCAACACTTAGAGATGAGGTTTTGGAGACATGGGAACACTTCTACACTGTTGGTGGAATGTAAAATGGTGTAGCTTCTATGGAAAACAGTATGGAGGTTCATCAAAAAATTAAAAATAGAACTACCAGTGATCCAGCAACCCTACTTTTTGTGTATATACCCAAAAGATGTGAAATCAGGAAAGAGACCTACACTCTCATGTTTATTGCAATATTGTTCACAATAGCCAAGATATAAAAACAAATGTCCAAAGACAGAAAAATGGATTACAAAAATATGATATATACATACAATGGAATGATATTCAGCCTTCAAAAAGAAGAAACTCCTACCATTTGTGACATCATGAATTTGAGGCAGATATCTCCAAGAATGGGCATACCTCTGAGCATGCCCTTCTGGTTTACACACTAGGTGTAAAATAACTAATTGTTGGTGATAACAGAACATATTCCATTGAACCACACTACAGCCAAAGGAGATACAGGAAATCATTAAGGAAGTCAGCACTACATTAAGAAAATAGCCTCCAACCCCAGCACAGTAGCGTTTGTGCCAGTTTCTGGCTGGAATTGTGACAACATGCTCCAGCGAAGTGCTAAAATACCTTGGCTTAAAGGATGGAAAATCACCTGTGTAGATAGCACTGCCAGTGGAACCATGCTGCTTGAAGCTCTGGATTGTACCCTGCCACCAACTTACCCAAAGGACAAGTCCTTGCACCTGCCCATCTAGGACATCTACAAAATTGGTGGCATTTGTATTATCCCTATGGACCAAGTGGAGATTGTGGTGTTTCTCAAACCTAGCATGGTGATACCTGTACTTCAACATTACAACTGCAGTAAAGTTCTTGAAATATACTGTAAACTTTCACTGAAGCTCGTCCTGAGAACAATGTGGGCTTCAGTGTCAAGAACATGTCTGTGAAAGGTATTGGTTGTGGCAACATGGCTAGTACCAGCAACATGACCATTAATGCAAGCAGCTAGTTTTACAACTCCGGTGATTATTCTGAACCACTCGGGCCAAATCAGTGCTGGCTATGCACCTGTGCTGGACTGACATCGAGCTCACACTGTTTGCAACCTTGGTGATCTGAAGGAAAAAAAAATTGATCACTTTTCTAGACAGAAGATAGAAATAGCTTCAGATTCTTGAAATCTGATGATGCTGTATCACTGATATGGTTCATGGAAAACCCATATGAGCTGAGATTTTCTGACTGGCTGTTCTGCTCTGTAGGACATGGGACAGACAGTGACTGTGAGTGTCATCAAAGCAGTTGGCAAGAAGGTTACTGAGCTAGCAAGGTCACCTGCTCTGTCCAGGAATTTAAGAAGGGCCAATGACTGTTACCATTAATATCTCCTATCCTAGTCTTAATTAAATGTGGAAGAATAATCTTAGAACTGTTTGTCCCAATTGGTCACAAATGTTTAATAGTAAAATACTTGTCAATGATAATAATGCATCATAAACCTTCAAAAGAAAAGTAGAGTGTTTTGAGGAATATTTGAGTTTGTGTGTATCTGTATTATTAGTTTTTAAAATCAGTATTTTTAAGGGAAACAACTTGACCAAAATTATATCAGAAAATATTGAGGCCCATTAAAATAAAGTTTACTAGAAACAAACAAAGAAATAAAGAAATAATTAAATAATGGAAACCTTTCTCACATACTTCTTTAAAACATGTTACCAGATGAATATCTGAATACCCCATATTCATGAGCAAAAATTATACTTCTTTGGTCTTATTTTCTTATTCTAATACCTAGCAAAACACGCTACCCTGTGGAAATTTGATAACATATTGTATAGTAACAGGCACACAAACAATTTTACTCTAGCATACCACAACAATTACATACACTAAATTATCATGGAATAAAGTAACTGAGAGAGCAAAAGTAGTAGAAGTAGTAGTATAAGCAATAACCCATAGTATAAGCAATAGGATCTTTAGATTTTATTCTGAATAAGAAAGGAAACCACCAATGAGATTTTAATAAATAACAGTTGAATTAATGAATAAAAACATGCCCTGCTTTAATTTCCTTAAAAACAGATTTTATGGTTATGTTTTAAAATATAAGGGAGGCCATTTAAGAGCCAATTGCTATAATCTGTTCAAAGATAATGATGATTGGACTAGGATTATGATGGAGAAAATGAAGCAAATGTGATATAGGATATATTTTTTAGGTAAAATCAACCCCTTGCAAAAAGTTTGGATCTGGAGAGGTAAGAGTCGAGGATGTCTCTAGAGTTTTGTCTTGGGCAAATGGACCAAATGGAGTTGATAGCTCGAGATAGAGAAGTCTAGGGGAGGAACATACTGAAATGTGCAGAAGACTTAGATTTTAGGAGTCTGAATTTCAGAGGCTTCAGGTTAGAATTTAGGGAAAAGGTCTGGCGTAATGTTATTTGGTAGGTATAGTATCACAGATGGCTGGATTGTCAAAAGAGATGCACACAGATAATAAACATAACTCATCAATGAACTTTCCTAATGATTAGTGAGAGATAAAAGCAAAAAGTAGGACTACTGCAGCCTTACAATATTAGTCTCTCAGATCACCACAAACTCAGCAATACAGCTTCCGTTACAAAATCAAATATAAGCAAAGCAAAATGAAAGATAAAAACAAAGCAGAGCAAAGCAAAAATGCACATGTTTCCCACCCTGTGAGTACTGAACTTGGAAAAATAAAGAGATACTGTGTTCATGGGGCAATTAGGCTCAGAGGAAGTTGTCTCAGTAAATAGGTCCTTGTTTGTGTACTCCATTACTAATGGTCGGTCACAGAAGTAGATAGGCCACATAGTTAACTTTCATTCTCCAGTCAGCTTTGAGCCATAAATCTCTGCATTCCAGGTTTATTTTCAATAAGCGATATAAACAAATAGTATGCTCTGCTTTAAAAGATTCTTAGGGAAGAACTGCCTCCGATAATTTTGCTGCTATAAATCACACTGCAATATTTACAAGTAGATTTTGCTGAGATCAGCATTCCCTCTTGAGTGCCCAGGAAGGAGGAAATCTTTTCTTAACTCTTTTCTTCCCATAGTCATCAGGATGAAGATAATATATGAAGCAATAAAACTGGATATACAGTGAGAGCAGAAGTACGTGCAACAGTATTTACTTGCAGCTACTCTTATCCAAGTGCAGGGTAAAGAAAGTACTGGATCCAACAAGGCTTGGCCTTTTGCAAGGTGAGTACAATGGAAATATATACTATTATTGGTGAAAGGATGAGAAAACAATATCAAACAATAAACAACCTGTTACTAATGTTGTTTACATGCTCATCACATTTCCTGGATATCTGAGATTCTACTCATATGGGTCTTCAATAAGACATGACTATTGTCTTATTGAATAACAATGATAATTAGATCCTAATTGTGTGGGTCCTCAAAAAGAATGACAGGGGAGCTCAAACAATAAATAATAAAGTGCATTTACACTGTCATTCACATTGACTGGAAATCTCGTTTCATAAGATAGACCGCTAAAGACCACAATTCTCCTGTTCAGTACTACTGACCAAAAGCTTTACTTTATATTCCTTCCAGATTCTAGATGCTGCTTGACTACCAGTGTGGATTTGTAGTAATGCTACAAATTATCTTTTCATGTTTAATATTTTACATGTATTATATAGTTATCATATATTATAGTAAGATAATACTATATAATATTCAATATATGTTATATATATTTAACCACCTAATATGTGTACATGTTTTAGTTATAACACAATAGAACCTACTTCTTAAAATTTCTTTGCTTCTACTTTACTTCTACTTTCTAGAAGTCTTCCTTTTGAAATTTCACAAGAAAAAATTCTGCTTCAATGAAAATTCGCTCATCTAGATAGAAATATCTTGTCTAACTGTACTTTCTCCATCAGATTTTGTTTATTTTGCTTTTCTCTGTATGTGTGGCTGAATCTGAAGGAAAAATTATGGTCATGTACACCAAGTCCATTTATCTACATCATAAGCAAAGGACATTGGAGTTCATGAAGATTACATTTAAACTAGTTAAGAAAGAAAGCTCTGTTATCCAGGGTTTGGACAATACTTTATTCAAACACTATATCAGGCATAATCACATGCAACAAATGAGAAATTATATTATAGTTACTATCTGCCAAATGTGCCAGCCCACAGCATCCTTTGGCATTTCTCTACCTTATGAAGTATGCATTCCCAAGGTAAAATCAGAGCGAAATTTCCCAGGATGTCTTGCCATTAGATGAGGGCAAATAGCAGCATACAAAGATTTGAAAGTTGTAGTGCAGGGACAGTGTGCTCTCAGCTCTCTTAGCCATATTCATTGTGGAAGTTATTACTTTTTCTTTGGCAGAGATGCTGGCCCTCTGGTACTGGCCTCTGGCTTTTTGATATCTAGTGCTGGGCAGTGGATCAAATAGTTAAAATCCTGTTAAAAAAAAATCGTGCCAAGTTCGGACACAAGTAAGTCCTGGCTGTGTATCACCAATTTTGATTCCCTGGACCCTCCAAAAACTGTCAGCAAACAAATAGCTTACATAAGACCCTTCCTGTTTAAGCTAGATGAGGTAGTTGCTGTGACTGAATCTTGGCAAATACGTAACAGTCACATACATTCAATTCTGGGCGATTGACAAAAATACTTAGCCGTATGTGGCCAAGGTAATTGTCTTTGTTTTTGCCTGGTATGACTTCATATGCCGTGTCCAGAGAATTAGTGCTGCTAATCTACTCTTGCACATCCTGGACTGTCCCTGTCCTCTGTATGTACCAGGGTGACTCTCTGCTATCATTTCCCCCTCAATTTGTCTTCCTTGAAAAATCTATTAGCAATAGAAATGGTCATTGCTATTCATAACCCATCTTTCCTGATGTTCTGGGTAGTTTTTGGTTGTTTACTTCACTCTTTTGTCTTCTCTTGATTAGGTCACATTTATCAGATTTTATATTGTGGTGGTGTCAAAGGTATTTCACAGATCACATACTTTTTTATCATGACTGAACAATAGGTTATTTGAAAGCACACTCATCCCTACTATATTTTTCATTTTGTGATCCATCTCTTTGAAAGATGCTACTTATATTGTAAAAAAATATCCACAACTTTATTAAGCAAACCATATAATAGGTTGAAAACTAACCTTAGAAACAAATATGTGCATTACCTACTAGAAAATAAAGATTTTTTTAAATTCTTCAGGTGTGAGAGAAAAACCATCCGTTATCAGGCAAAACTTATGACTCTCTGGGTCTCCTCAGCTCTACATCATTTCTGGAGAATATTTACCTCGAGTCTTCATCATTTTCTGAACAAATAATGTTCTGAATATATTTGCTAAACTCATATATGACTAATTTTCAGCCCCAGTAAGCACCAGGCCCCTGATGCTAGGAAAAGAGTTTAATAATCAATGTCAAAAGCAGGATCCTTTCCCAGATAAAGAACTGTCAGTCAATCGTTTCACATCACACTTTTTTTTTTGGTAATATGCCTGCTTGCTTATACTATTACTGTGTAAGTTGTTTTGAGTCAATGGAAAAAACACAAAGGAAAAACTCTTTTTAAAAATTTTTCTTCTCTGTGAAAAGGATATGGTCTCAACTTTAGTTAAGTATAGACTTTTACTATTTTGAATTATACTTTTGGAGCCATATGTCTTCTTTAACAGTCACATGGAAGCCTTAATGAATTACCCTCTAACTCTGAAACCCATATAATAAAATTATTTGACTGAGTGACTGCCACTAAGGTAAGCCTTCTAGACAGATCAAAGAAGAAATTCCTTTAGGGCTGATATGTGTACCTACGCATGAAGTCCAGAAATGAAGACAGACATATACGACCAATTGATTTTTCGACCAAGGTGTCACGAAAACTCAATGAGAGAAGTATCGTCTTTTCAACAAATGGTTCTGGAACAAGTGGGAAGTTTTATGCGAAAGAAATCCTGAACCAGCACACATATTATGCAACATAAACTACAGGCCTAAGTATACAATTGAAATTTGTAAAATAGTAGAAAATACAGGGTAAATCCCTTGTGACTATTGCTTAGTCCACAATTATGCAGGGCATAAAAATATGATTTATAAATCATAACACAAATTCTATAGATAAACAACTTCATAAAAATTTAAAACTTACTTTCCTTGAAAGGAAATGTTAATAAAATGAAAATACTAGTTACTCCTGAAGGAAAGTTTGTAGGAAACACAAAGCTGTCATGAATTCTTGCAATTCAAGAAGAAGATAACGTTCAATAAGATTGGATAACTTCACTAAAGAAGATATATGAAAGAAAACCACAGGAAAAAGATACTCAATAGATTGAGTCAGTAAGGGGAAATCAATTTAAAACCATGCTGAGGTACCAGTACATAACTAACAGAATGTCCAAAAATTTAAAAACACAACAACAAAAACCCCAGACAATTAAAAATGCTGGTAAAGGATTTGTAGAAACTGAAACTCATACTTTACTAATCAGAATGCAAAATGTACCTATAACTTCAATTAAAATTTGGAATTTTGATAAAACTACATATACTTAGCATAAAACCAGCTATCCCATTCTTAAATATTTATACAAAAATAAACGAAACATGTCTGTCAGAAACCTTTATGTGACATGTTTATAGTCACTCACTCATTAGAGCCAAAACATGGAACCAACCAAATGCCCATCAACTGATGAACCAATAACCCAACTGTGGTATATCCATACTACTCACGTGAATGTGCGTACCTGCATGTGCCTTCCTTCATGTACTCATTATAATCATTCTATAAGCTCATGTTCTCAATAAAGGGATAGCTGGCATTTTTCTATTTAAAAATTGTTTGTATATCAATTACAGTAAGTTCACTAGATCCTGTTTGAGATAATAGAGAAATAATAACTAACCATTATATGTTTTCCTGTATACTTTCCATTATTCTAAATACTTAATATCAATGTATGATATACACCTTTCTCTCCAATGACAACTTAGTCTTAAATCTGACTTCCACCTGCTCAGAAAGATATTCTTCTAAAAGAAGTAGAGTGTGAAATACTCCTGCTGTCACCAGTGCATATATTTAACACAAGGACAACAGGTCGAGAGCGTGGAGTGCACCTGTTCACCATACATGAACAACAGATGCTGTGAGGTGAGCAGAAGCAATGTGCACAATGGTGGGGAGCCCCTCAACAGGTTAAGTATTTGGTGGCAAACATTTTACAGAGCAAATAAGAGGCAAATCCTAGGTATATAGTTAATAAGGTTTGACACCTAAAGTGAATGTTAACAAGTAGGCTAAATATCTTCTGGAAAAAAATGTGGAGCTGAGGAGACCCAGAGAACCAAATTTATGCCTGATTCATGATGATTTTTCTGTCCTATCTGAAAAACGTAAAACAAATCTTATTTTCTAGTAGGTAATGCATACATTTGTTTCTAAGCTTGGATTTCAGTTTACTACATAGTTTGCTTAGTAAAATTCCAATTTTTTTTTTTTACACTATAAGTAGCAACTTTCCAAGAGAAATGGATCACAAAATGAAAGATAATGGAAAAGAATATGTCTTCCAGGAACATACTGTCTTACTGTGTTAAGAAACAATGTGATCACTCTGTGAAATACCTTTGACACCAGCACACTATAGAATCTTGACAAAGGCGACCTAATCAAGAGATGAAAAAAGAGTGAGGTAAAGTAACAAAAACATACCTAACATATAAAGAAAGATTGGTTACAAATAGCAGTAGTTTATTTTTTAGTTTATTTAGTTTATTTACTGCCATCAGGTTTTCCAAGTAGTTTCAAATAAATAGTTATTTACTACCAGGTTTTCCAAGCAAGACATCTCAGCACCAGAGTTTGGTCTGGGTTCAAGACTGGTTTTAGTTTTATTCATTCTTGAAACTGCTAATAATGCTAATATGTGTAGTGGATGCAGTGGTAATATGCTTCACTTATTCCTTCTGTTCTAACTGAGGACCACCTAATAGTGCACTTACACTCGAGAGAATAACTAGGCCCTTCTGGAAGTTACAGCCAACTTTCAAAGCCTTAAGTTTTCCTTTAAAAAAAAAAATAAAACAAAAACCAACTTCCGTTATCAGGATTAGGGTAAATTCTCCTAATTTATAACTGTGATGCAGGGTCTATGAGGTTTTCATCATCTACTTAGGGTATTTTTCAAGTGTACCTGCCAATAGCCTACCATAAAATAATGGTTGAGATGATGAGAAACTGACCAACACACATCAGAAAAGAAATGGTGAAAAGAGAAGACAATTAATTCTGATTTTGAAGGGCAGGGATCACTCAATTTATACTACCAGAAAAGTCCGCTTTGTATCTTAGATCATTATCCATTCTAAAGAAATATTTTAATAGTTAAAGCACAGAGAAAGTAGATAAAGGTTTTCTGAATTATAAACAAATCACCATGTAACTTGAAAATTTTGACAGAGTGTGTAATATTTTTCCTAATCAAATTTCCAAATCTGGTATCTGGTAATATGCAAACATCTGTAAAAAATGTTTTCCATTTCCTCTAGTGATAGTGCAGTTACACAATAGAAAGTCAAATCTGAAGTGAATTGCATTGCTTTAAGGAATACAATTTCTATTGCACATAATGACATTGTTCCTTTGTGTAGAAGGGAAGAGTAATTATCTTAGACTAATTTTAATGCATGTTGGTTCAATTAACCAGACAATATATGAATTATAGTGTTAATATCCACGGGAAAAGAAAAGTGAAAAACAATGAACAGTTTCGTTGTTGAAAAACCTACAGAAATACCTCTTTGTGACAATGCAGGTGGTATAATACTGCAAACAATCAAATTTTTACTATACAACATTTGGGAACAAAATTGAATTCTGTCACATATGGTAGTTCATTGTATTATGATCTGCTACTCTCTATGGTGTAAACCACATTTCCAGATGGCAGAAGTAAATATGGACTCCCCCTGATAAAAAAATCACTAGGCAATTTTAGTTTTGGCATACTGTATTATTGCTAAACAATAAACAAAGATGAGAACAAAGAAATTTTTGGAAAGTTTATTGATTGTTTTTATTATTTCCTGACTCAATAAGTAATACATGCTCATGTGGAATATTTTGAGAAATGGAAATATTTGGAAATGCTTGGAAATAATAGACACAAAAGAGAAAATAACAATGGCCTTTAATCACACAATACAGAGCATACTGTGAATGCATGTGTCTGTGTTTGTGTGTGGTGCCTGTGTTATATATAACTCAATCGTATATATTTATCATAAATTTGGAACTTAATGCATATAAAGTTTTATACTGTAAATGTCTGCTATATATATTATATATTATATAGTATTTGAAATGTAATTTAATAGTTGAATACTATATGTTTTCTTATGGGTAAAACATTTGTCAATAATGTATGTAAAATTATCTCTACTCTATAGATAACAAAACCAGAAAAATAACTTACACAATGTCGTACAGCCAGATGGTGAGAGTCTCTCCCCAAAGCGAGTTTTCTCAATAACTATGCTATAATACACTTTGAATAAAGTTGTATAACTAGGTCAAATGATATAAAAATTGCTGAGCTAGGTCCCAAGGAGATGATGAAACTGCATGCACATTCTGTATAACCAATAAAAAGAAAGTAAAAAATTATTCTTTAAAAAGTTTAACATTTTTTAGATCAACTGGTCATTTTTATATTTATTATTTATTCATTTACTATACACTATCTGTGTAGGTTTTCCTAATGCCTTTTAGAAGCTACTGATGTAACAGGGATATTCTTTTTGTTTTTCGGTTTTGATTGCTATAGGCATTTAATCTTACTATGTACTTTAAATATAAATTTCTTTTTGGTATGTTTCTCAAATAAGAATTTTAAAAAATTAATTATTTTGGAAAAATTACCAAATTTCCTTCTTGATTTCTCCTGTTGTTCTTATGTTTAAGAGTCCTTTCACATTTCAAGACATTGTAGGAATCTCCTGTTTTCTATAATCATAATTCAACATTATGTACCTCAAAAGTATTTAGTTCTGAAGCAAAAGCGTATCTTCATATTATTCTTAACCAACCAATTGCTTTTACACAATTAACTGAACAATAATTTTACCCACCCAATAATCTCTACCATTAAACTTATATTTTTTCAAATATAATGAGGATTTTTTTCTGAGCCATCTATTGTGCTCTATTGTTTGCCTCTTATTTAACCTGAAAAAGATAGATCTTTATATATTTTACTGTAAACCATGGGTTAAAAGCCATTTACTCTTTCTTTTCCTTCTCATTTCCCTTACTATTTACATTCCAAAATCTGTGTATAGATTATGTTCATTTCAACCAAGTGCATTTCCTATATATAAATATGCATGTGAGAAACAGAAAATAATACAAAAATGTAGAAAAAAGAAAATAAAATACTCAATGTTCTATCAATGAGCTAACTCCAAAAAAATAGGATTTCAGGTATCGTGAGCAGTTATCAGTCTAACCAGTATATTTGGAATTGAGAATAAGACAGGAAAGGGGAAGAAAAAAAATATTTGAAGTACCACCTGAGACTTATTCAAACTGGATGAAAATTAGAGCCCACAGATACAAAAGCTCAATGAACACCAATCAAAAGATTCAGTCTCTGGAATATCAAAATTTAATTGCCATTTCAGGTTCCACACAAGGAGGCATATATTAGCCATGTGTCCTCCTATCTTCCTGAACAGATAAAAATTACGTATTTTATATGTTATGCAAATAACATATATAACTAAACATTCTACAACATGATAATATAAAAACATTCTGCAAGTTGAAAAGGCCTGGTTTACCACAAAACACCATGGCAGATAGTTCCCTGGGCTTTTTATATGCCTCATACACTCCAGACTTAGAGCTAAAGGAGCCAGAAGCCCAGAAGCACCACTGAGCACAGATAAAAGTATAAAAATTAAAAATAAATTAAAATCTCTGGTCAAAGAACCAGGAAAGAGGAAATACAGGAAAGCAGAAAACATAAAAACTATGCCTACTCTAGTCTCCCCCCACACAGTAAAAAGTGCCCCATCCCACCACTGTCAGCAAAAGCTGAGGCGGGGACCAGCTGTAATGAGGCATACTTCCCTGGTGTGATATCAGACAATTCCAAATGGGAACTGAAAATATCTTCCTGTCCAATGGTAGCCAGATCCACACCCCCCACCATTCATATGCTATTACTGGAGACCATTTGAGGATCCTGACTTTCAAACCCAATTAGCAGCAGTAAGACACCTTTCTCACTACTCCTCTGTGTGAGCAGGCTGAATGGAAGCCAGAATTTTCATCACTTTCCAGAGGTAACTAAGCTGTCAATCTCCACGATGTTAATATAAGCCACATGGGGAAAACAGGGTAAAACAGATTTGTGCCCCATTTGTCAGCAATGAGAAAGTACACCCTTCTCCCAGCTGGTGTAGTATAAGAGAAAACCTTCAAGACAAATACTCAGATAAGAGACACAGTCACATAAAATAATACCCAAGATTCCCAAAATACGATATAAAGATCACTCATTATACCAAGATCCAGGAAAATACCTACTTGAAGGAGAAAAGAAAATCAGCAGATGTGAACACCAGGAGTACACAGATGTTGGAATTATCTGACAAAGATTTTATAGCAGTCATAATAAATGCTTCAGTGACCAAGTTTGAACCTTGAAACAAATGAAAAATAGAAAGTCTTAGCAAATACCCAAGTATAAAGAACCAAATGAAAATATTAGAAGTGACAAGTACAATTACAGAGAAAAAAATAACTCCATGGATGTGCTCATCAACAGAACAGAGATTCAAAAGAAAGACTCACTGGACTAAAAAATAGAAAATTAGAATAGAACTTCCACAGCTTGCAAAACAGAGAAAAATCCTGTGCCTTAAAACAAATACCAACATATTGAAACATAAACATAAAACAACTGAAGTCATGAAGAAAGTGTTCTTTTGATCACAATGGGAAAACAAATCCTAGAAATCAATAACAGAAAGATAACAGAAAAATATGGAAACTAAAGAACACATTTTTGACAATCAGTTGTCAATGAGAAAGCCTCAAGGGAAATTAAAAAATATATATGTTTTATATGTATATATAATACATATATGTATATATATATATATATATATATATATACACACACACATATATAAAATACACTGAATAAAAGTAAGAGTATAACACATTAAAATTTATTAGGTGCAGCTAATGCAGTGCTGGAAGAGATATTAATAGCACTAAATACATACATTAGAAAAAAGGAAAAGTCCCAAACTAATAATCTAAGCTCTCACTTCAGGAAACTAGAAAAGGAAGAGCAAAATCAAAACAAAGCATGCAGGAAGAGGAAATAATAAAAGATAGGAGCAGAAATCAATGAAACTGAAAGTAGAAAAACAATAGAGAAAAAAATGAAACATAAAATTCGTTCTTCGAAAAGATCGATACAACTGACAGACTTCTAGCAAGCCTGACAAAGGGGAAAAAAAGAGGAAAGAAAATATTAGGAATGAAACAAGGTATATCACCATAGACCCTGAAGATACCAGAAGGTTAATAAGAGAATACTCTGACAAAAGTATTGAAATACATTTGACAACTCAGATGAAAAGATGAAAAGCTTGTACATTTTTCCTAAAGTACAAGCTACTACAACTCACTTGATACTTTGAATAGCTCTCTCTCAATTAAACAAATTGAATTTGAAATTTTTTAAATTCTCAAAAAATAAATATCCAATATTATTTTGATTTCATAACCAAAGAAGGAAAACTAACAAAAAAGAAATCCACGAAATAGTACCCTTCATAAATATAGACACAATAATCTTTAACAAAATATTAGCAAATTAAATTCAGTAACACATAAAAATAATTATTCACCATGACCATTTGGGACTTATCCTAAAGATACAAGACTGATTCAATATAAAAAGCCAATCAATGTAATCAACCATAATAATAGCAGGTTAAATAAGAAGAAAATAATATTATTATATCAATTGATGCAGAAAAATAATTAACAGAATTCAATACCCATTCATGATAAAATCATTCAGAAAACTAGGAATGGAAGAAAGCTTTCTCAATTTCATAAACAATACTTACATGACAACTACAGCTATCATAACACTTCATGGTGAAAAACTCAATTCTTTCCTCTCTAATAATAGGAATAAGATAAAATATCCGTTTTTGTTACTCCAAACTGTATTTCCAATACTGGAAATCCTAACTAGAAAATAATATGAGAAAGTAAGAAATAATGATTGAAGAGAAAAACTAAAACTCTTCCTATTTGTAAATGACAACTATAAACTTTTAGAAATATAGGAGAAAATCTTCAAGAACTAGTGGTTGGTGAAAAGCTTTCAGACATTTCATCAAAAATACATAAAAGAAAAAAATGCACCATATATTAACACAGAAATCATATCTAGAATATATAGTCTCAAAATCCAACATGAAAAAAATAGAAAGTGAGCAAAAGCTGTGAAGAGACATAGCAAAATAAAGTACACGGAAAAATGTTTAGAATCATTCTTCCTTAGGAAAATGAAAATTGAATGTATTATGAGGGGAATGTAAAATGGTATAGGCATTATGGAAAATAATTTGTCAGTTTCTCTGAAATTTAAATATGCACGTAGTTAGGGGTCATCAGTCACATTCCTGGCCACTTATCTTAGAGAAATGAAACTGAGATCTACAAAAAATAAATAAATAAATAAATAAATAAATAAATAAAAATAAAAAACTGAGCTAATTGCTGGAAATGAAATGACTTTAAAATGATCAGTTCTTTTCCTTATGTGTCCTGTAGTCATGTGATAAGGCTGACATAAATTAAATGATCATTTAAATATTTTAATAACTTTGTAGTATATTCTGTGAAGGAGAAATGCAAGATCCATGAAGTAATATAATAGAATGAATTAACAAAGCTCAGAAAGTAGGAAAATTTTTCCTAAGGAATGGGCAATTGAATTGGTATCTGAAGGAGTGTTTGGAGTTATCATGGCAAAGCAGAAGTGTCAGGGCAAAATCAGGGAGGGAGGGAGGAGGTATTTCTTATCTCTGATGAAAGTGTTTAAAATAAGTGTGTGTGTTTGTGTGTGTGTGCGCGTGCACGCACGCACACACACACACGCATGCTGTATGATATCCCACATGGTAGAGGAGAATTCAGAAAAAAATAATGGCATTTTGGGCCAGGTAAGGATGGTGGGGATTAATGAGAAAAGCAGATGCATTTCAGAAGACAAGAAGTGAAGAGGAAGAATGTTATTCAGAATCCAAAATTCTCAATGAATGAGGTTGGCAGTTGTGTTGATTTCTGTTCTTTTTCTTTTTTAAAAGATTTTATTTATTTATTTGACAGAGCAACAGCAAGAGAGGGAACACAAGCAGAGGGAATGGGAGAGGGAGAAGTCGGCTTCCCACTGAGCAGGGAGCCTGATGTGGAGCTTGATTCCAGGGTCCTGAGATCATGATCCGAACCCGAAGGCAGACACTTAACGACTGAGCCACCCAGGCACCCCTAATTTTTTAATATTTAGGATATTCACTGTTTCCTCTGAAGAGAAGGAAACAACAACAATAACAACAAAAACCCTAAACATGCAGAGCACTTTGAACTCCAGGGGACAGTGAAGTAGAAAGGATTTGGGAGTGCTGAAAAAAAACTTGAGAACTGTTCATGAAGCAGCTCATATTTAATTTTACTCCCTGTATTTTAGCTTTCTGCCATCCATCTCATTCTAAAAATGAGGCAAAAGTGCGTAGCAATATAACAACTAAAACTAACACTTCCTGCTTAAATTTCTCCCTAGGAACCAGAGTATTACATATACATTATTGTACCAATCTTCACAGCATTGCAGATAAGAGCACTGACATTCCAGGAATACCAGGAAAGATGAGTACTATGTGTGATAATGGTCGACTGAAATTTTAGATTAGTTCTAGTAGCTCCATGAAAGCTCATTACACAGAGGTTTGGTTTAAGAACTATATTTTTCTAACTTTGTTATGAAATTTGAACATTCATGTCAATTAATTCGAACACTCCCTAGTTCCCCTATCTCACTACCAATTTTAAGAGAAGGTCTGTAATATAGGTCAGAATATATATTAAAGAACGGAGATTTCTTGGGGAAGAAAAAAAAAGTCATCATTATCCTGTGTTATTTTCTCCCTTTCTGATTTATATTTAAAGACATTTCTAGTTTGATGGAATATTAAGATTGTATTGATATTACTCATTCTTGGGGATCTGTTCAAAGCATTTTGAAAGCCCAGCAGAACCAGGGAAGCCATCATATGGAAGGCTATGAATTGGAAAATTTAAGCTCATTTTCTTCCTTGATTTGTCTTTCACATCTTATTGTTTGAGAGAAAATTCAAATGGCCAACACCAAGGTTTGAGCTTAAGAACCATGAGTGGCCAGATGTCTGGTATAAGCAAAAAGAGCATTCATTAATTATTTATGGCTCAGCCAAGTTCACTGGAGGTAAGAGAATGAACAAGGCTCTAGCTCAAAAGTGAAAATGCTTCTGATATTCTCTCTGTGCAATGATCTGATGCAAGGTGTCTCTATGGTGTCAGTTAAGAATGCATTGGCCCTTTTGAGGAACCTCCATGCTGTTTTCCAGAGTGGTTGCACCAGCTTGCATTCCCACCAACAGTGTAGGAGGGTTCCCCTTTCTCCGCATCCTTGCCAGCATCTGTTATTTCCTAACTTGTTAATTTTAGCCATTCTGACTGGTATGAGGTGATATCTCATTGTGGTTTTGATTTGTATTGCCCTGATGCCAAGTGATGTGGAGCACTTTTTCATGTGTCTGTTGGCCATCTGGATGTCTTCTTTGCAGAAATGTCTGTTCATGTCCTCTGCCTATTTCTTGATTGGATTATTTGTTCTTTGGGTGTTGAGTTTGATAAGTTCTTTACAGATTTTTGGATACTAGCCCTTTATCTGATATGTTGTTTGTAAATACCTTCTCCCATTCTGTCAGTTGTCTTTTGGTTTTGGTGACTGCTTCTTTTGCTGTGCAAAAGCTTTTGATCTTGATGAAGTTGAAAATAGAGCTACCCTATGACTTAGCAATCACACTACTAGGTACTTACCCTAAAGATACAAATGCAGTGATCCGAAGGGGCACGTGCACCCAAATGTTTATAGCAGCAATGTCCACAATAGCCAAACTATGGAAAGAACCTAGATGTCCATCAACAGATGAATGGATAAAGAAGATGTGGTATATATATACAATGGAATACTATGCAGCCATCAAAAGAAATGAAATCTTGCCATTTGCAACAATGTGGATGGAACTAGAGGGTATTATGCTTAGCGAAATAAGTCAATCAGAGAAAGATAACTATCATATGATCTCCCTGATATGAGGAAGTTGAGAGGCAACATGGGGGGGTTGAGGGGTAGGAAAAGAATAAATGAAACAAGATGGGATCGGGAGGGAGACAAACCATAAGAGACTCTTAATCTCACAAAACAAACTGAGGGTTGCCAGGGGGAGTGGGGTAGGGAAAGGGTGGTTGAGTTATGGACATTGGGGAAGGTATGTTTTATGATGAGTGCTGTTAAGTGCATAAACCTGGCGATTCACAGACCTGTACCCCTAATAATACATTATATGGTAATTAAAAAAAAAAAAAAAAAGAAAGAAAGAAAAAAATGCATTGGTCCTGAGGAGACTTGGTGACTCAGCAGGCTGAACTACCACTACTTTTGGTTTGGCTTGGGTTTGTGGTCTCTGAGTAGTGAAACTGAGACCCACATGGTTGGCCCCCGTGCTCAGCAGGGAGTCTGCTTGAGATTCTCTCTCCCTCTGCTCCTCCCCATGCTTGTACCCATGCCTGCTCTCTCTCTCTCTCTAAAAATAAATAAACAAATATTTAAGAAAAAAAAAAAAAAAAGAATGTATTGGCCCTTTGCTCATAGTCTCAGCACATACATTATCTGATTATCTCAGAAGAATTCACCTTCCAGTCAGAACACAACACTGTGAGCCACCAGGAAGATCCACACACTTGTCTTAGAACATCTATCTAAGAGAAGAAATGCCCTATCATGGTTAAGAGACTAGAAAATAAGCCAAATTTCAAATTCAGTCCTCTCCATTTGCCAGTGGTCCGTCTTGAGCAAATTATTTAATTTTCTTTTTCCTCAGTCTTTCCAACTATAAAATGGAGATAATTATAATAGGTATTTTTGTCAGGATTTAATAAGTTAATGTATGTTAAGCACAGAGGTCTTCTTTTTACAAATAGCCATCACTTATAACTAGATTAAAAGCAGGGGCAATGTCATCTGTGTGTGTGTGCACGAGTGTGTGTGTATGCATGTGTGTGTATTCGTAGCACACAGCAATGGTTCCTGTACATGGTATAACAAATATTTATTAAATAAATGAAGGAATACTGGAAATTAAAAAAAGTACTTAGAAAATCTTTTGTTGTTCTTAGACACTCTTCCTTTAAACTTTGTATATGTCAGTTCAAAGGATAAAATGTTACCTTTTTATGTTGAGTATAAAACTAACTTCACATAAGGAAGTGAGGAATTCAAAGATGATCTCTGTAACAATAGTAATATTGCTATTTATAAATACAGAAAAAATGAACTGCTTAAAATTGAGACATTAATTTTTAAAATCCTGTGATTTTTATTTTTAAACACTCTATGTCACCAGGTGGGCAGATGAGAACATTTCCTTGGGACAAATTGCTGATGCTCTAAGAGGAGTACTTAGAAAGCCATGAATCCATGCGTGATGCCTTTTAATACCCTAAAATAAAGAAAGGTATTTCCCTTTTCCTTTCTTTCCTTTTTTAAGATACTGTTTTGACAGTATCTTAAACAAAGTGTGTGAGGTAAACAATAATAACTCTAGCTCAACGTTCTAGCATGGTATAAATCTACTTTCAAAGTATTAGAGCGCAAGGCATAAACCTGTTATCCTCAGAATTCTTAATAATTTAAGAAATGCTAAAGGGAACTTTCCTATAATGCCAAAGAAAAACTGTAAGAAATTTTTTAAAATCTATCATGAAGAATGCTACAGATATGAAATATACATGAGTTTAATTTGAAAAAAAAAGACAGCAAGAGCTGACTTATTATAATTAACATCATATTTTCAATATAATTGGTTATAAAAGCGAAGTATACCACTACTGAACAAAGTGGTTTATCTTATTTACAGGAGATGAAACCGTATGAGTTGCTGAAATTCAAAGAACATGATTAGAGAACTGACCCTGCTCTATTTAATACCAAGTCATCAATAAGTATCTGCTTAGTACATGACTGTAAGTAATTCTTTAAAGCAAAAAAAAAAATCCACTGAAGAAAACAAGAATGAGCAGGAGTGGCATGGGACTGAGAATACCTCAACAGTTTGGGCCATATTAACCTAGAAATCATGGTGCCTCAAATGTTCCTTATCTGAATTTTCTTTTGTGTTCTATATTTAAAGAGCATTTGCTTTAAGCAAAGATTAAAAATGAAACCATGTGTTTTTTAAATATTCAAAATAAATTTAATACATTTCCAAACACTAGAAGCATCAGTTAAAATGCAGTTGGGCCGATTTAGATATAATGATGCATTTATTCTTTCTTTCATTCATTCATTCAACAAATAAAATGAGCCACTAGTAGTTGCTATTATTGGCAAACAAAAAGAGATCAATACAGATTCCTTGACTTTATTAGGGCTCACATTTTACTTTAGTGTTAGTTAATAAAAACTACTAATTGTAATACGGTGATAAATGCAATGAATAAAAATAAAGCAGAGAAATCAGATTGAATGTGAGGGGTGACAAGTGCTGTTTCAGAAGGATGGGAGGAAAAGGCCTCTCTAAGGAGGTGATATTAAATCAGGACCAGCATGAAGTGTGGGAGTAAACTAAGAAGATAACCAGGGAATGGAATTCCTAGGCAGAAGGGAAAATAAGTTCAAAGTGACGGAATGGACCATCTAGGGAATATCTGAAGGAAAGCAAGGAGGCTACTGTGGCTCCAGGGGCTTTACGCAGGGGGACTGGTAGGATACATCATCATATCATGTATTTTAAGCACATCGCGTATTTCAGGTCCATGTAGACCACAGTAAGAACTTCACTTTATTTTGAATGAGGTAAGATTTCTAAGCAAAAGAATAATACAATCAGATGTGCTCTTTAAAGTACCCCTCCAGCTACTGTGTAGATACCAGACCCTACACAGCAGGGGGAATCTGACAAGATGAGTGTAGTAAGAGAGGTGAGCAGTTACGGTATCTTGGGCAGTGTAGTAGTGGAGGAGGAAGCATGAAACGATTCCATTTTAGGTGTATTTTAAAGGTAAAGCCAACAGGATTTAGGGACTTGCTGATGGCTTGATAGTAAAGTGTTTGAAAAACAACAACAATTCCACGTTTTGCCCCCAAAGACAAACTAGAAGAATGTAGTGACCACTTACCAATGCAAAATATCACAGAAAGAACAGTTTTGTGGTGCCTATGAAATGCCTATTAGGTATTGTGTGGAGTTAAAGGTATATGAGTTGTATGAATGAGTCTATTTCAAGGGAGGTGACTGACCTGAGGAAAATGACTCAAAATCTAGTGGCCTGAGGTCTTTAGCAGATGCATGGTATTGGAATGGGCATAGATAAAACACTTGGTTCTTCTGTGGGAAACAAGAACACAAACTCAAAATTAAAAAAAAAAAACACAATACTATCTTGTAGAACTGCATTTCAGAAACGAAGAGGGATTTGGAAGGAAGTGATTACCCTCCAAAGTTTGAGACTGCCACACTTCAGTTCCTTTACATTTCACAACCCCAGACTTTCTTTTCTATTTGAAGACACTACAAAATTTCTCTGAAAATTCTCTTTGGAAATGCTCAAATAGAAGTGAGCAGACCTTGTATTCACATTGTATCATGGATTTTACACAAGCTATACATCTGAAATTCATTGAACAGCTAAATAGGAAAGAGTTTCAGAGATGTGGTGTAAGGTTTAAAATTATGACAGTATAATTAAGATATTATATCCATCTTGATATCTGGTGAAACTGGGAAGGCCCTGAATGGCTTTACCACAGTTCCCCTACTATGAAAAAAACCCTCTAGCCAAACCACCCTTCTTACTAATACTCCCTAAATAGCAGGTTTCAATTACCTGTCAATTATTCAAACAGGCCAATCTCTATCTTCCCTTGGGAACCAGGGGTCACTTCATTCTCTTAATATGACAGTATCTGTCTCCTATGGTCCCTGGTTGTTTCCACTATTCTTGAGCACAACCCCCATGTGGCGCTGCCTGGTGTGGTGTCCTCTCCAGGTTGTGACAACCCAGGATTGATAGACTACAATAGCCTCTCCTTGGACACCGGGGATACGGTCCAAGAACAACAGGATGCCTGAAACTGCCAATAGTACCAAACCCCATATACACTATGCTTTTCCTATATGTACCTAAAATAAAGCTTAATTTATAAATTAGGCACAGTAAGAGATGAACAATAATAACTACTAATAAAATAAAACAATTTTAACAATATACTATGATACAAGTTTTGTGAATGTCATGTCTCTAAATATCCCGTTGACCGTACTCACCCTTCATCTTGTGATGATGTAAGATAATAAAATGCCCATGTGATGAGATGAAGTGAGGAAAATGATGGAGGCATTGCACCATAGCGTTATTATTGAACATCTGACATTATATTGTAGAAAGTATTATCTGCTTTGAGTCACAGCTGACAGTGAGTAGCTAAAACAATGGTAACTGAATCTGCAGATAAGGGGGGTACTGTATATTTCATCTTTCCAGTTGGGTGTGTTGTGTTCCAGCATTCTCAAAACTCTAGGGCAGAAATTCCTCACCAGTGGGTGTGGAAGAGAATGTGATTAAACTAAGAGAACCTGTGTGTGTGTGTGTATGTGTGTGTGTGTGTGTGTGTGTGTGTGTATTTTATATATATAATTTTGGGGGGGGGTAAATAGTAGGCTTAGGTAGAAGCACTCTAAATCAAAAGTACATAATCACCAGAAAAAAATCCAGCATGGATAAATAGAAAATAAGTGTAAGGAATTGATATGATACAAAAATGGAGAAAATATAAGAAACTATTCCTGCAAACATAACATATTTTCTTAAAAGAAAATGCACTCTCAACAACCATATTAAATAAACTTTTAAGAAAGAGTTTGAAAATAGCTAGTAAATAAATCAAAGAAGAGATGGACATAAATGATAGAAACACGTTAAAATAGAGGGAGCAGTTCAAAAGTTATAACTGACATTAAACATTATAGAACAGAAAACTGCATTAAAGACAGCAAGAAGTATAACTGAAAGAGTTAGATATACCTACCTTAATAGAGTGGACTGGCAAGAAAAAATGGCACAGAATAATGAGGAAAGGAGCACCAAAAAAGACAAATACAATACAGATGTAAGAAAGGATTAACTCCATTTGCTGTCCCAGAAGCATATACTAAAATGAGGTTCTGTGGGCAGATCATTTATTAAAGAAGCACTTTCAGAGGGAACCAGAGAAGACAGCGAGTAGAAAGCCAACCCAGAATGGAGTGACATGAAGATGTCCTAGAGGGCAGCACCAACCTGATCCAACAGAAGAGATTTGGAGTATGAATTATGCCTCATGGTTTCCAAGGAAAAGAAAGCACAGCGCAGTCTCAGTCATTGGTTAACTGCTGCCCGTGGAGCAGGTGTAGGAAGGGAAGGAGGTGAAAGATGTAAACTCCTAGGTGTATTAGTTCTCTCTGCCGACTGATGAAATGGCTCCAGAGGCCCAAGGCAGTGCTCCAAAGAGGAGGTACAGATATGGCTTCGTGAAGTTCACTGATGCACCTCAGAAATGGTAAAATCTCCATGAATATGGGCAGGGCAATGATACTGTTTGCCACAAATATAACCAAACAGCTTCATGGACAAAGAAGAACAACCCTGAGAATAATTTCTATTTCTGGAGAAGCAAAGAGACAATATAGAAAAGTAAACAAAAACATGAGAGAAAAAATACATTGTAAACAGATTACCAAATCTGTAGATACAAAAAACTTATGTTCAAGGAAAAATAAATAGAAAAAATTAAGATGGAAATATGCTAATAAATATCATCTGTAAATCTGCAGCAACCAAGCATAAAAAGTAGGTCAGCTTCATAGGAAAAGTAAAATAAAATAAAATAAAATAAAATGAAATACTTCATACTAACTTCAGAAATTATAGTAATATTAGGCGACGGACAAAAATGGAATAACCTACCAGACATTATTCACATGTCAAGACAGAATAAAGAATTCTCATCTAAATAATGTAAGAATTTAATATCTATTAAGTATTTTTATAAAAATTTTATTTATTTATTTGTCAGAGAGAGAGAGAGAAAGAGCAGGAGCACAAGCAGGAGGAGTGGCAGGCAGAGGAGAAGCGGGCTCCCTGCCAAGCAAGGAACCTGATACAGGACTGGATCCCAGCATCCTGGGATCATTACCTGAGCGGAAGGCAGAGGCTTAACCAACTGAGCCACCCGGGCATCTCTCTATGCAATATATATATATTTTAAATGCACTTGAAGGGTGCCTAGGTGGCTCAGAGAGTTGGGGGTCTGACTTTGGCTTGGGTCACGATCTCAGGGTACTGAGATCAAACCATACCTCAGGCTCTACACTCAGCAGGAAGTCTGCCTCTCCCTCTGCTCCTCCCCAGTTCATACTCTCTCTTCTCTCTCTCTCTCAAATAAATAAAATATTTTTAAAAATGTACTTGAAAATGTAATCCAGCTAGCTGAAAAATAGAACTTAAGAATCACAAATAGTTGAGTTCTAAAATGAAATGATTGGTGGACTCTGGATTTAGGATTAAGAGAAAAATATATATTGCTTATTGAAAAGTATAAATGTATGAAAAATATAATTGCTAACTGTTATATTTTTCTTGGAAAACCATATAATTAAACACAATTTCATAATAGATTCAAAGATAATGTATAATCTATGAATAACTTGAATCTCTTAATAAACACCATCCCACAAAAACAACTCACAGACCCAGATGGTTGCACTGCTGAAGCCTAAGAAGCATTTAATGAGAAAATAGTACCAATCATCTGTAAACTTTTCTAGTAAATGGAAAAAGAGGCAACTCTCCTTATTAAAAAATGGGGCAAGTGTATTATAAGAAATAAATGCTAAATGGAGGTTTCCATAATTAATATAGATGCCTCAAGAGGGAGCCTGAAGATGGGTTTCTGGATTGGGTTGTTCACATATTTTATGACCACATGGAAGACTTTCTTTCTGGAGTGGAAATGTGACACTAGTAATCTGTATCACATGGCACCATCACTATCATCCACATTTACCTTGTAGGAATAAATCATCTTACTAGGTTACTAAAAAGAAGGGTATGAGGTGCCTGAGTGGCTCAGTGGGTTAAAGCCTCTGCCTTCGGCTCAGGTCGTGATCCCAGGGTCCTGGGATCAAGCCCCATGTCAGGCTCTCTGCTCAGCAGTGAGCCTGCTTCCCTTCCTCTCTCTCTGCCTGCCTCTCTGCCTACTTGTGATCTCTCTCTGTCAAATAAATAAATAAAATCTTAAAAAAATAAAAATAAATTAAAAAAAATTAAAAGGAGGGCATTAGAAGGTCAAGTGACCATGGAAAGGAAAGAAACACACACACACACACACACACACACACACACACACGGTGACGTACTCGCAACTCCAAGCACTCCTGGGGAAAAAATGAAATGAAACAAATAAACAAAAACAATCTTGTAGCGGTTTGTATGTGCTGACCTGAGAGAGTCACCACAGTGGTAGGTAAGTCCCAGGACCTGATATTTGAGTCCTGGAGTTGCAAAACCTTGTAAGGATGCAACTACTCATGTGTAGTTATTTGTGGCAAGTCAATGGAAATTAACAACTAAATAATGTTTAAGATGGAAATATTTGGATAGATTAAAAAAAATCTGAGAAATAATTCTTGAATACCCAAGCTTCAGAAATAAGTGTCTGCCAATGCAAGCTTTCTTTCAAAGGGAGGGACCTATTGTTTTCATGGAAAAAAAAAAGAAAAAAGAAAAAAAAAGACAAGCACATTTTGATTGTGGAAGTTGACACTCAAAGGCATATTTATTCTTCTCAAAGCCTGCTACCAACACATCACATTGGTTCTAGAACCAAAACACAATCCCAGCAGAGCCCAGAGAAACAGAACTTTCATAATACTAAAGCCATGGTCTCTGAAAACTGCTTTTTATAAGTCAAATAAGAATCATAATACTAAGTATAATAGAAAAGTTCCATTTCTTTGCATCTGGCAAAATAGTAATAAACTAGATAACATTAGATTCTTATTTATAAATATCAGCATTAAATATGTAATCATAGCATTTTTTTGTAGTTGCTAAGATTTAGTGTGTTAATTCTAAATTCAGAAATTTGGGGTTTCATAAACAGATCTTTGACTCAAGATAATATTTTTGGTCACTGAAAATAATCAATATCATTCAAAGAGAAAAAAAAAAAGAATGGTAGTTGCAGGTTGCATAGTCTTTCTAAGATGAACATTAGAATGACCAGTAAAGAATGAAAACCATAAAAAAATTGATGAAAATTTTATTTATTATTAGAAGTAAGAGAGAAAGTAACTATAGTGATAATGAAAGTCAAAAGGAATTCTATCATTGCTTCTGTTCTATTTTTTAAAATATTTTATTTATTCATTTGACACAGAGAGAGAGATCACAAGTAGGCAGAGCAGCAGGCAGAGAGAGAGGGAAGCAGGCTCCCCGCTGAGCAGAGAGCCCTATGCGGGGCTCGATCCCAGGACCCTGAGATCATGACGTGAGCTGAAGGCAGAGGCTTAACCCACTGAACCACTCAGGTGCCCCATTTTTTTTTTTTTAATAGCTTCTGTTCTATTTTTAATCTTGGGTACAATGCAACTGTTTTTGGAAGGATTATTTTCCTGTCACATAAACATGTGAAGTAACATGTTTTTATACCACGAGATATTCATAAGTACAATATCCATAACTTCTAACTTACAGAAATATTTCCAAATATTAACACAATAAAATTAGTTCATGTTGAAAAAAAAAAAAAGAAATCTATTATGTATAAATTCTTCCTAGGGAAAAATAATGGTGTTCGGGATGAAGCAGAAATTAGAAAATGAGTCTATGGGACCCTGTTTAACCTTACTGCCCTTCTTACTGTTAGATCTAAAGTTCATATGTTAGGTATCAAAATTCTTGTGTGGATTAAATGGGCAAGAATATATTATCTTGATGCTACATGGTTACAGTGCATAACTCTCTTCAATGACTCATCAATCAGAGCTGGCAAAGACACATTTACATAGAGATGGCAAGAAGTTCAAGGACAAAATTAAGCTGTGCTCTCACGAAAATCAGGGTAAACTGCAGATCAAAAGGCATATGTTAAAAAAAAATAAAAATAAAAGTAAAACAAAAAGAACACATTGCCTCAAAAAAGGTATAAGATAATTTATTTTTTCTGATGTTATTAGTGAATATATTAACAAATTAAGATTGCTTGGATTTCTAAAATAGTCATGGTTATGTGAATGTAATTTCTTTTCCTTATGTGAGTTGGTTCAAATGTATTGCTATTTCTTTATTAAGGGAAAAATTATCGATATATAAATATATATACATAAATATATGTATATAAAATATATACAAATTTATAAAAATATCAAGACTACTGCATGTGTTTGAAATAGGTTATAAACAGAATATTGCAGACTTTAAGCTAAATACTGCAATGAACACTTTTTCCCCTATTCCTCTCTTTTTTATAATTTTTAAAAAGATTTTATTTATTTATTTGACAGAGAGAGAGACAGACAGACAGAGCACAATCAGGGGGAGAAGCAGAGAGAGAAGCAGGCTCCCCACTGAGCTGGGAATCCGACAAGGGGACTTAATCCCGGACCTCTGGATCATGACCTGAACCAAAGGCAGTCTCTCAACTTATTGATCCACCCAGGCACCCCTATTTCTTTATAAAATTTAAAAAATGCTTTTATTTTAAATCCAGTTAGTTACAGTAGTTTCAGATGCACAATAACTGCATAATTTTTAAACTCTGTAATTGTTGACACATGAAATAATTCCTCAGGCTTTTGAAATTAGTTGATTTGATTTTTAATCTTTTATGGTGTTTTTATTTAACATTTATTTTACTTTCATTTACCAATAATTTATTTTATTTTATTTTATTTATTTGACAGAGAGAGATCACAAGTAGACAGAGAGGCAGGCAGAGAGAGAGAGAGAGAGAGGGAAGCAGGCTCCCCGCTGAGCAGAGAACCCGACGCAGGACTCGATCCCAGGACCCCGAGACCATGACCCGAGCCGAAGGCAGCGGCTCAACCCACTGAGCCACCAGTTTCATTTCATTTCAGCTTGGTTTTGATTTAAGCTAAAAATGCAAAAAAAAAAAAAAAAAAAAAGACAGCAATGTATTAGATTACACGGACAACATAACTATCGGATAATTATGCAGGTTTTAGGTTCTTGAATTTTTAATCTCTCGTGGGCAAGAGTGGATGTCTTTGTGGCTCACATTAAATGACTGTGAGTTTTTGCTACTGGAGTTAAGACATATCTTTTGAAAACTGAAGGTTACAGGTTTTATAATGAGCTTTCTTTCTGTTGATCATATCTAAATATGTCTAGAGCAGAGCTAGGATGGAATATTTTCCTTGACACATAGTATATTAAATGGCAGTTCAATAGTCAGGAAGCTTTTAACACCTGTTAACATTAGGAGTGAGTCTAGCTAATGAAAAACATAGCTAAAACTTTCATTAATTTCATTTGGACAATAGTGGCTCTATCATAGATTCAAGTCATTAAGGATAAAATTAGGTTAATATTCTTCCTAAAATCTCATATGAATGTGTCAGCCTTATTACTGAAACACATTTACCACAGTGACCATATTTACAAATATAGAGAAATACATATATGTGCATAAAGAAGGGGAACTCTGTAGTAGACATCTGTGTTGATTAGGCAATATGAATTCTATTACACTATTGCTATTCTATCGAACAACCATTTATTTGCTTTCATTTTTGTACTGAGTACAAAGTATTTTTGGAAACTTATTTTAATCATAGCAACTAGTCCATTTTGCCTTGAAGTTCTTGATTATTGTCATTCACAATGCTTTCAGCACCTTTTATAAACTTCATGGATGGATAATTGTTATGTTTAACAGAGAACAAATTCTTGCGTCCTAGATGTATTATAAGTAGAACTCATAAAAATATTCTTAAGAACAGGACTTTACAGATCATTATTCTCTAATATTGCTTTATGGTATCTTACTGGACATTTGCATTTATTACTTTTATCTCAACACTCTTACATATTTAAATATAAATACATCTATGGACTGTATGTAGATATGTATTTGTTACTGTTCAATTCATGATTTTAAACTTCTTTTGAACTACTTTAAAAATCTCATATGCTTATTTCAGATTTATATTTATTGTTGCACAATAGGTATAATTTTATAAGCATGTGTGTGTTTGCTTACTGGGATGGATGCTTTATTCATCTTTTAATCATCTTTTTGATTACAGCCAGAATCAAAGAAATAGATAAATAGCTGGGTCTTTTGATCTGGGAATTACATTCCTAAAGCAATTCTATAATTCACACACACACACACAAATCTCATTTCTTTTTCTTCTTTTTATTCTATAAACTATTTAGAATTGACTCTTCAGGTAGTCTGAAAATCATTAGATCAGTCTGTATCTGTTTTTGAACTGCCCATAGAAACCACAACCATCCAATTACTGACTAGTTTATTCAGTCAACAAATAATCATTGTATCCTTGCCATGTTCCAGCACTAGACTCTGGGGAATTCAATGGAAAAGGAAACAAAGTTATTGTCCTTATTGAACTTATAGTTTAGTGGGTTACAGAAACAAACAAAAAAGGGTTTATAATGTATTAAATAATAAGTGGTATGATAAAAAAATAAAGCAGAGACATGACAGATGTTTTCAACTCAAACTTTTTAAAGAAGACACCATTTGAGGAGGTGACATTTAAAGAGAGACAAGAATTAAGTAAAGAAGTGAGGCATGTAAATGTCTGGGGATCAAGAATCCTGAAGCAAGATCATTTTTGAAAAGTTAAATACCACAGTAGGAGGATAAGAGTCAATATACTAATAAAAATTGCATTTCTCTATATCCATAACAAGGGAGAAAATGACATGTAAAAAACATCTATATACAAAAGTATGCCTGGACTTTTTTTTTTTTTTTTTTAACTACACGCCTGGCACTGTGAATTTTACTTTGCTTAGTTCCACACAGTTCTGTATTCCTCTTCATATAGTGGAAAATTTTTCTGGTGTACAATTAAAGTATGTGGATATAGTTTGATCCTTTTGAAGCTTATTTTAAAATTGTATTTAAATTTTATTTATTAAGAACAGCCTTACTGTCTAATCTCATCCCAATGAGTCAATGCCATTCTGAAAATTCTACTCAATACCTCATGATTTGTTGTTTTTCTTCTGCAGCTGGTAGGAACAAAGACCACTGCAAGTGCTTGTGGGCTCTGAGGATTATTTCCTCTTCCTCTTTCAGGGGGCTCTTTCCTCTCAAGAGTAGCCTTCTAGCCTTAGGTGGTTTTCTCCCCTGCACACACTGATCAGAATTCATGGGAAGACTTTAAGAGCCTCTCTGTGCAGATCTCCGGATCTGTCTTTCTCTGTACTCCTCTGCTGCATGACTCCAGCATGCAAACTCCAGCTGTTGGGGCATGCCTGAACACCTAACTGTATCTTCTCAGATCAGGAAAACTGCCAGGATCACTCTGGTTTCCCCTTTACTGCACTGCATCCTTGAACTCCTGCATCCATCATGGTGTAAGGCACACCACATTTTCCCCCTTTCAATGGCAATATCCTTGACAAGGAGGTAAAACAAGTCTCTGTTCCTCTGTCCTGGAGAGAAGTACAAGTTGCTCATATTTTCTTTAAAGATTCACTAACCTTTCCCTAAAGAAAGAATAAAATATCAGAAAGTATCTTAGATCAGTCATTTTTGGGTGAGGAGTTATTAAGACAGTCTACCACTCACATGTCAGGAATACAGCAAAGCTAAATGAAAAGATTTGAAGACTGTGAACTGGTTGCCTTAGGCTCCATCAGGGAGCTACTGTTGTTCAGGTGATATGGCCTTGTGCAGGTTATTTAACATACCCACAGACTCAGTTTTCTTATCTTAAAATTGGGTATTGATGGAGTGAATGGATTCTATGATCTATTGTATGCCTTCAATTTCAAGTATTTGGTGACTTAAAGAAAAAAAAAAAAGCACTGGTGTTAGAGACATTAGAATTTATCTATGCTCCCACAACCAAGTGGTATTTTACCTAGTTTATGTAACAGCATATATGTATTTTTACAAAAATATCCCAACTAATTATTTGTAAAGGGAGGGGCTATACCTATTTCCTTCTTCCCAGAATTTTTGTTAAAAAAACAAAACAAAACAAAACCCTGAAAGAACATTTTTGTGCATACGTAAAATAATTGCAGAAATATTTAATAAAATTAAATAAGTAGTAGATAACTGTAATGAAAAATAAATGGTATGTCAGCTTCCTGCAGGCTATCATAGTGCCAAGTTTAATATTCTCAAACCATCAAGTCAAGTTATGTGAATTAACGCTGTGTGTTTCCTTTATGTAAAGAAATTATTTCCTGAATACCAGTATTGCCTTATCTGCCGCCTTTCTAGTTTCCCTAGGGCATGTTGTAATCACTAGTGGCTCAGCTAAGGTAGTATTAAGTACATGTGACACATGGTCCAGCAGGATCTACTAAAAAGCATATTTGCCAAGATCTGTTACATTAAGTGATAGATCATGCTGTAAACAAAAGGTTGTTTTGGTTTGACAGTGGGTTGGGGCCTCTGCCTTCAGCTCAGGTCATGATCCCAGAGTCCTGGGATCGAGCCCCACATGGGGCTCTCTGCTCAGCAGGGAGCCTGCTTTCCCCCCTCTCTCTCTCTGCCTGCCTCTGCCTACTTGTGATCTCTGTCTGTCAAATAAATAAATAAAATCTTTAAAAAAAAAAAAAAAAGAAAAAGAAAAGTTTAAATAGTTTTTTAAAAATCTGAACCTAAAATAATTATGCATGATGAGGTGAATCAATCTTTTGCTGATTATTATGGGGTAAATTGTATCCCCCCCAAAGAACTCAAATGTTAAACATCTCTCCTGAATGTGACTACATTTGGAGGTAATTAAGTAATTAATTAATTACTCAGTAATGAGTCACTGAGGTAATTAAGGCCACAGGAGGTCATTGGTTTGAAGCACTAATCCCATGGAACTGAAGTGCTTACAAGAAAAGGAAGAGACACCTGAGTTCTTTCTCCATCTGTGCACATAGGAAAGGGGTCATCACAAGGAGAAAGTGTTTATCTACAAACCAAGAAGAGAACAATCACCAGAAAACAAATTCGCCAGCAACCTGATCATGGGCTTCTACCCTCCAGAACTGTGATAAAATAAATGTCTGCTGTTTAAGACTACCAGCCTATACATAGCTTCTTGGCCTTTTGGCTAAGATCAAGTAAAGACAACCAGCCGATAGTAAGTTGTTAGGGTAGCCCAAACTGACTGATAAACTGATGCATGTACTTATTTACATAAACAGTATGATACATAAATGTAATTAAACTGTTGTTCTTTTACAGCTAATTTCTAAATGTGTTCTATTGAAAAGGACTGTAAATTCACTGTTGCCTTAGAAAATAGTATTTGGTAAATCTTCAAAAGTAACACAAAAAAGGATGTGAGCTAGCACACTATGGAGGTTTAAAAATGGATGATGGAACTTCTTGATGAGGACATAAAGAAGGGCTCCAACAACTAGCTGGGATTGCATTTAGACACTGACAAACAGGGAGCATTTTGACAGTTGGATACTGTGGTAGGAGGATTTTGACAGAGGGAACGGGGTAAACAAAAGTTTGGCAGTGAGAAAACAGAAAATATGTTCAAAAACAGCAAGGAACCTAATTGGCATACCTTGTGTTCACTCTCTTTCACAGCAGTGGACAAATACTTATGTATTTGGCATTTGGTCCTTCTCTGTGTTTTAGCAACAGCCACTTAGCACTCACACAGACACTAAATATTTCAAAACCAGATTTCACAAGGCAATATATATGCCCAAACTGATCGATTTGTACACTTAAAAAATGGATTTTTGTTGTAACTGTAATTTTAATGCATTTTAAATTCCCACACACACTTAGATGACTTAGCTTTAGATACATTAAATGAAGAGAACATTCACAAGCCTGAAAATTCAAAAGATAAAAAAATAAAATAATAAAATAAAAGTGGATTTTTGTTCTATTCGAATTATATCTCTGAAACCTGGGCGGAGGGCAGGGAGGAGACATGAAAATGTGCGGATGAGGGGGCACCTGGGTGGCTCAGTGGGTTAAAGCCTCTGCTTTCGGCTCAGGTCATGATCCCATGACCTCTCTCTCTCTCTGCCTACCTCTCTGCCTACTTGTGATCTCTGTCTGTCAAATAAATAAATAAAATCTTTAAAAAAAAATGTGTGGATGAATACATACATCAGATAACTTTAGGAATGATTTGTCATAATGTAAACAAGCAATTTAAATTATAATCACATGATCTATAAAATTAGTAAACAATGTGTAATTAATAGTTGTTTGAATCTATACCTTTGTAATAAATTTTCTATCTTGTTAATTAAGAATATAATTCAAAGTATAGAAACCTGAATAATTTGACCTTCAATTTATAATGAATACAGATTTAAAAATTTAAAATTTGTAAAAATATGATAGTGGATAGAAAATCAATTTCCACAACAGTGAAAATGTAAATTCTAAAATTTGGTTAAATCTAGAAAAAAAATATAAAGTTAATTTACATATTGTCAGTAGGAATAAGAGAAAAGTAACACATAATCTACAAGAATACTGTTGCATTTTTCTGGTTTGATGAGTGGAAGATCTTGTGTATCCTGTATTGTTTTTGTTATTCTCAAATTTATACACATTCTCAAATACATAGTACTATAAACTCCACACACATTCATGTTATTATGAGTATGCTAGTAAAAAGAAAAACATAAACTCTGTATAGAATGTTAAAATAAGAGTCTCTCTTGTAACTGTTTGTCTTCGTATTACAGAAGAAAGATGATACAAACCAAATTATGAGGAATTACATTACATTCATACAAAGCCAAGTGGAAGCTCAGAAGAGAGAGAAAATTATATGGCAAAATGATCAAGAAAAGACTCATGTAGTTTCTTTTTATATCATCAGTGTCTTAAAATATTGATGAGGGGTAACAGAAATAAACCTAAACATTAACTCCCTAAATAATTGGAGCAGCAGGTATCTGACTCATATATGAATGTTTACATTTGACCAAGCATGTTGGTCAGGGTGAGAGAACTGTGAGAGGCAATATTCAGAGATGGTGTTGGTGTAGATTACGGAGGCTGCTGAATGCTTTGTTGACATAACTCTATTTAAATTGAAGGACATAAAACCTCATGGGAAAGTTCAATAAGGAATGCATATACTTTCAGGAAAATTAATCTGCTGGCCTGCTTTTCTTTTTGTTTTTGCAGGATAAATTAAAAGGATAATATCTGAAAGAACTAAAATGGGGGGGGTATGGTATTTGCAAAAGTATGGCAAGAGCTTCTACTGGGACAAGAGACATGTGGATTTAGAGCTCAGGTGAACCAGATACATAAACAGATAATTCATCATGCAATAAATGCTAGTGGAATTTTGGGTGTGTAGAATATTAAGAAAATCTAGCAAAGAAGAGACAAAAATTAGAGGCAGAGTCTGGGAATGTAATGAGCCTTAGGAATAATATGGAGGAAAGGGAGCAGAAATGAAGAATGGTAAAGACAGAAATCAAGGCAATACTCCTAAGTATCTTTGTTCCTCATGTTAAATTTGGCATTTGGGAACAACATACAGAATACTAATTTGTTTACTCTTTCTTTAATTAAAAATTAGGAATCCTACTAACTTTAAGGTTGTAGGACTTTTACATGCCTACAGTCCATAATGTGCATTTCTGATTTATACAATGTCATTCAAGTTTGTAAAGATACATTACTATGCAACAAAATATAACACAAGTACCATGCTTAATTGTAGCTTAATACAAATTACTAAAGCTACTTAAACTGTCTTCTGAAAACAATAAATTTATAGAAGTCATCATCATAACATTAGCCTTGATGCATCATAATAGATGCTCAGAGTATGAAATCAGAGTATGAAAAAGTAATATGATTTTGAAAGAGACACTAACATAATTATTGTTTTCACAAAATAAAAGGGAGAGAGTAACCTGACCTAAAATATAGTTGGCTACAACAGTGTTTTAAGTTTTATTATTTTAAAATTTAAAAATGAATCAGATTCAGTCAAATTTACTCAATACTGTTTCAGATATTCCAATCTCATAATAATGCAAATTAAATATTTTGAGCATGCAAATTAATACAGTGATATGCAGGCATTTTGATGATGACTGCTTCAGATATTTTTGTTTGTAGAATTTTGATGTTAGAGTTATTTCCAGTAGAAAAAAAAATCAGTCATCATATTCATCCAAACGGGGCCAAAAAATGTTGACAAGATTATATAATGATTAAATGGTGACTAATACACTTTTGGATTTTATGTTATTCTGCAAGGAATTTTTAGAAACTACCTTATTAAATTAAGATATTTAATTATATATATAATATATTTTTAAATGTAACATATAAGGTATGCATTGGCAATTTCAACTGAATTATTCCAAATGTCTGTATTACAAACCTAAAAATATTTAAGAAGTTTGATGCAGTTAGAAAATTAAAATCCGAAAAAACAGAAGGAATACATCATTCAGTAAATTATGCACTTTTTTCTCTTACCTACTGATATCTATAAAAGTCTATGGCATTTTTTGAGATATTGCTGCCTGATAACTACTTGAGTTTTACCTAGCCTACTTGCAATTTTTTGCTCAAATACCTAGCACAGTTATTCTATCTTGGGTCAGCATTGATTAAAAAAAAAAAAAATGTGGTATCTGTATTTCTCTCTATGGTGGCTAAACTAACCAAATGGAAACAGTTTCTATTGAATTAATTCCAAATTATATTTTTTTAGAGAAAACTAATTCTTCCAGTCAATATAGTCTTCTTATTCCATTCCAAAAAGATGTTTTCAATTACATCAGTTACAACATTTAAATATCAGTTCATATTCATCTAGTTCCCACTTTAGAAAATGTAGCATTGACCTTGATATCTAGTTACCTTTCTCTACATCTTTGACTTTCTTCACTGTTTAATCTCTTGCTCCTCTGCCTTTACTCTGTGAAAAAGTTTCAACTTTGTGTTCATTTCACTCCTCTGAAGTCACCCACAGGCAATTTTGTTCTTTGTGTTATCCAATAACTTGTTCCACTTAAGTTTTTTACTTATTTTGTACAATACCTTTGTCTGAGCTTCCTAACTTTGCCTTTAAAACTCGTTGTTTAATTTTCATTTCTTCCATATCTCTTCTATCTTATTAAGATTCAGCAAAGACTATTTCTATTTTTCAGAAAATATATGCTGAAGTGTTTGCTATTAATATTAAAGAAATGATTTCAAATTATTTTTCCATTACTGATAACTGTATCATCAGGGATATACATCTCCTCTCAGTCACTGAATATACTGTATTTTTCTTCAGAGTAATGTTTCTTCAAATGCTCCAAATTTATTTTATATTAGTTTATATTAGCTCTTAAATATGTGTGTATGTGTGTGTGTGTGTGTGTGTGTGTGTGTATGTATGTGTATGTGTATATGTATTTTTGTAGAAAATCAAGCGTATGGTCTTCTCTTGCTTCTACACATTATCCACATGGAAGCTTATAGAATTGACTCCTAAATCCACAGTGTACAGGACACTGATGCCTGAAAATACTGAATTCCCAAATTTCCCTGAAATATCACCTTTCCCTTTATCAGAGGCAAACAGTACCCTCGCCTTTAAACCACATAATCTCACTTCAAGTAAGTGTCCTATAAATGACCTTTGTTCTCCTCAAAATCCATCTGTTTCCTTTTCTTGCTGCTATATGCTCACACTTGTAGCTCAGTTTAGCCAAAACAGAGAAAAAGAAACCCTGCTCTAGGACAAAATGACCTAGTCACCAAAGGAACTTCAGAATGCAAACAGGATGGCACAGGGATTCAGTATTGATAGAAAAGGCACTCACTTGGGTCACCTATGTGGCTCAGTCAGTTACGCCTCTGACTCTTGATTTCACCTCAAGACCTGATCTCAGGCTCTTGAGATCAAGCCCCATACTGGGCTCTGTGCTCAGTGGAGAGACTGCTTCAGATTCTCTCTTCCTCTGCCCCTCCCTCTACTCCTGCATATTCGCTCCCTCTCTCTCTCAAATAAATAAAGCCATCTTAGGAAGGAAAGAAAGAACGTAGGAAGGAAGGAAGGATGAAAGAAAGGAAGAAGAAAAGAAAAGGCATTCACTCGTGAATATTTGGACAAGGACACCTGAAGGTGGGACCGATAGTTTCTCAGATGGTTACTTAAAACATGGACTGAATGAATGTCTATTAAATTTAATGGAGAAACCAGAACTTCCTTATACTGGTGTCCCATAACATTCATAAAAGTGGGAATGTTGGGACACCTGGGTGGCTCAGTTGGTTGAGCGGCTGCCTTCGGCTCGGATCATGGTCCCGGCGTCCTGGGATCTAGTCCCGCATCGGGCTCCTTGCTCGGCAGGGAGCCTGCTTCTCCCTCTGCCTGTCGCTCTCTCACTCTCTTTCTCTCTCTTTGACAAATCAATAAATAAAATCTTAAAAAAAAAAAAAAAGGTGGGAATGTTAGGCCTAATTTATCATATTTGGCCTTACAGTGTTTACTGGATAGTCCAGTAACCCTATTTTTAGGGTCCCACCATCTGATAATATTTACTTGGATAATCCCACCATCTGATAATATTTACTTGGATAGTCCAGAAAACCCTATTTTTATTAAGGCAAAAAATAATGGACTATTGAGGGAAGTGCTGAGATTCCTGAGAAGCTCCGGAATGGCTTTTCCCTACTAACCACATATTCTGCCACAGAGGTAGGCTCTCAAATAACAGTAGGAAAGATGTCATTGGCCATCTCAGAATGACATTGGGGGAAGGGACAGTCTTTAACACTAAGGCTAAGGTGGGCATAATTTCAAAATGACCAGCAAGACCAGAGTGGGAAGCAGGGTATCTTTACTTGCAATTGCTTATGGCAGTAGCTAATAGATTTTGGAGTTTCTAGCATTGAGATAGAAAAATAGCTAATGACAGTGTTGCTTGATTTATTTATATAAGAAAACAACAATGAAAGTTGGCACAGAGAAGGTGAAAGAATCAGTCACTACAATGAAAAATTACAGCTTCTTGTCCAGGTTCCAGATTTAGTCAGTTAACTGACCCAGGATGAAGAAAAGGCCAGATCAGCTTGAGGTGAGACGTTGCACATCATAAATATATTCAGTATACATTCCTTCCCAACCAGATTCTCAATCCACTCACCAAAGCAAAATGTCACCAAGAAAAGGAGAGTCCCAAGATTTTCAAGGTCTCTTCAATACAAGGATTGATATAGAACTAATACCAAGAGAACTGAAATTCTGTCATTTCGTTATAAGGAGGTTGGAAATGAAAAATCTAGGTGATAAATAGAATTTTGGCACAAATCAGTGAATCCAATGGATCCAATGACTTCTCCGGTAGGAAGAATGCTCCCTCCCCAAAGCCCAAGCTCTAATCTCTGCAATCTGTGTATATGTTACCATACATGGCATAAGGGGCTTACCTGATGTGATTAAAGGGTTTGAGATAGTGAGATTATCCTGGATTATTGGTGTGGGCTAAATGTAATCCAAAATGTACTTCTAAGAGAAAAATGAAGCAGGAAAGTCAGAATTAGAGAAAAGAATGGTGATGTTGAGAGTAGTGGTAAAACTGACAAAAGGGCCACACGCCAAGGAATGAAGGAAGCTTCTAGAAATTGGAAAGAGAATAAAAGACATTTTCCCCTTAAGGCCTCAGAAAAGTACTCACTTGAAGTCAACACTTTAATTTTAGTCTTGTAAGATCCATTCTGAATTCCCAATCTCCAGAAATGTAAGATAATTTTGTTGTTTTAAGTCACAAATTAAGTCACACTATCAATAAGAAACTAATGGAACCTCTTTGCAACTTGTTTTGTTTTGTTCTCATTTTTAAGGATAATGAAATAGATATACTTAGCAGCTGGAAGAATCACACTGATTCCCTGGTTGAAAAACAAGAGCAACTACATCACAAAACATCGAGTGAAAGACTATAAAATTGCCCTCCCCCTCCACATATATAGTAAATCAAAAGTAAGGTCACAGAAATTAACGTACCTTCAAATATTTGAAAAATGCAGTGACAGAAGTTCTACCATAGCCCTATTTAATTTACCTCTGTGGACACTGAAAAAACAGATGGATCATGCTTAGTGGTTGTGGGCGATGATTATCATAAACAGGTCATACCTCAATTGCAGTTGTCATCTTGGATATTGTATGCTTATCAGAGCATACAAGCATGGCTTCAGACACCTGGCATAAGCTTTTGTTTTATTAAATATTTTCTTCTCAGTACACATGAAGAGGACAGATCAAAAGCAAGCTGCCATTGCATGGCAAGAGAGGAAGAAAATCTTTCCTGCCTGGACTCAGGGGTATCTTATTTGTTCTACTTTCCATTATAATATTATACATTTTATATATAATAAATGGTATATGGCATTCTATACGGTATAAAGAGGTCTTAATCATGGTATAATATGGTATAAAGAGATACTAATACATATTATAATTGGCATTATAATTATATTATTGTATGGTATAAAGAGATCCATTATAATATGGTATAAAGAGGTCTTAATCACGGTGACCTTCCAAAGAATATCATGCTAGTTAATATACAGATGACAATAAGCTAATAGACCTGGTGAATATGAATGGGCAATTAGACACATGCATGCCAGAAGGTAGGAGATAAGACCCATATTTGGTGATGGATTCCAGTTTCCTAAGACACGCCAGCATATCTACATAAAAGTTAAGATGCTGTACCTCATATTTTCTACAAATAATAATAAGGCACACAGTTTGGTAGAATTTCAAATGTTTTGAATTTCCAAATATTACACTTGGAGAGTTTTGATCCACTCTTCACAGACTCAGGAAACTGCCAATTTCAAATAGGCACCAGGAAAAGAGAAGGCAATGGAATAGCTCCAAGCTGTGGTACCCTCTGCACTACTCCTTGGGGTATGTGATCCAAGATATAGAATGATGGTAGATGTATTTAGTATGTGGCTCTCGAAAAACCCACTGGAGAATTAACAGAGACTCCCCAGGGTTCTGTTAAATGATCACATCTTCCAAAGATAGAGCCGTTCTCCTTGAAAACAGCTCAAGACTTCTGGCTCCGGCAATAACACAGAAAAATCTAGGGAGTTTTCTCTCCCATTATTAAAACAAGAAACAGTTGGAGAAACTGAAAATCAATGTCTTTCCTTTACCAATCAGAGAAAGGAACTGGCCAGGCAAATTGCTGTCCTGAAGTCTGAGAGTCAGGTGTACCCAAAGAGACCAGCAACTGAAACCTGTTTATCTGGATTGGAAGTCACTGGAGCAATAAATTGATAGGAACACCTAAATAGTAATTTTAACAAACTAAAGGAAGCTAAGTGTGGATTAGCATGAAAATAAGAAACTCCTACAGCTTACTGTCTTAGGGGAGCCTCTACAGTTTACTGGGTTTTCCCTCCATGAACTCCACCAGGTTCTCAAGGCAACAATCTGAGAAAATACCCTTTGTGGCCTCATAGAGGAAGAAGAAAAATAACTGTGAAACATGCCCAGAGACTTCTCATTAACAAAAACGTGTACACAAACTACAGGAGTCAAGAAAAGACAGAAAAACTTGTAAAGTCCCTAGCACGAAGACATAATCCCCTAAAAGACTGAGTTAATCAGAATATCATAGAACTATAATTCCAGACCCTTATGACCCCATCACAAGGCTCCAGGTCACAACAATGCATTATAGTAAAAGGATTGTGATACACAGACTGTCTCTTAGCAGCAAAATATAGGAATGCCCCCAGATAAGAGAGATGAAGGGACAGGGAATTAGAGGATGTGGAGCCTCTGTTACCTGTAACTACAACAAACATGAAACATAAGTCAACTCCTAAATCCTCATGCAAAAGTCTTACTTACTCAGTTTCTATTAACTCATGCAACATGTCCCACCTTCAACAACAACAACAACAAAACTACAAAGCTAACAAAAGACAAGGGAAAAATGAGTGTGAGGACACAAAAGTGAACATCAGAACCAGACTCAGATATGACACACATGTTAGAAAGATTTTAGACAGGGAATTTCAAATAATCATTTTTTAATATGTTAAGCACTGTAAAGAACAAGTAAAAACCATACCAGAACATGTAAGTAATATATGCAGAAAGAGGTAAACTCCAAGAAAAAAATCAAAAGGAACTCCTAAAAATCAAAGATTGGAACTGAAATGAAGACGGTCTTCAATGTGCTCACCAGTGGACATGACATGGCCAAGCAGAGAATCCATGAGTTGGAAGACAGATTACTGAGAAATATCCTAAACTGAAATGTGAAAGGAAAAAAGACTGAAGAAAAAAAAGAACAAAACATTCAAATCTTGGGAAATTTCAGAATGTATAATATACATGTAAGCAATATTAAAAGGAAAAGAAGGATGAAAAATGGAGCACAATAAGTACTTGAAATAATAATGGCCAAAAACATTCCAAAATTTACTAAAGTACGCCACTGGAAAGCTCTAATAGCATTAAGCAGAACAAATCTCTCTCTCTCTCTCTCTCTCTCTCTCTCACACACACACACACACACACACTCTCTGACATTTACAGCATTCCCAAAACAGCATAAAACACATTATTCTCAAGTACACATGGAACATTCATGGAGAGAGATCATATTCTTGGCCATAAAAATATTTTTTAACATTTTTTAAACTATAAGTATGTTTTTAGGCCATAGTAGAATTACTCTAAATCACTAACAGAAAGGTAGCTAAAGAGAAAAACCCTTATATTTGGAAATTAAACAAACACTTTTACAAAACACATCATCTCAAATGGCATTATAAAAACAGAACTGAATTGAAATAAAAATATAACATCAAAATTTGTGAAATGCTGACAAAGTGGTACTTAGAGGGAAAATAGCATTAAGTGTATATATAATAATAAAAAAAATGCAGTAAAAGCCATAATCTAAGCTTCTATCTTATGAAAAGAAAGAAGAATTACACATAAAGCAAGGAGAAACAAAGGGAATAATAAACATTACAGTATGTATCAGAAATAAGCCAAATATAGAAAGACTTACATGATTTGGTATCACTTATATGGGAAATCTAAAATGAAAGAATATTAACTCGCAGAAACAGATTATAATGGTGACTTCCAAGGGTTTGAGGAGCTCTAGGAGAAATGGAGAGAGATTGGGCCTAGGTTTAAGACCGGTAAGCACTGAGGATCTAATGTACAGCAAGGTGACTATACCTGAAATTTAAGAGAGTAGCTAAGCATTCTCTGTCATAGACACAAAGGAAACTCTGATGATGGATGTTTTAATTACCTTGATTGTGGGAATCATTTCACAATACATATGTATATCAAATCATCATGTTGAACACGTTAAATATATTACAATTTGTCAATTATAACTCAGAAAAGGCCAATATAAAATTATTGTTCTTATACTTAAGAAAAACCGAGTAACAATTGAGAAAAATGACCAAAATCAAAACTGGTTCTTTAAAAATATCAATAAAATTGACTAAACTCTAAGTAAACCAACCAAGAAAAAGAGATTACCAAAATCAGAAAGAAGAGCCAGCGCTACTAACCCCAGGGACATTAAAGTTAGCGGAAGAGTTTAAGAAAACTTTATGCTTACACATTTGATATTTGATATTGATGAAATGGACCAATTTCTTGATAGAAACTACCAAAAACCATCAAAGGAGAAATAAAGAATATGAAAAATATATGTATCAGAGAAATGGAAATAAGAATTAAATCCTTCCAACAAGAGAAGATTAGAACAGGGCAATGATCCAGGGTAGGGGACAGCCAGAGTATGAGCCATTAGCCGTCACCACAGACAGCAGTGGGGGCTGCGCTGGGCTGTCTCGTGGGGGCCCTGGACAGGACACACTCACTGCCTCCTACACAGGGGAGCAGGCAAGTGTCACACCTCCAATGCGCTATTCAGGTATTTTTCTTTTCATTTCTTTTTTTCTTTTTTTTTTTAATTTGTGACTGTTTACAGCTCTGTGTGCTCTCACAGGTGAGAGTCCAAGCCATGATAAAATTTTAAAAAGTTCTCCAATACACTGCAAAATGAATACACCAAGGAGACCACAGAATAAAAAATCTGGAGTTAAGGTAAGTTCAGGGGAAGAAAAGAACAAGGAAAATGCCATACATGTAAGGCAGTGATCAGGCTAGATCAAATTCCTATTGTAATTCCTAGCACCATTTTCTTTCTCACACAAAAAATAAACACAATAATAATTCTAGATACATATTTTCATTTTAAAATTTCTGTGACAAGTTCTATTTTCTTACAAAGCATGCAACAATTTTGAATGTCGTGCATAGTAAATGGCAGAGTAAAGCAATCACCAACTACCTAAGCGACAGTGTATCATTTACTATCAGTGAGATAGTGAATACATACACTTCATCTACAATGACAAGGGATTTCTGATGGAAAAAAGATGCTCTCAGACAAAATTTTTTTTATTTATTTTCAGCGTAACTCAGACAAAATTTTTTAAAAATTGGGCCAGAGGGGCGCCTGGGTGGCTCAGTGGAGTAAGCCGCTGCCTTCGGCTCAGGTCATGGTCTCGGGGTCCTGGGATCGAGCCCCGCATCGGGCTCTCTGCTCCGCAGGGAGCCTGCTTCCTCCTCTCTCTCTGCCTGCCTCTCTGCCTACTTGTGATCTCTCTCTCTGTCGAATAAATAAATAGAATCTTTAAAAAAAAAAAAAAAGATTAAAAAAAAAAAAAATTGGGCCAGAAATCAGGCATCCCAAAATAATGCCAAAATTAGTTTAAAACAAAAGCTCTTACAGAAGATGCATGATGCAAAAACTAGATGTATTATTTTGGAAACTGACACACAATAAATATATACTCACAAAAATCAACTGTAACCCAACACCAGTTAGAATTTAGAATTCATTAATTTCTGGGACATTCTAGTGTATGCCTATTAACCAGATGCTATTTTAAAATCTGCAAGAAAGGGTGCTTGCTTCGGCAGCACATATACTAAAATCTGCAAGAAAGGTGTTTGCTTCACTAACATTGCTAAATTATTTATGAATAATGATTCAAAGATTGTACTTTAACAGAGCAAACATATTGAGAACATTAATTTGGGGCATCAAGGAATGAAATCCCTGTATATATATTGTACTATGAATGACTAACTTCATTTCCTCAATTTTGCCATGATACGTTTATTGAAATAATGTAGGTAAATAAAAAGCTTTGTTAAGAGCAATAATTTGGCACTTGGGTGGCTCAGTTGGTTAAGCAACTGCCTTCGACTCAGGTCATGATCCTGGAGTCCTGGGATCGAGTCCCACATTGGGCTCCCAGCTCCACTGAGAGTCTGCTTCTCCCTCTGACCTTCTCCTCTCTCATACTCTCACTCTCTCTCTTTCAAATAAATAAAATCTTAAAAAAAAAAAAAGAGGAGCAATAATTAAAAATCTAGATGAAATAAGCAAGAATATTTTAAAAAGATAATTATTAACAAAATTAAATCACTCATATTAATCAACTTGAGTTTATTTTTACATTTGAATCGTCTCCACAAAACATACTAAGAGAAAGGAAGGTCCAAACCTGTAATAGCTGTGCCCCAAATATAAACTTGATTGGGCGCCTGGGTGGCTCAGGTGGTTAAGGGTATACCTTCATCTCAGGTCATGATCTCAGGGTCCTGGGATAGAGCCCTGCATCAGTCTTTCTGCTCAGCAGGGAGTCTGCTTCTCCCCCTCCTCCTGTGATCTCTCTCACCCTCTCTTTCTCACTCTCTCTCAAGTAAATTAAAAAAAAAAAAAAAAAAGAACAAATATATAAACTTGATGTTTTTCTTCACCTTTATCAGCTACCAACTAGCTCCAGATGGGTAAATTGACTGGAGCTTGTATTATTTGTTCCTCTAAGAATTTCCAAACTCTGTATTAGTTTTTATTAACTATTTTTTCCTGCTTACTAATCCAGTTACATTTATTCAGGACCACAGAATGTTCTTCAAAGATTTCAAATTAATTTTATGGCAATTCTCCTAATAAAGAATATGAAATCCCCAGTTTCGTTTCTACCAGGTACGCACTCAATGAACAGAAGAATAAATGTCAAAGAGATTCCTTTTTTTTTTTTTTTTTTTTTTTAAGGGACTCTTAATTACAGGAACAGAGTTAGGAAAGCAAGCACATGGTACTGTTGGAAAAGACGAATCTGTCGTCCTCATGATTAAGCAACCAGTAATCACGGACACATTCAAGTACACCTGGGGTTCTCCAAAAATGAAAATAAAATGAAACAAAACAAACAAACAAAGAAACTTCAGTCTTTTATTCAAGATGAGAAGTATGGATTTGCCTCCAGTTACATTTTAGTTATAACAAGTACTGAAAATATATGCCATTGTTCAGGTAACAGGGATTTTTTTTTTTTTTTTTTAATGAGAGCTTATTTGCATTTAAACCCACAGGATATAAACAAATTTTCTAAAAGAAGTGATATCTTTAGCATTGTTACTGGGGGCAAATCCACCCTCATCAGTTTATGCTAACAATTATCTTATGAGAATATGTACGTATACAAATGCAAAAATTTTACCCCATTTGAATGAACCAAAGCATTTTGCTCTTCATAGGTATACGAGGAAGAAAGTGGAAGAAGTACCATTTTCTTCAACTCTTCATTTTTGTTTTGTTTTGTTTTGTATGTGTGCTATTTCTGTGTTTGAGAAGACTCTAGCATTTACTCATTATTTTGCCCTACAATTTTCTTCTACATTATTACCTGGTACGTGAGAGCACTCTATGTGCAAGATAGTCAAAAGTCCCACAATGTGAAGAAAAAATATTTCATGAATATTCAAATAAAGTGAGAAAGTTTTACCCACTAGGGAAATGGTAAATATAATTAAAGAGAGAGAGAAACTAAAAAGTATATATATATTAGACTATCTTCTGAGTTGTCCTGAATGTTTCCCCCCCAACGCAAATATAAAAAGTTCTGAATCAGTTACACATTGTCTGAAATTGTGTTCTTATGCAAAGTGAGTTTTAAGAAGATATATAAATTTAAACTTAGAGAAGACAAACAAAAATCCATTGTGCATTTCTTTGACCCAAAGAATTCACCTCTGTATGGTTAACCCCAAACTTTCTGCATCAGAACTCTTGCTAAGTGTTAAAGTTTCAGTGAAAAGAAAATTATCCTTAGGCTAAATTGACTCTGATGTGGAATGCTTCCGCCTGTCTGAAAATCCATCACACCTCCCAACAAATGACACCCACCCTGCCTCTTTTATAATCTCTCATGTCTTTTCTTCCTCTCTCCTTTGGCTAGTCAATAAACACCATTATAATAATTCTTATATGCAAATCTGCACTTATTTCCTTTGAAATTGTTGTCTCTTACATATATAAGCTTATTTTAATAGAGCAATGAAAAACTGTGAAAATTTTCTCGGTATTTAGGGTTGCCATAAAATGCAACACAATTTCCCCTTTAAATTAATGAGATTTTTTTTTCTTCTATTATTTTTTTTTTTAAGTTGGCTCCATGCCCAGTGTGGAGCCCAACACAGAGTTTGAACTAACCACCATGAGATCAAGACCTAGGCTGAGATTAAGAGTCTGACGCTTAACTAATTGAGCCACCTAAGTGCCCCTTTTTCTTCTAATAAAGACCTTTTCATTTTGTGTCAAGATTTTGAGGAATGAATTAAAGTCTTAATGTGAAAGATAGGTGTAAAAATAACCAGACGTATTCTAAAAAGTGAGAACAAGATTTAAATATGAATATCTTGTTAAACAGAGAGTGGTGAACATGTCTGATACAAAGATCAAGGGTTAAGGACTGCAGGCAAACCAGAAAGGAGAAAAGGGGGAAGAACTGAGGTTAGCAGAATGATGCCAGGATGCCCATGTGCAAACTGAACAGTAAGAGGCGTGTGCCCTGTCACATGGATCCACACCAGAAACTACCAGATGACCATAGTGAAATTCAGAGGTTAAGTATTCTTAACCTTTTACAAACTACCTGCTCAGTTATCAAGGAAAAGAGATGGGGTTATGTGCTGAGAACTGGAGTTTAATTTGTAACTCTTAATTTATCAGAGTGACTGTAACACGTTGGCTTTATAATCTCATCTGGGCTCACCTAAACTCTACTTCCAAAAATGATGATACTCTGCAGGATCAAGTCCACTGGGCTTTACTATTTGGTAGAGAATAAATTTTTGATGGTTTTACTTCTTATGTTGCAATTATATTCAACATTTCTCCCCAAATACATACATGAGCATTTTTAAAAATTGTATTTTACATTGTTTGGTTGTCTAAGAGGATCTGGATTAAGGATTTATGGTTATTCTCCTTTTAGTCTAGTATTATAACTGGAAATAAATGTTATGTTATTCCTTGGGGTTGGTCATATATTCTCTTCTATTCCCAGGCACATAAACCTTCTATAATTAGCATCATTATAATTTTCATGAATATAATAAAATTATATGCACATTTTATATATACATGCATACACATATTTGAATATATAAATCCAAGTAACATTAACTTAGCAACTGTACAGAAGCTCTCTCTCTCACTTTATTTCCTCGCTGCCCTCTTTTTTATGTAAAAGTATTTCCAGTTTCCCAAGCCTTTCTCTGAGATTTATCTCTTGACCTTGTATAAATCTTCTGGCCATTCAACAATCACCAGGTATATTCAAATATTTGATGTCACTTTGTAGGGTTGAATTACTCATGTTATGCCAGGAAACTTAGTCTTATATTTTCCCTGTTATCATTTTTATGTTCCTTTCCTTCTAGCAAATTTTTATTCATTTTTATTTTATTTAGTAGCAGTGAAGCATCTCATTATTGATCCCTTAATGCAAAATAATTCCATGTTGTCTCAAAGGGGTCTTCATTGTGTTTGTGCTTGATTAAATAACAAAATCTTTAAAAGAGAACAGATGATTTTCATAATAGCACAGGAATACATAACCTAAGTTCTGTTGGGAGAATGCTCTTGGTAAAAAGCAACATCTCAGACTCTCACATGTATGTGTCTATCACCCAGACATCAAGGCTAAAGCTTATGAAGTTTTTATTCACAGTTGTAACTATTCACCCTCACACCGAATATTTATTTAAAAGTATGTTCCAGATAAGGGGAGGGAGCTCATGGAACTTGCAGGAGAGGAGAAATTGAAGAGTGAGCTTATCTGTCTAACCAACGCCCCTCAGAAGCATGGTGCAGAGTCTCTGGGTCTGAGCCCTCCCAAGTATGGTGTCCTTTAGAGCCTTTGAACTACAAAACATTATTTTATTAGTGGGTCACAGATAACTGGGTGACATTTCCCATTATATGAAAAGTATGCAGGTTCTAAGTATCTAAACATTTGCTTGCTTGGGTGATTTTTAAAATAATTTGATATATAAAAACTGGAGTATCTCCAACATAGACTTTTGAGCTACAAGTTCTCAGTCAGCCATGAAGAAATAAGCCCAGGAGCCAACATATACAGAGCAGTCTTTGGTTCACTTATACAACAACAATGAATACTTGCTGGTGATTTATTACATAAGCAGCCATGTGTTATAAATACATTTTGTTTTAAAAGTAGGTCTTAATAGGGGCACCTGGATGGCTCAGTGGGTTAAGCCGCTGCCTTTGGCTCAGGTCATGATCTCAGGGTCCTGGAATCAAGCCCCACATTCATATCAGGCTCTCTGCTCAGCGAGGAGCCTGCTTTCCCTCTCTCTCTGCCTGCCTCTCTGCCTACTTGAGATCTCTTTCTCTGTCAAACAAGTAAGTAAAATCTTAAAAAAAAAAAAACAACACATCACTTTAGCTTTGTTTCAAGATTGTGATTTAAAGAGGAAAGCTTATGTATGTTAAATGGGCCATATGAATAGAGTTGTTGTTTACAAATACTGACAGAGGTACTTGAAAAAAAAACAAACAGATTTTACAAAGGCATGCTATTATTGATTAATGTACAAGAAAGAAATTAAAACAGAAACAAAATGGTATTGCAAATATTTAATTTCTGACATATAAAAATGTTTTCATTTACCAAACTTAAGAACTAATGAGGTGTCACCAAAGCAGTATTTGTGATACATTTTGCAGAAAAATTCAATAAACAGAAAACATTTATAAGGTTGAGGCTAAAAAGGACTGACAGACGAGAATGTGCTAGCCAGAAGCTAATGAATGATTTTAACAATTACAAGTTAAGAAAGAACAGAACAAATAGGTTTCCTAAGCTGTTTCCAAACATCTTCATATCGTCTCATAACTTACCACTCATCAAGTAGAGATAAATTCCTATATCTTCTCAGAGAAAAGACTGCCTATGGTCACTGACTGGGTTCCCAATCACAAATGTGAACTGTCAATTTGCTTCACATCTCCACTTTTTTGTTTGTAAAATACTATGGTAGGTAATTACAAAACATATATACATTTGGAGTGACAGCCCTGAATATGTATATTGCTAATTTTCATGACATTGCCCTTATACTGCTAACATCAGGAATGCTGAACTGCTAAAATATTTGTCAGGTTTAGAATTTCAAACTAGAGGACATTTTACATTTTTAAGATTACCTCCAGCAATCCATAGAAAAGATTAATGGATAGTGATTAACTTCCTATTATAGGGGTCAGTATTTTCAATTTTGTAAATGGAATTCAAGAGTTATTTTTAAAATTATACGAGTTACATTTTTAATGTGTTTGGCTTTCTCTATTCTTCTAAAGAAAATTATTCATGTGATTTATAGCTGTAAATATCATCTTATCAATGTTTTCATGGTTAATAGTCAGAGAAATGAAATGACTTATTTTCTACATGACCCGAACACTAATTACATAGTGAATACTTTGGGGAAATATGCATGTTAATAGTCATATTTAATTGATTACTGGAAGAATTTTCTATTATCTTATATATGCTCAGAAAACGTACTCAAGAGAAAACGCCATCAGTAGCTACTACATCACAGTATTGAGAGTTATTTTTTAAATAAAATAAGTTATATTCTATATTGAGATAACAAATCTCTGTTGAAAACTACGATACATATAGACATTCTTTCAGAAAGCCAAGTATTTGCAAACTTAACATATGAGGGAAAAGTAACATAAGAAAAATGTTTTTTCTATAAAATAAACAATGGGAATATTTGTGGTTTCTAGATACGTTTGAAGAAGGGACTTAGGGCCACCCTCCATGTAAAGTTTCCATGATTTAGGCCCATGGGTGAGACTTCAGACAGTCTTCAGGCTGTCCACAGGCTCCTACACTAAAGAATCAAAAGCCAAACCAACTGGTTTGTATTCAGTCACACAAATTCAGAAACATATTTTGATTTAATTAAAATAAAATAAATGTCATTAAAATGTTAATTCACTAATTAAGCATGTTAACTAACTAAATAGTTTTAATATAAATAAAACAGTGTGTAGTGGTAGAACTTATACACATTAATTCATTTAATTCTCTAAACCATTCTGAGAGGCACTTCTATTAGAGGAAACAGGTTGGATGCATCTTGTCCAATACCACACATCAACCGAGTTTCAGAGGATGAAAGTGGTCCTGCGTGATTTGGATCTTGAGACCATGTCCCTGAACATCATGTTTTCATCTGGCTTCTCAGCTTCTACTTCTGCAATAATTTCTGAGAGTTTTGAGTCCCTAGGACTTAATGTAAACATAATTCTCAGCTACTGTCTTTTGTGAGACAAAAAGCTGCCGATTATGCTCCTTAAGATGTAGAAGCCATGGGAGGGCTTAAGGGATGGATAACTGACAGCCCAATTAAAAAAAAAAAAAGCAATATAGTGTTTTAAAAATATAGTTTGGAGACTAACTGTTTAAGAATTTCCAAGCATACTTACTAAAAACCAGAATACTGAACTCTATCCAAGACTGACTGAATTTATTAAAATCTCTAGTGTATTCAAGCCCACACAAACTTTGAGAATCACCACTGTATCCACATCACTGATCTGCCTATGGCTGATGCTGCGGACAAATTCAGTGAAACATAGCCTCAGCTCCACTTCACCTGAGAGCCACGTGATTAACAACAAAATTACTTCAGTCAGTTTGGGAGGAAAAAATTGCCAGACACCATTGCTACCTTACACTACTAGTTTCTCCCCAAGGGGGCAGATATCCCAGTGCTTGCTGTCAGGCTCTTCATTTCCAGAGCATAAATCAGATTACTGGAGGGGAAAAAAAAAAGGAATATGGGAAAGCAGAGTGATTAGAAGAAGTGCATGGGGAAGCATGTTTTCAAATATATATTAGATGTATTTTCAAGTACATGGAGAGGGATAAAGAAGTTTGAAACACTTGCATAGGACTTATAAAACAGGAATATGTGAAATTGTGAAAGACAAGGGAATTTTAAAATACTATGTCTATTATTCTAAACAACATGACTTAATTTTGTACCTAAACCTAATCTATGTATACACAAATTAAACATAACACTTATTATTTTATTTTTAAAATATTTTATAAGAATGTCTGCTATGAACTGTACTGTATCAATTAGATTTTTTTCAAGTGAGACTTAAATTGAGCGAGGCTTTGTCTTTCAGAAAATTCCTCACTAAAACATTAAAACAATAACTGTGTATCAAATAAATTAAAATCATACTGGACTAGTAGCTAGAGATTTTTAAGTACTGATGAGGGTAAGCTGAGAGTCATTCTCACCACTATACTGTATCTTTTTAAATAAACATATTTGAATTCTTTGCTGAGGTTATTTTCAGTATATAAATTCACTCAAATCTTGTGATTATGGTTGTTGCTTAATAATTGAAAAATGCTTATAAATTTCCTGGACATTATACAGAACAGCAACATGGGAAAATTTTGCATTCTAAAACTTTAGGAATGAAATAGCTAAGGAAAAGATGGCACACTTATTCATACCAGAAGGTGAGGTATCTCTCTGAATGGAAGTATTCAAAAAGCAGATACCAATCCTGGTTCAACCCCAGTGTTGATGGGATTTTATTCTTTGAGGATCGGGTTTTTTCTTGTACCAGTCTACATGACTTATAAATTCACATTTATTATTTGCCCACGGTTCGGTGTCACTATGGTAAAAAAAAAAAAAAATAAATAAATAAATAAAATAATAGTGACTGAAGTATGCGGGATATATTTATTATTCAATCACTAGATGGCAGTAAATGCGCAACTCTGAGGCGCCTCCACTCTTCCGCATCCTCAAAGAGAGCTCAAAGCACAGGCAAGACTATCACTGCTTGACAGCATGCCGTCAAAGGTTAGCTAGAGAATATATCCTATCATAAGAAATCACTACAGAGTATAAGAAGAATAAAATATCGTTGCTCAATAATATAGTAAGAAATATCTTCAAATAGTAATTTAAAATACTTTATCTGAGGAAAACAGTTTCTACCTTCCCATTTAAAACTGCAAAGAAGGAATAAATAAAAGCTGTGGATCTGGACTTGTAAAAAAAAAAAAGATCAAAAAGCATATATCTTACCACACACATCAGACGTTTCTGCTCCGTCTATAGTAAATTATAAAGTACGTGTGCATGTGTGTATATATGGCAGGAAATATCAAGAATGGTATATCCATTTATCAAGTAAAACTGAATTATCTCATTGAGAGTAATGGTAAAAGGAATCCCATTCCATTACTTTTAATGTGATTGTGTCTATATATTCCATACCAATACATTCTTCATAAATATAACAAGCTTCCCAGCACATCCACATAAAGAATGAGAAAAGGAAATGAGAGTCCTGTTAAATGAATATCTAATCCCATTTCTTGTAAATTCTGCTTGTCATCAGCCACTTATCACTTATTCCCATAAGTATATTATTTCAACAATATTGTAAATTTCCAAAGTAGAATAAATTTTAAAATAACTTTGAAGTACTATGTATGTTATTTAAAAAACAGAGATCAATAGATAGATAGATAGATAGATAGATAGATAGATAGACATTTCTAAATCTCTCTTACTGCTCAGGGGTTGATACTTATCACACACTCTTTGAGCATCACTGACAATGGTATTTTCCAAACAGTAAACTGCATTCTTCATAGGAATTGTGTGTTTGTCTACAATTTTTGGCAGGCCAAAAATGTACAGAAAAGAGGTCACAGTGACACAGACTCCATTAAGCATCATATTTGGCTTGAAGAAAATGGTTGTCTAAATAAAGTTCTCTATCATTTATATAAGCCCTAGGGATAGGAAGAGGGAACATTTTACATTTGCTAATTTGGAACCTTACTTCAATGCTGTACTGACAAACATTTGTATAGAAAAGAATCAAACTGAATGACCCATTCACAAAAATTCTGACACGATTAATAAAATTTTTTTCCTTCTAATTAGAAATAAATAATTCCCCTCTAATGTTAATTCCCATGATCTCAGTGGGTTGGAAAAATGCTTTGAGGCACTATTACAAATACCTGGTGAGCTTTTTCATAATGTCCAGCCCTTATTCCTTGAAATATTTTCAAAGCTTCCCCAGCGGGAGTGTAGGGGAGGAAAAACAAAGAGGATAGTGAAACATGTGGCTTAATGGGCTTTCCCATTCAAGCTGGTTGAAATCAGTACCCTTCCTCTAATTTATGATTTATAAAAATCATCATATCTCTCTAGGTCTCTATTTTAATGTTTTGTCTATAAACAAGTTCCACATAATTGTTCCAAGGATTAAATGAGATAATATTTACAAAATACATCTATAGTGCCATAGAAATGCTAAATGATTGAATCAAGAAATCAAACCACTATTCTCACAGTGATCATTTCTGGTAGGATATAGTTAATGGACAGATGGAAGAAGAATTTTATCTGCATTAGATTAAGCATCACCAGTAAAGCATGTGGTACTAATCTGGAAATGTTTTGGGGGATTCTGACTGTCCTCAGTGAAGAAGGAGAAAGGATTCCCTGAGGACAAGAATCCCAACAGGTTTCTTAATGACCAGAAAAGAACTAGACATAAATTTAGCCCAATAATGAAGAATAGTGACCAGATTCATTCAGAATTAATTCATTCACCATTATGTCGATGTGTCACTTACTGATTCCTTAATACAAGTCAGACTTTGGGGCATGTGGGTGCCTCACTTGGTTAAGCATCTGCCTTTGGCTCAGGTTGTGATCCTGGGAATCTGGGATCCAGCCTGCCTTGGTTGGGCTCCCTGCTCCATGGAGAATCTGCATCTCCCTCTCTTTGCCCCTCCTCCAAACTCACGCTCACTCTTGTGCTCTCTCTGAAATAAATAAAATCTTAAAAAAAAATGTGTGTGTGTATATATATATATGTATATATATGTATATTACATATATGTGTACACACACACACATACTTAATCCTTACAATAACCATGTACATTTTGAGTGATTAGTCTTATTTATTTGGAAAAAAAGAATACTGAGGCTGACAACATTTAAGTAACTTGATTACATCATTCTGAAGCTAATTCAGTGGCAGAGCCAGTCCTGTTTTGATAATTACAGAGCAGTGTAGTGAACACAAGGAAAGAGTTAATGTGCCCAGATATATGAGGGAAGGCTTATTGGGCTGAGTAAGGAAAAGCTTCCTGGAAGAGGAAATTGATAGCCTAAGGCTTGAAAATAAGTAGGCCTAGGTCAAGTGAAGATTCTGGGATTATGAGATACGGTGGAAGGCAGCTCATGGACAGAAACAAAAAAGGAATGTGAAACAAACAAACCTAAAATATCAACTGGGTTGGAGTGCACGCAGAAGTTAGAGAGTGACTGAGAAAAAGCCAGATTAACTGTCCTCGAAATATTTTCAGTCATAGTCAAGAAGTTATTAAAAGGTTTTATACATAGTATCACGACATGGATAAAAGTTTCAGAGCATGCATTTGAGAGGAAAATGCTGTAAGGAGGAAGAATTTGGCATGTTTTTGCATTTTGTTAGAATTCAAATAAGAGATGATGAAGTTCTAAACTAAGAACGAAAAAAAGAAATTATACAACAAATAAAATTCTAGAAATAAAAGTTAAAAGCAAAAGACTCTGTAATAGATTTTATTTGGGGCATTAAGCAAGTTAGAAAAACACAATTCACAAAGGTAATAATGAGTTAAATTATATGCATGATAATATCTAAGGCATTAAGTGAAAACTGGCCAATTGTATGTATTAGAATTTGAGTTTACATTTCTGAAACCCAGGAGTGAGATTTGAGTTTAAAATATATATTTAGAAATCAACACTATTCAAATTATATCTGAAATTGATAAATTTCTTGAAATTACTGAACAAAAAAATGAACAGTATTTTAAGGTCCAAAGTCATGAGGGCTTTGAAACCCCCTTTTATCAAATTAGGAATAAAAAGGCAATTAAGATTTACATCAAGTGGCTTCTCAATTGTGGGAGAGAGAAATTTTGGGGAATAGCTTAAGAAGAGATAGGGAGAGCATGAGGTTGTATAAGATTTAGGAAATACACATAATAGAAATGTCCGTAACATGAATGTTCAAATATCAATCTTTGCCACCAAGGGAAAGAGAATTATTTCATGAGGAAGTCCAGGTCCATTCATCATTCTTGACTTCCTACAAAGAAGGGATCAAGGTTTCTGGGAAAAGTTAAATTAAATGTTTTCCATTAATTCACTACGTGTACCAATTCAAAATATTGCTTCTGATAAGTATACTCCCTAATTTAACAGAAACATGTTTAATGCGCACATCAAATTATAATGGCAGCCTTTCCAGTTTTCAGTTGCTCTCAAACATCCTCAGTAAAATAGATGTTCCTCGCTGACTTTGCTGGAGGCAATGCATAACTTGTTCTTTATCCACCACCACCTGGAAACTGATTAATCTCTTCTTAAAACATCATATAACTTCTTCTGGGGCACCTGGGTGGCTCTGGGTTAAGCCTCTGCTTTCAGCTCAGGTCATGATGGGGGGTGGGGGGAGGTGTCCTGGGATAGAGCCCCGCATCAGGCTCTCTGCTCAGCGGGGAGCCTGCTTCCCTTCCTCTCTCTCTGCCTGCCTCTCTGACTACTTGTGATCTCTGTCAGTCAAATAAATAAATAAAATCTTTTTTGACATGCTTCCCTGGTGGTAGTCACTAAGCCTTGACTAGTTTGGCTTATTAACCCTAAGATAATTTTGAGCCATTTTATTTTGAGAAAAAAGAATAGTGCTTGCTATACAGCAGGTGTTTAATAAATATGTGTTAACTTTTTATATATAACATCAACAATGAATTTATATTAATATTGTGCTAATTATTAATGTGTTATTAATTAATCACTAATATACAAATCAATAATCTATTTATTGACTGTAAAATGTATAGTCATTTTAAAATATTCTTATTTGGTCCTTATAATAGTATTATGATGTGCATCCCTTTTATCAGTGAGGAAAACTAGACTTAGGTTAAATCACATGCCCAAGGTGGGGCGCCTGGGTGGCTCAAGAGGTTGGGCTTCTGCCTTCAGCTCGGGTCATGATCTCAGGGTCCTGGGATCGAGTCCCACATTGGGCTCTCTGCTCGGTGGGGAGCCTGCTTCCCCCTCTCTGTCTGCCTCTCTGCCTACTTGTGATCTCTGTCTCTCTGTCAAATAAATAAATAAAATCTTTAAAAAAAAAAAAATCACATGCCCAAGGTCAAGGGCTGTTTGGTGCAATAGGTGGGATTCACCAACGTCGGCCTAGTATCATCCTGTGTCAATGTTACTCCAGGTGTGGTTCCTTAAGTTACTTGAAGCAGAATCCTTGATACACTTACAAAGCAGACATAAGAATGTACACATTTTTTTTTAAAGATTTTATTTATTTATTTGACAGACAGAGATCACAAGTAGGCAGAGAATGAGGGGGAAGCAGGCTCCCCTCTGAGCAGAGAGCCCAATGCGGGGCTCGATCCCATGACCCTGAGATCATGACCTGAGCCGAAGGCAGCGGCTTAACCCACTGAGCCACCCAGGCACCCCAAGAATGTATACATTTGATAAACTTCCAGTTTTTGGTTTTTGGTTTTTGGTTTTGTGTGTATGTGTGTGTGTGTGTAGACCAATGTGACAAAACCACCCCAAAGGAGAGACAAGCATATCATCCGAGGAGTTAAAACCTGTGGACTCCCTGAGCCTCATCAGCTTAATGGTAGTTCATTAAATACTTGTTCTTCAGTTTCATAGTTCATTATTCAGCAAATCTTAGGTGAGAGGTCTCTATATGCATGGTACAATATCATGTAATTAATATCATTCTCCTGCCTACTGGAGTGACTGTCTCACTAAAACTTGGGGCATGTTTACGTGAAGAGCGTAGGCTGATTTCACCTGTTGCCAAAAATATCAAAGCCATGCTCTTTCTTGGGTTAGTGTAATGTGAACACATTCATTCTTTGTATGACCCAGTTCAAAGAAAAAAATACTTAGAATTATATTATTGCTGTTATATGATCTACTTAGAATTATTAGGTATTTTGAAAATTCCATTGACTTTACAGGGAAGAAGGGGCAAACAACACTGATTTTGAAGTTTTCTTATGGCTTTTAAATTTAGACCTCCAACATGCGTATCACACTTGTTCACAAAGTCAAGTGGTTTTCTCTTGGCTTAGATAATACAACTCACCAAAAAAAACAAAACAAAACAAAAAAAACTGTTTAAGGCAGTCACTTTCTCTATGTAGAATCTCTAGGTAGAATTCGCTAAAGGTATTTTCCCTTCACTGGGCTCTCTGCTTGAAAGCAAACAGCATTTTGCTTTTCCTGCAGATTAGTTTTTGTATTAGTCATTAAGAAACCAGTAATCAAAGTAGCCTTCTTATTTTGTACTATTATCCAGGATTCAGGACATTGGAGAATGCCACAGTCTATACCTAGTGGGGTGACATATTTATTGTCAATCACGAGCACTTTAATTTGATGAGGCTTACATAGGCAAAGCAAACACAAATGATCAAAAAGATTGTATCCCTTGGATGCGAGATTAATAAAAGCTTCTGAGTTGGGGGGAAGAAAAACAAATCAAAACAAAATAAAACCATTGCCTTACTGAGCCCATGTTCTCTTAGGATTACAGGTCCAAAACCATCATGTGTTTTAAGATATGTAAGTCTGAACAACACATCTCTGAACAGAAAGCCCCTTAGTAATACTATGCAATTGCACAAATATTAGAAGTGTTGTCATAGACTTTATTAAATCATTTGTGAAGTTAAGAGCTCACAGTCCTCAGAATTTCTGATTTTCTAGGGACAGCTTCATGCCCTACCTTCTTCTCAGTGTGCCATTTTTTTTTTTTTTTGAAGTTCAAGATGAAAGACTTCTTTAATGTTGCTATCAATCATATTTGAAGACTTTCAGATAACACTCTTCAGTTATGCCAACCTTAAATCATGGGCAATCTTTAAAGTTAACATAGTTTCTAAACTTGGTTTTGATTCCTGGTTTTCTTTGTTAAATTAAGATAATTTTAGTAAGCATTTAAAAAATACCATCCTTTCCTCATGATAGGTACTATATAATTACAATTTATTAATGTGTAAATAATAACTAGAAATGAATTTAAAAAGTCTTACTATAGTTAAACACTTCTCTTCTTATTTAAGTAAAAGAACCAAAAAGTCTTCATCTGCCCATTCTTTTTTATGCATAGTCACAACTCTGAGAATTTTTTTTTTTTACAAAATTGATTGCTATATACATTGGTTCAGGAATCCCAAAATCACAGAACTTTTTGCATTTTCTATAAATAAATCTTGAGTTAGCATTGAAAAAAAGAAGTATTGACATTATTGAATACTTAACTTTTGCTAACAGTCACATCAAATACTTTCAAATATATAATTTGTATTCCTCCTAACTGTAAGGACCTATTTAGAAACTGACCCTGCTCCCCTTCCCTCAGGGGATTTACTTGGAAACAAGTCCCGGAAACCAGCTCCAGGTAACAAAGCGCAGATACAAGAGTGGGTCCGGCCAGGTGGAGACAGCAGTGGGGGGTTGCCTACTGTCTCCCTGGTTACCAAGGAGTAGGGACCCCTGCCCTCCGGGAGACTTTTTTGCGCCAATCCTAATCAAGGTGTAATAGGCCGGTTCGAATGTCTACTAGCATCAATTGGTCACCTAGCATCACTGTGGAGTTTCCTGTGTGTGTTACAATCTCATTGGTCACCTGTCCATGGCAAGGCCCGACCGCACGGCCTTTGCCCTTAAAAGCTAGACTGTGAAACAGAGAAGGGTCGCCCTCTCTAGTAAGAGGTGCACCCCCGAACTTTCAGTTAGATTCTCGATGCTTAGCAGGAAATAAAGCTTTGCTTGACCTTTGCTTTGTATCAGTCTCACTCCTTTAACCACAGACCCATTACTGGGGCATAACACTAACAACCTTGTGAGTTAAACATTGTCTCAGTTTTACTTACAGGGAAACAAAATCATAAGATTTAGCTAACTTGAAATAAAATATAATTAATAATCTTTAAATCAAAACTGAATCCATCTGTCACTTTCCATATAATCTGATCACATACATTTACATAAATGCAATTCCATAAATTATAATTACATAAACTCTAAGACCAAGAGAAATTTGGGGTGCCTGGATGGCTTAGTAGAGCATGCAACACTTGATCTTGGGGTCACGAGCTCAAGCCCCACATTGGGCATTGAGTTTATTTAATTAAAAATTTTTTAAAAAGATTTTATTTATTTATTTGACAGAAAGACACAGTGAGAGAGGGAACACAAGCAGGGGGAGTGGGAGAGGGTTAGGGTTAGTGTTAGGGAGCCCGATGTGGGGCTCGATCCCAGGATCCTGGGATCATGACCTGAGCTGAAGGCAGATGCTTAATGATTGAGCCATCCAGGCGCCCTATAAAAATTTTTTTTAAATAAAATCAAGAGCGATTTTAGCAACATGGGCTATTGGAAGCAGCCCTTGAATTTGTTAAATATATGTTGTGTATGCACACAACTACAAAGATGTGAAATTAAGTATAAAATGAAACATCTTGGTGCATGGGGCATTCGACATTTCCTGTGGCTGTATTTGGTGAAGGTGGGAGTGGGAACCACAAGAGCTCAGGCTGAACAGTTTATGATTATGCAAAAAGTGGACATTCAGATTAGGGGAGTGGAGTGAACATCTCCTAGGCAGTGACCTTGCATCTCTAACAGTACTGGCACCTTGAAGTCTACATATGGAATTTAAATGTTCACCTGCTTCACGTACTGAAGGACACCTAGATAATAAGGAATTGCTTCTTTGCAGGCTAGTTTTACAGAATTCAGAAACCAGCACCATTAATAGCCTTACAAGTCAGAAAACTCTATCTTCTAACAGATCACCAAGGTGAGAGATAAACTTGATGCATCAAGAGTAATAATAATTCAAGTCATAGTAAGTATGAAGCTCATGAGGAGAGCATTAGTGAGATCAACAAGCAATATGACTGCAGGGGCTCAGCCAGGACATCGTCTTTTCTGTGAAACCATCTTCACATTTTCTTTTCTTTTTTTTTTTTAAAGATTTTATTTATTTAATTGACAGAGAGAGAGATCACAAGTAGGCAGAGAGGCAGGCAGAGAGAGAGGAGGAAGCAGGCTCCCTGCAGAGCAGAGAGCCTGATGCGGGGCTCGATCCCAGGACCCTGAGATCATGACCCAAGCCGAAGGCAGCGGCTTAATCCACTGAGCCACCCAGGCGCCCCCACATTTTCTAATTTTCTAGACGATACTCTGTTTTAGCCTTACTGCCTTTGAATTTGCTCTCTCATCCATCTGACCCCTTCCTTTGGATATTGATGTGACTCAGCTCTCAGCTCAGTGGTTGGTGTATGAAGCTTTTCAAAATTTTCCCATGTATCATGTGGCCTCCCCAAACCATGTACTATGTTCTCCAAGTAGAATAATATTAATAATTAATGATTATTAATATAATATGTAATAAATAATGATATTAATTATGAAAATTAATATTTATTTACTTATGTATTAGTTTTTTGTCTGTTTCACCAAACTTGACTATTCCAGGGGAGTGGTTTTTGTATGAGTTTTGCTCATTTTGTGACCACAGTGCCTAGAGCAGTTCTGAGACAGAGCTGGCATTCAGTTAATGGTAATTGCTCTTATATGCATAGTAACTCAAATGTAGATTCTCTCTTTGGGGTGAGAAGGGACTGGGCTTAGATTAATGTCCTTGCTTTATGGTGATAGGGCTCTGGATAACAAGAGAAAGAGTCCAAATGCAGGTTTGGCTGTTTCCTGACCAGAATGGGCTGGAGATATGTGTGAAATAACATGGTCCATAGTAGCAGTTAGCTAGGTACCAAATTGAGGGGCAGATAACAAGAAAAACTAGGATCTGAGGAAGAAGCTCAGGTGAAAAAAAATTCTGGGATTTGGGGCACATGGGTGACTCAGTTGGTTAAATGTCCGACTCTTTTTTTTTTTTTTTAAAGATTTTATTTATTTATTTGACAGAGAGAGATCACAAGTAGACAGAGAGGCAGGCAGAGAGAGAGAGAGGGAAGCAGGCTCCCTGCTGAGCAGAGAGCCCGATGCGGGACTCGATCCCAGGACCCTGAGATCATGACCTGAGCCGAAGGCAGCGGCTTAGCCCACTGAGCCACCCAGGCGCCCCTAAATGTCCGACTCTTGATTTCACCTCAGGTCATTATCTCAGGGTCCTGGAACCAACCCTGCATGGGGCTCCTTGCTCAGTGGGGAGCCTGCTTGTCTTCATCTCCCTCTGCCCCTCCACTGCCCACTCAAGCTTGCTCACTCTCTCTTTAAGATAAATAAATGGGGGCGCCTGAGTGGCTCAGTGGGTTAAAGCCTCTGCCTTTGGCTCAGGTCATGATCCCAGGGTCCCGGGATTGAGCCCCACATCGGGCTCTCTGCTCAGCGGGGAGCCTGCTTCCCCCTCTCTCTCTGCCTGCTTCTCTGCCTACTTGTGATCTCTGTCTGTCAAATAAATAAATAAAATCATAAAATAAAATAAAACAAATGAATCTTTTTAAAAAACCACTGGGAATTATTAAGAAAATGAAATTCTGCAGATAGAAATTGCCATTCAGTGGATATGAGGGGAAAAAAAAAAAACAAAAAAACACAAGCAGGCCTAAAACTGACTCAGAGAACCAGTCTACAAAGCAACAAATTCTTTCCTTGGTAAATTGTGAACTACACTTATTCAATAATTACTCTTACTCACTACTGAACGCTCATTAAAAGATAAAGTACTATATGCTGGCTAACTCAACATAAAAAAAAACAAACAAAAAAACTAAGGTATGTCAAAATAATGTCATTAGGTACATCATTAGATCCCAATCTAGTGTGATCTACAGATCTTACACACACATACAAAGTCTTTATGTAAAAAGTCATGTGAAATTTATATTTCTTGATTATATTCCTGATATATGATCCATTGAGGATATAGTTTATATCAAATTTTATAGAGATGTCATTCGAAGGGAAATTGAGGAAAAGAGAAGGTCACAGAAATACCAGGACACTGCTGTCTTTAAAATCTCTAGTTAGCCTGAGTTCCATATACCCACAGTATGTGAAGACTCTACACATTCCAGGCAGAAGGCCAGAAAACAATTAGAATGCATTTGTGCATACTCCTTAAGATACTGAATTTCTTCTCTCTCTCTCTCTCTCTCTCTTTTTTTTTTTTTTTTTTTGAAGTCAAGTTGTTCAGAAGTACTGGAGACAAACATCTAATTCTCAGCAGGTTTTGAACAGAACAGTCCCCATTTTTTACTCCTTTATTTAGTTACTCCTTACTACACCAAGAAATTATTGTACACCTGAAAGGTGCGGGTATTGCACTCAGTTGTCTGCAGTCATTGCATGTGGTGTGGGAGTGAAGGAACTACTTTCCATCCCCTAAGTAGTACTGATAGTCAACAGAGAGAGTTAACGTATTTGTACAAATTACTGTTAAGCTCTGCAGAAAATGTATTATAGAAAAGAGTAGCACCTGCACACGTAAAGATGCACAGAAAAGGCATCCAGGAAGCCTCTAGAGAAAAAGAAACATCCAACTTGAGCACTTGGAAGGGAGAACCAGCATTAATAAGAACATGGAAAATCTAGTCTCAAGATAACAGAAACTCCTCTATATCAACCACACCTCTGGATCAATTCAGCATAAAAGGAAGCGCCTGGGTGGCTCGGTGTGTTAAGCCGCTGCCTTCAGCTCAGGTCATGATCCCAGGGTCCTGGGATCGAGTCCCGCATCGGGCTCTCTGCTTAGCGGGGAGCCTGCTTCTACCCTGCTCCCTCTCTCTCTCTGCCTGCCTCTCTGCCTACTTGTGATCTCTGTCTGTCAAATAAATAAATAAATAATCTTTAAAAAAAAAAAAAAAAAAAAGTGAAAGAAGCATTGAAGGTTATATTTAATATTGTACTAAAAGCTAAAACATTTCTTAATAGAAGATGTTTGTTGATTTTCAAGCATATGTAACTCATCATTTGAAGACATCTAACAAACCATTTCTCTACTTTTTTTGCCCTTTTGTATATTTTCTTTGAATTTCTCCATCTAGATGTAAAAATAAAACACATCCAAATAGCAAATTAAAAAACAAAAGACACTCCAGAGGATATCTGCCTGGTGATGCATCATTTGTCAGTTAGTGCCAAGACTTCCATTCTCTCCTTGAAAATATATTCAAAGGGCCTTTCTCCTCACTAACATCCATAGCAATCTGCCAGGATTTCCCTAAGCCTCTCATTATGCTAATGTCATCATGAAGATGCATTTGATACTGAAAGGAACTTAATGACAAAGAAGTTGGGTAGTAATTCTGTGCATAACAATTTAAACTATAACATTTCTTTCCATACCTTCTCTGTGGCAAACATTTAGGAGGAGATTAACACATGTAATGTATGAGTTTGGGAACTTGACATTGTTGAAAAAGCCGAACATATTTCACTTCCTTTAAAGTTTAGGCCACAAACATATTCTGGGCCAGTGGCTCTCACTAAACATTAGAATCCAGAGTAATAGTCTTGGGAGCTCATGAAAAACTGTCTTCTAGGTCCTACTCCCAGAAACAAGACTTTCAGTATGACTGAGGGAAGGTGAGGGATCTTAAAAAAATACCTCATGTAATTTTCAGCAGTTGGTCCATGTTCCACTTTTTGAGAAATAGTTGTAATCAATTACATACATTGTGAAAGTACCAGATAGGTTATTAGTGGAACTTACCCAAGAAGTGAGTTATTCTCAAGATCAAAAGCAGAAAGAGCAAAATTTAGAAATCTGTTAATATTTTATCAATACTTAAAATCAAACTCTAATTTTAAAATATTAAATTTAATAAGGAATCAAGATACAGAAGGCAGTATTCTGTCTGTAGCTAAAGAAAATATGAGTCAGAGAAAAATTAGTTTGTTAGCATCATTGCTGAGGGATGAAGGTTTATCATACATTTCTAGTATGATGGTCAAGCATATCCCTCTAGCAGACAACTATTTGAAGAGATGACAATGGTCATTAAAATCACCCAACTAATTCTCCCTATCTGGAGTATGTTTTCTCCAAAACAACTACTTCATACTTTATTCCCAGGTAGATTTTTATTTTCTATTTAGTGACCAGGACTTGTTTTATTGTTGGTCTAGTTTCCATATGAAATTGATATGATAGTTTTGATTTCTGTATCACCCTCCTATGAAGAAAATAGGGTGAGTTAAGTACATAAATCGGATCAAAACAGATGCAGTAACAAACTCTACTTTCTGTTCCTACAGATCTCTGATCTCTGTCCCCGGATTTTCACAGTTCTAAAAAGGCCCAACAATCTTCTAAGCTAAGTAAACTGTGTTCTCCAGCTCATACTGCTAAATGCAAGCTATGAGACTTCAAACAATCATTTATATAATTTTCAGATAGCTTATTTCCCTATAATTTGACTTACATTTGTGCTTCATAACACAGAAGCATGGTCTCTTTTCTCTTTAAATCAGAATAAATGTGGAAAATCATTTCAAATAATTTGATAAATTTTGAATTGCTTGGCTTACCCTACACCTGATGAGGGAGCGGGAGGCTGGCTGAGGACAAAGCAAAAGCTGGCACCTTGCACCCCCTCTCCGCTCCCCTCGGTAATATGTGTAGCATTCCTCAGGCACCCCTGACCGCCATAAACGAGAAACAAATAGTTAACTTGCCTGCAAGACAGGAATCTCCCAACTATCTTGATGTTAATGGCTTGCCAAAAGACCACACTGATCAAGCCAGAAGACCTCCGGGATACTCAGGCACCTTGTAGGCCTTCTTTAGCATATGAAAACTCCACTGAAACCTCCCTTTCCCTCACCTTCCTCCAACCACAGGGTACATAACCTGCCATCCCTCACAACCCGGGGCAGCAGCTCTTTCTGCCCACGGGTCCTGTCCCCATGCTTTAATAAACCACCATTTTGCATCAAAGATGTCTCAAGAATTCTTCCTTGGTCATCGGCTCCGGACCTCAGCCCACCGAACCTCACCTAGGTTCTAGAACTTCATCACATCTAGTAACAATGTGGGATTGTTCTGTAGTCTCCCAAATTGTCTGATATGTTTTGTTCACTGAAGTTTAAATTGCGGAGGGGATCTTAAGACTTCGTCTTCCAGTTTAAACTAATTTTTTAACAAATGATAGCATTCATCAGGGAGGTAAATAGCAGCCTCCAGAATTTAAAAGAGAGAGAGAGAGAAAGAAAGAAAGAAAAAGAAAGGAAGGAAGGGAGGGAGGGAGGAAGGAAGGGAGGCAGGAGGGAAGGAAGGAAGAAAGAAGGAAAGGGAAGGCAATCACCTTTCTGATTCTAAACAACACTGTGGCTTGGTTGGCCTCAGATGCAGAGCTCTCCTGCTCAGGGGAATAACCTACGACTGCAGGCTTTCTCGGGGCTCTCTACTCACTGCAGCTATGACAGGGACAAGGTGCCATTTTCCACGCTTGTCTGGATGTTTCATCTCAATGTCCATTTGTGCAAGGATTGATGGCTCTGTAAGCGAGTGGAAAGATCAATCTGCTTTATAATGCTGTGTCAGTCAAATCTCAAACTTCAGTAACATTTCACCTTAAGATTGTGCCCTTGGCGCCTGGGTGGCTCAGTGGGTTAAGCCGCTGCCTTCGGCTCAGGTCATGATCTCAGGGTCCTGGGATCGAGTCCCGCATCGGGCTCTCTGCTCAGTGGAGAGCCTGCTTCCCTTCCTCTCTCTCTGCCTGCCTCTCTTGTGATTTCTCTCTATCAAATAAATAAATAAAAAAAAAATATCTAAAAAAAAAAAAAAAAAAAAAAAAGATTGTGCCCTTGGACGAGTGCCCCTTTAGAAATACAAGGAGAAAAACACAGTTCAACATGCGGCCTTATAGTACTCAGAGTGTAAAAGAAACAGATATGGACTTCACGTGCAGTGCAAACGCACTGATTATCGTTGAACAATTAAGACATTTAAGGATGACATCACTCTTGAAACATTAGATTAGTTGAAAGGATTTGTTCCATTAATTCTTAGACAGTTAACATTTCATATAGAAAAAGGGGTAATTAGCACTAAAATTGTCTTCAATCCCATGAGAAGTTTTTGGCCTTAATACCGCCTAAAGCTGTACTACACAAAGGTTACCGTTATTTATTGCCATGCCTCCCATCTTTAATAGGAGTCTATTCAATAAAAATTACCAAGAAGACTTTTCTGCTGCTTTCTTTAACATCCTGAAATCAATGACTTGAAATAAGTCCATCTGTTAAAGGCTAAAATGTCTTTTTCACAGATATACTTGTACCCAAGATACAAATTGCCTTTTTTTTCTTTTAAAGAAAGAATGGTGGTGAATAATGATTTTATTTTAAGGGAAAAATGTGTTTTAGGACTAAGGATAGGATAAGTATAGTGAGTTCAACCCACTTAGAGGGAAAATACTATATATTAAACAATTGAAATAGAGTTGGAACTCTTTATATGTTGTAAGCTTTGTGACCAATCATTACTAAGTAACAATTTACTTACTAGTCCATTCAATTTTCATTTGTATTCCTAAGACTACAAACAACCCCACAATATTCATATTTTAACTATATTGTATTAAGCAATTATGCCTTTATCTTCTTTTTTTGAGATACTTGAAGATAAAAACTTATTTGCCATTACATCATTCTATTATGAAAACTTGATTAATTCTACAAATTATTTATATCTACCATGTGCTATTCTAAGCATATGCCATAGTAAATACATAATAATTTTAACTTCCATAAGTTTCTAACAGGGTATATAAATAAAATCTTTTAAAAATAAATAAGAAATGTGAAATGCTGCATACAATAACAGTCTTTGGCAGACTTTTTAGAAAACAAGTACACATACTGAATTCTTCCATGAAAAAACAAAGTTGCATATTGTCATTTCTGACATTTAAAAGTGACATGCAGTGCAACAGTAATAGCCAACTACATTACAGATATTAACTTGACAGTTTTTGTTCTTTAATAATTTTGCATAATTTGCAGGTTTTATAACTATTATAACAGTTTGTTTTATTTTGGTGTTTTGGGTAATGTTGTGCTCCTTAAAGAGAATTTAACTTTAACTGAAAAAAATTAAATTGTTTACCATATTTAGATTTATGTCTGATATAGTTCTTCCTCACTACAACGAGCTCATTCTTTTCCACCCAATACAACTTAGGAAAAGGATCTATTTCCATCTCTAACAGGTGGTTATTACAATAGTGATTCAATAATCACAGGTGGAATTTAAAGTATAGGTTTTTATCCAGGATATGACCCTTGATGTATACAATACTGTAGTTGGAGACACTTTATAGATTATCCATTGTTCAGATTATTAAATTGCAAACTGAAGGCTTATAAAATTTGCTCATGGTCACCCATGAGGAATCCCCATCCCTTCTACATAATGTTCTTGAGATTCATCAGTGTTTTTTGGTGCATAATTTGCTTATTCTTCGTTTAGCTGAATAGTATCCCACATAACACTGTTTATCCCTTTAGCTGTAGAGCAGCATTCTGATTGTTTCCAGTTTGGGCTCTATGCACAGTTTTTATGTATTCGTTGGCCAAGGTTGCTATAACAAGGTACCACAAACGGGGCAGTCGAAATCCATGGAAATCAGAGTCTAGAAATCTAAAATGAAGGTGTTGGTGACACCAAGCTCCCTCTGCAGTCTCTGGGAGAGAATCCTCTTTTGCTTCTTCCAATTTTTGGTGTCCTCAGACATTTCTCGGCTTTCAGATGTATCATTCCAATCACTGTCTCTGTCTTCACATTCCAGTGTCCCCGTGCATCAGTGTCCTAACCTGCTATCTTTCTTGTCTTATAAGGACACCAGTCATGCTGGATTAGGATCCACACTAATGACCTTATCTTAATTTGATTGCATCTGCAAGGACCCGAATTCCAAGTGAGGTCCCGCTCACAGGTATCAGAGGTTAGGATTTCAACTAATTGTAACAACTAAAACAAACAAACAGACAAACAAAAAACAAACAATCATGTACAAGTCTTTATATGACAGGTGCTTTCATTTTTCCTATTCAAATTCCTAAAAGGAGAACTGCTACATTATATGAAAGTATATATTATAGGTGGTCTTGCCATTTTTTTAATGCCATTTACCACTATTAAAATATGACAGCCAGCTGAACAATGTCTTCTTGAAAACACCTAGCATGGGGCGCTTGGGTGGCTCAGTGGGTTAAAGCCCCTGCCTTCGGCTTGGTCATGATCCTGCTTCTCCTCTCTTTCTCTCTGCCTACTTGTGATCTCTGTCTGTCAAATAAATAAATAATAATAAAAAGATCTTAAAAAAAAAAAAGAAAACACTCAGCATTACTAGTCAATTTTTTGAGACATTTTAGTGAGTGGAGAGTGGTATCACCTTGTGATTTTTAATTTAAGAACAACAATGTTGAACAATTTTGCATATGTTTAATGGTTACTCATGTATTTTCCTGTGTGAAATTTCTGTTAAAGTACTGATGATTTATTTGTCTTACCTTATTATAAAATTTTAGAGGTATTTACAATTTTTATATTATATATTAATATTTCTCCCAGTCTGCGTTTTGACAATTTTCTTAACACTGTCTATCAGACTAAGAGGATTTCATGTCAGTGAAGTTTACTTTATCTAGTTTTTTCTTTATTTGTAAATTTTGTTTCCTAAGAAATCTTTGCTTACCCTATTTATTCTCACCAGTGAGAAGATTCTCATTAAGGTATCCTCTCAGATTTTTCTATTTTTAGTTAATATGCTTATTTTTATCTGTATATGGCACAAGATAAGAAGCAATACTGGTTTTTTTTCTCCACAGATAATCTGTTGTTCTAGTGCATTTCTTGTTGTACATTTCTTTTCCAATTGAATTATTCTGACATCTTTATCAGCAAATATTTCACTATGCATTGGGGGTTAATGTTTCATAATGCATTCTGTACCATTGATCTATACCACACCATCTTGAGTATGATAGCTTTATACTACATATTGAAATCATTCACTTATGTCCTCTGCCCTTTTTCTCTTTTTCCAAATTACTCTCTCTACCCTAGGTCATTTGCTTTGATTTTATCAGACTTGCCCTAAATTTATAAAACAAATTGAGAAGAATCATAGTCTTAACAATATTATACTGTATTGAGCCATTAAAATTGAATATTTCATTATTTTTATAATATTTTATAATGTTCAATGCATAAGCCTTAACTATATTGTTAAGTAAGTAGTTCGCATTTGATGATAATGTATTTGATTTCTTTAGATTGCATTTTATTAAAGTAAAATTCACATAAATTCATAAGTGTTTACTATTCTAAAACATTCAATTCTGTGGCTTTTAGTGCATTCACAATATTCTGCAACCCTCAATATTATTTAGTTCCAGAAAATTTTTATCATCTCAAAAGGAAATATCATATTCATCAAGTAACTACCCATTTCTCCTCCTCAGGACCCTAACAAACACTAATCTTTTTTCTGTCTTTACGGTTTAATATATTTTGGTCACTTCTGTAAAAGGAATGATATGATGTGGCTTTCAGTGTCTGGCTTCTTTCACATAACACTGAATTTAAAAGGTCCATTCATACTGTAAAATACATCATGACTTCATTCACTTTTAAGTCTATTTCATATACTACATTTTATGTATCCATTCATTTGTTGACAGACATTAGGGTTGTTTCCACCTTTTGAATACTGTGAATCCCAACATATTTGGAAACTAACTAACATAATTCTAAATAACCAATGAATACAAGAATAAATCACAGGGGAAATTGGGAAGTATTATGAATTGAATTAAAATGATTATAGGGGCGCCTTGGGTGGCTCAGTGGGTTAAAGCCTCTGCCTTCGGCTCAGGTCATGATCCCAGGGTCCTGGGATCGAGTCCCACATCGGGCTCTCTGCTCTGCGGGAGCCTGTTTCCCTTCCTCTCTCTCTCTGCCTGCCTCTGCCTACTTGTGATCTCTGTCAAATAAAATATTTTAAAAAAATTGTTAAAATGAGTATAGACATCATGTTTTATTAAACAAAGGGAGAAAGATTGGAAGACAACATGAAAAGGAAGAAAAATGGAAAGGGGAATAGGGAGAAAGATGACATTGAACACCTTGATTCCTAGACAATATTTAGATCAGTTACTGTTAAATTAGAGTAAGCTACTACATCTATATTGTTTTCAACTCTTACCTCGGTTCTTATAATTTTTCACTCCTTTCCTGCATGTAGGGGATAATTTATCTTATATCACTGATTCTAACTCTATTTACCTGTAACAGGTAACCTTGACAATATTTCATTTAGTATGAGTCCCATCATTTTCATTCCAATTCAAGATACCCATCTTTTGTTCTTTTGTTCAATGTCATTATTTTCCTCCATTCTTTTCATATCTATTTGTTAATAGTCTATTATCGCATTGCTTATGACAAGGTAACATATTTTCCTGTTAAAAAATTCTCTATATGGGCACCTGGGTGGCTCAGTTAAGCGTCTGCCTTCAGCTTAGGTCAGGATCCTGGAGTCCAGGGGTTAAGGCCTTCATGGGGATCCCGGCTCATCAAGGAGTCTGCTTCTCCCTCTGCCCTTCCCCCTACTTGTGTTCTCTCCCTCTCACTCTCTCTCCTAAATAAATAAACAAAATCTTTGTAAAAAAAAAAAAAAAGTACTCTACAGCAGGACAGCAACTTACTATGAGCATCAAATAGCTAATAACTATGTTTAGAATATAATATCCAGACTCTTTATCACCAATTTTACTTTATGATTCTATATAGCTAATAAGATCCCCTAACTTTCAATCACATCAATTTCTTTGAGTGAAGCTCCATCTCAAACTTCCCAATGCCTTTTTTATTTCTCTGAATGAGAGCTTAAAAGAAATATTAGTATCTTAGTTATCGACTCAGTCTCATATTTGCCATTTTGACTAGCAGACAAAGCCTTTTGCGTTTTTTTGTTTTGTTTTGTTTTCTTTTTAAAGATTTTATTTATTTATTTGACAGGCAGAGATCACAAGTAGGCAGAGAGGCAGGCAGAGAGAGAGAGGAGGAAGCAGGCTCCCTGCTGAGCAGAGAGCCTGATGTGAGGCTGGATGCGGGGCTCTATCCCAGGACCCTGGGATCATTACCTGAGCCTAAGGCAGAGGCTTTAACCCACTGAGCCACCCAGGCGCCCCTGGACAAAGCCTTTTGAAAGGCTTGAATTTCTCACTTTTCAAAAATTTCATTTTCTATTAATTTCTTAAATGAAAATATAAAAAAAATTAAAACGTGGAAATTATAAAATAAGTGTTTAGTATATAAAAGATAAATTTTTTGTTTCTTGCCAGGTGCAGGCCAGTTTTTTATTTTACATATATATTTTTTTGTTAAGGGCATCTCTTTCTATATCTATTAAAGCAAATTAATAATTCATAATGCCACGCTCATCAGTTTTTTATTTTTGACAGTTACACTATAGAGCACATAGCAAAGATTATCTAATTCTGGTTACTAATGCTACCCATTAAACTATTTTTTAAAAATATAGGATAAATAATCATGGTATCATGAAACGTACAAATTCCAAAATATCAGTTTTTATGTATAACTTCTGAAGATATTCAACATTAATATTTTAATTACAGGTTCTTGTTTTTCTAATCCAAAAGAAACAGAGTTGTTAGACTGTCCCTTCTTTATAAATTCTTTTTTGAAATAAAGTTCTCTAGAAGCAGCAAAGATCTTTCCCCAGACAGATTGCGACTTTTCACCCAATCCCCACTAGCACAGAAAATGGTAACATCTGCATTTAAATTACTTATTTATTCAACTCGTTTATATAAAAGGGTACTAAACCTAAAATTCAGTTCTGGAACACTGCTCTGAACCTAGAGGACATCTCATTTCATAGAGTAACTTGTCTCTAGTAACTGTCAAACCAATAATCTATACAGTGTTGTATTGCAGCATCATTGAAAGGCAGCATCTTGGAAAGCTTAATAAGAAAGTAGACCATAAAGTAGACCTTTCTAAAATGGAAAAAGAAAAAAAAAATCCTATTACTATTTGAGACTATCTGCCTTCCTTTCAAAACATCTTAGCTAAACTGGTTCCCTCTGGCTCCAATGATTGTTTCATACCATCTGTTCATTAAAAAGGGTGCTAATCATTAACATTTAGTAGCCATTTTGGAAACAATTTCAAAACGTATTTTCTACAAATTTGAACACATTCAATCACACTTATTCAGTTGGGCAGCCTCTGTAATAAATATATTGTATCTTCATGTATAAAAAATTGTTAATTACAAATCTAGTTACACTAAGCAAATATTGAGCGTCTACTATGTGTGCAGAACACTGTTAAGAAATATGCAAAAAAATAAGAGTTGTATCTTTATTAAAGAAACTTGTAAGAAAGAGATTATGGAGAGACAGAATTATAATCAACAAGAAGGAAAAATGTCTAGGAGAGAACATTAAGTTATTGCTATATTCTAGAGAAAAGGTAGATTTATTGGTCTTCAGGGAGTCAAAGAAAACTTCATAGAGAAAAGAGCGTTTTAGTTGACATGGGACCAAAAGTATTTTAACAGTTAGTTTATAGGAAATAAACATTTAAACTTAAGAAAACAATAATAGTGTGGAAATAGGTATAGAAAAAATGAATTCAGAAAGTAATGGTTATATATATATATATAAGAATAAGGTATTCGGGGAACAATGTTGTAAAAAAGTCTGAATAGATTATTTGAGTTAGTAACGGAGGGATATGAAAGCTACATTAAAGAGACACATGTATTCTGTAGAAAATGTTAAATACTCAGGTTACTGAGGTTATCCAACCCTCATTTTCAACGTAACTTTTGGTAGGTGAGAGAAGAAATGAAAGGAAAACAAGTAACTGAGGCAGGAACACTAGGACTAGTGAGATAAAATGAAAGTCTCACTTAAGATTGAGATGGCTGTGGGAAGACATCGTACAGGCATTCTATTTATGTGTGTGTGCATGTGTACACCTGTGTATGCACACATATGTGCATGTATGTGCACGTGTGTGTACATGAAAATGGTAATACTCAGAAGTATCTGTATGTACCATAAGCACCCCTTTTAGCCAAAAGTATTATAGGACTGCTCTTTTTTCTTTCCTGCAGGAAGTTTCCTTTCTTTTATGTCTAAAAGGCATGAAAGACTTAGAGTTTCATGTCTTTATGATTTATGTATGAATGGGTCCTCAACATCTTTAAGTCAAACTCCTTATCGCTTTAGGTCAAACACCTTATCAGTATTTCCACGGGGTGCCTGGGTGGCTCAGTGGGTTAAGCTTCTGCCTTCGGCTCAGGTCATGATCTCAGGGTCCTGGGATCGAGTCCTGCATCAGGCTCTCTGCTCAGCAGGGAGCCTACTTCCTCCTCTCTCTCTCTCTGCCTGCCTCTCTGCCTACTTGTGATCTCTATCTGTCAAATAAATAAATAAATAAAATCTTTAAAAAAAAAAAAGTCAGGGGCGCCTGGGTGGCTCAGTGGGTTAAGCCTCTGCCTTCGGCTCAGGTCATGATCTCAGGGTCCTGGGATCGAGCTCCGCATCAGGCTCTCTGCCCAGCAGGGAGCCTGCTTCACCCTCTCTCTCTGCCTGCCTCTCTGCCTACTTGTGATCTCTCTGTCAAATAAATAAAAATAAACTCTTAAAAAAAAAAAAAGTCAGTATTTCCAGAATGTAATTATCTCTTGATCAACCATACTGAGAAAGTTCTCATAGAGCTCATAATTATATAACCATATAATTTTCTTCATTCAATCTTCCATTTTATTGCAAAGTCCAATCAATTTTTCTTTAAAAAATCTTAAATATACTATTAGTTTGTTTTTTTTTTCATTTCTATGTAGGCACCCTAATTCATGTTATCAGTAATTTGATATTTTTCCTATTTCTTTTTCTTACTTCCACAAAAACACACCTTACTCAGTATTAATTTTCCAAAGGGGAAAGTATGTTGCAGGGGCAGAGTGGCACTGCGATTTACGTTGGTAAACGTAGGAGTCAGGGAGAGCAACCTAGTCCCAAGTTTAAGTCGGCTGCATTTTCACTGCAACAGTGATCTAGTTGATTGTTTCGTTTCTTCTTTATTAGCAGAAACATGATAGTTTATCTTTGCATCTATCAACATCAGAGTGCCATAAAAATGCTACATGAAAATAACATTAATAATCACTGTTATACCTCATGGGCAGTTATATCTTACTGATGTGCGTTCAGAATATCAACATTCTAGCTATCTTACATTAAGAGTGTCTGAAAACTAAACATTTGGCCAGGCCTGCTATGTATGTGCTTTGTACTAGTTTTCTACTGGTGTCCTAACAAGTGAAAAAAAAAAATTAGGGGCTTAAAGCAGCATAAAGTTGTTATCTCACAGTTTTATAGATTAGAAATCTTGTACTGGTCTTCAAGGAATAAAATAAAAGTGTTGGTAGGCTGTGCGTCTCTCTAGTGGAAAAGTATGATTCTTGATCAGATTATTGGCAATATAATTTCTTGTAGTTGCAGGACTGAGGTCCTATTTCTTCTTAGTTATGTGCTGTGAACATATTAAGCCAAACAGTAATGGAAAGAAGAAATATAACCCCACCCCTATGAAAATACAGCAGGAAAAGTGGACATTTGCTAACCAATTATATATTTGATCATACTTTTTGGAATAGTTAGCAAATAGTTAGCAAAGACTTAGCATTTTATCTGATGTATAGTTGGCACTTTATTGGCATATTCGTCAGAATTCTCCAGAGAAAAAGAATAGGGTGTATGCATATCATATATACACTGTAAAGAAAAAAAATTCCTGCTTCTCCCTTTACTCTCAAAACTTGCCTTCTGACACCTGACATGGGGGTAAGGGGGTCTCACACCCATCAATTCTCAGATACTAGCAAGTGTCCTACAATTTAACTCAATTCTGATACTATCTACCTGGAGATAACATCAGATTCGACAGGTTAAGGGTACAGTCCACAAGACTACCCTCCTTACAGATGGTAATCACAAGACAACGTGGTCACCTGTGCTTCCTCCTGCCCAAACGCATATAGATCAGAGGTCCCCATGACCCCTTCTTTAGGTTCAATTATTTGTTAGAATAGTTACAGAAAAACTACTAAGAAAAACAATTTACTTACTGGATTACCTGTTTATTACAAAGGCTATGAATCAACAGCCAGGTGAAAAGATACATAGGATGAGGTCTAGTAGGGTCCTGACCACAACAGACTAGGTCCCCACAGAGTTTACTGGAGTTTACCACTCTCCCAGCACATAGATGTGTTCTTCACCAACTCAGAAGCTGTCCAAACCCTGTTCTCTTGGTTTTTTATGGAGGCTTCATTACACAGGCAGGACTGAGTAACCACTGGCAATTGGTGATTAATTTAACCCTAACACCTCTCTCCTCCCCGAGGTAGGAGAGAACAGGGACAAATGATTCAATTCTCAAACCACATGGTTGGTACCCTTGGCAACCAGCCACTATCCTGTCATTCTCTAGCAGCTTTCCAAAAATCACCTCATTAATATCAACTTGGGTGTGGCAGAAGGGGGCCTATCAAGAATAACAAAGGACACCCACTTCACCTTTCTCTCTCAGAAGCTATTGCAAAGATAAAATTGTTTCCATAGCTTTGGCATTACTTATTGGATAATATGTTATTCCATATATAGAGATAATTCAAACCAAATGTTGCCCTGGCAATAACTCCCAAATAGTTTGGAAGTTGGCAATAACTTCCAAACAAAATGTGGAGGTTTAAGGTCACAAGTTTCCAAAGTTTGTTTGTGTTTTGACCCTGTTGTGTAGGAGGCTGTCCACAAAGCACTTTTTTTTGATCCTATAAATCGTATTTATTATGTCCAAATAAAAAAGGTTTCATCCTTCTTTCATCCAGAACAGCTTCTCAGGATCACTTTATGCTGCTGGAAATTTTGAAAATAAACTAACAATACAGAAATGGAATCGGGTTCCTGCGTGTACCTGGCTGCTCTCCCAGCAGAGGAAAAGGTGTTCTTACCACTTGCTGTTTTTTTTTTAAATTTTTTTAAAATTTCTTTTCAGCGTAACAGTATTCATTGTTTTTGCGCCACACCCACTTGCTCTTAAGTGGTAAAGTGCAAATTCCTGAATGCAAATTCCTTAAGTGTTAGGTTCCTCAGCTGTGACATTGCCAACTGCACATCAAACATTCATCTAGATTCATTCCATTGCCCCATGAAATGGGAATCAAACACAAATATTCTGAAGCTCCTGCTGCTTGCTATATTATGACCAATACAGTTTTTATCTCTGACATAGGAATCTCTTATCTTTTGTCAGCATCCATGGAACTGTGGGATGTTAACTTATTAGTGTATGGGTTTTTGGTGTGTGTATTGCTTCTAGAATCCCTACATAATGTCAAATTTACATAAGTAAGGTAACATCCCCAAGAGCAGGTCATATATATAACACATTGTTACAAAATATTTTTGGAAAACTTAACCTACTTTGGGGTGCCTGGGTTGCTCAGTGGTTAAGGCCTCTGCCTTCAGCTCAGGTCATGATCCCGGGGTCTTAGGATCGAGCCCCGCATCGGGCTCTCTGCTCAGCAGGGAGCCTGCTTCCTCCTCTCTCTCTCTGCCTGCCTCTCTGCCTACTTGTGTTCTCTCTCTGTGTGTCAAATAAATAAATAAAATGTTTAAAAAAAATTAACCTACTTTGTTTTGTAAAATAGATCTAGGTGACTGAACACAATATTGGATTAAGGGTGAAGACCAGAATTCTTATCCCTACTTACCAGTAACTAGCTGTTAGATCTTGAAAAGGAAATGTGATTAATATTCATTGAGTATTTATTAGTATTTATTATTTATTATTCATTTTCCTGTTAATAGATCATTTAATAGTTATGCATTATACTCAATTATACTCAATTGAAAGATTAGAAACTGTGGTAGATTAAGTGATAGGCTGTTCTCCCTAGTTACAGGACTAATAAGAGGCAGATAAAAAAAAAAACAAAAATCAAAAAACAAAAACCTGGCTTCAGGCCACTCAGCTCCAGAGCTATATTCTAACTTTTTTTTCTTTTTTTGTATAATGAAAAGATTATGAATGTTGGAAACAGACATACCTGTGGTAATATCTGGGTCTAACTCTACTGTGTCTGTGGATCTAGGCAAATTACATAAGCTTCTAAACCTTGTTTCCTACAATCTACAATGGTGGAACCCTGAACCTACTCTGAAGGGTGTTTATGTGAATTAAACCAGATCTTGGAGGTGGTATCTCCTTGCACAGTGTTTGGCATCTTATTGGCTTTCAGTAAATCTTAATGTCCTTTCTCCCAGGGCTTCTGAAATATGTATGTGCCTTCAACTGTTTTATGTTTAACCTTGTAGATCTTTCTTTAAAGTGTTAAGTTTATGTTCTCATTTTGTATAACCGCTTTTTCAAAATGATTTTACATTTCAAAAACTCATTTTTCCCACTACCTAGTTTCATGATAAAAGTGGAAAAGTCTCATATTACCATATTCTGTGCTTTTTGAAATAACTCTCCAAATAGAGGATTAAATGAAAATTCCCTGACTCTCAGATGTACCTAAAAATAAATGGTAGATGTGGTCATTTAATTTAATGTTTGAAAAATAATACTTTCTGCAATAATTTACTTAGGAGGTCAGCTAATTCTTAGAAGATAGTTATTGTAACTTTTCATTACTAATGATTATAAATTCTACTTTATAACACATATATAAAATCCTGACTTCATAATACTTCTTCCATCAGTTAACAATGTGTTTGTTATAAAAGAAAGCTATAATGCCTTGATGAAAATAGTGAATAGTTCATAAAATCTATGCAGCTCAAATTGGTCTCATAATCTGTTCGCAGTTAGGGAACAAAGTGGTTTATGTTATTGCATGTATTATTACTGATTCTGATCATTTAATTATCAGTTAAGTTTAATCCAAATATTAACTTTGAGAGCTCATACATATTTTAGAACAAATACAAACAAAAAGACACCTTAGGGAATGGTTTATTATATTGATATAATTAAACTGCAGGCTGCCAATTAAGAACACATGTATTATTGTGAATTTCTAAGCTAAAGACAAAGAAAATCACATAAATTCAAAGAAAAATGCCTAACTGAAAATTGAAAGAAAAAAATTTTAAGTGATTTTTATATACATATTTTTATGATCATGTTATTTCTAAGCAAATGACAGGATTCAATTTTTTTCCCACAAGGAAAGAATGTTGTCTTAGACTATCACAAGATAACTAATTATTCATTATTAAATAATAAAATGTTATTTTTTAGAATTTTGCACTAATTTCAGTGTGATGATGAACTGTAAATTTGAGAGTACTAAGCATCAAGATAGCTCATCAACTTCTTTTGTGCACATTAAGGGCCTATTTCAGATACAGACTTCCTTCTTCTAGCTGCCTGGTTTCACAGAAGATATGGGAGGATATGACAGCAGGAGTTCAAGGCACACTATGGCGTAAAGATAGTCTATATTTTTCTTTCTTTATGACAACTTCCAAACCATTGCCTTTTTGCCAAGAATCCCAATATTTAGTATAGAGGATTCCTTTAATGAAATAATTTATCTATTTTTAAAATTGCCTAACTTGTATTACTAAATGTGTTAATTCCTATCTGAAGAATTTACTGTGTATTTAATTTTGTCTTCATCTTATTAAAGTTTAGCTTTCTTTTTTTTTTATATTTATTTTTATTTGTTTATTTACAGCATAACAGTGTTCATTGTTTTGGCATCACACCCAGTGCTCCATGCAGTACGTGTTTAGCTTTCTTATAATTTGTCTTTTGGGGCTGAGTATCCTTATAATGCTACAAACACACATACACACACACTTTGTATCATGAAGAACATGTCAGAAGAAAGCTGGAATAGAAAAATTGCTATCTATTACAATCTGTATCACATTTTTAAGTTGTTTAACTTCATTAGGATAGAGTGTCTTTATGGATTAATTTCACATGTTTTTTGTGGTTTGGATTAATTATTCAATGAGCTATTTGGCATAGTGAAAAACCAAGTGAAACCCAGCCTAAATGGTACTTATTTATGGAACTACATGCTTAGTTGTTTCAGTATTTTCAAAAGCCTGGCCTAATGTCTGGCAAGGAGTTGGCAGATTCCTTAACAATAGAGATTTGCCAGATGCCAAAGGTCACATGATTTGTTCTAATATAGTATATCAACAAGAGGATTTACGATTGGAGACACCAAGTGATCCCATTTGTAAAAATCTTTGTTTGTAAATAAAGATTTTATTTATTTATTTGAGAGAAAGAAAGAGAGTGCACCAGGGGGAGGAGCAGAGGAAGAGGGAGAATCCATACACACTCCACGCTGAGCACGGAGTCCCATGCAGGGCTTAAACTCATGACCCTGAGATCATGACCTGAACTGGAATCAAGAGTTGGAGGCTTAACTAACTGGGCCACTCAGGCACCCTTCCCATTGTCAAAATCTTAGATGGTTGTTTTTTCATCAGCAGGCAGGCTACTTTTACAGTGACAAAATAGAAATATCCACACCTGTTCTTTTTTTTTTTTAACACTACTGATTTATTTTATTTTTTCTTCAAATTTTTTATTTAAATTCTAGTTAGTTAACATATAATATAATATTGATTTCAGGAGTAGAACTTAGTGATTCATCACTTACATGTAACACCCTGTGCTCAACACAGCAGGTGCTCTCCTTAATATCATCAGCCTAATATTTAGCCCACCCCTGCCCATCTTCCCTTCATCAACCCTCAGTTTGTTCTCTGTATTTAAGAGTCTCTTTGTTTTGCTTCCTCTCTTTTTTTCCACTTCTCCTATCTGCATCAGTTTTGTTTCTTATATATTCCACATATGAGTGAAATCATATGATATTTGTCTTTCTCTGCCTGACTTAATTCACTTAGCATAATACACTCTAATTCTACCTACATCACTGTAAATGTCAGGATTTAATTATTTTGATGGCTGAGTAATATTCCATTATAGCTATATCTTATCTATATCTATATAACACTTCTTCTTTATCCATTCCATAATTTGGCTATTGTTGATAATGCTACTATCTTTAGAGAATTTTATGGCAACCCTAATCTGTGCCATATCCTCAGAGATACCACTTAGCTTATTCATTTACTAGGAAAAGAGAATCACAAAGACTTGTACCTGAACTTTCCCTCTCAAGCCCTCATGTAGTATAAAAGGAAGAGAACACTTCTTTCAACAAGCTGCTAAATTCTACTTTAACTGGGCTTCCAGGACTCAGAATATAACAAAGGCTGTATTTGCATGCCCACAATGCACATTGTGAAAGGGACTTGGAACAAAGTTTATATATCCTGTTACTATACCTAGTATTTTCACTTGGAACTCAGGAAAATCACTCTTTTCCCCCAACATATCCTTTTCCATTTGTCTCTGCATCATGTTCTTCCCAAAAGAGATTCTGCACACCATACTACTTACTTATTGCTAGATGGCAGGTGGACACAGGAAAAGACAATTCTTGTTCTCATTTTTATTGGTCATTATTTGATATTTTGTTTTCTCCATGATGTACCTAGCTCAGTTTAACTAGTGATTATTGTCAGCCTCTCTCCTCTCTATTTCTCAGGCTTCTATTGAGGTGTTTGTTTTCTGCCAGCATCTCTGGTCACTACATACCTCATTAAGGAGTCCCCACACCTTGGCTGTCAAGACTACTCACTCCCATATTAATTTATTTTTTATTCACTATTTTTTTTTTCTCATGAGATAAGGGAACTAATGGCCCATAGGAGATTTGAGGCTATTTGTGTCATCTGAGCTCTACCTTCCATTCTGGATTTAGGCAAGCCTGTGACTAGCAGAGTTCAAGTGTCCCTCACTATCAGGCCCTTTTCTTTTCTGTCTCAGAATCAATACCTTATTTACCATCCCTCGACCTATAATTTGCTTTCTTAAACTATTTCTAAGTTTATTGTCCTGATTTATGATTATATGACTAAAGCTTCATCAAGAAGAGCTGTCACTGAAATCTTAACTATCACTTCAACTACAACAATTTACATTTAAATCTAGAAGTTCTCAAGAGTATGCTTTTATGTTTTCTTTGTCAATTAGGTATTACACATTTTGGAAGGGGGGTGCTTTTTAGGACAAACCAGTGATGAAATTTTTCTCAGATAAGCATTTCTTACATATTTCCAAATACAAAGAAATTTTGATCTTATTCAATATTACATAATTTACTCATATTGATAAGACTGAATGAGCTTGATGTCCTAGATACCCATGTAATTCTCTCTCTTCCACATATGCCTCGTTTTCACTACATTTTTTATGACTGGAAGTGACTGTGCTTTTGGGGAAATTAAAACTATGTCAGGAAAAACATTCTAATCAAAAGACCTGAGCATTAATACACATTCTACTGTGTCACCACATAAGAGTCTGGACAAGTTACTGACCCACCTGAGTAATTTTTTCATGTTCCAAAAGAAGTATAAAATACCAAGATTTATATTTATGAATTCTTTTCTAGAAAATGACTCTGAGGGGCGCCTGGGTGGCTCAGTGGTTTAAGCCGCTGCCTTCGGCTCAGGTCATGATCTCGGGATCCTGGGATCGAGTCCCGCATCTGCCAAGCAGGGAGCCTGCTTCCTTCTCACTCTCTCTGCCTACCTCTCTGCCTACTTGTGATCTCTCTCTGTCAAATAAATAAATAAAATCTTTAAAAAAAAAAAAAAAGAAAATGACTCTGATACACATTTATATTAAAAAGTATATATATCTGCACAAAACTTACAATCACGACTATATTATTCAGATATACATAATATATAGATGGAAACAACATTAATACTGTATTATAAATCACCAGTGGTGGTGAAATCATAATGGATAATTACACTGCATTTTTCATTTTTATTATATGACAATTCATTTCACTACAATTTTAAAAAAACAGGACAATAAAAAAAGAGGACAAGAATACTGGTTAATAAGTCAAGGTGAAAAGATGCAAGTGTATACATTTCTATAAGATTTAAATATTGATACAAATATACAGCATTACAGGAAATGAACATTTAAATCACCAACAGAAAAGCTGAATAAAGTAAGTTGCATACTGTGTCTTATGGCCAAAGGTAGCTAATTTAAGTTGATTTAAAACCTTAAAGCATACATAGGTAAAAGTTAGCAATGCATGGTGTTTTCATTTTATTCTATATCTTTGCATATATATTCCATTAAAATGTTTTACATTATGTGGATACAACATGGACACATAGTTAAAGACTGTGGTCTTTTACGTCATTCAAAGACAGAGGTATTTACACTAAGTGTTTAAATTAACTACAGAGGATCTGCTAATAAATGTTATCGCAGAGAAATGAATGCAAGAGCAACTCTGGGGGAAGGGAGGAGAAGAGGTGACAAACTCGTTGGGTGTGACATTGATAACTGCTGTATGGAACAGAACATACTATAGTCGGTGTTAGAAGATAATTAAGCTCTTCTTTCTCACAAGCATGTCTGTGAAAATTGTACATTTATCAGTAGTTTGTTCACATGTCATTACACTGTGCACCAAAAAAAAGTTTCTATATTTTAGTATTTTTTTAGATTAAATGATTTTGTTAGTATAGGATACTAAAATACCTATCAAAATCGTGTCACTATTACTCTTCTTTTTGACTGCTATAAATATATTCTCAAAGAAATTCTAAAATTAAAAAAAAAGAAATGAAACACCTATGCAGATAGTTCAGAAAAAGGGCCATTTTAAGATTTCTAAAAAGATTTATTTATCTATTTCAGAGAAAGAGAGAGGGCAGGGGGAGGAACAGAGGGAGAGAGACAAGCAGACTCCACACTGGTGTTGAGTCCAGTTCGGGGCTTGATCTCACAACCCTGAGATCATGACCTGAGCCAAAATCAAGAGTCATATGCTTAACTGACTAAGCTACCCAAACACCCTGAGAAAGCATCATTTTAATGGAACAAATACGAGAAAGATGCTATAAAACTACAGTGTCTTTAAAATGAGTATCCTAGTATATTTCTTCATTATTTGAACACACTGACTTCTATAGTTACATAAAAATTGGTTATTGGTTATTTCTTTTAGAGACAAGCAATTAATAATCATTTGTGTTTACCCAAATGTTTTAGTGATAATTATAATACTTTATTAAGCTAAATTATTTTATATATGCAACATTTATTTCTTCTACTAAAAGAATTGATTCAATTCATAAGACATTTTATCATAACTTTATTTATAAACATATGAAATGTCTACATTTGATTGCTTCCCTTTTTGTTATTATATTTAAATGTATTTGTCTGGATATTACAAGGGCATCTATTAGTCCCCAGTTCACATCTGTCATTTATCAAAAGAAAAAAACATATTATACTAATAAAATGATGGTTGAATCGATTTTGAATTAATTATGGAGCCACTATGAAATGTATATACATAGAACAAGAAAATTTTATAATTTTTTTTAAAAGATTTTATTTATTTATTTGACAGACAGAGATCACAAGTAGGGAGAGAGGCAGGCAGAGAGAGAGAGAGGAGGAAGCAGGCTCCCCGCCAAGCAGGGAGCCCAATGCGGGGCTCAATCCCAGGACCCTGGGATCATGACCTGAGCGAAAGGCAGAGGCTTTAACCCACTGAGCCACCCAGGCACCCCGAAAATTTTATAATTTTTTAAAAGAATTTCCTATTCACTTCCAAGTCTTTAAAACAGCACCCATTTAGGCATTATCTACCCATTTTTAATTTATCTACCTATTTATGTAATTACAAATTACAAATTCTTTACTTTCTCTAAATTGAGGTCTGGTGCGACAGGATCTAAAATGCACCCTACAGTATCTTTGAAACAGTGATGGAGGCACTTAATGGAATTACTTATTATTCAAAGTTTTAAGATATCTGAAGTTAGAACCAAAATTTCAGTTCTGAACTATGTTACAAGAATTGTACAACTTACCTCAATATTTTAAAATTTATTTTAAATGATAAAATTCTTTTTTTTTTAGATTTTTATTTATTTATTTGACAGAGAGAGATCACAAATAGACAGAGAGGCAGGCAGAGAGAGAGAGAGGGAAGCAGGCTCGCTGCTGAGCAGAGAGCCCGATGCGGGACTCGATCCCAGGACCCTGAGATCATGACCTGAGCTGAAGGCAGCAGCTCAACCCACTGAGCCACCCAGGCGCCCCTAAATGATAAAATTCTAAAGCTTATTAATAATCCTAAAATATTAGATCCTGTCTTTTTGTGTTAATTGTGAATAATTTCCCTGCAAGAACATAATTGGTTAAATAAATTTTAATAAAGCCAGGTAAAACTCAGGTTTAATTTGCATACATTTATCTAAGTCCTTCAAATTCTGTAGTCATTACACAGTGATAGACTAAATATGAATGTAACTAATTGGTAAAAAAAAATCTCTTAATTAACAGAAGTTTTAGTTCAAACAGATGCAAATACAAAGGTCAGTGTGTCCAGCTGGGTGAAAGATGTTAATCCATGATATTGGCAAAAGCAAAGTGCAATAGAGTAAAAGGCCTAGAGACAGATGTGTGGAAGAAGAAAGTGTCTGAATGCATCACTTACTCTACCACTGAACAGCTGACTAGCTTTGAGTAGTCAATTTCTCTAAGCCACAGTTTCTTACCTATATTCTTCTGAAGGAATTAAATAAAATAAATGTATCACTTTAATTTTCTACAGAAATAAATTTACAAAAATATAAATAAAAATAAGAGTGTGCTTGGAGTGTACTGAAAACTTATTTCCATGATAATGTAAGAGTGCAAATGACAGGGTTTTAAAACGTGACAATAAAATGTCAAGAAGACTGAATTAGATCTGTTGGTGTCAAAATTTGGCCTTGTCAATAGGGTTCATATATTTACAGTAAGAAAATCCTTCAATTAAGCTAGCGTAAATTTCTGTAATTAGGCATGTTTGAAATGCATTAATGGTACTGAAACTCTGACTCTTAAAAGGAGCAGACCTGCATGTGTGTGCATACAAACATACACATACACAAGCCACATGAAATAAACACATATCAGACACACATATCAGCAACTCACCTCACTGACAACCGTGATGGTATTTAAAGAGTAAGAGGCCAGGGCCCCTGGTGGCTCAGTCGTTAAGCATCTGCCTTTGGCTCAGGTCATGATCCCAGGGTCCTGGGATCCAGCCCTGCGATCCAGCCTGTGGTGGAGCCCCACATAGGTCTCTCTGCTGGGCAGGAAGCCTCCTTCTCCCTCTCTCACTACCCCCGCTTTTGCTCCCTCTCTCACTGCATCTCTGTCAAATAAATAAATAAAATCTTTAAATTAAAAAAGTAAAGAGGGAGAGGCCTTTATTTTTATGTGGAGATACCAGAATAGTGGGAAACTAAGCAGAGAACAACTCATAGAACCTGATATTTTCCTTTGTAGATTCTGATAAGACATTTTTTTTTCCCCCTAAACTTTATCAACCTAAACTTTTGACTTTGGAAAAGGGTAGATGTCACCTAACTGGAGGTTTAAAATTTAGAAGCTTCCAAAGCAAAACTTATTGTTTGATTTCATATTATAGGTGGATCAAGGGAAACAGTACTTAACCTGATTTATATGACAAGATCCTGGGCTGCAATAACAGGATGAGTCTTTTTCAAGGTTTTAGGGAGGGTGACTGTATTTGCCTCTGTAAGTAATGTAGTTAACTTGTGGCCAGAGAGTAAACTGAGGTAGATTAAAGATGGCTCCTATTTTTCCTACTCCTTTCACTGGGGGTTAGAATAAAATTCTCTTATATTCACTAGGGCCAGCCTCAGTGACTTACTTAACCAACAGAATGGGGAGAGTGATAATACAGGACTTCTGAGACTAAGGTATAAGAAGACCTGCAGCTTCTACTCAGACCTCTTGGAACATTCATCCTCAGAACCCAACCATCATTCCACTAGAAGAAGCCCAAGCCCAAGCAGCTCAGCTGAAAGCGCCAGAAGGAAACAAAAATGAATCATACAGCTGATAGCCCCAGCTGGGCCACTGGTCAACAACTAGCGTCAATGTGCCCTGTGTGAGTCCCAGTAGATCTTGTAGCCCCACTGGAGCCACCTTGGTGGTCACTATGTGAAGCAGAGAAGAGTTACCATCTGAGCATTTCCCAAGTTGCAGATTTATGAGTGGAATAATTGATGTTGTTTTAAATTATAACTTTGCCAAAAACAGGAGATAATCAGAAGAGTCATGTATCATGCTACATCCACACGAAAATATTCACATATCCTTATATTCTCTGGATACAGATCTCAAGCATTCACTTATATTCTCCTAATCCTGCCTCCAAATCTTATCCGTCTATTGGCACATTTCCAGATATGTTCATGTTCCTACTGAGGGTTCGGGAAACTCTGAGAACCCCTCAGGCCCATTGTTTACAATTTCAGCTTGGTCACTGCTGTTGCAAGGCACGTTGATCTCTCTAGGACAATGTTCCTAGAGGCTATCCTTAGAAGGTAGGCAATAATTTTTGTATTCTGAAATTTCAAAACATAAATAGATGATTCCTTTCCTTTTTTCTTTTTTTTTCCTCCCCTTCTCCTTTCTAACAGAAGTGCTAAAGACTTTGTGCCCACATTTAAGTTCATGTTAAATTCCCTCCAATTCTCATTGACTGGATGAAATTTAATCGTCTTTTAAGATGGGGTTTCTTCCTTTACATAACCCTGCATTATCCCTTTTTCTATCTCCTGAATTTCTGTGTATGATTTTTTTTTTCAAAATTCTCAACCCATAGGATTAAAATAATTATTTGAAAAAATTAGATCTTGGAATTGAAGGCTCTTTTTACGTGGAGTTTTTCTTTCATGCATTGTGATATTTTATTTTAGAGCTCAGTATTAAAAAATGAATTCTTTATTTCAATCATATTATTCTTCTCTAGACAGTATATATAGAAATTTTTAACTGATGAATCAGTAGTCAGTATCATAAGCACAAGGTAGATAAACCTTGATTTTCACTCAAAATACTTTTTGTTATTATTATTATATTATCATTATCATTACTATTAACAATGCCTGCCTTCATAAACAAACTTAAAATAGAAAGGCTTATTTTATTTTATTTTATTTTTCAGCCAGGCAGCAATATTTTGCTTTAATGCTATTAAGCCTAATAATCAAGTCTCCAGGAATACTTAGAGCCTCAAAAATTCTTTATCTATTTAATTCTCACTCTTATTGCAAATGTCACTAGCTTTTTGGTAAAAGTGCAATTACAGGAAATTGCTCTAGCAGAAAGATTTTGGCAACCACAGTAAACCAATCAATACTACATCCGGCTCATAGTGGTGTAAACTTTAAGGGAAGGAGTGAACATGTTTGCTATAAATGCTTCTCACCAGAATTGTTGGCAACTGTACAAAATATTTAAACCTCAGTTGTCAAATGAGCAGCAATGGGGGAAATTTATAAGTACGGCTAATAGATTTAAGCCATCAAATCTAAGTATATAGCAATATTCAGAATGATATTTTGTGGAAAATAAACATTTTTGTAGTCTATATATTCTATATAATCTTCTCCTTTCAATAATTTTGTTTAAAAGTTCTTGGCCTCAGTAAATAGAAACACTGAAACTTAATGTTTTCCTGTAATTTGGGAGGCATCTAACAAATGGAGGTGCTCCCTGGAGTTCTTCCAGAGATAATGATTAACTAAGACCAGTAAAGAGACCACCCCAAAGATGAGAGCTCATCTCTACAGAATTTTAAAGATTTCCTTTGATTCACTGTCTCTGTCCTGATTTACCTTAATCCTTATGTTTTTGTATCCCCCTTAAAATATCTAATCTTTGGTGCCGATATAACTAAGCATGATTAATATCAAATTCTAACACTGAAATGTGAATTACCAATTGTTTGCGATACCAAGATAAGTTTTTAGAAAAGGGAATTCTAATGCATGTGATGTATTGAGGATACATTTGTTTGGGTGACTTTTCTGCTTCTCCTTGGCAACTAATGGTCACTATCCCAGAAAAGATAAAGAGAAAGAGGATATATATGAATGTCCTGTGTTCTAATATTTGCTGATACTCAGACGTTTGAAATTTAGAACACATTTTCTTATAGAAATAATGTTATCTACAGACGTTTGAAAGCCCATATATTCTCAGTTTGCCAGGAGGAGCATTCAATATGAACTACTAGACCAGTGATTTCTAAGCACTAAATAGCAGGATGCCTTAGAATCAGTGGATAGACACTTGGCTACAATAGACTACAGTTCTTAATTTGCAAGAAATACAGAATATCTTTATAAGACTTCTTAAAATTACATGTTTTCAAATCAATGGCCAACATGATACTCACTGATGAAGTCTTTCTAGTAAAAAGAATTCATAAATACAATATCCACTCTACTATTATTTATGAAAGATCTCTAAATTTAACTGAGATAAAATGTCTGTTTATTCCAGAATATTTACATGTGTCAGGACTTATCCTAGAAACTATAAATACAATTGTGAATGGTGAAGAAAAGGAATCTGCCTTAACAATGGTTACACTTTAGGGGCGCCTGGGTGGCTCAGTGGGTTAAAGCCTCTGCCTTCGGCTCAGATCATGATCTCAGGGTCCTGGGATCGAGCCCCGCATCGGGCTCTCTGCTCAGCGGGAAGCCTGCTTCCTCCTCTCTCTCTGCCTGCCTCTCTGCCTGCTTGTGATTTCTGTCTGTCAAATCAATAAAATATTTAAAAAAAAAAAAAAAAAAACAATGGTTACACTTTAGTTGGGAACCAACAAATAAAAACAGATAATTTCAGATTTGGGCAGGAAATGTCTCCCAGGAAAGTAATAGCTATGCTGGATGTTTACTGCTGGTAAGGCACTATCCACATGACTATGCTGAAAAAATAATATTCCAGAAAGAATGAACATCTTGCTTGTTTGAAGGTATTCACTTGGGAATAAATTTAGTGTGTTCAAGGACAGAAAAGCAAGTGTTACTGAGACACAATGAAGAAGAGTACCTAGGGTACAAAAAACATTAGTAGAATGAGTCTTAGTCATGTAGGGTTTTAAAGGTCAATGCCAGCAGTTCAGATTTTAACATAAATATAGTCACTGGGAGATTTTTAAAGATTTTTTTTTAAATTTTATTTATTTATTTGAGAGACAGTGCACAAGCAGGGTAGGAGGGTAGAGAGGAGGAGAAGCAGGAGCCTGAGGCAGGAACCAGATCTCAGTACCCTGCTATCATGACCAGAGCTGAAGGCAGGTCCTCAACCAACTGAGCCACCCAGTGCCCCAAGAGATTTCTTTTATTAAAAGGCAATGCAATCAAATGAGAATCCACTGCAACATACATCAGAACTGAGAAAAACAGAATAAAAAGTCATTATCCCAAAATTTATAGTACATGTACATATAGAGACAGATTTATTAAATAATCTAAAGGAAAAAAAAAATCCGGTCAAAATGCCAACAATATTAGACTTGGGATGAAATGGAAAGTAAGTTTCATTAGTTGCAAAGATAAGGAACATACAATATTTATGGCATCATGCACCAGGAATAGCTTTGTACTCAAGAACAATGAAAAAAAAAGTTAAAAGCAAAAAAGTCAAGACCTCATCACTAACATAGTACTTATTAACAACATGAATATGAACCCATGTTATAACCAAAGTAATTTCAGTAATTTTCTCGCAACTGGACGTATTACAGTAGACCGCTTTACAATGTCATGTTAGGTGTCTTAGTCCTTGAGTGGTCAGGGCCTTTTTGTTTGTTTTTCACCTGATGAAAGAAACAATCCTACTTGTATCATTCAAGGAAAGAGTTCCAGGTCAGTGCACCAGCAAATACTTCTGTGATGAAATTTGGCTCATTTAAATTGTTGAGTATTTTCATACACACAAAGTTATGATTTTATTAGTTCATATCAGTAAAACAGACTTTAGGAAACTCATTCTACTGGTGGCATCCTTCCATGCTTACACACCTTTCCAGAAATGAAACTGATGGTCTGATCCACTTTCCCAAAGATTGTAGATTTGAGATCAGATGATTAAAGAAAATCATCTAATTTCAATCTTTATGACGTAACATTTTCCAGTTCACTTTTCTCAATTATTATCGAGTGTGAATGAAAAGCTACTGGTGGAAACTATTAAAATACAGTGCAAAAGGATATTTAAAAAAAAAAAATCTGTTTTAGCTCAGAGACAGAGAACAGGAAAGACATCACTCCCCCCTTCCCTTATAAGACTGCACATTATAGATTTCTTATAAGCCCATAAGAAAACTGAGAACCAAACGCAAACTGCCCTACCAAAATCAAAAGCTGGACCTGAGACTTCAGTGAGACACAAAAATTGAGCATTTGCTTACCTGGGCAAAAGTGTCAAAGGCCATAAAATCTGAGGGATGCTACAAAAAAATGGACAAAAGTGCTGACACATTGCTAGAGGCAGAGTTTGGGCAAGCAATGTCAGCTGGCCACACAAGCAGAGGGAAGTCCCCACCTCTTTACTGTAGTTTCCTCCAGGAACCCATCAGGCTCTCAGTGAGAAAAACCTGAAGAATCAGGAGAAAGTCCATCCTTTCCCTGACTGCCACCCCCCACCCTCAGTTGTAAAAGCTGGTAGATGGGAAGTGCAGTCACTCTAAAGTCACACAGACACATTTATCCTATGCCCTTAGACTATTAAATTAAAAGGCAACAAATTTAAATGAATAGAATCACACAATATACATTCTCAGAATTAAATTAGACATTAATAATTGAAGGATATCTGGAAAATTTGCAAATATTTAGAAATTTAACAATAAACTTTAGACGCAACTATGGAACTAAGGGGAAGTATCAGGTAAACAATAAAAAAATAAACTTTTGAATTAAATTTAAAATAAAAAAATCAAAATTTGTAGGGTTCAGCTAAGGCAGTACTTAAAGGTAATTCTTTTTCACAAATGCACATAGTAAAGAAGAAGAGGACTTAAAATGAAAAACCTACGCTCCCACCTTAGGAAACTAAAGAAAAAAAAATATATATATATATACACACACACTAAATCTAAAGGCAGTTGAAGAATTAAAATAACAAAAATCAGATTTTCTAACCATGACACATAAATAAGATCAGGCATTAAAATAACAAGAATCAGAGCAGGAAACAATAAAATTTAAAATAGGAAAGTAGTAGAGCAAATAGGAGAAGCAAAAGCTGATTCTTTGAAAATATAAATAAAAATTGATTGAAAACGTGAGCCACAACATATATGTCACATTCGACATGAACATTAACTCCAAACTGATCATATCCATAAAGGCAAAACATAAAAATGTAACACTGCTTAAAGAAAATACAGAATGTCTATGTGACGTTGGTTTGGAAATATTAAAAAAATGGTTTTTACCAAATTAAATACTATGAAACTCTCTTTTATAAGAATAAAAAGACAAGCTACAATCTTGGAAAAAAATGCTTACACACCATATATATTATAAAGACATTATATCCAGAACATATAAAGATTAAAATAGCAATTAAAAATCAATTTAAAAATGATTGAAGGTGTATGTATTAAAACTATAGGGATGACAAATAAAAAGCTGAAAAGGAGCTTTACATTCTTATTACTAAGAAAATGCAAATTACAACCAGAATGAGATAACACTACACATCTATTTAAATGGCTAATCCGTAAAAACAAAAAAGCCTAATGATACTGAATGTTAGCACGGATATGGAGCAGCAGGAACAATACGGATCGATTTTAAATGAATTTTGATAATGAAGGAGAAAGATATGAAAGGCTAAATACTGTATGATTTCCACCCATATGACATTCTATAAAAGACAAAACTAAAGATCTAGAAAGCAGATAAATAAATCATAGAGACTGGGGGTGAAGGCCTTTTCTACAAAGGGGACACAAGGGAAACTCTAAGATGACAGAAGCTATTTCATATTTCATTGGGGTAGTGGATACATGACTATGTATTCATCAAAACACAGAACTGGTGGAGGAGTCAAGATGGCAGAGAAGTAGCAGGCTGAGACTACATCAGGTAGCAGGAGATCAGCTAGATAGCTTATCAAAACATTGCAAACACCTACAAATCCAACGGGAGATCGAAGAGAAGAAGAACAGCAATTCCAAAAACAGAAAATCAACCACTTTCTGAAAGGTAGGACTGGCAGAGAAGTGAATCCAAAACGACCGGAAGATAGACCGTGGGGAGAGGGGCCGGCTCCCGGCAAGCGGCGGAGCAACGGAGCACAAAATCAGGACTTTTAAAAGACTGTTCCACTGAAGGACATTGTTCCAGAGGCTAAACAGGGGTGAAGCCCACGCGGGGTCAGCGTGGCCCCAGGTCCCGCAGGGTCACAGAAGGATCGGGGGTGTCAGAGTGTCACAGAGCTCGCAGGTGTTAGAACGGAGAAGCCGGCTACAGAGACAGAGCTGAGGACTGAACTCTCAGCTCAGCGTTACCTTGAACCGGTCGCAGGCTGGGTGAGCTCGGAGCGTGGCTTGAGGCTGGGGATATAGGAGTGATTGGGTGCTGTTCTCTGGGGCGCACTGAGTGGTGGGGCCCCGGGCTCTCGGCTCCTCCAGGCCGGAGACTGGGAGGCCGCCATTTTCATTCCCGTCCTCCAGAAGTCTACAGAAGCGTTCAGAGAACAAAAGCTCCCAAAAGGGAACCTAGCCGATTACCTTGTCCGGCCCCTGGTAAGGGCGGTGCAATTCCGCCTCAGGCAAAGACACTTGAGAGTCACTACAACAGGCCCCTCCCCCAGAAGATCAACAAAATATCCAGCCAGGACGAAGTTCATCTATCAAGGAAAGCAGGTTCAATAACTAAGAGAGCAGCGGAATTCCAGAGGAGGAGAAAGCAAAGCATGGAACTCATGGCTTTCTCCCCATGATTCTTTAGTCTTGTGGTTAATTCAATTTTTTTCTTTCTCTTTTTTCTTCTGCTAAATTGCTTAAAACTTTTACCCTTTTCTTTTTTAACGTTTTTTGACTAGTTTATCTAATATATATATTTTTCTTTCTTTTTTATATTTTTTATTTGTTTTCTTTTTTTAATTTTTTCTTTTTTTTTTTCTGAACCTCTTTTAACCCCTTTCTCCCCCCCACAATTTGGGGTCTCTTCTGATTTGGTTACAGAGCATTTTTCTGGGGTCTTTGCCACCCTTTTAGTATTTTATTTGATCCTTCATATCCTCTTATCTGGACAAAATGACAAGGTGGAAAAAATCACCACAATCAAAAGAACAAGAGGCAGTACCAAAGGCTAGGGACCTAATCAACACAGACATTGGTAATATGTCAGATCAAGAGTTCAGAATGACGATTCTGAACGTTCTAGCCGGGCTCAAAAAAGGCATGGAAGATATTAGAGAAACCCTCTCTGGAGATATAAAAGCCCTTGCTGGAGAAATTAAAGAACTAAAATCTAACCAAGTTGAAATAAAAAAAGCTATTAATGAGGTGCAATCAAAAATGGAGGCTCTCACTGCCAGGATAAATGAGGCAGAAGAAAGAATTAGTGATATAGAAGACCAAATGACAGAGAATAAAGAAGCTGAGCAAAAGAGGGACAAACAGCTACTGGACCACAAGGGGAGAATTCGAGAGATAAGTGACACCATAAGATGAAACAACATTAGAATAATTGGGATTCCAGAAGAAGAAGAATGAGAGAGGGGAGCAGAAGGTCTATTGGAGAGAATTATTGGAGAGACTTTCCCTAATATGGCAAAGGGAACAAGCATCAAAATCCAGGAGGTGCAGAGAACCACCCATAAAGTCAACAAGAATAGGTTCACACCCCATCACCTAATAGTAAAATTTACAAGTCTTACTGACAAAGAGAAAATCCTGAAAGCAGCCCGGGAAAAGAAGTCTGTAACATACAATGGTAAAAATATTAGATTGGCAGCAGACTTATGCACAGAGACCTGGCAGGCCAGAAAGAGCTGGCATGATATATTCAGAGCACTAAACGAGAAAAACATTCAGCCAAGAATACTATATCCAGCTAGGCTATCATTGAAAATAGGAGAGATAAAAAGTTTCCAGGACAAACAAAAACTGAAAGAATTTGCAAACACCAAACCAGCTCTATAGGAAATATTGAAAGGGGTCCTCTAAGCAAAGACAGAGCCTAAAAGTAGTAGATCAGAAAGGTACAGAGAAAATATACAGTAATAGTCACCTGACAGGCAATACAATGGCACTAAATTCGTATCTCTCAATAGTTACCCTGAATCTTAATGGGCTAAATGCCCCAATCAAAAGACACAGGATATCAGAATGGATAAAAAAAACAAAACCCATCAATATGTTGCCTACATGAAACTCATTTTAGACGCGAAGACACCTCCAGATTTAAAGTGAGGGGGTGGAAAACAATTTACCATGCTAATGGGCATCAGAAGAAAGCTGGGGTGGCAATCCTTATATTAGTTCAATTAAATTTTAAGCCAAAGACTATAATAAGAGTTGAGGAAGGACACTATATCATATTCAAAGGGTCTGTCCAACAAGAAGATCTAACAATTTTCAATATCTATGCCCCTAACGTGGGAGCAGCTAACTATATAAACCAATTAATAACAAAATCAAAGAAACACATCAATAATAATACAATAATAATAGGGGACTTTAACACTCCCTTCACTGAAATGGACAGATCATCCAAGCAAAAGATCAACAAGGAAATAAAGGCCTTAAATGACACACTGGACCAGATGGACATCACAGATATATTCAGAACATTTCATCCCAAAGCAACAGAATACACATTCTTCTCTAGTGCACATGGAACATTCTCCAGAATAGATCACATCCTGGGTCACAAATCAGGTCTCAACCAGTATCAAATGATTTGGATCATTCCCTGCATATTTTCAGACCACAATGCTCTGATGCTAGAACGCAATCACAAAAAGAAAGCTGGAAAGAACCCAAATACATGGAGACTAAACAGCATTCTTCTAAAGAATGAATGGGTCAACCAGGAAATTAAAGAAGAATTGAAAAAATTCATGGAAACAAATGATAATGAAAACACAACAGTTCAAAATCTGTGGGACACAGCAAAGGCAGTCCTGAGAGGAAAATATATATAGCGGTACAAGCCTTTCTCAAGAAACAAGAAAGGTCTCAAGTACACAACCTAACCCTACACGTAAAGGAGCTGGAGAAAGAGCAAGAAAGAAACCCTAAACCCAGCAGGAGAAGAGAAATCATAAAGATCAGAGCAGAAATCAATGAAATAGAAACCAAAAAAACAATAGAAAAAATCAATGAAACTAGGAGCTGGTTCTTTGAAAGAATCAATAAGATTGATAAACCCCTGGCCAGACTTATCAAAAAGAAAAGAGAAAGGACCCAAATAAATAAAATCATGAATGAAAGAGGAGAGATCACAACTAACACCAAAGAAATACAGACAATTATAAGAACATACTATGAGCAACTCTACGCCAACAAATTGGACAATCTGGAAGAAATGGATGCATTCCTAGAGACATATAAACTACCACAACCGAACCAGGAAGAAATAGAAAACCTGAACAGGCCCATAACCAGTAAGGAGATTGAAACAGTCATCCAAAATCTCCAAACAAACAAAAGCCCAGGGCCAGACGGCTTCCCAGGGGAATTCTACCAAACATTTAAAGAAGAACTAATTCCTATTCTCCTGAAACTGTTCCAAAAAATAGAAATGGAAGGAAAACTTCCAAACTCATTTTATGAGGCCAGCATCACCTTGATCCCAAAACCAGAATTCTGAAATAAGCTCTCAAAAATAAATAAAAATGAGCCAGGATATCAAAGGATCCCAAGATGGAATGCAGACTGCAACAAATGAATGGGATTGTCATAAAAATCTATGACCTGGGGCACCTGGGTGGCTCAGTGGGTTAAAGCCTCTGCCTTTGGCTCACATCATGATCCCAGGGTCCTGGAATAGAGCCCCGTATAGGCTCTCTGCTCAGTGGGGAGCCTGCTTCCCTTCTTCTCTCTCTCTGCCTGCCTCTCTGCCTACTTGTGATCTCTGTCAAACAAATAAATAAAATCTTAAAAAAAAAAAAATCTATGACCTAAGAGCACTAAATGGGGCATGGGAGGAAAAGCAGACATGGTAACTTCGAAAAATGGTGTTTTGGCTGCAAATTCTAAGTTAAAGGCAAATGAATAAATAAACATTGTAATCATTAAGTTTATTTTTCATGGTGGTATGGGTTAACAATTCTTATACTACTTTTCATATATATTGGGGTTGAACAAATAAGTGAATAGATGGCGAATGGTGAGTTCCAGAATTTTTACTGTCAGAAAAGTTACAGATCAGTAGGAGGGCCAGGCTATAAAGAATCCTGTGGTCCTGCATTACAGATGGAAACATTAGCATGAACTTATGTTTATGTTTGTATGTGTGTGTGTATGGATAGATAGATATAGACATATATAAGAATATTTATGTGTGTTCACATATACACATATACATACAGCTGTGTAGATACAGAAACAATTATTGTAAATATGAGTATAAATGGACGGACATATACTATCTGGTTTTTTCTGCTTAGAGCACCTAGAAGCAATGAACAAACTCCCAACACTTAAATCTTATTTCTAAATACCAATCTCCAATAAAATGATGCTGGACTCCTTGGAGCAATAGTTGATTCTAGACTGGGGAAAGAAAAATACAAGATGAGCCTATAACTCTTGTAGCATAAAATATAAGCAAGTACTCAAAAACAAAAGGATAGGGATATGTCAAAGGGAAACAGGAGTCAACCTAAAGACTTTCCGATGTCCAAATATGGAACGATATTAGCAACAAAATAAATAACACAGTTCCAGATTATAACCCAAAGTATAAAATAAAAATACATAATTACCTCCTGATACAATGAATGAATGCGAGAATAAATAAACGCGGAGAAGAGACAAATCTTCAGAAGTATCGTAAATAGCATGTGCACATACTCCTGTTGCAGGAAGTAAAAGTTAGTTCTTCCACCCTTCATGTGAATTTCATTGTAGAGAAAGGAAAAATTAGTACCTTCCAGTGAAAAAGATGACCCTAATGTCCTAAGTGACCAAGTTAAAGTTACCAATGATGTCATATGGCTAGCTTGTTGCCCTCATGTGATGCAATGGGATGACAAGGGGACATCACTTCCAAAGACCCATAACACCAGTTTGATTATGAGGTAGAAACCTCAGAAACCCAACCAAGTTAAAATGAGGGATATCTTTTAAAAGACTTTCCAAGTACACCTCACAACTGTCAAAGTAATCACACATAAGGAAAGACTCAAACCACAACAGGCTAAGTACACACGATCACTAGATACAATGTTGTACCCTGAACTGGATCCTGGAATAGAGAGTACAGTAATGGGGAAACTGGTGAAATCGAAATAGTCTGTATTTTATTAATATTAATGTAACAATGTTGGTTTCTTAGACTTGACAAAGATATCATAATACAGGATGATAACAGGGAAAACTGAAATTCTGTTTCTGCATTTTCTGTAGAAAATTCTGAAATTTCCTATACTGTCTTTGTGAATTTTCTGTAAAAGTAAAATTATTCCAAAATTATTAAAGAAAAAAACTAAGAATCTATATTTCCACACTTTATAGACTAAAACATGCGGTAATTGTACCTGTTTTCAATTGATACTGGTATTACAAATTGAACAGTTAAATGACAACATGCAAACATTAAGTGACAAAAAACAGATAGGTCTATTTCTATGAAAGAAAGATGGTGGGTTTTCATTTATAAATCAAGAGAAGTTAAAAAATAAAAGCAATGGTATCTTTTTTTCAATTTTGAACTTAAAAATATAGCTGCCCAAAATCAAACATATCTGCATTATTGTGCGGAGTATTTGTTTGTGTGATACCGTGATTTCTAATAAGAAATGTATATTTGATCTTTGTCTCCATTTCTGGCATAGAATTCCTAATGCCCTTGGAACTTCCTAAGCCTGGACAGTGACAAGGATGTCTTTGTTATGTTAATGAGTGACTTTGGGGCCCTCTGTTAGGAAGGAGGACAGTTACCAGGGAAACCAATCCTGTGGCAAGGGAGTTGGAACTTTCATTCTCATTCCCTGACCTCAGGGGAGGGGAAATGGGCTGGAGATGGAATCAATTTCCAATGGCCATTGACTATGTAATGAAGCTTCCATAAAAAAATCAAAAGGGCAGAGTTTATAAAGCTTCTTGGTTGGTGAACACACAGCGATGGTGGGAAGAGGGCTGTGCCTGGAGCAAGCACCGAAGACCCATGCCCTAGGAATCTCTTCTATCTGGCTCTTCCTGGGTTATACACTTTCATAATAAACTGGTGATCTAGTAAGTAAAATATTTCCCTGAGTTCTTTGAGCCAGTCTAGAAAATTAAACAAGCCCAAGTTGGGGTCTTTGTGTTGTGCCCGAGTTTTCGTGTCCGAGAGACTACCAAGGAGCCAAGCACCGATGCAATCACACAAGGGTTCATTTGACAAGCTTAAGCTTGGGCCCAAGTATACTCCATGCAGTTGAGTAGAGACTTGGACCCTGAGGTGACATGCTTAAGCTTGAGCCCATGTATACCTGACACAGCGGAGCAGGGACTTTGACCCCGAGCTTAGTTAAGGTAGGGGTATTTATGGGTTCCTGTTACTAAAGCAGGGTGGGGGTCTTTAGAACTAAAGGTGGGGGTGGGGCTTCCTGGAACTAAAGGAAAGTTCAGCCCTTGGGCACAGGGGTCTGAGGTGGCTGTACTTATGCTAAGGCTAAACCTGAGGTGGGATGGCCTTGATTTTTATCAGCCTCCACACTTGTAACCTCCAATCTATAGCTAGTCCATCAGAAGCCCAGGCTTTCAGTTGGTGCCTGAAGCGTGCCTGTCCCAGGGACAAGAGTGGGTAAGGGATGGGGATGGGGAGTCTTGTAGACTAAGCCCTCAAACTATGAAATCTGAATCTACTGAGAAGTAGTATCAGAATCGAATTGAATTAAGGCACCCAACTGGTATAGCAGAGAATTAACTGCTTGGTGCCATAAGAAAACCCCTCACCCACCTCCCACTCCCTGGCTATCTAACACATGTTGGAACTGGGTTCAGAGCCCCTATAGTATGGGAAATACCTTAGTAAAAAATAAATGAAACAAGATGGGATTGGGAGGGAGACAAACCATAAATGACTCTTAATCTCACACAACAAACTGGGGGTTGCTGGGGGGAGGTGGGATTGGGAGAGGGGGAGGGGGCTATGGACATTGGGGAGGGTAAGTGCTATCGTAAGTGCTGTGAAGTGTGTAAACCTGGCGATTCACAGACCTGTACCCCTGGGGATAAAAATACATTATATATTTATTAAAAAAAAAAAAATTTGGAAGGGGAGGCAAACCATAAGAGACTATGGACTCTGAAAAACAACCTGAGGGTTTTGAAGGGTCAGGGGTGGGAGGTTGGGGGAACAGGTGGTGGGTAATGGGGAGGGCACGTTTTGCATGGAGCACTGGGTGTTGTGCAAAAAGAATGAATACTGTTACGCTGAAAAAATAAATAAAATGGAAAAAAAAAATGTTATCATAATTTTTGTATCTACCCCCTGAAATTGCTTCCTGCCTATTGTAACCTTCCAAATTTGCAATGCTTAACTTGGGCTCCCTGGAAATTATACCGGTGTACTGGTGTTTTCTTGTTTGTTTTGTTTTGCTTTGTTTTTTAAGAGGTGGGAAAGCAGAGAAGATGCAGGGTTCTAGGAGACCAACGATATGTAGCACTTACGCAATACTACCTAAGTCACTGGGCTTTTGTTTTTTGAGCTGGCCATGAAATCAGTAGTGTTAGCAGCCCAGACCTTTAAAGCAGTCAGAGTAGAGAGCAATTAAACTGACTTGATACTGGGCACTGGGGCAACCAATCCTGGTAAATGTCTTTTTGTAAATTTTCACAAAACAAAAAACAAACAAAAAAATCAGAGTTGTGCCCATATAGATAAAGGTGAGAGATCAATCTGGAGGGATGGAAGCAAGAGCAGTATCTATCCATTGCTAGAGAAGAAAAGGAAGGAAGGATGACTGGTGGGGTGGAGGAGAACAGGTAATTTTGGTGTAAAACTGAACAGATTTTAATCCCATAATATTTTCTCTCTATAAATCAAGAAATGGATCATTACTGAGCATGAGGTATGTGGTTAGGAGATTAGGATCTTGGGATAATAAGCTATGTAGAAATTACTTTTGTGCTATTTGAGGAGAAAATGATTTTTTTCCCAACTTACTAAAATGGCCATAGTAAAAACAAAACAAAAACAACAACAACAACAAAAACCCAACAACAACAAAACCTAAAAAACCAAGTAATTCTCAATCTGGAAATAAGTGAGAGGTCTAGGATGGAAGTATAACTTCTTACAGGTCTGATTACATTGCACCTCAGGAATCAGAGTTTTGCTTTGTGTTTTTGTTTCTTTGTTTTCTATCATTCTAAGTTTCCACCTTAACCACCAACGTTTTTATTTATAAGTGTCTCGTCCACAGTAATGGGTTAACAGAGTGTGGAAACCAAGGACCAAAGTCAAAGCTGAAATTGCCATAGAAAACTACCACTCTATAATCATTTACTTTTCAGAGGCTTAGCCAAGCACTCCTGTACCACAATCAGCCATAAAAATGTTCAAGATTGATGGCCTTAATTATGAAATCAGTACAAAAGTCCTTGGAGCAGTGAAGTAGACAGAGGGTTTTTCAAGTATAGCAAAAGGGTATCTTTGAATCAAATTCATTCAACTCATCATTTAAGAAGGTTCAGACCAAAAAAAAAAAAAAAAAAAAAAAAGAAGTTTCAGACCAGCACCTTTGGAAACAAATATCACAAAAATGACACAGTTATAATTTTTCACACATTCAATAATTACTATAAAATATGTATATATTATGAGCTAGTGATATTTTATTGTATAAAATGTGTTTCTGGGACTGTACCAAAATGCTTAATACCAAACTGTAGTAGTATTTGACTTTAGCTCAAATTGTTGCCTTATAAATCATTGTTATCCATGGGGTGCCTGGCTAGCTCAGCCAATAGAGAATGTGACCCTTGATCTCCTGGTCATGAGTTCAAGTCCCATGCTAGGTGTAGAAATAGTTAGGAAAAAAAAAAAATCAATGTTATCCAAAGCATTGTGCAGATATCTATAGGAAGATGCAAGACCATGGAGTACAGAAATGAGATATTCTGAATTTTATATATGTATATGTATATTTTTCTTTGTAGATGATATTATAGATTATGTATCTATATATGAAATTTACCAAAAGGCATTAAGCTTTTGTACCATACAATACATTGATTCCATGTCATACCATTATTTGGTCCTTATATTTCAGTGTCCAGCAACAACTCATGTATTTAAGATATCCTGATGGATACACCTTGTGCAGAGAGGGTGCATATGGCCTTAGGGACTCTTCCAAATTAAGTGATTTGAGATGTATTTTAATCAATTACATCAAATTAAGCAGAATATCATCTAATTTTAATTGAGTTAACCATGACAAAATGGATGAGTGATTTAAAAAACAAGTCTTATGAGGAAACAGTGGATTGGAAACCATTATAAGTATAAATGAGAGTGTCAGAGTTGACACGCTTCTACTTTTGCTATGAATCTGTGTTTTAAAAATGTTTGTTTCCAGAATATTAAATATTTTAAAGAAAATCACAGATAATTGTATAATTTTATCCCTCATGATCCTCTACACATTTCCAAAATAAAACAAAATAGGAATATTTTTATGTAGACAGAATACTATCAACACATTTAACAAAAATAAAAATACCATGTAATCTCTGGTTGATGATCCAACTTCCGTGATTTTTTTCAAAATTACATTTTTCTATTTGATTATTTAAGCCTGCTTTTAAAACAAATCCACATAATTTTTAAGCCAATTTTAATCTAGAGCTTGGAGTTTGTAAACTTCTTGACTGTGATTTAATATTTGTTTTATCACCCAAGGAAAATTCTTGGCAAGTGTTCTCCAAATATGGCATCTTCTCCATTTGGCAAGCGTTCTTCAAATATAGCATCTTCTCCATTCTATCTACCTTCTCCATCTTGAGCTCCAATTACAAGAACATGCAACATTCTTGCTGTTCATTTTTTTCTTTCTCATTTGTGTTTTTCCTTTTGTCTTGTTGTTGTTAAAAGATAAATAAATAAATAAGAGAGAGAGAAAGAGAGAGAGAGAGACTGTGTGTGTGTGTGTGTGTGTGTGTGTGTGTGTGTGTATGTATGTAAGTCTATTTGAGCAAAAATTTATTCAAATTGGGCAGCTCCAAACTGGTAGCGATTAGGAGTTCTCCATCAACAAGAATTCTGAAAGAAACTTTTATAAAGAAAATGTGAAAGCAAAGTAAAGAAAGTATTGGTTGGCTACAGCTTAAGCCTACTTGGCTTTGTGATTCGTTGTCCTTAGGTTTCAGTTTCATAACCTTGAAACATTTATAGGCTTAGATTCTGGTATACATACATAAGTCACCACAGCATTAGAGCCAGCACAATCTAATGGTCTCCTTATTTAATTAATTTAACATTGTACTTTAACCTAAATTTCCTGTTGATCAGTCCATTAATCCTTTGTTCTGTTCTGCCTAAGCTATTAAACTCTAATTCTTTTTTTTTTTTTTTAATGATTTTATTTACTTATTTGAGAGAGAGCACAGGGGGAGGAGAGGAGCAGAGAGAGACAGAATGGGAGAAGCAGACCCCCTCCTGAGAAGGGAGCTCAACTCAGGGCTCAATCCCAGGGCGGTGAAATTATGACTTGAACCAAAGACAGACTCTAACTGAGCCACCCAGGCACCCCAAACTCTATTTAATTCTTAATTTTGCTGTCAAAATTTATATTGTACTCATTTATATACATAACAGATATATTTTGGAATTCTTTTGAAAACATTATTAATCATATTTCTTTTAAAGCCCATGTCTAATAACTGAAATATATTAGTCACTATGTTTGCATCTATTTTCTATTATTTCTTCTTGGTTTTCAGGGATTAGGCCTTTTTTTTTGTCCATGTTTTATCAGATGACTGACACTGTGAAAATCTGTCAAAGTCCAGGCTAATAGGATATTCTCCCAAAAAGTGGTAAGCATTTTTCTGCTGGGAAGGTCACAGGCAAACAGATCATCTTCATCCTGCTCAAGGTTGACTGAGGCATTGGTAGGGCTGGCTTATTTCAGATTTTTCTTTAATTTTAAGGTCTTTTTTTTTTTTTTTAAAGATTTTATTTATTTATTCGACAGAGAGAAATCACAAGTAGACAGAGAGGCAGGCAGAGAGAGAGACAGAGGGAAGCAGGCTCGCCGCTGAGCAGAGAGCCCGATGCGGGACTCGATCCCAGGACCCTGAGATCATGACCCGAGCCGAAGGCAGCAGCTCAACCCACTGAGCCACCCAGGCGCCCCTAATTTTAAGGTCTTTTACCTGGGGTGTAGCACTTGGGTAATTTTAACCCAAATTCTGACTTCTTTCTTCTCAGTATTGCATGGCTGGCTGAAGAAAGTCCTCATTGGCTTTTTAGTTTCCCAGGTGTTACTTTTTCAGGGTTTTTTAGAATTATGTTCTGTCATGATCTGTTCTGATCTTAAAAGCCTGCAAAAAAATTGAAGTGATAATTCATGGAGATGTTTGAGTTTCTCTTCAGCCTTTCACTGCTGGACTTGTCTCTCACAACTTGGCAGTTTCAGCAGCCATGACGCTTGACCTGTCTATGTAGCCAGTGAGACTGTTGCTTTCCTTTGGTTTCTGTTTGCCCAAGTACGATCAGGAAGAAAGACAGAGAGTGTTCCACCGTAAAGAAATAGTAGCTTTTCAATTTCTGCCCATATCCTTTGTGTTCTAATGTTTCCAAATAGCTTCTCTATGTATCTTGTACCTTTTTCCTGTGTCTTTTCAGAGAGAGGATTTTTCAATGTAAGTATTGCATCATAGGTAGAACCAAAATTTCACATTGGTGTGTTATATATTATTTCTATATTATCCAAACACATAACAATTAAATAGCACATTTTCATCATTTTATTCTTTATTATTTTATATCTTTATTATTCTTTATTAACCATCTTTTATTCTTTATTCTGTAAACAGATAAATCAATGCACAAACCTAAGAAGTTTATCTAATCTTTCCAAGGTTGTCCAATGTTCATTTTCTAGTGGATACCTTGGACCCTGGAGAAATTCAGGAGTTAAGTATCTCTGACCACTGCATGTTCCTAAAGGTTAGAGTCTAGGGTGTATATTTGAAGATGGTATACCTCGACAGAAATAAAATTTTGCATTGCATTTTCTTCATTGAGATTCTTAAAATATTTTCAAGTATAAAAATGTTGATATTTTGTTCTGGATCAAGAATTTGATAATGAGTTTATTTTGTTTTTGTTTAGTACATACCTATATTTTTGTTTTTTTTAGTTTTTCCTTACAATTTAAGTCCAGTAGCTTTACTGGACTATTTCTTGATGTTGATTATTCTAGGTCTATTTTTATAGGTACAAATTATGTTTTACATTTTTAAAATAGTGTCAAGATTTTTTTAAGTTTTAGTAATGTTTTCCTGATGATTCTAGAGGTCTCTTTCTTTTCTATGTATTTGGTATTGATAACAAATATTGGAATACAGACAACTATTTTATCATCCTTAATAGGAAGCCTACTTTCTTGTAATATTTACAAAGAAGGAACAATCCCTAAGATTTGTTTTCAATGCCTGAAAATGTCACAGTCTGAAACTTTTTAAAAATGCAATTGCTAATAACTTTCTGAAAAGTATTTTGATGGCTTTTTTTTAGCAGTCTTTTTCCCCCAATTAAATTGATAACTCAAATCAAAGAGTATACTGAACATCAGGTTTTCAAAATTGTATCATAAATATGACAATATATGATAGTGTGTATGATAGCATTTGATAGGGCACCATCAAAGTATTCAAGGTATGTTCAAAAGATGTAGGAACACAAACTGTCATGGCTTTATTGGATATGGTACCCAAGTTACAATCCTACCCATGGAAGAAATCCATGGAAGGAAAATGATGTTTAAAATCAAATCTATTTTGCACAAATATTTAGTTCTCTTCAAATATATGCTTAAATGAGATGTACCTAGAAAACAGTCACTCTTTCTATTAGATTTCATTATGTTCTGACCAATTTCTTAAAGATAGACCCAGATCCGTAACAGGATCTCTAAGTTTATTTCTTTTTAAAAAATTTTGGGTCATCAATTTTTACCAATATACTAATTTCTGAGAGGCAGTTGAACAGAGTCAGGAAATACACTTTATTATGAGATTTGTGGTATCAACATTTATATTTTTCATTATAACGGAGAAAAATTAGTCACATGTGTTGTAAAAGCATGATATCTCAAGAATTACCCTGAATAAAATTCAGCACATTTTCATTTTCAGTGTGGTATGGAAAGAATGAGACCATAAAGACTAAAGTTTCTCTACTGCTATTCATGTGTATGTGTACACATGTACACATCTGTACAAAACAAATTAAATAACAAAGAAACAAAATTACCAGAAAGAGTTCATTTTTATTTTTGTACAACTATATATAATATTATGTATTACATCTTCTACTCACTGAAATGTTTTCCATTCAAAATGCAGAGCTTTAAATTGAAAATGATTAAAACTTTTCTTTGTACAGGATTTGTAAACACAATTTTATAATCATTCTAACAATGGTTTAAAAGAATTACTTGCTTCCTGGCAGTGACAATAGCATAATGTTTTCTTAGCACATAGTTCTTTCCATAATGATCATGTAAGAATGTAGAAAACAACTTTGCTTTGTTGTTCTGTATAATCAAAGTTGGCATAGTTTACTTCAACATCATTCTGCTATAATTATCTTTTTGGGTGTATCAACTCTAAGTTTAGAGAGTATTTTTTTTTTTAGTAAAAGAGGATAGGATAAATAAAAACTAGTAATTTTATTCTATTTCACACATCCACAGAAGTTCTAATTCATTCAAATTATCCAAGGGTTTTTAACTATTCGGTCCCTGACTCGGGCTTCAAATCTTAAGAAACGTTTTTAGAGATTTGTGATATTTTGGTCAAATTTTGAGACATTTGACAGAATTTTCAACTATTTTATGTAGATATTTATGTAGAATTTATAATGCCATCACATCTTGTTTTTTATTTACTTTTAAAATTTATACTATGAGACAATTTCAGATTTAAAAGAGAGCTGCAAAAATAGTACAAAGAATTTCCATGCCTTCTTCACGTAAATCTTAAAGTAGTACCATGTAATTATTTTGGTTTATCAATTATCATCTGTCTATCCATCTACTGATCTCTTATCATCTGCCTATAGGTATATATATACATGCACACAAATATATACATTTATTTATATAGCACATTATACACACGTGTGTGTTTTTTGAGGTTTTTGAAAGTAAGTTGTCAACCTAATGTCCCCTTTCTTCAGATCTCTTTAGCATTTATTTCTTTGAAACAAGAAAATTCTCTCAAGTAACCACAGTGCAATTATAAATACAAGGAAATTCATAGCGACCCAATATAATTATCTCATCTACTAAGTATGTTATAATTTCACCTAATTATTCCTCTGACTTACTTTATAAGACAAACAGTGCTTGTTCAGAAACTGATACAATTTTACAGGTGCATTAAGCTATCCTGTTTCTGGTCTCCTATTACAGGGATAGTTCACCCATCTTTGTTTATCACTGGGGTGTTTTCAGAATACATACCACTTACTTTGTAGAGTATCAGTCAAGCTGGTTTTGTCTAGTACAGGTTGTAAATTTGGGGAAGGAATAAACCAGAAATGACACTGTATTCTTAGCACACCATAAGTACAGATGGCTATTAGTCCCATACACGAGATGTTAATTTGGATCATTTGGTTAAAGTGATGTCTGCCAGGTTTCTCCACAGGCAAAGTAACCCCACTCCAAAATTACTGGTTCCCACTCTATTATGCACGAAATGTTGATACCATATAACTATCCTGTTTCCCATCTCATTTTCATCATCTAGTTTTGATACCCATTGGTGATCTTGCCTGAAACAGTGAGGACAATGGTGGCTGCTGAGTGCTTTTCTAGGTCCATTAATTCTCCATAATTATTAGAATTCTATTGTAAGGGAGAAGTTTCCCTTACTCCCTTTACTTATGTATTCATTCATTCACATATACCTGTAGGATTCATAATTTCCACTTTTGATCAATGTGTTTAATCCATTCCTCTCATCATTTTCTTTGATGCTCAGTTCATCTCACATTTGGTCCTTTAAACTGTCCCTGTGTCCTATGACACTTCCTCAAACATTCCTTGAATATTACCATTTCACAATAAGATGGTCTAGGCACATTTCTTGCCCAAGCTTTGGATTAGGCATTTCTCTACGGAACTTTCATTCTTATTATTGCAGAACAATATCTGCAAACTAAAGTGTGGATTCTAAGTGAGCTCATTCCTCTATGGCACAACTGCTTCCTGGTCTGGTAAGCCTATTGAGACAAGGGGATGTATCTCTACCTACAGATATGGATAGATATTTTCATACACACATAAACAAACAGAGGCACAAATGTGTAAAAACACTAATTACCATTTAAATCTGTTTCTACATCAAGCTATCTACTCAATCTAATACTATTACTCCTCTCTAACACCATGGTTCTTTTCTAGAACCTTCCCTTTCCACATTAATAATTTTATTTTCTGCCATTGGGAAACCTGTCTTTCATTAAACCATGTATTTTTTTATTTGATCAAGCTTAGAATATAGAGTTGCAAACCCATGCTACTATGAAAAAAAAGTTCATAAACTATAACACAACATTATTTATTATCTGTCTTTAATCTAGATTATATTGTCATATAGTGTTCAAAATACTTGGGTTAGTTCGTTTTTTTGTTTTTTTTTTTTAAACTTGGATTTGTTCTTACCCACACACTTTATCAATATTGTTATGCTTCTCATTTGTAATTCCGTTAGGCTAGTCTCTTTTTCTGTCATATTTTTTCAAAGATTTTATTTATTTATTTGACAGAGAGATAGAGAGCACAAGCAGGCAGAGTGGCAGGCAGACAGAGAGGGAGAAGCAGACTCCCTGCTGACCAGGGAGCCCGATGTGGGGCTTGATCCCAGGACCCTGGGATCATGACCTGAGCCAAAGGCAGATGCTTAACTCACTGAGCCACCCAGGCCCCCCTTTTTTGTCATTTTTTATTGCAATTTTGACCCTCCACATCTTTACTGATTTTTATTTACTTATTTATCGAGTATATAAAAAAGCATGGTCCCAAAAATCAGAAGTGTAGAAAAATTACACTCAACATCATGTCTCCCCTATAATCCTTTCTGTCTTGTCCCTAACCCCTGTCTTGTAGATAAACAAAGTTATTAGCTTATTGGCTCATTCTTCCTTTGTTTGCTCCTAAACAAAAGGAGACACATTTCTTTCTTTCTCTAATACAAAAGCTAGCATACTATAGATACACTTTTTCACATTTTCCCTTTAACAATATACCATGGGAGTCACTCCATTTCTATTTGTAGAGTTTTTGTTCATTTGTATAACTGCACAGTATTCCTCTGTATGGATGCACCATTGTACATTAAGCAACTTTTCCATGTATGTGTATTTATGATGTGTCTAATATTTTGCAATACAAGCCTTAATAAATAACCATATAGATGTGAATTTCATATTGTTGAACATTTATCTTCATAGCAAAATCCTAAATGTGCCAGTGCTGTGTTAAAGAAATGTACATCTAGTTTTATTAGCTATATCCACAGTTCTTTTGATGGTAGTTTTAAAATAAAAATATGCAATCCTCTTACTAGCTGGATGGCTTTCTAGAACACAAAAGGAATATCCCATGCTCTCTGTAGAGGCCTAAAATACATTACTACTTTTTTAGCTAATCTATTGTTTTTCAAATTTTGAGCAATATTAAGTTCTCAAGGGGCAGAAGCTATATCTAACTGATTATTTTTAATTCCCAACACATTTAGCATAGTACTTCAAATACAGAAATTCCTAAATAAATTAATCCAATATGGATAAAGAAATTACTTAAAATTGGCACAATTTCCTTCAGGCTTTTTGGTCCTAAGGGGGTGGCAGAAATACATATCTATCTATATATATGATCTATCTATCTATCATCTATCTATACAATTCTAACTAGTTCTGACATTTAACTATACAGTTCTAACAAACAGTTCTGCTTCTGAGTCACAAATGAATGAGGAAAATTGATAAGGGAATCAGAATAAAAACATTATCCAAAAATTAAAAACAGAGCTACCCTATGACCCAGCAATTTCACTACTATGTATTTACGCCAAAGATACTGATGTAGTGAAAAGAAGAGCCATATGCACCCCAATGTTCACAGCAGCAATGTCCACAACAGCCAAACTGTGGAAAGAGCCAAGATGCCCTTCAACAGAAGAATGGATAAAAAAAGTTGTGGTCTGCTCAATGTGAGAAAGGAATCCATCAAAATCCTTGAGGAGAACACAGGCAGCAACCTCTTCGACCTCGGCCGCAGCAACATCTTCCTAGAAACATCGGCAAAGGTAAGGGAAGCAAGGGCAAAAATGAACTATTGGGATTTCATCAAGATCAAAAGCTTTTGCACAGCAAAGGAAACAGTTAACAAAACCAAAAGACAACTGACAGAATGGGAGAAGATATTTGCAAATGACATATCAGATAAAGGGCTAGTATCCAAAATCTATAAGGAACTTAGCAAACTCAACACCCAAAGAATAAACAATCCAATCAAGAAATGGGCAGAGGACATGAACAGACATTTCTGCAAAGAAGACATCCAGATGGCCAACAGACACATGAAACAGTGCTCCACATCACTCGGCATCAGGGAAATACAAATCAAAACCACAATGAGATGCTACCTCACACCAGTCAGAATGGCTAAAATGAACAAGTCAGGAAATGACAGATGCTGGCGAGGATGCGGAGAAAGGGGAACCCTCCTACACTGTTGGTGGGAATGCAAGCTGGTGCAACCACTCTGGAAAACAGCATGGAGGTTCCTCAAAATACCCTATGACCCAGCAATTGCACTACTGGGTGTTTACCCTAAAGATACAAACATAGTGATCCGAAGGGGCACGTGCACCCGAATATTTATAGCAGCAATGTCTACAATAGCCAAACTATGGATAGAACCTATATGTCCATCAACAGATGAATGGATAAAGAAGAGGTGGTATATATACATAATGGAATACTATGCAGCCATCAAAAGAAATGAAATCTTGCCATTTGCGACAACGTGGATGGAACTAGAGGGTATCATGCTTAGTGAAGTAAGTCAATTGGAGAAAGACAACTATCATATGATCGCCCTGATATGAGGATGTGGAGATGCAACATGGGGGGTTAGGGGGATAGGAGAAGAATAAATGAAAGAAGATGGGACTGGAAGGGAGACAAACCATAAGTGACTCTTAATCTCACAGAACAAATTGAAGGTTGCTGGGGGAAGGGGGGGGGTTGGGAGAGAGGGAGGGGGGTTATGGACATTGGGGAGGGTATGTGCTATGGTGAGTGTTGTGAAGTGTGTAAACCTGGCGATTCACAGACCTGTACCCCTGGGGATAAAAATACATTATATGTTTATAAAAAAATAAGAAATTAATAAAAAATTTAAAAAAAAAAAGATGTGGTCCATATACACAATGGAATATTACTCAGCCATCTGAAAGGATGAACTTGCATCAACATGGATGGGAGTGGAGGAGAATATGCTAAGTGCAATAAGTCAACCAGACAAAGTCAACTATCCTATGGTTTCACCTATTTGGGGAACATAAGGAAAGCATGGAGGACATGAGGAGAAGGAAGGGGAAAATGGAGGGGGGGGGGATTGTAGTGGAGACAAACCATGAGAGACTATGGACTCCGGGAAATAAACTGAGGGTTCTAGAAGAGAGGGGGGGTGAAGGGATGGGTGAGCCTGGTGATGGGTATTAAGGAAGGCAGGGATTGCATGGAGCACTGGGTGTTATATGCAAACAATGTATCATGGAACACTACATCAAAAACTATGGTGACTAACATAACACAATAATAATATAAATACACCTCAAAAACATTATCTAAACTTTCAAGATTTACATAGCCCAATTTGAAGTCTTACATAAAGCCACACTAATTAAGACACTGATAGTGGTACATGGACAAATCTGTAGAACAAAGGAGCAGAACAGATATCAGAAATACAAACTCACACTGATGTTCAACTCTTTTCATCTAAGGTGCCAAAGCAATTGATTAGGGAAAAGGTAGTCTTTTAAAAGATGCTGGTCAATTGAATACTTATGGAAAATTTTAATTAATTAATTTTTTAAACACTAGATACCTCATATCATACCAAAATATAAAACAAAATAAATTGAAGACCTAAATGGAATACACTAAAGTTCTTAATGAAACAGGACACAATATTTCTGACCTTGATTTAGGAAAAGATGTCTAGATATGACATCAAGAGTACAATATGTATTAGAAAATTTGATCAACTGCACTTTATAAAAAATTAAGGAATTTGGTACTTCAAAAGACACAAATTAAAAACTAGAAAAATCATAGATGAGAGAAAATATTTGCAAATTATATTAAATAAAGGACTTGTATTCAGAATATATACTGAACACAAAAACTAAATAAAAGAACACATATAAAATGCCCTAAAAGACTAAAAAACATGTCCATAAGGAAAATATATGAAAATATGTGAATAGCTGTTGAGCAGAAGAAAAGATGCTCAACATCACTTGTCATTAGGAAAATGCAAATGAAAACCACATGGAGATATCCCATCATATTTCTTAGGATGACCATAATCAAAAAGGTAGACAATACCAAATATGGGAGAGAATGTGGAGAAACTAGGAACTTTTTATATTGGTGGTGGGAGTGTAAGTGGTAGAGCCATCACAGGAACAGTCTGGAAGTTTCTTAAAATATCAAAGACAAATTTAGCATACAATTGAGCAATTCCATTCCTAGGTATCTATACAAGAGTAATGACAACATGATATATCCGCACACAGATCTACACACTAATGTTTATAGTAGCAGTTTTTGAAACTGCCCAAAGTGAAACCAATGCAAACATCCATTAACTAACAGGTGAAAGGATAAACAAATTGAGTTATATTTACATGTATATACTCTGCCAAAGCAACTGTAGAGACATTAAAGGTTGAGAGAATAGGAAAAAGTGTGAACCAGCAACAAGAAAAAGGCCTAAGAAAGTGAGGATCAAAGTCATCGTATGAAATGACTGACTAAATTAAGAGAAACTCCACTTCTAGAAGGAAAAATAAGGGAAGAAAATGGAAACAGAGTGATGGAACTAGTTTAAATTCCACTTCAAAACTTTGGAAATATTAGTTACAAATACGAAGCCTTAAAAATAGCAAGAATGGGGGCTTCTGGCTGGCTCAGTCAGTAGAGCATGCATGCAACTCTTGATTTTGGAATTGTGAGTTCAATCCCAAAACTGGGTATAGAGATTACTAAACAAAGGAACTAACTCACTAACTTAAAAAAAATTTAAAAAAAACAGCAACAATGGGGCACCTGGATGGCATAGTTGGTTAAGTGTCCAACTATTGGCTTTAGCTCCATTCCTTATCTCAGGGTCCTGAGAGAGAATACTCAGCACGGAGTCTGCTTAAGACTTTCTCTCTCCCTTTCCTTCTCCCTCTCCCTTTGCCCCTCCCCCTGTGCTCTCACTCTTTCTCCTCTTTCCAATAAATAAATAAATATTTAAAAAATATATTTATATATATGCATATATATATATAAATAGCAAGAATGAATAATAATCTGAATTAAAATATTTTGTCAACATTCTATTTCCACTTGTTTTAACAATTGTCAATATAGAACTTAATAGATTTACATAAATACTTGCAATAGTTCAAAATTAAACAAATCAGGTATCAGTAAAATTTTATTAAAAATAGAAGGAATCAACCTAGCTGTATACAGTAAACACAGGAAGATGGTACCTTGGTAAATTGAGGGCATTGTAAGAAAAAACTATGTATTTATTTCAATAAAATAACTGGAATGATTATGCATTGTTAGGATCAAAAGAAAACCATCTACTTAAAGACTGAAAATGAAACTTTTTTAACTTAACCACGCAATTGGGAAATAATGAAAAAGTCAAGATCAACACTCAGTAAGAACTTCTAGCACAGAATTATTTTAATTACAGTTAATGACATTATTAATAGTTGATATAATGAACTTTACTATATTAAACATAGCTGGATAATCCTATTTCTATAAAGCTTGGCTCTAAAAAGAGAACAGAGTATAAGTAGACATCAATGATTTTCCAAGTCTGAATCTCCCTCTCTCTCCTTTTGGAAAAATAAATGACCAAAATTAGTGTTCCTTAATATGAGAAAAAGTGAGTAATACTAACTTGTGAGATTTCTGAAATTCAAATAAAATTTATTTCTATAGGCAATTATCTACTGTTACTACAAGAGAAATTTTAATCACTAAAATATTCCCACTGAAACAGTACATTTATAAAATAATTTGTAGAAAGTTAGTAATAGATAGAAGGTATTTAATTATTTCATCCATTCCAAATAATATGAGATTAAATAGTTTGGAATCACCTAACTATGATGCACTTGTTTTAGCTGGCATACTTTTTTTTTTTTAAGATTTTATTTATTTATTTGTCACAGAGAGAGCACAAGCAGGCAGAGTGGCGGGCAGAGACAGAGAGAGAAGCAGGCTCCCACTGGACAAGGAGCACGATGCAGGAATTGATCCCAAGACCCCAGGATCATGACCTGAGCTGAAGGCAGCAGCGTAACCGACTGAGCTACCCAGGCGTCCCTTAGCTGGCATACTTATGCAAAAGAATATTTAAAACGACTCTGAGTAAAACATTAAAATGTAAGCCTAACAAGGTCAAATTTTCTTTTTTTTTTTATTTTTTGCCTTAAAAAACATGGGATAATTCTATTTATCATCCTGTACACAAACTCCTTGATCTTTAAGTTCCACTATTAAATTTTATAATAACTTCAGTAAATAACAATATATCATGGGCTAAGGTTTGAACCTGTATATATCTATTTTAAAAAGAAGAAAACAAATCAAAGAATATCATACATAATTATCCTTTAAAATGAATTCTTTTTACAGAGCACACAAATAACTGCAAGATATTAGTGTACCATATTAACAACATATAAACATATATTTGTATGCAAAGCAAGAGGAAAGCACTATCTAAAGGCATTTTTATAATATGTTCATATTATATTGGATCAAATCACAGGAACAATTACACTAGGAACCTTTGGTTTAATTTTTCAGGCTGGGGAAATGCATTAAAAAGTCTTCCTTAATCATGTCTAAAAATTTATGTCAACTGTCCAGAATAATTTATCCCTACATTTTCATTTAACAACATACCTATAATCCCTATAAAGTAGAAATAATGGATAGCCAATCTATTCATTCTAAGCCCTCAAATTCTCCAGTGACAAACAGTCCACAAACTCAAAATTTTTGTAAAATACATAATTTAGATAGAAATAATTCAAATTTTCATAATTGTATTAAAATAGAAAATTGAAATTTTGAATAGTTATAAAACTACTTCTTTTACTTGTTTTTATTTTTTTCATTTTTAATTTTTTTACTTGTTTTAAAAATTGAAAGTGAAAAGATTTCAAACCAATGAAATATTCCTATTTATAAAAAAATAAGAAATCTGAAACCTCATTTATATACACAATTAAACAATATTTGTGAATTATACATTAGAATTTGAGGATTCAAATAATGACTGATTAATGTGCATGTGGATAAGAAAAATCTCAGTCATTTTCATCAACAGCAAATATATTCAATAACAATAGGCATGAATTTTGCATCTTCTGGCACACACTTCTTATCTAGAATCTTGTACTTTCTAAAGCATTTGTACCATTGAAATATAATATGTAGAATATGAAAAGAAACTTTGTTATCAAGTACCTAGTGGCCATTAAGGTGATAATATAAACTTTTCTCTTAGATTAAATAAAAATATTCATAGAAAGGGTCCTCAATTTGTTAAAAAATTATCCATTACAACATAATTCATACATGTTTTCTAATGTATTTGTCTGCAGTTATGTCCTACCTAATTATTTCTGTCACTTATTTTATCTTTAATTTGGTTTCAGAAAAGTATGACAGGACAAATGTAATGTCAATTACCTTTCCACAAAAGTACAACCAAAAGGGCATGAATATTTGTAGGGATTGATCTTCTCCTTTTATCTTTACTATCTTTATTTTTTTCAAATCAGAAAATGTTTGGGGCGCCTGGGTGGCTCAGTGGATTAAAGCCTCTGCCTTCGGCTCAGGTCATGATCCCGGGGTCCTGGGATCGAGCCCCACATCGGGCTCTCTGCTCAGCAGGAAGCCTGCTTCCTCCTCTCTCTCTGCCTGCCTCTCTGTCTACTTGTGATCTCTGTCTGTCAAATAAATAAATAAAATTTAAAAAATAAATAAATCAGATAATGTTTATTAATCATGTGCAAGTTGGTAATAAAACAAACCAGAAATATTTCTTTTCATAAAGGTAATGACCTGGATACTGCATTGCACACTTCTAAAATGTGTTCACTTTGCTCAATTGCATATAATGGTGGTAGAAAGTACGTATAAGCTGACCAATCTCAATGCTCAATATTAAAGATTTATCTATTTAAATTAGCATTGACAATTTTTGGATAATATCTCTAAATTTATGTTTTTTTTTCATTCTTCACTTCACATGTTGACATGTGCATGTACATTCTTTTTAAATTGTAGAGAACAATATTTTTCAAAAACGTTCAGAGATTCACAGTCTTCTATACTGAAAAAGCTTATTAATGTTGGGTGGGACTTCCAGAAAAGTTGAACAGCACAAATTCTCCTGAATTTGTTAAATTTGTCAAGAACAATTACTTCTGGAAACAGAAGTTGTCAAGAAACAAAGTTGTCAAGAACAATTACTTCTGGAAACTGATTAGAATCTTACTCCACAGTGAGAAATCTTTTTTCAAAAAGATTACTGGCCCCCAATACGAACCATGGAAATCTGTTATTTTGGTGGGGGAATGCCTCCATTTCAGCCCCATCTCCAACTGCATCACAGTAATTCTTACAGGGCAGGGCAGGGCAGGTTGCTTTGATGTAGAGCTCAAGTACAATCTACAGAAAATCTCAGAGAAGTGTGAACAAAAACAAAACAGAAGAGTCCAAAAAGATCACAAACAATTTGGGAAGGTCAACACAGAGCTAGCCCTGAGGTGGTGATACTGGTTGAGGCAAGCAAAAAAAAAAAAAAAAAAAAAAAAAGGAAAGAAAAGCCAGAAATGTAGCAAACATCTGAGAGTGAAACGGTCTTAATGGACATTAATGAGATTTTATGTACCCCTGGTGTAAAAAGCACCTTGCTTTTGAATATTCATGAATAGCCCGAGAAGAAAGCAAGAGAATCTTAGCTATCTACTCATCCCAAAGGAACACAAAGCCTGGATTAGGCAAAGAGTACAAGTAGAAGAGTAGACTGATCTGTCTGAACTCTGAATGTGGCCCCAAACCAGAGAAAGATCCAACAGCTAAGCATAAACCCTGATTGACCCAGTGTTAAAGCCTAAGCTTTGCACCCATTTTCCACTGGAGATTCACATCTGATTAAAAGAGTATTATCTAAAAAAATGTGGATGACTGGGCCCTCATTACAACCATAAAGCATATTTTTCCTGTGTTTTTCAATACAAATCCAAAAGAAAATTGGAAAAAAATTACATACCCCCAAATTATTAGCAACATGAATTAAGAAGAAGTATTCACAGGGATCTCTACATCTATGTCATTTATGTATATTTTTCTTTCTGGACTAAAAAGGAAAGTTCTGAATGACAATCAATTAGCTAGATGATAGGCTTCAATCAATCACCCTTCAGGGTAGTCAGTGAATTCTTCACCTAAATTAAAATTAGGGACGATAAGGAGAAGACTGATAACATCTCTAGCATGGCTGCTTTGACACACATACTGACCCTTCCATATGCCTGGCAAAGGAAGAGTGCTTGCCAGATTATTAGTTGGCTAAAGGTAAGAGGATTTTTCTCATAATAAATGATAAATTCCACTAGTAAAGTTAGTTTAACTTACATTAAACTAATAGAATAGGGGATATATATAGGACAAAAAAATCAAACAAGTAGTTGTTAGGGCAACTTGGAAAACTCCCTGAAGTTAGTAATACGCTTTGACTGTGCTCAATGTGCAGCCACCTTCGGACCCTACAGCATAATGAATAAAATATAATCCTATATAAATGTTCATTATATTGTGATTTTTTCGCACATTCTTTTGTCTGCCTTTCTTCTCTTGCCTGCCATAAGTGCTCTTATTTCCTTCAAAGAATAGCAGGAGTTCTGTCACATTTTCATAGGGTGAGACACTGTGGAACATGTGAATAAATATAAAGGATTTATCAGCGTGCTTTTAAGATTATTTAAAATATATCCTATAATGTAACTCAACTTCCTGAGCTCACTACTGATCATACTTTTCATAAAAATTCACTAAGAAACTTGGAAAGAAAATTTATTTGCTAATGAAAGACACTTCCTAGCCTTAGAAATAATTAAATACCAAAATATATCTTAGGTAACTATTTATCCATATTCTTCAGAATAAGACTTTTCTCCCATCCTTCCTTATGTGAAATTTTTCTTTGCTAGAAGCCAGTAAAGCTTTAGGGGAAAAAATCATGCCCAGCTTGTATTTTAGTATACTAAACTAGGAAAAAATAAAAATACTTGCATTTGGTTTAGGGTACTCCTCCATCTCTCCATATGGCTGCATATAAATCTTTAATACTCAAAAAAACCACTACTGTTTCCCCTGTAAAATAAACAAAATAACACCTGCCAATCACTCTCATGAATGTGCAGTACTAATTTGCTGAAACAATGAGAAATGAATAATGATGTCGCTTTGTAAATTTTAGGGACTTTTATATATATATATACATATATACATATATATATATATATAGTATGTATTTTTAATAGTTTAGATGTATTTATATGTATACACACATACTGTAATGTTACTCAACTACAAAAAGGAGTGACTTATTAATATGTATAATTTTGAATTTCAGAGGTATTATGCTGAGTAAGAAAGAAAATCTCAGATAGTTACATGTATAGTGTAACTCAGTGCATGAATCTGTTTGAAATGACAATATTATACAAGTGGAGAACAGATTAATGGTTGTTAAGATGAAGCAAGGATGTGACTATATGGCTACAGAATAGTAGTACAAAGAATCCTTGTAATAAAAACATTCTATGCTTTGTGACAAATATGCATGGAACTGAAGACACACACACACACACACACACACACACATAAATGGGTGCATGCAAAACAAGTGACATCTGAATGAAACTGGCGAACCGTATCAAAATCAATTTCCGAGTCGTGATATTACATTATACTTATGATAGATGCAGGAAACTCAGTAAAGAGTATATAGCATCTAGGATCTCTCTGTATTATTTCTTACAAGTGCATGTGAATTCACAATTACTTTCAAGTATTTTTTTAAATTCAGATTTACAAAAGACCAATTTGTATGAAAAGTTAAATAATTTAAAGTCGGGGCGCCTGGGTGGCTCAGTGGTTAAGCCGCTGCCTTCGGCTCAGGTCATGATCTCAGGGTCCTGGGATCTAGCCCCGCATCAGGCTCTCTGCTCGGCAGGGAGCCTGCTTCCTTCCCCTCTCTCTGCCTGCCTCTCTGCCTACTTGTGATCTCTCTCTCTGTCAAATAAATAAATAAATAAATCTTTAAAAAAAAAAAAAATTTAAAGTCATTTTCTGAAGGAATCATCAGCACATGCCATTCTAATATTTATACTTAGAAATAATTTATCAGAAATGTATCACAACCTGAAAATACAGTGTTATAACTGAACAGCAACAGTAAGAGCGGTAGCAGCAGAGACATCATTTTCAAAATTAAAAACTGTCAAAGATCATTATTCATGATCTCACATTTGCCAAAAATGACTGATGCCCCTTTCAATTAAATCTATTGAAAATGATAAAAAAGAAGATAAAGTTGTGAATATGAAAGTAAATGAAAGAATATGAAAGAAGTATGCTAAAATATAACTATTTCTAAAAGAAAGCAATGAACTGGACACTGAAATTTAAAAATTACCAATTACAGTAGCAACAAAATACAAAATAATTAGGAATATGTTTAGCAAGTATCTGTTGGGGCTATACAAAAAATTGCTAAGACAAATGGAGGCATTTACCATGTGCATTAATCAGAAGAGTCAATATTAATTTCTATAATAATGCTCCATAAATGGATCTATAGAGTCAATGTATTCTCAATCAATAATGAAGACAGCATGGTTTTGATTTAAAGGGTATATATGTATACACATACATAACCCAACAGAATAGAAGTCCAGAATTAGACTCACACATATACTGATTTTTAACAAAAATGCTAAAGCCATTCAATGAAAGTGAATAGTTTTTTAAACTTTTGCTAACTTCCAGCTATATGATGATTTCTGGGAATATAATGCACAGCACTGTGACCATAATTAACCATAATGGATTATAAACTTGAAAGTTTTAAGACAGTGGGGGAAAAAGTTCAGCCATTTTGGATTAAGAAAAAAATATTTGCTGGTGATAAGAAACTGTTAAAAAATTACATGTCTTGGGGCGCCTGGGTGGCTCAGTGGGTTAAAGCCTCTGCCTTCAGCTCAGGTCATGATCTCAGGGTCCTGGGATCGAGCCCCACATCGGGCTCTCTGCTCAGTAGGGAGCCTGCTTCCCTTCTTCTCTCTCTGGCTGCCTCTCTGCCTATCTGTGATCTCTGTCTGTCAAATAAATAAATAAAATTTAAAAAAAAAATTACATGGCAGTTAATATGGCAGAGCAGTAGAGGGACCCTAGACTTGCCTCATCGCTCCAACACAGCAAGATCAACATCAAATCATTTTAAACTAGGTCTGAGAATAAAGAAAACAATCTGCACAACTGGAGGGAGAGAATGTGGCAGATGCAAGGTTCAGAGATGTGAACTGGGGAAAAGAAAAGCCACGGTGCTGCAGAGGAAAGGGAGTGTTTTCCATAGAGCAGCCAGGAAGAGAGGGAGGGAGCAGGAGACCGAGCAGACAAGACACCATGGTATAGAGATCCCGTGAGTCTCACTGGGAGAGAATGTTCCCCTTCCTGGAGTACACCTGGAAGAGGGTATTTTGTCTCTCCAAGGACAAGAAGCCTGCTGGGTGTCAAGGAGTCAATAGCAGAGAACAGAGGCATATGCAGAGGACAGATAACCTGGTCACAATTTTCTGCAGTGCTTTACCACAGACTCGCAGCTGTGTGACTGTTTTTCTGAGACAGAATGGTGCTAGAGAACTTCAAGGCTCACCTCTGGGCCAGGGGAGTGAGCCCACAGCTTGCTGAGTCCTTTACGATTTGGAGTTTTGAATCCGAGCCACGGGTCAAAGATAAAACACAGAACTGTGGCTCCGGGTGTGCCCAGGGCCAGGCACAGACAAGATGCGGGCAAAGATCCTACTAAAGCCTGAGACACAGAGTGGGAGACTGTTCACTTTTCCACGAGGGCCTCCTGAGTGGCAGTGGCAAGTTCCCCTCCTCAAGGATGGGGTGGGGGCGGTGATGCCATTCCCACCCCCCAGCCCACCAAATCTCACCTCCCACACCCAGAAAGGACATCTTAACTAGAACAGGTCTGACTGTGATGCAGCATAGTGGGCTTCTCCCTCAGAAGACCAATACAAGCCCCCCGACCCTCTGAAGTACCACATCTACTGATCACAGAGTGCACCAAAGCATTGGCTTCAGTTCTTCAGTTCTGGTGTAAATAGGACCAGCTTTTTGTTTCATTTTGTTTTGTTTTGTTTGTTTTATTTTGTTTTTGAATCAAGCTTATGGGTTTTTGTTCATTGTTTATTTGATTCCTTTTCTCATTTTTGGATCAAGCTGCCTTCTTTTTTTCTTTCTCTTCTTTTTCCTGTTTCCTTTTTCTCTGGAACTCACAGAGGACCGACCTGTGAAAAGGAGCAGCCAAAACACAACAGCAGAATGCACACAGCATACACAAGAAACACTTCCTGAAGCACCAGGCCCCACACAGTATATGACCCCTTCATAATATAGTATTACTCTCAGAAGCAGGAAACATAACAAGCTTTCATAACATAAAAAGACAGAAACCTAAACATAGTGACAAGATGGAGAAATTCTCCCCAAAAGAAAGATCAAGAAGAAAATCACAGCCAGGGATATGCTCAAAGCAGGCATAAGCAATATATTTGAATAAGTATTTAGAAGAATAAGAATCGTAGCTGGGCTTGAAAGAAGCACAGAAGACACAAGAGAAACCCTGGCTGCAGAGATAAAAGGCCTAAAAACTAGTCAAGCCAAAAAAAAAAAAAATGCTGTAACTGAGATGCAAAAATGACTGAATGTAACCTCAATGAGGATTGAAGAAGTAGAGAACTGAATGGATAATATGAAAAATAAAATTATGGAACGTAATGAAGCTGAAAAGATAAAAAGTATCAGATCACAAATACACTTACAGAATTGAGTGATTCCACAAAAAGCAATAATGGCCATATCATAGGAGTCCCAGAGGAGGAAGAGCAGAAAAAAAGGGGCAGAAGGTTCATTTGAACAAATTATAGATTTCCCTAATCTGGGGAAGGAAACAGGTATTCAAGACCAAGAGACACAGAGAACGTCCCTCAAACTCAACAAAACAGTCAACACCAAGATATGTCATAGTGAAACTCAAAAAATACAAAGATAAAAACAAAATTCTGAAAACAGCTAGGAACAAAAGGTCCTTAACCTACAAGAGCAGACAAAGTAAGCAGCAGATCTATCTACAGAAATTTGACAGGCCCAAAGAGGGTGGCATAGTTTAGTCAATGTGCTGAATAGGAAAAATATGCAGCCAAGAATACCATATCCAGAAAGGCTGTCATTTAGAATAGAAGAAAAGATAAAGAGTTTCCAAGACGAACAAAAACTAAAGGAGTTCATTAATACTAAACCAGCTCTGCAAGAACTATTAAAAGGGACCCTTTGAGTAGGAAAATAGAGACCAAGAGCAACAAAGACTAGAAAGGAAGAGAGATAATCTACTTCATAGGTAATACAATGGCACTAAATTCATATCTTTCAATAATCACTCTGGGTGTAAATGGAATAAATGCTCCAATTAAAAGACAAGGGTATCAGGATGGATAAAAAAACAAGACCTATTGATATGCTGCTAATAAGAGACTAATTTTAGACACAAAGACACCTTCTGATTGAAAGTGAGGGGTTGGAGAACTATCTATAATGCTAATAACCATCAAAAAAAAAAAAGCTTGAGTAGCCATACTTATATCAGACAAACTATATTTTAAACCAAAGACCATAATAAGAGATGGGGGGGAAAAAAGGACACTATATCATAAAAAAAAAGCGGTCTATCCAACAAAAAGATCTCACAATTGTAAATATTTATGTCCCCAACTTGGGAGCAGCCAAATATATAAATCAGTTAATAATAGACTTAAAGAGACTCATTGATGATAATAAAGTACTAGTGGGAGACTAACACCACACTCAGCAATGGACAGATCATTTAAGCAGAGGATCAACAAGGAAACAATGGCTTTGAATAGACACACTTGACCAAACGGACTTAACAGATTCAGAGCATTCCATCCTAAAGTAGCAGAATACACATTCAAGTGATCATAGAACATTCTTGGGAACAGATTACATACTGGGTCACAAATCAGGTTTCAACCAGTGCAAAAAGAATAAGATCATACCATGCATATCTTCAAACCACAATGCTAAGAAACTTGAAGTCAGTCACAAGAAAAAATGTAAAAAGATCACAACTATATGGAGGCTAAAGGACAAACTATTAAAAAATGAATGGGTCAACCACTAGATTAAAGAAGAAATTTAAAAAAATACATAGAAGCAAATGAAAATGAAACACAACAGTCCAAGATCTTTGGGAAGTATAAAGCAAATACAGGCCTTCCCTCCAAAACAAAAAAAGTCTCAAATATACAACCTACCTTTACACCTAAAAAAGTTGGGAAAAGAACAGAAAATAAAGCCTAAAACCAGCAAAAGAAGGGAAATAATTAAGATTAGAGCAGAAACCAATAATACAGAATTTTTTTTAAAAGAGTAGAATACATCAACAAAACTAGGAGCTATTTGTAAGACTTGAAGGAATTTATATTTGAAAGAATTAAAAGATTGGTTATTTGAAAGAATAAGACTGATATTTGAAAGGATTAATTTGATTATTTGAAATAATTAATAAGATGGATAAACCCTAGTCAGATTTATCAGAAAGAAAAGAGAAAGGACCCAAATAAATAAAATCACAAATGAAAAAGGAGAGATCACAACCAATACCACAGAAATACAATTATAACAGGATATTATGAACACTTATATGCCAATGATCTGGAAGTAATGGATATATTCTAGAAACATATAACCTACCAAAATTGAAACAGGAAGAAATAGAAATTTGAACAGACCCAGAACCAGCAGAGAAATTGAATCAGTAATTCAAAATCTCCTTACAAACAAGAACCCAAGGGCTGGATGGATTCCCAGGGAAATTCTACCAAACATTTTAGAAGAATTAATGCCTATTCTTCTGAAGCTGTTCCAAAAACTAGAAATGGAGGAAAACTTCCAAACTCATTCTTGGAGGACAGCATTACCTTGATTCCAGAACCAGAAAAAGACCCCACTAAAAAGAACTACAGACCAATATCCCTGATGAACATGGATGCAAAAATTCCCAACTAGGTATTAGCTAATTGAATCCAACAGTACATTAAAAGGATTATTCCCAGGGTGCCTGGGTGGCTCAGTCAGTTAAGTGTCTGCCTTTGGTTCGGGTCATGATCTCAGGATCCTAGGATCAAGCCCCACATCAGCAGGGAGTCTGCTTCTCCCTCTCCCTCTCTGCTTGTGCACTCTCTCTTTCCCTCTCCCAAATAAATAAATAAATCTTAAAAAAAAAAAAAGATTATTCACCATGATCAAGTGGGATTTGTTCCTGGGCTGCAGATGTGGTTCAATATCTGCAAATCAAACAATGCAATACATCACATTAAAAGATAGGATAAGAAGCATATGATCCTCTCAACAGATGCAGAAAAAACACTTGACAAAATATAGCATCCTTTCTTGATAAAAACCCTCAAAAAAGTAGGGATAAAAGGAATATACCTCAATATCAAAAAGGGTCATATATGAAAGACCTATATCATCCTCGGGGGTGGGGGGGGAAACAGCTTTTCTCCTAAGGTCAGGACATACCCATTCCACTTTCATCGCTGTTGTTCAACCTAGTACCGGAAGTCTTAGCCTCAGCAATCAGACAACAAAAAGAAATAAAAGGCATCCAAATTGGCAAGTAAAAAGTCAAACTTTCACTCTTCACAGATGTCACAGTAGTCTAAAAAATCCAAAAGACTACACACACACACAAAAAAAAATTGCTAGAATTGATATCTAAATTCAGCAAAATTGCAAGATATAAAATCAATGAATAGAAATTTGTTGCATTTCTATCACCAATAATGAAGCAGCAGGAAGAGAGATCAAGGAACTGATCCTGTTTACAACTACACCAAAACCCATAAGATACTTAGGAATAAACCTAACCAAAGAGGTAAAAGATCTGCGCACTAAAAACTATAGAACAGTTATGGAAGAAATTGAAGAAGCATAAAGAAATGAGCATCCCATGCTCGTGGACGAATGAATATTGTTAAAATATCTATACTACCCAAGGCAAACTATACAGTCAATGCAATCCTGATCAAAATAACACCAGTATATTTCAGAGAACTAAAACAATCCTAAAATTTACATACAACAAGAGAAGACCCCAGAGATCCAAAGGAAACGGAGAAAGAAAAGCAGGAGGAATCACAATCTCAGACTTCAAACTGTATTACAAAGCTGTAATCATGAAGGCAGATGATACTGGCACAAGATCAGACACAGATTAGTAGAACAGAATAGAGAACCCAGAAATGTACCCTCAACCATAAGGTCAACTAATTTTTGACAAAGCAGGAAGGAATATCCAATTGAAAAAAAGAGCTTTCTCCACAACTGGTGTTAGGAAAACTGCATGGTGACATACAGAAGAATGAAATGGACAACTTCTTATATCATACACAAAAATAAATTCAAAATGGATGAAAAACATAAACGTAAGACAAGAAAACATCAAATCCTACAGGAGAATACAGGCAGCAACCTCCTTGACTTCAGCCACAACAACTACTTTGTGGACACATCTCCAAAGGTAAGGAAAACAAAAGAAAAAATGAACTACTGGGATCTCAATAAGATAAAAGAGTCAACAGCAAAGGAAACAATCAACAAAACTAAAAGGCAACTGATGGAATGGAAGAGGATATTTGCAAATGACATATTAGATAAAGGACTAGTATTCAGAATCTATAAAGAGCTCCTCAACATCAGTATCTACAAAATAAATAATCGAGTTAATAAGTGGGAAAAAGACATGAACAGACATTTCTCCAAAGAAGGCATACAGACGGCTACCAGACACTTGAAAAAATGCTTAGCATGGCTCATCATCAGGGAAATACAAATCAAAACCACAACGAGATGTCACTTCACACCTGTCAGAATGGCCAAAAATAACTCAGGAAATAGCAGATGCTGTCAAGGATGCAGAGAAAGGGGAACTCTTTTGCACTGTTGGTGGGAATGCAAACTGGTGCAGACCCTTTGGAAAACAGTATGAAGTTGACTCAAAAAGTTTAAAATACAACTATACTACAACCCAACAATTGTACTACTAGGAATTTATCCAAAGGATACAAAAATGCTGATTTGAAGGGGCACATGCATCCCAGTGTTTAGAGTAGCAATGTCCACAATAGCCAAAATATGGAAAGAGCCCAAATGTCCATCAACTGATGAACTGATAAAGAAGATGTAGTATATCTACACATACCTTTCTTGGTGTATGTGGAATATTACTCAGCCAACAAAAACAATGAAGTCTGGACATTTAGAATAACATGGATGGAACTAGAGTATATTACGTTAAGAAAAATAAGTCAGTTAGCAAAAGACAAATACATGAGTTCACTCAGATGTGAAATTTAAGAAACAAAACAGGTGTGAACATAAGGAAAGGGAAGGAAAAATAAAATCGGATAAAAACAGAGAGGGAGGCAAACCATACGAAACTCTTAACTATAGAGAACAAACAGGGTTGTTGGAGGGGATGTGTGGGATGGGTTAAATGGATGATGGGCATTAAGGAGGACACTTGTTCAGATGAGCACTAGGTGTTATATGTAAGTTATGAACCACTAAATTCTACTTCTGAAACCAATACTACACTGTACGTAAACTTAATTAAAAATGAACAAAAGACTGAATAGAGAGGTCATAAAAATAATACATCACCAAAAAACACAGGAAAAATTGTTCATCACCATTTTTCAGTAGAGAAATGCCAATTAAACTCTCAATAAAATATTCAAAAGAAAAACTCACAGAAAAGATTATCAGACTTGTGGTTACCAAAGGTGGAGGGTCAGGAGAGGGAGTACTGAAAGGAAGGGGGTTAATAGGTACAAACTTCCAGTTACAAAACAAGTACTAGGGCTGTAATACACATGATTACTATAGCTTAACCTTGATGTATGATATATAGGAATATCGTTAAGAGAGTAAATCCTAAGAGTTCTTATCACTAGGAGACTTTTTTCTTTTCTTCTTTCTTTCCTTTTCATTGTATCTATATGAGAAGATGGATGTTAGCTGGACCTATCTGGTAGTCATCTCACATCATATGTAAATCAAACCATCATGCTGTATGCTTAAATTTTTACAGCAATTTATGCCAATTATTTCTCAATAAAACTAGAAAAAAGCAAAATGATATTGATATGGTTAAAATTTTAAAAGTCAGGCAATACCAAGTTTAACAAGGATGCTGAGAACTAAATTCTCATACAGCTGATACAGGATACAAATTTTTACAGTCACCTTGAAAAACAATGTAGCAATTTCTTAAAAAGTTAAACACGTTCCATATTACCATTAATCCCAGAGAAATAAAAATGTATGTTTGCTCCTACACAAATGCTTATAACACACATGTGAATTCATAATAACCTAAACTGTATATAACCTTTTGCCCATCATCTACTTTTTATTTAAGTATAATTAATATTATACTAGTTTCAGGTGAAATCTATTCAAGGAATAAAGAAATTATTTGGCATACACATATAATGATGGCATTATATACACATACACATATAATTTGGCATACACATATAATGGGAAACTACTTAGGAAAAAAAACAAAACACTAACGATGAAAAAAATTACTTGAATAAATGTCACAAGTATCGTGGTAAATAAAAGAAACTAGACACAGAAGACGACATCCTCTATAGTTTCATTTACACAAAATTTCTCACACACACACACACACAGAGAATCTAAGTTATAAGGCGAAATGATCCGTGGTTGCCAGGGTTTGGGTTTGAGGGAAGATATAGATTCCAAAAATACATGAAGAAATATTCATCATAACAGAATTGCTCTATATTATGATTGTGGTGATGATTACCTCCTGTAACTTCAAAGATAAATTCATTAACTTATTCAGCCTCTCTAAATGACAATGATACAACATCAACATTTGACTTCCCAACAGAAATGAATTTCAGAGTGCTCTTAAAAATACATGGTCTCAATGCCTTGAGAATTATTCAGGTAGAAAAAAAAAAAAGTCCCTAAATATCTCAAAGCACACCTCTTAGATCTGTCTATAAAACCATAAACTTCTTAGATTTTCAGGGTTGGTGCCCCTCAATAGTCTTACAGGAATCTTAAGGTACAGACATTCTTATCTCAATGATGTACGTGGGTTTGGCTTTAACTACAGGACTGGATATTTCTTACAGAGAATAAAAGATAATTCAGAGTCATCCCCAAGGGCACAGAGGGCAAAGGCATGAGACAGAGATGAAAATGGAATAGAACTAAACCCTAATTAAGGAATTGGTAATGTGTACATAGATTTTTAGAATTTCTCTGAATCAGAGACTCTCAGTTTACTGGTTTGTGAACAGAAGTATCCATACTGATTATTCTTGACCTGATCCAACACTGGATGTTGAGTGGGTGGACCTAATGATAACTTGTTTCATTCATTCATAGCCTCAATCTTATCTGGATTTTATTTAGATGTCATAATTTTAGAATACAGACTGAGTCTGATCCATGTTGCTGAGATTTTTGTTGGTGTTTTTGTAGGCATACCTGCATTTGGGAAGAATGTTAAGTGAAATAAGCATTAATTAGAACAGAAAATATCAATGTGACCTTGAGAGAAGTATGGGGAAGAAAGGCTGTTGCCACCAACAGGATCAACTCATTAGAGAAAATATAACTTATATTAAAAACATCTCCTTGAGTTTGCCTGCTCAAGCAAGCTCCTAGGAACTGCAAAGTTGTGACTTCCTCTGTTGACTTTCATTATTTATTAAATAAACTACCTGCTTGACTCACTAGCATCTCTGTCTGACAGGAGTAACAAGAAGGTGTGATGAAATTCTTCTGGCTTGTAATCAAGAAAGGTATTGCTAATATAGCTCCCTCTGTCCGAAAGACAAATGTCCTATCTCCACTGTTAGCTGTGGCCATGACATGTATTAGAAAACGAATATGGAATCAACACGTTAAACTTTTCTTTGTCTATATAGTGGCTTTTAGAAAAACATTTTCCAAAGTGTGCTCTGTGAATTCAGCAGCAAAAGTAGTGGCTAAGCTCATAAATGCTGTAATCCAAATGACTAGAATCAAATCCTAACTCTGCCACAACCTAGAAGTGGAGTCTCAGGGTAACTCATTTATCCCGGATAAACCTTGCTTCTTCATGTATAAAGTGGAACTAAAAATGAAACTACATCATTGGATCATGATATATTTAGAAAATTCACTTACAACAGTTAGCCATTACCTGAGATATAGAAGTGCTTAATAAAAATGAGGTGTTATCACTACCATGGAAAACAGTATGTATTACATAGTAGGTGCCCAATAGTTTATTTAATCTCTTTAAAATGACTTTTTAAATATAGCAAATTTAGAAATAAAAAGCATAACAAAATGATTTCGACCAAAATATATATTAAATGCATGTCCTATATGACACATCACCAGTCTTTCACAGTCACTTACTACGTTATCATAGGACCAACATGTCACACATCAAAATAAATTAATTAATAAATAGCAGACAAATAAAACTATTATTGCTCATTATAAAACTGTGATTCTTCAATTAGCATTGAAGAAAAATCCACGTAAAGTAAATGAAGATATTATAATAAAACATGCAGGAACTGACTTTGGAGTTATTCTACTTGTGTATAAATATATCTGTGATATAGCAATGTTCTCCTAAGTTTTATTAAACATTTTCTAAAGCATTTAGTATTTGCAGAAGATATTAAACTTCTTGATAGAAATTCATCAAATATGTATTATTTATACTCTAATCTTTTTAGTAGTTTAGATAGAAAAAAAAACAATTTGACAGCAACTAATGCTTTGTATTTTAGAATTTTTAGCTAAATTCTTGGACCCCAGTGGTATTGAGAGACAGGCCAGAGGTAATGATCTGGGCAAACTGAAAAGTGTGATACTGATTAGGCAAATAAAGAAAGATATCTCTGCTCTGCATGAATCATTACCAAACCATCTGATAATGTTCTCAGGCATTACCCGCTGACAGACTTTTATCAATGGGTAATTAGAGCAGTACAAATAAAGGAACAAACAGAGCTCCTAATTGGACCAATACAACAATAATTTCTTTTCAGAAGACAACAGGTAGAAAATATTTTATGAAATTGGAAATATTTATTTATATATTTTAATAATAAATATAACTGTGTGGAAATGTTACAAGGATTTAGAAAAGTTTAATACACTTTGTAACTTCAGGATTTGAAGTATGAACCACCATTGTCTGCTCATCCTTTTGGGTATGCCCTTGGCTTTATTTTATTCTTCACCACTGTTCTAGATAACCTGGCTATTATCATTACATCTACTATCCAAAAGAAATAATAGCCATAGTCTCTTCTTTTAATCCTTCAGTCAGTGTGTTATAAAATACCAGAAGTCACAGGAACCAAATTATAGAAAGATACACCATAATGAAGAAAATAAGAAATCAGAGCTCTAAAATAATAAGCTTCTTATTTAAATATGCACTCAGCATGTTGAATAGATAGAATAGTGCGACAGAACAGTATTTCTAGACCATCTTTCAGGTATCATCTAATACCAACAAAATCCAATTTTTGGAGCTTTCTCAAACTGCCAAGTTAGTCAGTACGCATTTGTCATCACAGGTAACTGTGTTTGTGAAAACATCTGACACATTTACACCTTATTTCTTTTTCTGCTTCTCATGTGGACAAAGCAGAGACAAGAATTACTGCTAGAGCTTTTTAAAAATTCAAGTGACCAGAAATTACAATGGATAAAACAGAAAAATCACAACAGAGTCAAAGAAAAACAGGAAAATAGAGAAATAGAGAAGAGAGAGGAAACTACTGTCAAGAATCAAACAGGGCTGACCGTCAAGATCTGAAAATACTTAAAAGCTATTAAGAGGCCACTATGCAACACTCTAAGCTAACAGTTTCAGAAAGACAGATGAGATTGGCAAGTTTCTCAAAAGACAGAGATAAGTCACAAGGCTCCTATACTCATGACAGAATTTAATAGGTAAAAGTCTCCTCACAAAAACAAAAACAAACAAAAACCACCACCAACAAAAAATCTCCATTCTCAAATAGCTTCCAGGTGAATATCTAAGAATTATGGAGTAATGCCATTTCAATTCAAATTCTTTGAGTAAACAGAAAGAAAACAATTAAATAATAGAAGAGAGGGGGAAATGTCCCAATAGTTGTCTGAGGCCAGCAAGATCCTGATACAAAATGAAATGTATAGAAGGTGTTTCTTTTTTTATGAAAGAAACTGAAAACTTCAAGAGTCTATATATCAGGACATGATATATGAAGATTACACATCATTATAATGGAATACTTTCCAATCATATAAGTAAAATGAGAGAGAACCTTTCCATACATCGTATTTGCTATGCACAATTGTATGACATTTAAAAAGTCCTAGGCTTGTTAATGCATAAGCTAGGTATGGAATGGTGAAAATATTTGCACAACAGAATGAAAAACAATATAAATATGTACCCCATTTTGCTTCTGTTTTTTAAAAGAAATACTGGAGGGGTGCCTGGGTGACTCACTTGGTTAAGCATCTGACTTTGGCTCAGGTCATGATCTCAGGATCCTGGGATCAAGCCTTGCCCCCTCTTCAATTGGCTTCTAGCTCAGCTTGTTCAGCTCTAGAGTCAGCTTGTTCCTCTCCTTCCTCCCTGACCCTCCCCTCTGCTCATGAGCTCTCTCTCTCAAATAGACAAAAATCTTTAAAAAATATATAAATAAAAAAATAAAAGAAACACTAGAACAAATGACTAGAAATCAACAACGTTGATTTCTTCAGTGGAAAGAGGACAAGATAATATTGGGTTATTGATAATAAACCTCGCTGAGCAAGTGATAATTCAAGCTAGGATCTAAAGCATTTGTAGCAAATTGCCAATTGGAAAGATACAGGGAGAATTCTTCCAGAATGAGGTTACAGCATTTCCAAGAAAATGTGGGTTAAGGAGGTTAGCATTGACAAAAGCCCACCATGGCAGAGAGCTGGAGATCCAGGAGAAGAGAAGGTCAGGATGCGGCTGGGAAATCAAACCTGCCTAAAACTGAAAAACTGTAATCAGCTTCAGTATATTCATAATTACCTTGAAGGATGACATAATTCCTTTCCCAAGTATAATATGATGGCATTGTAATTAATCTTACAATGTTACAGCAGATACCTTGATGACTTTTATTAAACTTTTTGAGGTTTTTTTTTTATTATTATTCCTTTTTATTTAATTATGAGAGCAAGTGAGGGAGGACACACAAGTGGGGGAGGAGCAGAAGGAGAGGGAGAAGCAGACACCCTGCTGAACAGGGAGCCCAAGAGACCATGACCTGAGTGGAAGGCAGATGCTTAACGACTCAGCCACCCAGGCACTCCTATAAGATACTGTATTTTTAGTCAGGGAATAAATGGTTTGATATTGGATATTCGATTTGATGTATCATACATTATTTCATTTAAGATTCATAACTATTAGAGAAAAAAACACACAAAAAGTCTGGTTGCTAAAGTTTCATTTTAATGGGTATTTTGTTAGTTCTAAAGTGCTTTATTTTCAAAGTTCATTTAAAACCTTTCAAAGTTCTTTGAAAAGTTAAAGTTTTACAAATATCTAATAGATAATTATACCTTGGTATTTATTGAATGCTTGGGTATATTAATGCAGATATCACTAATTAGCTGAGATGCTAAAATACTTTTATCATTAATTATAATGTATGGCAGTTAGGTCACTTTTAAGGAAATCCAAATATGTACATAGGGTTCCAAGTGACATGTGATCATATTAATTGTAAAAGCTTTGTCTACAAATTACTTTCAATCTGACCTTCCAATTTTCTTTCTACTTTTAATAATAAGAAATGGGGATAAGAACACATTCATGACTTCTCTCTGTTCTACTTTTTCCCCATCCACAGATTTACTGAGCTGTAATTGACATGTAACAAACAAATAAAAAGTAGTAGTTATATGACTTGAGGAGGTGTTAGTTACCTCTGAGGTGGTAACCATTCTGCATTATATAAGTGTACTAAATAAACATGTCTCCATTCAGTTTCTATAAAAATAAGATACCTTTCTAAAACTGAAAATGAAAGTCTTTGAAACCATTACATTATAATCTTACAAATGGAGGGGATCCCTTCAGTAAAAGTAGCTAACACATATATAATTATCAAATCAAAGTACAAGCCCAAATTATAAATAGTTATTGAAACTTCCAGGGCATCACTTGAAGTCAGAACACATTGTCCTCCACATCATTTAATGTAACATAATTTACTGTAGAACACCTAACTATAAAATGTGCAAGGATATAGAATCCTTGTGCTTTTTAGTCATCAAGAATCGATTTACAAAAATTTTTATGCAGTGAATGTAATTGTAACTTTTTAAAAGATTGTCAATATCAAGTTGAATTTTTAACTTCTATCTTTGTCGGTGGTGGTTTGCTATAGATTTAATGTATGTATATGTGTAACCAAGTTTGTTCTTTCAGAGATTTTGATTCATTTTTTTTTTTCCATTTTATTTATTTTTTCAGCGTAACAGTATTCATTCTTTTTGCACAACACCCAGTGCTCCATGCAAAACGTGCCCTCCCCATTACCCACCACCTGTTCCCCCAACCTCCCACCCCTGACCCTTCAAAACCCTCAGGTTGTTTTTCAGAGTCCATAGTCTCTTATGGTTCGCCTCCCCTCCCCAATGTCCATAGCCCGCTCCCCCTCTCCCAATCCCACCTCCCCCCAGCAACCCCCAGTTTGTTTTGTGAGATTAAGAGTCATTTATGGTAATGAGACAGGGAATTTTATTTTTATTTATTTATTTATTTATTTTACTTCTCTCCTAGCCATTCACTTTAAACAAATTTTTTTATTGTTATGTTAGTCACATACAGTACATCATTAGTTTTTTTTTTTTTAAGATTTTATTTATTTATTTGACAGAGAGAGATCACAAGTAGGCAGAGAGGTAGGCAGAGAGAAAGGGGGGGGGAAGCAGGCTCCCTGCTGAGCAGAGAGCCTGATGCGGGGCTCGATCCCAGGTCCCTGAGATCATGACCTGAGCTGAAGTCAGAGGCTTAACCCCTGAGCCACCCAGGCGCCCCACATCATTAGTTTTTGATGTAGTGTTCCATGATACACTGTTTGCATATAACACCCAGTGATCCATGCAATCCCTCTCCTCCTTAATACCCATCATCAGACTCACCCATCCCTTACACACCCTCCCTTCTAAAACCCTCAGTTTCTTTCCCCAGAGTCCATTGTCTCTCACAATTCATCTCCCACTCCGATTTCCCCCCACCCATTTCATTTTTCCCTTTCTTCTCTTAATGTCCTCCATCCTATTCCTTATGTTCCTAAATAAGTGAAACCAGGGGCGCCTGGGTGGCTCAGTGGGTTGAGGCCTCTGCCTTTGGCTCGGGTCGTGGTCCCGGGGTCCTGGGATCGAGCCCCGCGTCTGGCTTTCTGCTCCGCGGAGAGCCTGCTTCCTCCTCTCTCTGCCTGCCTCTCTGTCTGCTTGTGATCTCTGTCTGTCAAATAAAATAAATAAAATCTTTAAAAAAAAAAATAAGTGAAACCATAGGATAATTGACTTTCTCTGCTTGACTTATTTCACTTAGCATAATCTCCTCCAGTCCCATCCATGTTGATGCAAAAGTTGAGTATTCATCCTTTCTCATGGCTGTGTGCATTTTATAAGTTACTGAAGTAATTAAAATTGCCATACAAAATTGGAAATTTTACTGCATATTAAAAAGAAAATCAAGATTATCAGTATTTGTGCTTTCCAAATGTTCAGGTTAATTGAGTTTTTATGTAACCTTTCTTGTGTAAACAAGTATATCTGATTTGCTGAAAAGCACTTTTTCTTTACGAAAGAAACTTTCTCTTCCTGCCTTTATTTACTCTACCTACCTCCTTTGGCTTGGGTATGCAAGTTCTCCCTCAGTTAATTCAGTGTCAGAGTAAAGAAAAGTTTAGATTTATATGAATAAACTGGTGAAATGTTTTTTGTAGAGATTTATCTACTTTCGTTGTAAAGCTTTTGAAGTCCTGAAACATAAGTTATATGGCAACGTCTGATTTGTATTTTAAATTGGTTACTACAACATAGTTATATTATCAAAAATAAAACCTATAAAAATACAGAATGGCAAAATTAATGAAAAAAGTTAATGCAGATTCACTCACATCTTATTTTGCCATTAAGGACTCAGGCAGACAACTCAGCAAGAATATAGGTTCTGCTACTTTTAAATACAATCTGACCCTGAAATGGTTACTTAATTGTCTTACCATTTCAATGATAAATTGTATCTTATCCTTTAAATTATAATCTATTAGTTTAAATTATAACTTACTATTTTACAATGAACTAATACATTGATCATCTTTAAATGGACTAAAAAATCCACTTCAAGGATTCACTGTGACATATATGACACAGGACATTTTGGTGGTTATCCCAGTGCCAGTGAAATAGTAAATCCTCACTAAGTAGTTACTAAGAACCAGGAAACAGTCACTGAATTAAATGTAATTAAAAAGAAATAAAATATGGGTTGTTCTGTAAGAAAAAACTCCACAAATACATACATTTAAGAATCCACTTAAATCGCTTTGTTGCTAATTTATAACTAATTTATGACTATATATACACACACATATATAAACTGTGTCTAAAAATAAAATACAAAGCACAATATCCAAACAATTCTTTAATCCATCTTTCTTTCATGATTCTAAAAAAGCAGGGGAGGGGGACAGTATCATGAAGGTAAAACTAGCATGATGTTTGATGAGAAAATAAGTATAAGAGACAATACGAAAACTACAGCCAAAGCTAATTATAGTATTTGACTCAAAGAAAGAATGGCTCAAAAAACAGATATATAAACAAAAAATATAATTAATTTCCCATATACAAATATTAGTGTGGGTAAGAAAGAAAGAGATAATGCAGAAAAAGAGGGTAGGTATGATAAGAACAAGAACACTATTAATAAAAGATCAGATTATGGGAATTTAAATTAGGATTTTCAAAATCTTATTATTTAATGTTAAGTATACTTTGTGGTATGTGTACCTGCATGGCACTCAGGGCATTTTCATAAAAATAAAATACATATGAAAATATTAGTAAGTACAGTGCTCCATGTAATGGGATGGGCTATGATGCAGCTTCCAAGCTCCTGATTAAGAACGTACGGCTCTCTCTCTTGTGTGCTTTATTTCTCCTTCTGCTGAAGAAAAGATGAAGTACTGTTTCTGGCAGGAAATATTTGCTATATCTGCCAAAACTGCATTTGGTAGACAGCAATTCACATAGTAAATATATTTTTATGGATAATTAGTTGATTGAATGTGTGAATTAGAGGTTTTTTAATATTCATGACTAATTATATCTATGAATATTTTATTAATTTCTGTTTTGTTTGAAATAATGATGCTACAATAACATGGAACCCAAACACTTAACATTAATAAACTCTAAGTAATAAGTCAATGGCAATTCTGTGATTAAGTATCACCCAAAGCTTCCCTGATAGAACAATATAATATGCAAAATACAAATACTGTGGTTTAGGTATAGAGAAATGCAATCCATTACTTTCGTTATAAATCAAAAAACTTAGATGTACAGCCACCTTCATTATTTTCAACACTTTTTACAGAATTACTTGATTATAAGAAATCAGGCCTGCTTTTTGGTAACAGAATCCACAGAATGGGTTTCATCACCTGCTTAAGACTGATACACACATTTTTTAAGCCGACTTTCATTTACTGAGCTTACATACTGCCCCATTTAAGTTTGTATTTAAGCCCTAGCGCCCAAACATTGTAATTGTTTGTTCACTTTTGGGTTATTTTTTTCACTTATCTGCATGCTTTTAAGGACAGCCATAGCACATACATTCTATTTTGTCTTTGCTTATGTCTTTATTTACCAGTTTTAGCAAAGTAAGTTTATATGAATAAAGAAATAATTTTCTCTGAAATTCTAAATGTTCTCAAAGAATCATAAAAGAAAAATTGATATTTAATTCTAAATATCAAAGCACAAGATGATTAAATATTATTATAATTACCTGACTTCTTCCAGAGTCCTACAAAGAATTTTTTGTACTGAGGCCTTGTCTTTCAGATCTATTCAACTTTTATACCAAATTACACCCATAGCTTTTCTGCCTTCAACCACTGCAACTGTTTCACTACTGGCCAAATCTGAAACAACCACAGCAGAAATCTAAGCAGGCGCATTTAGTGTGGGATAGGAAAACTGAAGGACTTCCTAACGATCTGCTTTATGCTCCTTTTCCTGCTTCTATACTTGCTAGGACCTGCACCTCCACTCCGCTTTGCACATGTACACAGCACATGTCCTTTTCGTGAGGGACAAGAAGTTAATGATTTTTCTTGAACAGATAACATCTAAGGAAGGTCCAGGTGAGATGACTGGAGGAAGCGATCATACACTTCTTCCAAACCACAGACGCTAGACAACTCACTGTTAAGATATGTCATCACTGGAAATCTAGATGTCAAGGCCCCCTGGCTCCAAAAAATTATTTCTGGGCCGCCTTCTTTGTTCTAAATGGTTCATAGATCCCTGAAGGTATACATACACCAAACCACTTGTCCTCACTAAAAACCCTCAGACCCTGAACAAAGTCTAGATTCCCTCTTATCCTTCCCAGACTCCTGGAGGCTCAGTCTGTCTGCCTGGCTCTCTATACAGATATCTTCAGTAAATTCTGCTTTTCAGCTCCTGTGGCTCATCTTTGATTTCCATCCTATGTGAAACCAAGGACCCTCATGGCTGGTCCTGTGGGAATCCCCTCAGGATCCTCAGACCTGATCTGCCTGCGTCAGCTGCCTCCATGACATGGAATTTCTAGTCATTCCCACTGAACTATCAGAAACGAATTGCTGAAATATTTGAGGAACTGAAAACGACAGCTCCACTAAAAAACTGTCTCTGCTTAGATTACCATTCATGGCTCACTTCAGTACCTACAGCAGGAAGATTTCTTTAACAGGAAGCCTAAATTATAAAATTCAAACATTTAAACTTAACTAACATAACTTAAACAAACATAACTTAAGTAACATAGCTTAAACATCACTTAAACTAACCATTTAAGTTAATATGCTTTAGGTTTTTTCATCAATTTTGGGCCCCAATGAAGTTACAAAAGTCACATATTTCTCAAAACTTCTTCACCATTTGACTTCCCCTATTGATTAACTCAATCAAAAAAAGAAAATAAGCATAATGAGCAAAGCCCAACATTAACCTAAATATTTGTGTCTTATATTTTGTAAAGAAGAGTAGACCTTTCTTCAAGATTTATAAATAATTCTTCAGCTTTTGAAATTGTTGCTACTATAAATGTGTTGATCGATAATAGGGAGATACCCTGTTACTCAAGTCACATTCTATATCCACTGCACATGTTTTATGTTTGGTAAAGTTTTATACATAAATATAGTAAGTAAGAATCATATCGATCTTCTTGTGCTGAATATTGACATGGAATTCTGGTTGAATGCTATAAAACCTTAGTTTTTCAAATTTCTAAAATCTTTTAAAAGAAAATTATAGTATAAATGTTATAATTTAAGAAACGGAAGTCTAAAATATTCCATTTGAGCGCCTTCTCTTCCACAGATTGGTAATATAAGCCCTGTTAACTACAGTAATCAAAACAGCATGTCACCGGCATAAAAACAAACACATAGACCAATGGAACAGAAAAAAGACCCCAGAAATAAAACCAGACATGCACAATAAGCTAATCTTTGACAAAAGCACCAAAAATACACAATGGGACTGGGAGAGGGGGAGCGGGCTATGGACATTGGGGAGGGGAGGCGAACCATAAGAGACTATGGACTCTGAAAAACAACCTGAGGGTTTTGAAGGGTCAGGGGTGGGAGGTTGGGGGAACAGGTGGTGGGTAATGGGGAGGGCACGTTTTGCATGGAGGACTGGGTGTTGTGCAAAAACAATGAATACTGTTACGCTGAAAAAAATAAATAAAATGAAAAAAAAATACACAATGGGAAAAGGATAGTTTCTTCAATAAATGGTGTTGGGAAAATAATATCCACATGCAAAAGACCAAAACTAGACCCTTATCTCACACCATACCCCAAAATAACTCAAAACGGGTTAAAGCCTTAAATGTAAGAGCTGAAACCATAAAAATCCTAGAAATTGTAAGGAAAAAGCTTCTTGGAATTGGTCTTAACAGTGATTATTTTGGACAGGACACCAAAAGCATAGGCAGCCAAACCCAAATAGACAAAGGGGACTACATCAAACCAAAAAGCTTCTGTACAGCAAAGGAAACAATCAACAAAATGAAAAGGCAAACTACGAAATAAGCGAAAATATTTGCAAACCATACACACACACATCATATATTATCATTATTATGTATATATGTATATTGTGTATACACATATACATCCTATGTGTGATATATCATATTTGATATTTGATATCATATATATCACATGTGATATGTATGATATATATCATGTATCATGCACATATATCATATAGTATTATTGTGTATATTATGTATACACACATAATATTGTGTATTATATTATCGTCACTATCATATGTTATCATATATAGAACGATAAGGGGTTAATATCCAAAATACATAAGAAACTCATAAATTGTTAAATTGATTCAGCTAGGAGGCGATGAGACTGAGTTGGCTCTAACTCCTCAGCAAGCAAACCAAACCCTCTGCCTGTAACCGCCCCGAGGTTAGGAAACCAAACAGGACCACGAATCACAAACAGCGTATCGGGCTTCAACTGCGCCTCCGGGTCTCTCTCAAAACCTCTCCCCAAGCTCCACGCGGCTGGAACGTTCTTAACCTCGTTCAGTTCGGGTCGGTCCAATTTTAATCCGGTTTTGCTCATGGAAACTCTCAGAACGTTTACTCTGCCTCAGTTTCTCTCTCAACAGTTCCGGCGTCGGGAGAATACGCCGAAGGAGACGCCCGACACCACCCGAGAGGAAAGAGCGAGCCCCGTGGGTACCTGCTGGGCCCGCGGCGCGCACCGCTTTCTCGCGGCCTCCGGAAGTCCTGGGACGTCCCCGCGCGGCAGCTCCTCCGTCTGGCGCTCTCAGACCGGACCTGAGCGGCCCCGGCCTCCGTCCGGAAACCAGGGGGCGTCCGACTGACCCGGTCCCAGTCCAAACCCCGTCCGGGTGCGCGGTCTGACTTAGAACCGGACGGGCGGGTCCGCTGCTGGACTCGGTCCGACTCAGAACCAGAGGGGGCGAGGTCGCCCTGGGCCGATGCAGAAAGCGCACCAAGCCACAGTCGGAACAGGTCCGATTTATTCAAGATTTTTTTATCTATCTGAGAGAGAGAGCACAAGCAGGCAGAGGGGCCGAGGGAGAGGAAGAAACAGACGCCCTGCTGAGCTCGGAGCCCGACGTGGGTCCTGATCCGAGGTGGCTGGATTCCAGCGGAAGGCCGACCCTTGACCGACTGAGCCACCCAGGAGCCCTCCGTGGGTCTGATTTAGGAACAGGGCTGAGTCCAGTGTGAGGTCTCGGGTGACTACGGTTTTGTTCTAAGGCTCAACAAGCAGGTTAACCTACCAAAAATAATCGTGAATTACAGCGGCCACAGCGGAGAACTTGTAAGCATCTTAGATACGCGCATCCATTAGGCGGTGCCTGAGAAAAACAAGCCCCAGCTAAACACCGTAAAATAGAGGGAAAATTATGTGTCCTCCTCTACAGTTTCTGGTGACCCAGATGGGACGGTCCACCCGCTCGGGAGCCTGCAGGCGGATCCTGGGAAAACTGGCAGAATCCTGTAAAAGGTAAGAATTGTTAGGAACGTCGGCTCGGCCAGATCTCCACGTGTGGTGCCTGGTGGGGAAAGGAAGGTACAATTTCACAATGTCCCTTCCTTTCCGAACTCCCATGGGCAGGAGAAAACACGGGCTATTGATCCTTTCTCTCCCAGGGATTGCTGTTCCTTCTTTTTTGTCTCATATTGTTTCCTGAGAACCTGTCACGTTAGGGGACCCCAATATAGCCAAACGGAAATGTGGTTGCACCCTATTTGTGGCCAGATGTGGTTGAGCAGAAATGTGGCTTTACACGCCATTTGCGGTTTGGGTTCTATGGACTATGCCAGATCTCAGGGGAATTGTCTCTCTGCCTTTCTTTGGTTGTCTTTAAGAGTAACCTGGAGCGGGGCGCCTGGGTGCCTCAGTGGGTTAAGCCGCTGCCTTCGGCTCAGGTCGTGATCTCAGGGTCCTGGGATCGAGTCCCGCATCGGGCTCTCTGCTCAGCAGGGAGCCTGCTTCCCTCTCTCTCTGCCTACTTGTGATCTCTCTCTGTCAAATAAATAAAATAAAAAATCTTAAAAAAAAAAAAAAGAGTAGCCTGGAGCTAGGGAGAGGAGTATCCTTTTATCTCTTTTGGGGGACTCCCTTTGTGCCCATGGATTTTTTTTCTTTTTTTAATCCTGCCAGAAATATTTACCATTTATTTAGGCTGAAACCTAACAGGATACTTGATCTTTGTTGTTGTCATTGCTTAAAAGTAGCTCTATGGTGAGAAACTGACCAGACTGGAAGGTGACATTTAGTCTGCTAAGGTCTTATTATTTATTTTTTTATTGAGGTATGATTCACATATAACATCGTATTAGCTTCAGATATACAAGGTAGTGATTCACTATTTGTACACCCTAGGAAATGATCATAAGTCTGGTTACCATCCACCATGTAAAGTCATATTTTTTTTTTCCTTGCAGTGGCGATATTTGCTGTCTATGATATGGAGAAACCTTATAGCCAGTAGTGGCATGCAATGATTCTGTACTGATTCAGAATATCTGACCCAGAGTTCTCTTTGTCAGCACAGCAGAGGCAGGGCTATCTCTTTTTTTATCTTTGTCCTACATGGGCCCAAGCAATTCAAGTACGTTTGTTCCCTTTGTTTTATCAGGGCTTAATCAAAAGTTGAAAATTATTTTCATTTTCTGCCTCTCAGTTCTCAGAGCACAAAATCTTTATGAAAAAAGTGAGTTGCCTAATGCTTCATTTCCGTTTTTATGTGTTATAACATTAATCCATGCAAATGCTGGCATTTCAAAATGGAAAATTCTCCTTTAATTCTGCTTGGTGAAATACTGGAGATGAAGAATCTTGATTGTGGAGGAAAGCAGAAGTAAGAGCCTTATTTATATTAAGTGCTGAGATACTCTCCTTAGTTTCTGAAAAACCTTTCCCTCTACATTTGTTTCTTTTTTCATTGTCAAATACCATCTATGAAACTGCAGTTGAGTTTAAAAGTTTTTAATAAATTTATTGCAAACTTTAATGTTTATTAAAAGCCTCAGATCAGAGGCATCTGTGAGGCTTGGTTGGTTAAATTTATGCCTTGGGCTCAGCATGATCTCTGGATCCTGGGTTCCAGCCCCAAGGCGGTGGGCTCTGTACTCAGGGAGGAGTCTCCTTTTCCCTTTGCCGCTGCTCCTTTCTCCTGCCCCCAACCACTCACTCGTGCAGCATGTTCTCTCTCTCTCTCTCTCAAATAAATAAATAAAATCTTAAAAAGAATAAATAAAAGCCTCAGATCAAACCATCTTTAAATTAACTCTAGTAGTGAAGTTGTTTTTGGTACCAAAAGTTAGGCTCTACCATAAATTTTATCCCCATCCTTTTGGAAGAAGACATCTATAGTGTCAGTGATTTTTACTTTCTAACTAATGCAAAGTGAAAATTAGAGTTAGAATCTTTCAGGTGAACAGCACAGTTGCTCTAAACCTTGATAGAACGAGGTCTTATTGATAATATTAGTCACATATTTTAGGCAATAGATTGACAGTACTCTTAAAATGCTGTGTACTTGCAAATCAAAACAAAAAAAGAACTATCTCTGTGGGCATATTCATACTGAGCATGTATGTGTGTAGATATGTGATTATTTGTTTTTTGTTTTGTTTTGTTTTGTTTTAATCTACTTGACAATCTGGCCAGCATACTTCTAGAATCCTCTTGTTTATTTCAAGATTACCTTAGGAACAATATGTGTCTAATTGATTATGATTTGCCTCCTTATAATTTACAATTATTTTCCTTTGACAGTTGATTACAAATACCTAGAAAAAAGAAGAATGCTACACTTGCAAAGTTTTTCTTTCTTTAGTTCTGTCAGTTACTACCAAAAGACATTTTTTTGTACATTATAATGGTTGCCTACAGTATCCCGACACAGATTTCCATATTATTTTTAGCAAGTATTCAATATTAGGCTTAGTTCTAATTATTTTAATAAGATAGATTCAGCTACTATATCTTTTGTTACTGTTTTTTGTTGTTAGGTGTTTATTTGAAAATAAAATGCACTATGGGAAATTAATTGCAGTTTCAATAGGAAGGTACCTAATAGATATGCAGACAATGAAAAAGAAAACTAAATTAAAAGATCCATTTTGAAGACAAAGCTTGTCTTTGAATTCCCGTGTATAATCCATTATTTTTATAACCCTACACCTCTTCTAACGATTCTGAGTAGCAGTCTGTGAATTTTGCCTGAAATCTGGTTCAAACACTTTTCACATTCGAAACATATTTTACAACTATAGAACTCAGTTAAACATCCTTAACCACTAATCTATATGACAATGTACATTGATCATTAAATAGATCTTAGATAAAAGCTGGGGTTGATTTTACTTTAATCAGCAATTCTATAAAGCTAGGAATTAGGTAAAATTGGATTAAACATAACAAGTATTAATAAGGAGTAAGAACAAGTAAAAATAAATTATTAAGGAAGAGAGAGACAGAGATAGTGAGATAGAGTTCTTTTACATTCCAAAGAAAGAGTCTGAATTTCAATAAAGGTGAGTAAAATGTAATGTCGCAAGAACTCTTCACAGACCTTTTAGCATTCAAATTATGGCATGCATGCTGCTTGCTGCAGTTTTACAAGCCTGCAGAATAGTAACATTAATGGCCCAGCATCTTTAAAAATCATAAGTCTGCAAAATGATTCACTTGCCATGCATATTGAATATTAATAACACCAAGTAGTTCTGTTTATTAACCTTTTACATTAATGGTCAAAAATGAAACATGCTGAGAACAATTGCACGACAGAAGGGGCAAATGTTTCTGAAGACTGTTGGGTTTCATTTGACAGTTAATAAAAACCGTCAAGTACATATTATGTTAGATTAGCCGAGATCTGGATTCCATATGACAAGTCATTATTATTAAAGGCAAATGGAGGGTATTTTCAAATACACCCTGGAGTGAGGTAGACTAAAATACGATGGTGCACTCTTGAATGTCAAGGACATTTTGTGCAGTGTATAATGGAAAACTATGTGTAATGTGCAGTTTGGGAACTATTTCATGTTCCTCTGAAGACCTCAAAGCATCACACTGAATATTTTATTGGAATCTGTCACACTCTGCTATAGGTTCAAGTGCATAACAAATATTTATAGACAATCATCATTTTGATGACAGAGAGAATGTGTCAGAGCTAATAGTTAGCATATGAGTAAGTGTATAATGTCATACTCTTTCTATTCCCTCTTCATTTTCTTTTATTTAAAAATAATCAGCTCAGTTTTACATAATCTGTAAGTCATTCCCTTTTAGAAAAGCAGAGTTATGAATAACTGGGTGATTTTTCAATAATGTAGTAAGTGATAAGCTGTGATTCTAATTGTGCCTCTCTAAATGTCAGTTACACTCATTAGGAAGTGTGAAGACCATCGGGAGTAAGAAGATTTGTTTTAAGAATGTAAAACTTTTAAAGTATGCAAATATTGGTAACCTAAGAAGCAAGTGCTTTTTGTAACAGTACAGAAAATCTAAAATTTGACTAGAAAAACAGTATTACACAGCATGAGACTTTGTGTATAATAAAAGCAAAGAACCTGGAATCAGAAGACCCATATTAATTGTGTTCTCCTCCTGCTATTTAATATGTGACCTACCCTAAGTAAATGGTTTAACCTCTCTGAACCTGTTTTTTCAGTCCAACCCCCATTACAAATTTGTGCCTAGAATTACATATAAGTGAGAAATTTTGTAAACTATGCAAAGTTAAGGAAAAGAAACATACTGTTACTAATAGTTGCAATTTAAATAGTAACAGCTGACCATTAATTGCCTGGGGATGGGGGTGAGGGTTTTTAGGGAGAGACAAATAAAGAATTACAAATGTGCATGAAGAAACTTTTGCAGATTTTGCGTATATTCATTAACTTGATTGCTGTGAGATAGATATATACATATATCTATCTCACAGAAATATATATACATATATCTCAGAGATATATATATCTATATACGTATATATATACATATATATGCCAAAGCTCATAGTACATTTTAAATGTTTATTATATGTCAATTATATTACAATGCACCTGTGTTTAAAAATACTAGGATTACTACCATTACAAGAAAAAAAAACAGATTGGTTTTATAAATATCATATTGGATAAAAGAAGCTGGGCATAAAAGAATACACAATATTCCTTGATTCATATAAAGTCAAAAAAACAGACAAATATTGGAGTGCCTGGTGGCTCAGTGGGTTAAGCGTCTGCCTTCGGCTTAGTTCATGGTCTTAGGGTCCTGGGATAGAGCCCCGCTTTGGGCTCTCTGCTCAGCAGGGAACCTGCTTCCCCCCTCTCTCTGCCTGCTGCTCTGCTAATTGTGATCTTCTCTCTCTGTCAAATAAATAAAATCTTTTAAAAAAAGAGACAAATATTATATAGTATCAGAAATCAGGATTATCGATACTATTAAGAAAGAGGAAAAGAATAATAATTGGGCAAGAACAAAAGAAAGATAATGAGATTTTGGAAATATTCTATGTCCTTACCTGGGTTATAGGTATATGACAAGTCATGTTTGTGATTACTTATTGAGATATATGTGATAATTTGTGTATATTTATTTCTGTGTGCTAAATGTCAATTAAAATTCATTTAAGGCAGGGATGATTGGCGAGCAAGGGTCATCTGAGTTGAAACCCCTTGACCACCAGTAGCATACTTCACCAACCAGTTGAACTGAATTATTTACCTAGATAAGTAAAATTCTATATCTCTGTAAGAATATACATAAGAGGTTCAATTTTATAGTTTTGTTAAGTCACTGATAAGACTCTTGGTGTGCCCTCCAAGAGCAAATTTTAGAACAAAGCAGGATGTTAACCTGGTAAGTGTATCACTCTGGGTTCTCCACAGAAAAACAACCAGTACTTGTACTGAGACTTAATTATATGGAATTGGATCACAGTTGTGGAGGCTGAAAAGTCCCAAGATCTTCAGTTCACAAGCTGGAGACTCAGGAGTGTCAGTGTTGCAGTTCCCTCCGAGAACCAGGATACGTGATATAAATTCCAGGTCAAGTCGGAGCCCAAAGGCAGGAGAAACACATGTCCCAGCTTTTACTTAAAAATAATCAGTCAAGGGGCGCCTGGGTGGCTCAGCGGGTTAAAGCCTCTGCCTTCGGCTCGGGTCATGATCCCAGGGTCCTGGGATCGAGCCCTGCATTGGGCTCTCTGCTTGGCTGGGAGCCTGCTTACTCCTCTCTCTCTCTCTCCCTGCCTCTCTGCCTACTTGTAATCTCTATCTGTCAAAAAAATAAATCTTTCGGGCGCCTGGGTGGCTCAGTGGATTAAGCTGCTGCCTTCGGCTCAGGTCATGATCTCAGGGTCCTGGGATCGAGCCCCGCATCGGGCTCTCTGCTCTGCAGGGAGCCTGCTTCCTCCTCTCTCTCTGCCTGCCTCTCTGCCTACTTGTGACCTCTCTCTCTGTCAAATAAATAAATAAAATCTTTAAAAAAATAAAAAAATAAAAAAATAAATCTTTAAAAAAAAATAATAATAATAATCAGTCAAGTTTTACATAATCCACAGTCGTCTCCTGTTAGAAAATTAAAATCATGAAAAAAAAGATAAAATCATGAACTACTGGGTGATTTTTACCCAGTCAAGCAGAGGGAGCAAATTCTCTCTTACTCAGCCTTTTTGTTCAATTCAGGTCTTCCATGAATTGGATGAGACCCATCCACATTGGACAGGACCATCTGCTTTACTCAGTCTACCAGTTCAACTGTGGGTCTCATCCAGGAGCGCCCTCACAAAATCCCTACAAATAATGTTAACCAGATATCTAGGCACTCACTATCTGGGCTAAGGTCCAGTCAACTTGACACAAAAATGAACCATCACTGTAAGGACAAGGTCAGAAGTATTTGAGACACAGCCTTGAGAAAGACAAAACAGTCAGTTCAGTACTAAAGAAAATATGTGAAATGGCCCAAACAGAATCCAACCAACAATATATGCTTTATTGTCTTCAGTTATGAATCCCAAAGACACTGAATTTTAATCTCTCCTTCAGAATCCTACCAATGCCACCGCCAGGCCTGCTCATACTACTTCAGTATTGCTGTATTCCTTTTGATTTTATGTTTACTATAATTCAGTTGGCCATCATCCATTAATTAGACCCAGGGCCTGTGCCTTTGACCTAGTTTCTTGTGTGACTCTTGCTGCTACAATCCATTTTCCAACTATCAGCCAGATTGATTTTTGTAACACATATATAAGATTGGTCGCTTAAAGTAATTAGTACAGGATTTCCATTGTACATGGAACAAAATCCCATAGTCTTAGAATGACCTATAGGGCCCTGAATGAACTGGTTGGTCTTTACCTTCCTCTCAGACCCTGTATTACACTTAATAACTCTCTCTATTACAATATTAGCTTCTTTTTGGGGAAGTTCTGCAAATTAATTCTTGACTCAGAGTAGGTAAGCAAGGTGTGCTTTTTCCATAGAGCGCTCTTGCCGCCTTCATCCCTAAACTAACTCCTTTGTATCTTTAAAGGCTTCGCTTAAATATTACGTTTTCAGAGAGACTGCCTGTGTTGACCTTTTCTCAAGGAAACCTCCAGTTTTCTGTTTGTTTGTTTTTAAAGATTTTATTTATTTGAGGGAGAGAGACCAGAGAGGGTCTGGGCACACTAGCTGGGGGAAGGGGGGGGGATCTGGAGGGAGAGGGAGGAGCAGGGTCCCTGCTGAGTGCAGAACCTGATTTGGGGCTCAATCCCAGCGCCCTGAGATCATAACTTGAGCCAAAGGCAGACCCTTAACTGTCTGCGCCACCCAGGCATCCCTAGTTTACAGTTTTGATTGTTATGGGTTAGAGACTATTCATAAAGATTGTTAATTTTTCCAAATTATCACTTGCTTCCATTGCCAGTGTTTGCATATCCATTTAGAGCCAATTCAGACAGGTAGAAATAGGTGGAAACAAGGAAAGGGACACCTGACCGTAATATCTTTCTTTGCTCTGTACTAAGTTGGCACTAACTGAGGTAGCAAGTATAATATCTCACTATTACTATGAACATTTTGATATGACAGCATGGTCATGAATAAAATGTTGACTTCACATCTTCTAGTGTGTCAGACTTGAAATTCTTAAATATATTATCACTTACCGAAGTATTTATGGATATTTTATTTCATAATTTGAAAAGTTATGACCTAACTTTGATGTATATCATTCCAGTAGATTCTCTGATGAAATAGAATCCAAACAGAGAAAAATAACTGAAAATGAGAGCAAATATCTATTCTGAATCCATAATTATTCTCAGTGTGTCTAATGGAGCTATACATTGAAAATGCCTCTCTGGAGCTGCCTTTTCACAAATGGGTAGAAATGAGTAAGAGATGAATGTTCATTGAGACGTGAAACTTTCACTGCTGCTAGACTCACTACAAACTCAGGACTTAATTCCCTACACAGAACTATGCACATATTTGGTGCTGACTGGTAGAAATTGTGAATTAGGAGCAAGCAGATCTGTTTATTTAAAGGATATATAAATACAAAAATAATACATAGGAATAATTGTTTTAATGAATCAGGGATTCCATATGAAAGAGAAAAATGACTCTTTAGAAGAGGTGAATTAGGGCAAAATTCATTTTTAAAATTTTTTAAAGGTTTTATTTATTCATTTGACAGACAGAGATCACAAGTAAGCAGAGAGGCAGGCAGAGAGAGAGAAAGGAGGAAGAGGCTCCCTGCTGAGCAGAGAGCCCGATGCGGGTCTCGATCCCAAGACCCCGGGACCATGACCTGAGCCCAAAGCAGAGGTTTTAACCCACTGAGCCATCCAGGCACCCCAGAGTATAACTCATTTTGATGTCAATTTTATGTTTATACAGTGGAAGGAAGGTTGCTCATCTTATATTCAAATTGTCATCAAGGTATACCCATAAAAAAAGGATTAAGAGCGTATTCCAGTTTATAAAGACAAGGTATAAATGACTAAACCTAAATGATAGGGAAAGTTTAGACTACATGAGAGAACAGGAATACTCCAAGAAGTAAGTGAATTTCCTGACACATGAGAAGATGTGTTACTTTATTTCCCATATCAGAGGGAGAAAATCTGTTGGTTTAGTTATAAAAAAAACTTCAATCAGAGCAGCCTTTTATAATATTTATCTCAGTGTGGTACAGAAATAGTCGGGTTTTACATTTCACAATGCCCATGTATTTTTATATATTGCTATTACAAGTAATCTATTTTGTAACATTCTACATAAATAATAAGCTGTAACTTTAAATTCATTGTTTCCCATACTTGAGTTACAAGTTCTTTTAATTTGTTGATGAAAATTGATGGATCAAAATGGAATTTTGATGGTAAAGCCTCAGGTCATAAAATGCTTCATTTACATATCACATAGAATAGCACTTTCAATTTTTGCATTATTCTAAAATGTAACTGAGTATAACAACATTATTCTTTACTGCAATGGAAGTGGCACAGTACATTAGCATGATTGTGGATTGATTAGATTTCTTTCTACATTGATGAGTCAAAGGAGACAAGCAAAGTGTGCTGACTGAATTTATGAAATGGCGAGTGAAACACTGTCCATTGACCAAGTAGCAGTTAAAGTTATTTCCAGTTCCCTGAGAACCCATTCTAAACGCTGCATTGTAACTACCACAGGATAGTGACCCCTGAATAAAATTAATACTAAAACTTGGATATCTCAACTACAGTGATTTGGGGGATATGACCTAAAAAACCAATGCTACCATTTACCTCAAGGAAAATAAAAGATGTCAGTTTTACCATGAGATATGAGAAACTTTACCAGGAATGGTACAGAAATCAAAATAGCAGGATTGATACTTTGGTAATCTCAACAAGTCTGCATGAATACAAGGCTACTGTAGTTTACATTAATGCAGTCAGTAGTAAGTTTTTGAACACTACTATATGCCAGGCACTGTGTTAGTCTCCAAGAATGCACTAGTGAGCAGGACTTTTTTCAGGAACATTTATGTCATTGATCGATATGACTTAATTTTTCAGCAAAAATTGACAGTTTTGGCACCTTTGTTTGTGCCTTTTTTCTTCTTTGGCTTCAAGGTCATAGCAGTATCTTGTTTTTCCTTCTAACCTCTCTGACTTTTATGTTACTGTCTCAATAAATATTTTCTTTCTTTTCTCCTAATTTTAGACTTTCCTAAGGTTTTGCCTCAGAATAGCTCCGAATAGTCATATATATATAGCTTCAGATACTCATCTATGTCTCTGGCTCTGATTTATTCTTGATATCTTTACCCAGACAGATGAATGACTTAAGTGTATGTGTGTGTGTGTGTGTGTGTGTGTGTGTGTGTGTGTGTGTATCCCCACAGAAACCTGTCCTTTTTAGTTCTATAACTGGTCCCAGTAACTTTCTTTTCATTTGGTTTCAAATCTTTGGCATCAGCTTTGTATCTCTACCCTCCCCAATTTATTATTTACTTATAATTAATTGCCTTGTGTGATAAGTACCATCTAATTTCCATTCTCAAGGACTTTGTGCTAAGCACAAAGCTTGAGTATATAAGGTATATAAGTATATAAGCTTGAGTATATAAGGTACTAAAATATTAGCACTTCATTACAGACATTGTCTCTTCCCCCTTTGATTCCGTTTTTTCCTCTCTTCACTTAAAAACCCTAAACTAGGCATGTTACTTCCCTGGACTTCTAAAATACATTAAAAAAAAAAAAAAAGAACTTAACAGTGCTTCACTTTCTCCTGAAATAAATGCCGTTTTCGCTAAAACATTTAAGACCTTCTGTTTTATTATTATCCAGTGTTTTCCAGTTCACATTATCGAGAGCTATGAAGAGTCTGAACGTTTACCCTGATTTCAAGGAGCAAGTCAGCCTTCCACAGTTCCACATGAATGCTGGAAGAAAATGTGTAACTCCTGGGTCAGAGACAGAGAACTTTATTCCTTAGGGCACAGCAGGGAGATGAGTCTTGTTCCTCTTGCCCTCCAAGTTCCAGGGCAGTTTTGGGCAGGTCAGATGGATATTGTGCACCAAGGGGTCTTGCCTTGTAGCAGAGAAACTCTTTGAGTTTAGGGAACCTTGGACTTTTTAAGGAGGAGATGATAAGAAACCTGTCCATACTTTGCCTTAGAGTGATGTAGTGTCTTTTGCATCTCAGCCAAAAAACAAATCTGTTCTCCGCCCCCAGAGGGAGACAATATCTTTTTCTTCTAAGGCTGGTGTTAATATACATATCTTCAAAGAGATAGGCCAGAACAGAAGTTAAAAGATGTGAAAGGATGCAAAGACCTGCCTAAAATTGTCTCCCAATACATATTTTCCACTCCATTATTTCCCTCTCTGAACTTTAATTTTATATTTTCAGGGAGGCTTGGTAAGACAAAGATTAAACGTGGTGACTAGTGAAGTAGTGAATTGTTGGTCTGATAAATGCAAATGTAGCAGCCAGGGTTGGTTCGTTCCTACCTGAGTCACCCGTTTTTCTATTTTCCTGAAATACTTAAAACACAAACAAACACCCTGTTGACAACAAATATATCATTAATATCTAAAATTGCATGTGAATGCACACACACGGGTTATCTTTTATTTAATTACAAGGGTCTGGCAAGAATAAGGATAAAACAAGGCAAAACACAGAAGCCTGATGGTACCCGCAGTCCTGCCATTATCTCCATCCAAAAAAGTGATGTGAGATTTTGTTCTGGAAGGAGAGTCAAATAGACCCAGAAGATGTCTTAAAAAATAGCAGTGATCTCTAGTCAAGGGACAATAGCCAGCTTGAGGAAATCTCTATAATGAGAAAAAGGAAAATAAATACAAAATCCTTATTATTTACTCTTACCTCTTACTTCCAGTTGTAGATGCCTATAAGCCCAATAAAATGAGAAGCCAGGGGAGATGGGAGCCTATGGTTGCAAATCATAGAGATCAGTCTCTCAATCCATCAATAGTTGTGTTGGTTTAGCATTCCAGGGCATCCATGTGCAAAATATTTTCCTGTTACATGCAGATGACCAGCTTATATTCTAAGGGGATGGTGAAATGTTGATAGTTCTGTTGTTTGCAGGAGTACACAGATCAGCATCAACAAGACTTTTGAGTCCTTTCTTCACCATGCCTTGTCTTTGTCTCTGCTACTATTACCCTTTTTCCAAATAAACCCATCGGGCAAGTGTTATGGTAGTTTGGCAAAGCTGCTGACTTACATTCATTGAGAAGCTAACTATTTCCCTGATTATGATAAGCATCTCCTCTTGTACATGCCCTCTATGTGGTATTTATGACAAACATGAATATTTTCTCAATTTATGTTCTAAGAAGTCCATACAATATACCTAACCCACACCTCCTAATAACCACTTTCTCCCAATTCCTGACTTCCTTGCCAACCGTTAGCTATTATACATTAGTCAGTCTACTGTTATCTGTGACTTAGACTGTTCTTATATGTAAAAGGTACAATCAAGATTCTGTTCATTGGGAGAATGTCCCTATGTCACTGTTTCTCAAGGCTGTTCTTTATTAAATCAGCACTTTCTACTGCAAGCCCTTAGCAGCATATCGTACGGATCCCTCTGTGAAGCAGTTCGATGTTTTTTTTCCTCTTTTAACTTGTTATATATGCCCAAAGTAAAGCTGTTGGTGTGGATGAAAAAATATATGTTGGAAGTAGTAACAGTGTTAGCCATCATGCAATTTGTGGATATTTTATGAATGTACTCAATCTTTTCCATTTCTGTAGCAAGTTTATTTTATAATAAATGCTGGTGCTATGCATGTCCAAATATATGATTCCATGGGTCAGATGATATCCAATGCATGATTGACAATTTAGATTGCATAGTTATATTGTGTTCTGTGATCATATATTCAGTCTCTACTAGGGCCTAGCAGTTGGCCTAAAATTGCTTTAAAATCAAATATTAACCATTGAAGGAGAGGTCAGACTTACTCAGAAACCTTGAATGTACTTTGTGTTTCTCCTGTTAGGACTGCTTGCCAGGACCTTCTGCATTTTTCTCTGTCTCCCACACTGTTGGAACTGCTGGGTCATAAGTTCCAAGAGATATGGAAGCTCATGTCCATCTGTTCTGTGGAGTCTATTCATGCTTTGGTTCTCATTTAAAACTGGCAACCTTTGCAGGGATGCCTGGGTAGCTCAGTCGGTTAAGCGTCTGCCTTCAGCTCAGGTCGTGATTCCAGGATCCTGGGATTGAGTCCCACGTCGGGCTCCTTGCTCAGCGGGAGCCTGCTTCTCCTTCTGCCTGCTTGTGCTCTCCCTCTCTCTTTGACAAATAAATAAATAAAATCTTTAAAAAAACATTAAAAATCCCGGCAACCTTGCAGGTTATTGGGCAACTAGTTTCTAGAAGCAAGTTCAAATGTGGTAAATGTTCCCTTTCAAATCCAGTGAGATCCACTAAGAATCGTGTCTTTCATCATGGTAGGTAGACATAGCAGCTCGGCTTATTTTACAAGGGTATCACAATATTCATACCAGTAAACTCCCTGGAAGTTTCACTGGGTGTATCTTCTACCTTTGGTCAAGCATATCTATTGATAAGCCTTCTAAAGCACTTGCTACACTTTGCTGACCAGATCTAAATGGGATAATGTTATTAATCTTACGGATCAGTGAATTTTTTGTGGTCTGAATGATAACAAACTTCTATGAAATATATTTTGACGATGAGCAAGAGGGTTGACCTAGCACTGAATAATATATTAGAAGTATACTTTTGTCCTTGCCATGAAAATGAAAAGGGTTTGTGGTCTTACTCTTTGGAATGGGAAAGAAAATATTTACCAGGGAAGGCTATGAAATATATTATGACGATGAGCAGGAGGGTTGACCTAGCACTGAATAATACATTAGAAGTCTGCTTTTGTCCTTGCCATGGAAATGAAAAGGGTTTGTGGTCTTCCTGTTTGGAATGGGAAAGAAAATACTTACCAGGGGAAAGCACCTGTTACAAAGTGTGCTGATTTGCTCCAGTTCCACATCTGGAACCAAAGTTGCGACTGGCAGTACTACTTAATTAAGTATAAACGACTTGTGATTTTCTACAACTCTTGTGAATTTCCATGGCCAAATAGAGAAGTTAAGTGGGATAGGACAGGAGTCACTGGTTTTGAATTTTTTAGGTCTCTATTTGTCTCTATAATTAATCTGGGGATTCGGAATTGTTTTTTGTTTACTGTTTGTCAGGAGTTGCCAATTCTCAGAACTACCACTTAGTCCTTCCCACATTGATAGAGCTCATTTTGAAGCCAATGAAATGATTCTGACAGCTATAAAGTATATTTATTCCCGTTGTATACTCTGTACCAGGGCAAATGACCATAGAATAGGTCTATAGTCTCACCGTCTACTGTTAGATTAATTTGGCCCAAGGCACAATTGGACACCTGACCTCTTCATCAGCCATTTGTCTCCATTAATTGTCCCTTACTCAGATGAATTTAAGGATCAGCCTCGTGTTAATACCAATAGACAGTTACCCCAGAGGTTTGATTATTTCTGTTTTTGTAGGAAACAGTCACTCTTATGAAAATTTTGGGGGAGATTCATGCTCTGTATCTTTTCCCTGAGGAACTCAGCCTTCCAATTAATGTAGAGTCTAGTGATCTCCAAAGTACTTACATTCAAGAACTGAATAAGAAGCAGTATATTCCCACTAGAGTGACTGTAATCAGGCACTTGCCCACCAATCTGAGTTTTTCCTTGCAAGTATGTCATGAAAATCATCGGAGGCTAGCCAATAATTTAATTTGTAAGTGACCTGTAGAAGGATTAGCCCGAAGAGTTCCCTGTGCCTCCAAAACTCTGGATCCTGTTTCAGTCCTGTGGCGTATTGCCTTGTCTCTGATGCCAGGTACCAGCACCTGTGTGCACCACCACGGAATGCCCTCCTTTCCAGGGAGATCAGGAAACCGAATTTCATGCAGCATCCCTCCTTCCTGTCCGTGACCTACGGAATTCAGCCATGGAAGAATGCATCATATTGAACACAGCTGGGAATTCATTGTCAATAAAACTTTGTAATACGTATACTCAGAATCTGTCCTTGCTTTCAGCCATACTTATGACTTCAAAAGTTAAAGGTCTCTTTACAAACTGTCTTTTTCTTCAACACCTTTCTTAACAACTCATTTTCCCTCTATCTACTCCCTATGACTATAAAAAGAAACATGACTGTTGCCTTAAAAACTCAGTGTCACTGGCACTTGATGTCACATCGCTTTGCCTTCCAAGTGTTCTTCATTCCATATTATAACCAGTGATATTCTGAATAATTTTGTTGGCATAGTATGGAATAGATTACATACATCTTATTTACTGAAGCACAGGGGTTAATTAACTTTCCTTTTCTTTTTTCTTACAGCATTTACTTTAGAAAACTTTTAAGTACTTTGTCTCTTTGAAATGTATGCAAATATTTTAAAAGCTAAATAAGCCTCCTGCCAGGTTAAAGACCCAGAAATACCTTTCTGAAGGATCTGAGAATCATGTCTTTGAAATATATCCATCAAAAAAGACAATGCAGCTGCTTTCTCCCAGTTTCTGAGGGAGGGTAGGAGCCCGACTTCAGTGAACCACCTTCCTCCAAAACTACCTCCTGTCATAAAGACATGAGAAGTTTATTTTTCTTTTGGATAAAGCCATTTAGCGAATACATATGGTCTCCCCAATTACCATGTAAATGTAGAATAAACCTTGCATGGCTTTGGTGTTGTTAAATCCTCTTACTTGGGGGACTGGCTATTGTTTATCTTGAGAATATATAGCTAGTGGGTTGTATCTACTTGGATGGAATAAAGGGCGAGATTTCTTTCAGTCTTTGCAGTCTCTTAGCAGGTTGCCCGTGATGTGCATCACATAAAAGTATCCAGTAATAAAATTATATTCTTTTTTTTCTACCTTTGTGGAAAGGTGTTACAGGTTAGGAGATTTTGTTTCTAATTGTATTTTCCCAGGACCCACTACACCGTAGTTGTCTTTTGGAGAATAAGTGCTGACTTCAAGAGTGTAAACTAAAGAAGGGAAACTGAGAAGTAAAGAGAGAAAGTAGCTTCAGCCAAACGTAACAGTGAGAGGGTGCCATTCATTTCTGCCTGGTAGGGAATCTTAATGTGAGTCCCTCGTTGTATCTCTTGATCACAGGTACTGGTATAGTCTAACAGGGACAACATGGGAGCGGTAAAGAAATAGACTGTGAATGTCCTGGAAGTAATTATCTCTGACTTTTAGGCATTAAAACAGAGAAGAAAAAAAAATACAATTCCTTCAGGCTGTATAGCACAATTCTTTGACAATCACGGATTGGAAGGTTTTAAGGCAGAGACACTTGACTGCTTCCTAACAATGGTGTGAATAATTGATAATCGAGAAAATGAAGGAGATGTGGATTTATTTTGTACACAGAGTCTGTAAAAATGAAACACACCATCTAAACCTAAAAATACTGGATTTTTTTTCATTTTTGTGCCTTGTATTATATTTGTTCTCTATCTAGAAAGCACATCTCCAGCTTTTTATAACATTGATGTTCTTTTATTGATGTCCGTCTTAAATAATTTTGCAAGTCTATGTGAAGCTTCTTCAGGTTCCCCAATAGGATGTGATCTTTCTACCTAATCGTATAGTATAAAAATTATCTACGTACCGCATTTCCTAGTCAAATAAAATCAGGCTTCTGTACCTTCCTGCAGCATGGGAAAAAGTGTCCTTAGAGGAGCCTTGATAATGTCACAGAAAGGGGAGTAAGGAGGGACCTGTACTAGAGGTTTGAGTTTGTGCTGGGTGATTTTATTGATTAATTGATTGATTGATTGAGCCGGGAGCAGCTCCATCACTGATTACTTTATTCTGGTCAAATCCTTATGCCTCTCTAAGTCTCCATTTACACATTAAAATAATGGAAATAAGAATAATAAAAGTCATCATATAGGATTTTTGAAAAGGTCACACACTGCAAAGGAAGACTTGGAGGCATCATGCCTTGATTTGGGGAGTTACATGAAGTCGATAAGGAGAGACTGTGCTAAGTGATTTTAAACTGGGAAGCATCAGCTAGTTTTGGATTAGACAGGGCAAGAAGTGGTAGCAGTTTATGAATGTGTATTTTAATATTTATTCTGAATACAAGATGATTAAAGGGAAGCTAAATTTGTTCGCCAGAGAGGGGCATATTTGGTCATCTTGTGGAATCAGGGCAACCTGGCTTTATGCTGTTCTGAGCCTCCTTTATGTTTTGTTGGGAATAGCAGGTCCTGGTGTCAACAAGCGTTGTTTTCACTTTCTTTGGTTGTCAACATGACCCATTCCACCTTCGTAATTATAAAACCTCATTTTTGAAATAAGATATTTCAAATATTTAAATTAAGGGCTCGTAGTTATAATTAGCAATGTTCATGCAGACTCTAGAGTTCTGGTTCCTACCATTATGTCCTTTAATATGGAATTCTACATTGACGTATTTCTCTATAGGTTTGCTTTACACTTACCTGCTTAAGCCAACCAGTTCCCTGTTTTGACATGGTGAACTGGACCAGATGCTTAAAAAAAAAAAAAATTCTGTAATTAAAAAAATTTTAATATATGAAAGTTATCCTAACTGCTTGGACAAAGATCTTATCTTGGTCATAATTATTCAAAGATCTTATCTTTGTCATAATTATTCAGGTATTCTTTTTTAAAAATTAATTAATGTATTTATTTTCAGCGTAACAGTACTCATTGTTTATTCAGGTATTCTACATAGGTATATTCAGGTATGTCATAAGAATCGTGACTATAGGTGACATATAGTCATTCCAGCTTTCTGATACTTACTATAGACAAGAAAAAAAGAGATACATGTTCTATTTTTCTACTAAGTATCTCCAACATCTTGATCAGTATAATGGTTCTGGGTGGTTGACAACTTGATTAATCTGAGCAGTCTCTGATCAGAAACACACTCAAACTCTTTTTACTCTGAAGGATTTTCTGTCTCCTTTGTGGATAAGATCAATCAAAACTGGGATAAATTGAGTAGATTTATAGTGGAAGAGCCATATCTTGGTACTGAAAAATGCTCAGTCTTTTCTAGCTCACTTTAGACAGCTCTTCTCAGAGAATGAAAGGTAATAAAATACCCTTTAAAATATCTCCGAATTGGATCTATATATTATGATTTCATATAGTCAGAAAAAAAAATCTGGAATAATTCTTGATCCATTTCTTATTATTAATACATACATGCCAGAGACTAGCACAATAAATATTATATCTTATAATATTATTATACACAATATTAAAAGCAAAGGTTTACTCAGTTTTTCCCTTCAAATAATTTGCTTTATCCTTTTTTCCTAACTCTCCTTTAACCACCGCATTCTGAAGATATAAAACTGCTCTCCTTTCCTGACCACACCATACCACACCTCTGTTTTGTTCTCATTATTATTCCTTTCTCTGCACAGCTCCTTTTTCCACTTTTTATCAGCCGAATTTTACATGCCTTTGAAGATTGAAGTCTGATATTATTACCCTTTCAAATGCACAGCCCATGGATGTATCTGGATGTATCCCGTTCTTTCCCTACTGCCGAATGCATTCATAATATTACCCTGGCATGTTTTGTCAGCATGCCTGTTTCTTTGCTACATGTCATGTAGCTTGTCTGATTTATTTATTAATTTATGGAATCTCTAGGGAAACACATAGTGCCGGAATGAGAAAAGGCACTCAGATATTTACTAACTTTACTGAAATCAGTCTCTCTCATAGCATATTTTATATGCATCTTTATGTGTGTGGAGGCCGAGAAAATTAAGGCCATCCCACTTCAAGTTTAGCTGATGTGGGAAACAGAGGCAGGAGAAAATCATTAAAATTCCTCACCTATGGACAAGCCCTTGAAACAGAGTGGCTCTCCCCTGGGGACTTACCTGCCCTCACCTTGAGGTTTTGCCAAGGACAGTCCTAGCCTGACCAACCCCCTACCCCAACAGGTCTGACCAGGATCTTGTAAGTCTACTTTAACAATTCCTTTATAAACTAAGCCTCCAAGATAGTGTCAGCGATCATTCCCAAGTATATGGCCCACTGATAACATCTAAAGGATCTCAAGGAGAAGATTTCTATTATTGGTAATAAATAACCTCTCTCCCAACAATAGCTAGCCCCTCAAGGTCCTGGAGACCTTGCTTCCAAAAATCCTTGGAGACTTACATCATCCATAATCCCCTTTGTCCTCACCCACCGTCCAGTCCATCCCTACCCTGCCTTTAAAAACTCTGACTGTAATCTGGTTCGGGGTCCAAGTCCCTACTCCACTGTGTCGGGTATACATGGGCCCAAGCTTAAGCTTGTCAAATAAACCCTCATGTGATTGCATCGGTGCTTGGCTCCTTGGTGGTCTCTCAGACGTGAAAACTTGGGCATAACAATGTGCACTTATCATTTTCACTATTATTAATATATTTAGATGTACATGTTTCATAGCAGAGTCTGGTCCTTTTTTTGACTCAAGTCAGGGACGATTTTCCCAGCATAACACCTGCCCATAGCATGTACTCAGTACATATATGTTACACAAACTAATGAGGAAAGATTAACAGTGCTACGATCACTGAAATATTGTGTAATGATATAATTGAGACCTAAGTGAACTGTTTGAGAAATTCAAAATTAAGAAAGAGGCAATACTCAGGATTAGTGAAATGATCTCCTTGAAGAATATCAGAATAGAGGCACATTTTTGGTTTTTGTTTTGTTTTATTTATAGTTTTTCCATTCCATTTCTTGTTTATTTTCACTTTCTGTCTCTCCTCTTTCTTTTTAATAATAAATGCATGGGAGATAATCAGGAATCCAGCCATTTGAATTAAAAAAGGAATTTAGTTCTTTTGGACCTCAGCTTATTCAGCAGCTGAATAAGAAAACAGAAGTAGGTTTTATCTTAAGTCCCTTGTTGCTCAAACCTTCTGTATGTCTTCACCCCATCTCACTTCACCCGTAGTAGCTTTGGTAACTGCCACGAGGGTCACTTTTTTTTTTTTTTAAGATTTTATTTATTTGTCAGGGATATAGAGAGCACGAGTGGGAGGAACGTCAGGCAGTGGGAGAAGCAGGCTCCCCACTGAGCAAGGAGCCCAATGCGAACTCCATCCCAGGACTCTGGGATCATGACCTGAGCTGAAGGCAGATGCTTAACCAACTGAGCCACCCAGGCGTCCCTGGGGGTCACTTTTACTTACAAGAAAAAGGAAAAGAGAGACAGATAAAAACTGTACCAAAAAAGTTTGGAAAAAAAAATAGAGAAAAAAAGAGATAAATGTCTGTCTAGGTTTATTTACAGTTAATGTATTTAAATATAAAAATCTGCTTATTCTTGACCACTAAATCTTTAATAACACAGTTTAAGCACTTCTTTCATTTAAAGCAACGAGGACACCTCTTTTAACCTAATGCTCATCAACTATTCTGGTATGTACTCATTCTACCCAAACAAATTACCCAAATTTACATCAAACTGAAAGACACAAATTTCTCACCCAAATCTTGATCCTAAAGTGAGCATACCCATGAGCTTTGGCTGCATTGACATCATCACTTACTTACTTACTTAAAAATATGGAAAGAAAATATTGATGACATAATCTTTCAGAAACCTTTAGTTTGTTCCATCAAGTTATCTCAGACTTCTGCAAATAAAGGCAACTTTTATTTACCTGTGCGCATATATATATAACTTAAGGGTATGAGAGAAAGTTTTGCCAGAGTGAGCATATTAATGATGTTGAGGACTGTCACTTGACTGTGATCTGGGTACTGTGCTCTCAGGATTCTATTTTACCTAAAAATAAGAAAAGCACATGTCTTTCATGTTGTTTATTTCATTACCAATGTTATGGCCCCTCAATGTAAAAGGAATGGAAATGAGGCATTTTATAATGGCAAAATGGAAGAGAAATAGAAACTTGTCTCAAAAGTCTGTAGCTCCTCATCTGTGGGATTATAGTTTTTCTCCAGTGAGGGTAGAAGTGGCATTTCAGATAGCTTGTCCCAAAAGTGGTAGCTGTAAGCTTAACTGAAGACCATGGGACTGTCATGTGAAGGAGAAGTTACAGCCAGTTTGTTTTTTGTTTTGTTTTGTTTTGTTTTTGGTAATACTCAGCTGTGTTTGCTTTCCATTCCTTCCCAATCACTCAGTTATACTTACTAAAATTTGAAATCAAAATATATATTGATTAACAGAAGGGATTATACTAAATTTGTTAATAATGTTGATTACATAATGTAGATTACAAAAGGTAAAGGAAGGTAAAGGTAAAGAGTTTCATCTCTAACGAACCCTAGAACATCTTGCCTACCCTAAGAACGTAGCATATTATCAAAACCATACTAATGATGTGGAGATCTGCGAGCCCTTCTCGGTAGAAAGGGACTTTGCTCCCAACCAATACCTACTGGAAATGCAGGGTACGTTCTTGGGAATGAGGGATGGGAATCCTAGAATTGGGTCCAGGAAAAAAAAATGGATTTAACATTAGTCGATTTGGGGGGGGTGTGTGTGTGTGTATTAATATTTAATAAGTGATTTCTATCTTTATTTATATCTATATCATCTATATATAAAGAGAGAAGGAGAGAGAGAAAGAGAAAAACACAGTGTTCAAAACGTATTCATTGTCTTGCTCCCATAGATGAAATGTTTTCTGTGGTCCCTAATGGTGATTTCCTTCAAAGACAGGAGTATAAGGGAAAGCATAGTTTACGAGAAGAAAGTTGTAAATCACATTCTTCCATTGCTAGCTTCCATTGCTTAGTGCATTTTAGTTACCTTTCTCTACCATGCCTCAAAATGTGTAAGAAGAGAGTCATTTAGCAAGAAATTATTAAAGGATTGAAGTAAAACTATATGCTCTACCTACCATAATTCAAAGAGCATTAACAATCAACATGGTTAAACATCGTATTTAAGAGGAACTGCATATTTTTCTTGCTTATTAAATATATTGCTTCCATTTTAACCTTCCCATTTAACCTGACTTAGGCAATTCTACTTATTCTTGAAATATTCCAATATGACTGATAGGTTTTAATTTTTGATGTGAAAATTCTTCTATTTGTAATTATTAATGCATTCTTAAAATTGAAGATTAACTTCACTAAAGATAAACAATGATATAAAAAAATTAACATGGCTCAGACCTTTGGAGAACAGTCTCCTCTGGGCCCACCAGTGTTAAGTAAACCTTCGATCCTCCAAAGGAAAAAAAAAAAAAAAATTAACATATAATATATAGAATTCATTTTAAATTTCATCATGTTAATGCTCATAATTTTCACCTGCACATTTAATAAATAAATGTACATAATATCATGAATAATTTTGGACTAATAAGATACAAGTGAATTTGGTGACATAGTATCTATATGGAAATATTTTCCATGAAATAATTTTTATTATGCATCATTTATGTTATATATTATAATATTTTTATTATATTATTTATGATTTTATTATTTACTATAATTTTTATATGTTCTTTGTAGAAGAACTTTCTCTTTTCTTTTAATATCTATTTAAGATAAAAATCTGCCTATGGGGCGCCTGGGTGACTCAATCGTTGGGTGTCTGCCTTTGGCTCAGGTCATGATCCTAGGATCCTGGGATCAAGCCCCACATCGGGCTCCCTGCTCGGTGGGAAGCCTGCTGTCCCTTTCCTAGTCCCCCCTGCTTGTGTTCCCTCTCTCACTGTGTCTCTCTCTGTCAAGTAAATAAATAAAATCTTTAAAAAAAAAGATAAAAATCTGCCTAATTACTAATCAAAAATTTCATCAATATTTTACTAAGACTATGTATGAATCATATAAGCTATATATTGAAAATCATCACATTTTTGTTGGATTCAGTGACATCTTTAAATGGCACAATAAAAGGAGAGATATTTACAAACTTGGGAAAATAATACTTCCTAAATTTGTCCTTCAGATATCCCTTACTACCTTCTTTACTTTCATATTTTACTGATCATTTCTGTCTTTTTGCTAAATCTATTAAATGTATATTATTCTTTTAAAAGTAACATTGTAATAACATTCTTATAATGAGTGATGCATTTCTTTTTATTATTAGTGTGATTTATTCATTACATTTCATATATTATATATTCAAAATGTAGTTTATAAAGTTGTTAATGTAGTTTTAGATTGTTAGGTATTGAGTATTACTAAGGCTATAAAAATAAGCTTATGGGGGAGCCTGGGTGGCTCAGCAGGTTAAAGCCTCTGCCTTCGGCTCAGGTCATGATACCAGGGTCCTGGGATCGAGCCCCGCATCGGGCTCTCTGCTCCACAGGGAGCCTGCTTCCTCCTCTCTCTCTGCCTGCCTCTCTGCCTAGTTGTGATTTCTATCTGTCAAATAAATAAAATATTTTAAAAAATAAGCTTATGAAGAGATAGACTGTTTTATCTACTTTTTTATAAGTTCAGATAGGGAGAATCTCTGATAAATAGGTATTACATATTAAGTAATCACTGAAAAGGAAAAGAAAATTGCAGTTCAAAATTAGATATATGATTTGCCTAATAATAAGTATAAAAATGTCATTTAAGACTCCCGTCATTATTTTATGTCAAAAAAACTCTGTAAATGTCTGTGGTAATAGGTGAGCCCATCCCAGTATATTGCAGATTTTTTATTGAAATATCCCTAGACATTAACTGATAATATTGTTCTTGCATTTGTTTCCATTCTTTAAAAGTAGCCTGTAATGTGCATACTTTGCATACTGTAATCAGTATCTTTAAATGACTTAGGATTTCAAGCCTATACAAAATCAAAGAAAGTAGTATCAAGATAATCCGGACTGAGAAACAACTTTCAAATACTGTCTTGTGTTTTTTTAAATGTATGTCTTCATGTAACCCAAAACTAAGACCTTTATAATCCTATGTTCTGATTATCTAATTTTTCCTAATAAATTACCTCAATATTTAGTGTCTTAAAACAAACACACACCATTTTATTATATCTCATGATTTTTGTTTTCGTTTTTATTTTTTTAGTCAGAAATTTGAGCATTTCTCATGTGGCCATTCTTTTGTTCCCCATGGCACTGACTAAGGCACTTACTGGAATTCAGTTAGCTGATGGACTGGCATGGAGGGTTCACGTTGGCTCTGCTCATATCTTGGATGCCTTGGCAGGACTAACAGGATGGCTGAACTCACTTGGACTATTGATTGGAGTGACTACATGTGGTCTCTCCATCATAGCAGTCTCAGGGCGTTTGGGCTCCTTGGCAGCTTTAGGACTTTGAGCTAGTGTTCCAAGAGACAATAACCAAAAGCTTCCAGATACTTAAGGCCTAGTGCAGGAAATTGACAGTGTCACTTCTGTAGTGTTTTATTTATAAATCAGTGACAGAATCAGCCATCATGGAGAGAAAAATAAAACTCTCTGTCAATGGGAGAAGTAGCAAAAATATTGTGACCATTTTAATATCGTAGTATCTGCCTACAGGTTATAAATTATTTACATCTCTCTTACATGCAAAATAAACTCAGTTGCCTTCAAGCCCCTCAAAAGCTTCATTCCATTCCATCATTGGTTCGAAGATTAGGATCTCATCATCCAAATCAGTTCTAGAGGCAGATGAGCCGCTTCAGGTTCAGTTAAATGTTCTTAAAAAAAAAAAAAAAAAAAAGATTTATTTGTTTGAGAGAAAGGGAGAGAGAGCAGTAAGGAGGAGCAGAAGGGGAGAGTCTCAAGCAGACTCTGCACTGAGCACAGAGCCCACGAATCTGGGGCTCAGCCTCAAGACCCGAGATCATGACTTGAATTGAAACCAAGAGTCAGATGCTTAACTGTGTCACCCAGGTGTGCCATCAATTAAATATCCTTTGACAACATATTATTATATATCATATCATATCATATCATAATAATTCAAAAAAATAAATTTTAATTTAGAAGTTTTTAACTTGTTATACTAGGATGATATAACATGTATACATTCACCTAAATCACAAATTTAATATAGCTTAGCAGAAATTCTTGAATATTGTTATCTGTAACATTTCTGAGTTTGTGCTGAATCACGACTGTTTTCTTAGGTTCAGTTCTTTGAATACAATTTCTCCTGAACTGAGACCAGCAAACTACAGAGACATGTTATCTGTCACCTAGAGCCCATCCATCCAGTGTGAAGTGCAAAGTGGTATAGTTGACTTAAAAACTTTGTGGGAGGGGCACCTGGGTGGCTCAGTGGGTTAAAGCCTCTGCCTTCAGCTCAGGTCATGATCCCAGAGTCCTGGGATCGAGCCCTGCATCGGGCTCCCTGCTCAGTAGGAAACCTGCTTCCTTCTCTCTCTCTCTCTCTGCCTGCCACTCTGCCTACTTGTGATCTCTGTCTGTCAAATAAATAAATAAAATCTTAAAAAAAAAAAAAAAACTTTCTGGGATTTCTGTGAAATACACACACACACACACATATATACTTATATATGTAATTATATGATTATAATATTAATTATAATATTTAATTCATTAGAAAACTCACACATAATTTTATTTTACTCTAATTTTACTCTGTTTTACATAATTTTATTTTACTCTAGACTCTTTCATGCTTTGTGCTGATAGGCAGTTTACTATGCAAACAATACATTTAGATACTTAGAGAAGGCTTTTCGTCTATTTAAGATTGGTTTAATAAGCATGCCCTTACGATTCTTAGAAGCCCAACCATGCCAGCCTATCAGTCTTTTTAAAATATCAGTAAAGGTTCTTCAAGCCTCAGTGTTGAGATTTTAACTTTCAGTCCATGTTTTGTTGGAAGGGCAATGAATTTGACCTTTGCCTTGATGCCATTTTTTACTTCAGCTTTTTAAGGGATGGACTGGACATGAAAAATGACTTTAATTTGATACCATTAATCCCTTAAATGTCTTCTGAATTCTGCTTAAAACTGATTATTTACCTTTTTTGGCACATCTTTCTCTAATTACACCTCTCCTATATGCTTAAAATAACTATTTAGTGTGTTCAACATGAACATTCCTTAACCAAATCCAGCAGGTCATGAGATACCTTTTCTACTTTATGTATGACTACAAACGACCATGTTACCAAGCTCCCTGCCCATTTATGTAGTTTCCAGTAACAACTTCCTTACTATCTTTTCAGTCCTCATTAAGAATTTCCTGACGTTGTACAGCTCTTCTATCCTCTGCTTACCCTATACACCCAAAGCCAATGCCTTGCACATTCATTTTAGTTAAAACAACATCACTCTTCCAAATAAAATATTTTTTATTATCTTTGGTGAGTCATAAATTATTCGAAAACACAGACTTAAAACATATTAATTTCATTATGTCTGAAATATCTGTTGTTTAAAATTCCAAATCAAGCAAATTATTGACTCTAGGGGAATTGATTGAAGTCACTTTGTGGTATTAATCCAGGAGATAGGGTGATTTGGAAGCATCTAAAGGGCTTTGCTGCCACATCTTGCACATTTACAGGGGTTTCTGAGTCTCTGGGTCAATGAATCCTTTGAAACATTTCGGGTAACATATTGGGATTTTAGATCAGTATCCAATCACAGAATTGCCACAATACATTTTAATTGTCTATTGTTTACATCCCTCTTAGAATTTAACGTTTGTGCAGTTGGCCCTTTATGCAGTTAAATCACATATCCCCAGAGACTGGTGGAGTGATTGGTCCAAATAATGATGTGCTGAATGACTCTGACTTGACTTGAAATGAATTCTAATAATTATTTTCCCATATTTGGTTATAATATTTACATATTTTTTTTCTTTTTTTAAAGACATAACTAAATTTTGGAGGGAATGTCCATATTTTAAAGATTCAAACATGAGAAATGCCATTTTTTCCCAACAAAAACAGAGTTTGTAAGAATAAGTACAACAGAACAGAGTTTGTAAGAAGCACTGTTTGGAGAAAGGAGACAGAACTTCACCTCTATCCACATTGTGTTTTCACCTGGGGCTCTTTAACAAAAATACAGATTAGCAAGAGAAAAACAAATAGTTTATTTATGAATTCAGTGCACATCATATGCAAGTAACCTAGAAATAAGAGTAACTCAAAGTGGTGGCTTAGAACTCTGGTTTATATAGTATCTTCAACAAAGGGAAACACATTTGTAGAAAAATGACTGGGCAAAGGATAGCAATTTTAGGCTTCCATGAGTGGCAAATTGTGAGAAGGTAAATATATGGGATGGAACTAATGGAGTAAGTTTTGTGTTTTTGTTTGTTTGTTGCAAATGAGCTGATAAGAGCCTGTGTCTAGTAAAAAGAGAGTTTATATCCTGTCTTTAGGCAGAAAAGGGAGAAGGTTGAGAGGACTTTTCTACATCTGTTGCTTTTTACTTAGGTTTAGCTGAAAATAATTTCAGTACCAAAGTAACATATTTTTCGGGTGTCATATTATCCTAGTCTTAATTTTTTGTTGTTGTTGTTGTTGTTTTTAACTTAATAACTATATCCAAGCAATATCCTTTTAAAACAGGTCTTAGTCAGAGACACAAATGAATACTTGCTTTGTCTGTTCCAGAATTTCTTTATAAGGAGGAACTCTGTTTCATTACTCTGTATGGCAGGAAGCTAGAGTTCTCGCTCTGAGATTTTGCTTTCTAAGTAAACCCTGCTACTTTTACTTAGGTCATATGTTATATATTTGTATGACTTGCAGCAGAAATCAATAGAGACTATCGTAGGGCATGATAAATAAAAATAGGAAACAATATATTAGTACTACACCACTGTTTGAACTCTAGGGTACATAAACTATAAGCAGTGACAGGTTTATGCCACTAAATGGGCATAATATGCATCTTGTGGTTAGAATTTCTGCATTTGTATATTGCTAGGAGCACAGCTATGCAAATAATTCAAGTCTCAGTTCTTTTCTTGATAACACATAGATTGAATTGGAATGCGCATAAAAGTTCTCCCCGAGTCATAGACCCCTCTCTCCCAAGAAGCGCAGAAGAAAGTCTAAAGCTAAAAGGGAGTGCAGTTGGATTGAAAAAATGATAATTAGCATCACTGGTACAATGACAGTTACATATTTTGGAGTTAAAGGGCTACTATGATCTAATAATATGGAGGGTAAAATGAAGCCCTATTTAAAAGGAGTTAGGTATGCAAATTTGGGGTGCTGCCACAAGCTTCAACAGATGTTTGAAAATTTAGCTGAGTGTGTTTATTCATTCTAAATATGTTTACATAATGTATTGTAAGCTATTTTCTCAAGCACATTAGCATGGAAATGTATCTGTGGCCCTGATTCTGCCATCTTTAATCATGTAAAACTACCACTGGCTTCTGGTGGAATTATGCACATGTCAGTTGTGGCGGAATCTGGCCTATGGAGAGGGTCTTGCAATCAGTGGAGCAAATGTGCCTGTTACCTCCACATGTTCTGTTACACAGTAGTGTTTGTAGCCAAAGATTGGCAAGGACTTCATAGGTCTGGAGAGGAGAGTTTAGAAAGTGCTCTGAATTACCCAGAGAAATTTAATTATTAATTAATATATACTTATGTTTCAGTTAATTAATGCCATGCTAATTTTTTTCTAAATCTATTTTTTTTTTTTTTTGATGGAGAAAGACACAGCAGGAGAGGGAACACAAATGGGGAGGAGGAGAGGGAGAACAGGCTTCCCATGGAGCAGGGAGCCTGATGTAGGGCTCCATCCCAGGACTCTGGGATCTTGACCTGAGCTGAAGGCAGACACTTAACAACTGAGCCACCCAGGTGCCCCTCTGAATCTATTTCTTATGCTAAATTTCTTTCCCAGTGTCCTTTCACTACTCACACCCACACACGTATGTCCTATATGCCTCTATTAATGACTAGTAGAAATAAAACACCTACTTAAAGGTCATTATCTTCTTCATACTATATAAGAGCACTGACAACAAAAGAAGGCACATTTTAGTCAATTTTTCCTCAAATTTCAACAGACTCTTAGTCTGATAGGTTAAAACATTTTATATCTCCACATTCACTTCTTTAAAGTCTGGATAATCTGTTCTCTTCGGTGATGATTTTTAGCAGATTTTTTTTTAATTAATGACAAATTAATTTATTCAATGAAATTAATGACAAATTAATTTATTCAATGAAAAATATTTAGTACCTTCTATGTGCCACACTTTTTTTTTCCCCCAGATCTCAGGAATGCATAGGTGAATAAAATAGAAAAAAAAAAAAAAGTCTGCCTGCATGAAGCCTATAATCTTTTAAAGAAGAATACAAAGACATTAAGCAAATTAAAACCAGACAGTTATGATGATAAATTTTTTGAAAGAAGAGTCGGATAAACTTGAAAAAAATCACTGAGAAGATTTAATTTGGATGAGGGCATCAATTTAATCTTCTTGATTTAGTGAACTTTAGGCTGACATCTGAAGGATAAATTTAGATTTAGACATATGGAAAATAGGTCTAATCTTCCAGGCAGATAGAACAACTTATGTAAAAGTTGCGAGGTGACAAAATGCTTGGGAAATTGAGGAACTAAGGAAGCAAATGTGAATTCTAAGCTCACTAGAATAGCCAACATAGTGAACGATAGATTAATAGACAGGAGCCTGATAATGCCTGTTCTCATGATCCTGTTCTAGCATCTGAATTTTACCTGATGACAATGGAAACCCACTAAGAAAGCTGTTAAATAGAAATCTGGTGCAATTATATTTTTGTTTCCAAAAACTATACGTGGCTGATATGTTGAAAATCAGTCTGTTTTTTATGAGTAGAAGTAGGAAAGCCTGTTTGGTAGATATTGCTATAGTGATGAGAACTTAAACCAGTATGGTAGAAATGGCCATGAAATGCAAAAAGTTGATTTCAGAAAAATACTGAAGTGAATATGAGCAGAACACAGTGATTTAACAGAGAGATAGGATAAAGAATTCAGAAGAATTCACACCATCAGGCAATATACTGCTTAAAGCCACTTGGAAAATAGAGGTCTCATTTAGTGAGAAGAGGCAAACAGGGATGAAGAGTTCAAACTGAACCATGGTTTGAGAAGTCTGTGCAGACATATTGAAGCAAAAATATTAAAGAAATGCTGAAAATTCAAGTCTGGAGCATAGAAAGGCTATCTTGTTGAAGATTTCAGATTTAGGATATGATTGGCACATAGTGATTGAAAATCACCTGGAGGGAGAGAAGAGTAATGGGCTGTTTTGGATAAAGTATTTGTTTTCCCTTCAAATTCATATGTTGAAGCTTTAAGCCATTATGGGATGGTATTTGGAGATGGGGCTTTGGGATGTAATTACATTTAGCTGAAGTCATGAAGGTGGGATCCTCATGATGGGATTAGTCCCCTTTTAGAAGAGATGGGAGAGCTAGCTTGCTTTCTCCTGCCTGTGAAGACACAGCTAGAAGCAGCCATCTGCAAGCCAAGAAGAGAGTCCCCATTAGAAACTCAATAGGCTAAGCACCTTGATCCTGGACTTCCCAGCCTCCAGAACTATGAGAAGTCAGTGTTTGTTGTTTAAGCTACCCAGTCGATCATATTTTGTTAGAGCCACTTGCACTGACTAATCCATGAGCACTGTACTGATTCCTAGAAACTCCAGCTCAAGTGACATTTTTCATTTCATAGAACACTCCTCAAACTAATGTAAATCCCATTAGCCATATCTTTTGTAATATGCCCCTACCTTTTATTATCAGACATCCTGTTAAATTTGCATTTTACTTCAATTATCACATTACTCTTTAGTACAGTGAAATTTATTCCTTTTCCAAAATATCAGAATTCAGTGGTTCTCTTCATTCTGTCTGACAATTATTTTTCACAGTGAAGCTTTGGGTAGACACCCAAGTGGTGTGACACCATTTTAGCTACCCCCTTAAGTTTCCCTTTTCAGTAAGCATTTTGTGTTGGTGTACTTTTCCTTAGTCATCTTTTCCTATATGGTACTCCAATTTTTCCTCCTCCCACCTTTGTATTCTCCCCACTTAATTTGAAACCTTAAGTCCTCAGAAGGTCAATTTATCCTTCTTTAAAATTCTTATAACATGCCTATTGGTACATCTTTTTAGTAACAGTCCACGTGAGGGCACTTAATAAGTAGCTTCTGGTTAAGACTTGGGCTATGGAGCAGCAATAGAGAGAAAAAAGCATTCAAATAAAGGAAGATAAAAGTAGGAAAAAAAATGGAGTAATGAAAGAAAATGCTTGTATTTAATTAAGTAGGAATGTGGAGCATTTATATGTCTTATCTGGAATTTAAAACTGTGCATTGTAGGATATATTTTTTAAGATATAAAGAGGAGTGGGGCTTAATGAAAATAAATAGATTATTTAGAATAATCTAGACATACAAGGATACACACAATAATCTAGACACACAATAGACACACAAGGCTGGAAGAATGTCTATCTCATTCACCATGAACCTTAGGAAATAACATATTCATGCCAGTACAAAAGGGAAACTATTTTTGGATAGTTGGATTTTTAATTATTCTTATGCATCTACATTAACCAAGAATTCATAGATTTATTTAGATGCCAATTTTCCTCACAACTGCTGCTACCAGCATTTTTTATGATAGCTCATTTGAATGCCCTGGGAAGAAAAACTCTTAGATGGTCTTTATTTAGGTTACATTTTCTCATGATAACAAAATTTCCTTATATACCTAGTTAATTTAGAAGTACTGAGTTTTATCAAGATACTTTCTTGTAGGGCATCTGCGTGACTCATTGGGTTAAGTGACTGTCTTCGGCTCAGGTCATGATCTTGGAGTCCTGGGATCGAGTCCCACATCAGGCCCTCTGCTCAGCAGAGTCTGCTTCTCCCTCTGACCCCCACCCCTTCTCATGTCCTCTCTCTCATTCTCTCTCTCAAATAAATAAATAAAATCTTTTTTAAAAGATAACTTTCTTGTATTTGAAATAATCATACAATTTTTCTCTGCCCAGAGATTGTGTACTTATATCCTACTTTCAACCCTGAAAAAGTAAAGCAACAAAGAAAGTCTTTGTCTCCACTGAAATTAAAAAGAAGAAATAAACCAAACCAAAACCAAACAAGCAAACAAAAAACCTAACAAAACAAAGTACACATGTTAGATCAGAGCAGCACCAAGTCATACACACTGACAGACCTAGCCATTCTGGGACCTTCAACCTCAGTCCTCTTCTCTCTTAACAACCAAGATCGTATTTCCTAATGTTCTCTCAAATTTTGTTTTAGCTGTAGTTGTTTTATATTTTACTCAAGACCATTGTTTGTGTACATGTGTACCTCCCACCATGCTGCATCCTGGCTCATGCTTATTTCTTTTAAAATCCGTATCTCCTTTCTAATGTTTATGTAGAATAACTATTATGGATTACTTTGAAATGTGAGATAAGAGTGGGAGGCACACTCATTAGTCTATCTGGTCATATACTCTTATTCCAAATTAATCAGACTTTTTTGAAGAGGATTAACCTCTTACGTAATACTGATCTCTAACAACATGTGTAGTTGAATATTCAGCTAACTCAGATACAGTTGATTTGAGACCTTAATTACATCTGCACAGTCTCTTCAACTGCCATGTTCTAAGGGCTAGAAGCAAGTTACAGATTCTGCCCATACTTACGTGAGGAATGATACAAGGTATGAACACCAGGAATTAGGGACCATGGGCCATGTTAGAATCTTGACTCTCACAGTGGGTGAGAACACAGGGTATCAGTGGAGTTTCTTTCTGCAACAGTTATTATTGCCCGCTTTGCCCCAGTCTTGGTCGGCATGGTAGTTCTCCCAGGTTAGGGCATAACCCCCAAAATGAGTAACTACCATCTGATGGCATTTACTTGATTTGGGATAAAGCTTGGAAAACCTCTTGTCCATAGGCATTGGCAATTAGAGAAGCAGTCTCAGTGTGCAGGCAGGTGGGAGGGAGAAAGCCAGTATCTCAGTGAACTAGTTGCAGCCTTAGTTGGGCAAGCAATAATCCAGTAGACTGGACAGAAGTTTCACAGGAAGAGGCAGGAGATGAGTCAGCTGTAAGAGGCTGTGATAATGAATGGAAACAATGTTCATGTACTAGAGGCAGAAAGATCTCCTCCCAAGATTTTAGATTCTCGAAAGTCCTCACGGCACCTTATAGTTAAAATGGGGAATTATGTTTCAAGAGAGACCCTCTTAAAAGCAGCTAGGACAAAGAAGCTTCTTACATACAGAGGAAAGCCCATTAGAATAACGTCAGACCTTTCCACAGAGACCTGGAAAGCCAGGAAGGGCTGGCAAAATATATTCAGAGTACTAAATGAGAAGAACATGCAACCAAGAATACTCTATCCAGCAAGACTGACATTTAAAATGGATGGAGAGATAAAGAGTTTCCAAGACCAGCAAGGCTTAAAAGACTATGCAACCACCAAGCCGACACTGCAGGAAATATTAAGGGGGGTCCTATAAAAGAGAAAAAATCCTAAGAATATCATTGAACAGAAATATAGAAACAATCTATAGACAGAAAGACTTCAAAGGCAACACGATGTCAATAAAAACCTATCTCTCAATAATCACTCTCAATGTGAATGGCCTAAATGCGCCCATAAAACGACACAGGGTTGCAGATTGGATAAAATGACAGGACCCATCCATATGTTGTCTACAAGAGACCCATTTTGAACCTAAGGATACACCCAGACTGAAAGTGAAGGGATGGAGAAGCATCTTTCATGCCAATGGGCCTCAAAAGAAGGCCGGAGTAGCAATTCTCATATCAGATAAATTAGATTTTAAACTAAAGACTGTAGTCAGAGATACAGAAGGACACTACATAATTCTTAAAGGGACTATCCGCCAAGACGATCTAACAATTGTGAATATCTATGCCCCCAATATGGGAGCACCCAATTACATAAGAAAACTATTAATCAAGATAAAGAGCCATATTGATATGAATACAATAATAGTAGGAGATCTTAATACGCCTCTCTCAGAAATAGACAGATCATCGAAGCAGAAAATTAATAAAGAAATAAGAGCATTGAATGAAACATTGGACCAGATGGACCTCATAGACATATACAGAACATTCCACCCTAAAACAACAGAATACTCATTCTTCTCAAGTGCACATGGAACCTTCTCCAGAATAGACCACATACTGGGTCTCAAAGCAGGACTCAACCGATACCAAAAGACTGACATTATTCCCTGCATATTCTCCGATCACAGTGCTTTGAAACTGGAGCTCAATCACAAGGAAAAGTTCAGAAGGAACTCAAACACCTGGAAGCTAAAGACCACCTTGCTTAAGAATGCTTGGATCAACCAGGAGATCAAAGATGAACTTAAACAATTCATGGAAACCAATGAGAATGAAGACACCTCGGTCCAAAACCTATGGGATACAGCAAAGGCGGTTCTAAGGGGGAAATACATAGCCATCCAAGCCTCCCTCAAAAACATTGAAAAATCCAGAATACACCAGCTGTCTCTACACCTTAAAGAACTGGAGAATCAACAACAAATCAAACCAACTCCACATGCAAGAAGGGAAATAATCAAGATTAGAGCAGAGATCAATGAGGTAGAAACGAGAGATACAGTAGAACGTATCAATGAAACTAGAAGCTGGTTTTTTGAAAGAATTAATAAGATCGATAAACCATTGGCCACACTAATCCAAAAGAAAAGAGAGAAAGCCCAAATTAATAAAATTATGAATGAAAAGGGAGAGATCACAACTAACACCAAGGAAATAGAAACAATCATCAGAAATTATTACCAACAGTTATATGCCAATAAGCTAAGCAACCTAGATGAAATGGATGCATTCCTGGAAAGCTACAAACTCCCAAAATTGAACCAGGAAGAAATTGACAACCTGAATAGACCGATATCTAGTAATGAGATTGAAGCAGTGATCAAAAACCTCCCAAAAAACAAGAGCCCAGGACCTGACGGATTCCCTGGGGAATTCTACCAAACTTTCAAAGAAGAAATAACACCAATTCTCCTGAAGCTGTTCCAAAAAATTGAAGCAGAAGGAAAACTTCCAGACTCTTTTTATGAAGCCAGCATTACCCTGATCCCCAAACCAGGCAAAGACCCTACCAAAAAGGAGAATTTCAGACCAATATCACTGATGAATATGGATGCAAAGATTCTCAACAAGATCCTAGCAAACAGGATCCAGCAGCACATTAAAAAGATTATCCACCATGACCAGGTGGGATTCATCCCTGGGTTGCAAGGTTGGTTCAACATTTGCAAATCAATCAGTGTGATAGAACACATCAATAAGAGAAGAACCACATGGTCCTCTCAATTGATGCAGAAAAAGCATTTGACAAAATCCAGCATCCGTTCCTGATGAAAACGCTTCAAAGTATAGGGATAGAGGGAACATTCCTGAACTTCATAAAATCTATCTATGAAAGACCCACAGCAAATATCATCCTCAATGGGAAAAAGCTTGCAGCCTTCCCGTTGAGATCAGGAACACGACAAGGATGCCCACTCTCACCACTCTTGTTCAACATAGTATTAGAAGTTCTAGCAACGGCAATCAGACAACAAAGAGAAATAAAAGGTATCCAAATTGGCAAGGAAGAAGTCAAACTCTCTCTCTTCGCAGATGACATGATTCTTTATATGGAAAACCCCAAAGACTCCACCCCCAAACTACTAGAACTCATACAGCAATTCAGTAACGTGGCAGGATACAAAGTCAATGTACAGAAATCAGTGGCTTTCTTATACACTAACAATGAAAATACAGAAAGGGAAATTAGAGAATCGATTCCATTTACTATAGCACCAAGAGCCATAAGATACCTGGGCATAAACCTAACCAAAGAAGTAAAGGACCTGTACTCGAGGAACTACAGAACACTCATGAAAGAAATTGAAGAAGACACAAAAAGATGGAAGACTGTTCCATGCTCTTGGATTGGAAGAATAAACATTGTTAAAATGTCTATACTGCCTAGAGAAATCTATACTTTTAATGCCATTCCGATCAAAATTCCACCGATATTTTTCAAAGAGCTGGAGCAAATAATCCTAAAATTTGTATGGAGTCAGAAGAGACCCCGAATTGCTAAGGAAATGTTGAAAAACAAAAACAAAACTGGCGGCATCATGTTACCCGATTTCAAGCTTTACTACAAAGCTGTGATCACCAAGACAGCGTGGTACTGGCATAAAAACAGACACATAGACCAGTGGAACAGAGTGGAGAGCCCAGATATGGACCCTCAACTCTATGGTCAAATAATCTTCGACAAAACAGGAAAAAATATTCAATGGAAAAAAGACAGTCTCTTCAATAAATGGTGCTGGGAAAACTGGACAGCGATATGTAGAAGAATGAAACTCGACCATTCTCTTACACCGTTCACAAAGATAAACTTGAAATGGATAAAAGACCTCAACGTGAGACAGGAATCTATCAGAATCCTAGAGGAGAACATAGGCAGTAACCTCTTCGATATCAGCCACAGCAACTTCTTTCAAGATAAGTCTCCAAAGGCCAAGGAAACAAAAGCAAAAATGAACTTTTGGGACTTCATCAAGATCAAAAGCTTCTGCACAGCAAAGGAAACAGTCAACAAAACAAAGAGGCAACCCACGGAATGGGAGAAGATATTTGTAAATGACAGTACAGACAAAAGGTTGATATCCAGGATCTATAAAGAACTCTTCAAACTCAACACACACAAAACAGATAATCATATCAAAAAATGGGCAGAAGATATGAATAGACACTTCTCCAACGAAGACATACAAATGGCTATCAGACACATGAAAAAATGTTCATCATCACTAGCCATCAGGGAGATTCAAATTAAAACAACATTGAGATACCACCTAACACCAGTTAGAATGGCCAAAATTAGCAAGACAGGAAACAACGTGTGCTGGAGAGGATGTGGAGAAAGGGGAACCCTCTTACACTGTTGGTGGGAATGCAAGTTAGTGCAGCCACTTTGGAGAACAGTGTGGAGATTCCTGAAGAAATTAAAAATAGAGCTTCCCTATGACTCTGCAATTGCACTGCTGGGTATTTACCCCAAAGATACAGATGTAGTGAAAAGAAGGGCCATTTGTACCCCAATGTTTATTGCAGCAATGGCTACGGTCGCCAAACTGTGGAAAGAACCAAGATGCCCTTCAACGGATGAATGGATAAGGAAGATGTGGTCCATATACACAATGGAGTATTATGCCTCCATCAGAAAGGACGAATACCCAACTTTTGTAGCAACATGGACAGGACTGGAAGAAATTATGCTGAGCAAAATAAGTCAAGCAGAGAGAGTCAAGTATCATATGGTCTCACTTATTTGTGGAGCATAACAAATAACATGGAGGACATGGGGAGATGGAGAGGAGAGGGAGTTGAGGGAAACTGGAAGGGGAGATGAACCATGAGAGACTATGGACTCTGAAAAACAACCAGAGGGTTATGAAGGGGCGGCAGGAGGGGGTGGGGTGGAGTGGGAGGTTGAGGAACCAGGTGGTGGGTAATAGGGAGGGCACGTACTGCATGGAGCACTGGGTGTGATGCCAAAACAATGAACACTGTTATGCTGTAAATAAGCAAATAAAAATAAATAAATTAATTAAAAAAAAAAAGAGGCTGTGATAAGCGCTCTGCATAGACTTGTTGAATGAAAGCTGCATGTGCATTTGGCGAACACGTTGACCCACTGTGTCCATCCCAGATTGATTGTGAGAATGTGCACACGTGTCGAGGAAAGTAAGAGGAGCTAGAGGAAAGTAAATCTGGGCAGACCGTTAGCCACCTATTCTTTGAATATGTTCCTGTACCACTTTTGCATCAGGGGGAGAGAAGGAGAGATGCAAGAATTACTGGCTCAGATGTTTGAGCAGACTTTGATGACAAAGCTAAGCAGACACAGGGGAGACTCCAGGAAGACAAAATTAAAAGAATACCAAGAATTTTCTATAACTGATGAGTGTCATAAGTAGTTATACACTGAAGAAAGGACACATTGCACTGGTTTACTCTAGGCAAGTTGCTAAACAAATAGGCAGCCAACATATCAATTAAACAGCAATGACAACAACACTTAAGGAAAAAGGAATACAAAATTGTGCTCATATAGTATTTGAAATCCCCAGTTTTCTGCCAAAATTACAAAGTGAACTCTTGAAAAAATTTTTTTAAAGTTATCAAAAGTGGTATGGAGTAAGGAGAGAGTACTTGAAATCCTTCACCAGGGATTTTTCTGTTAAGAAACATATGAAATGAAAGTTTTAAAACATAGGCCATTCAATCAACCCACCAAAAGAAAGATGAAAAAAAGGTCTGTAGTAAAATAATGTAAAGAGTGGGCTTATATAAACCAGGTAAGTGCTAAAATAGCATGCTTAGTATTGATTAGAATGGTTAGCATGATTAGAATGTATGACAAAGAGAAATAAAACAGGGAAATACATGATTTTAAAAAGGCATACTTCTGCTGTTGACTCCCAAATGATCATCAATAAAAACACATTTATGGGGTTAAGTGAAGTCCTTTAGACTTACTAAAATATGGAAGAAAATAAGCTGACATGGTCTCAGTATTATGGAATGGGAAAATTATGGAAAGGTTTTAGACCCTATTTGGGGTTATTTTAAGGCAGGTCTTGCAAGTCAGGAAGCTGGTTGGGATTGGACAGTGTTTATAACATATCATTTTTGGATTGAGACATGTCTTTAAGTCTGAAAGAACAAGATGTTTTAGTCAAATCAGTCTTTTAAGCAAAGTATTTCTTGAAGCAAGAAGGTCCTGTTTTTATTCCTAGACCTTATATAGTTGAACATAAGGACATAAAAGTATGGCTGGTACCAATATTGCGTAATGAAGGAGTGATGATTTCATTGCTTGCTACCAAGAAGCTAATAGATATTATTAAAATTTTTTGGTATTATTAAAATTTTTATCCAAGCAATGAGGATTATATATTCCATTGAAACATTCATTGAAAACTAAAAAATATCCTTAATTCAGTTAAGAAGGAAAATGCATATAATTATTTTTAAATATTTCTAAGCATATTGTCAGACTACAGTATAAAGTTAAATAAGAATATAAACATCAATTTACAAAACACCGAAAGCTAAAACAGTCAAGTCACTCTCCTAGTGAATATTTAAATATAAAGGGCCCCCACAAACAATAACTTTGTTTGTTTGTTTTTTAAACTTTGATTAACAGGAAATTAATACTAATTAACAAAGAGAAAAAGAAATTACTGCAAATAGAAACCTGTGAGCTCTGACAGTGTTCACAAAAACATGCATATATTTAAATTAACATTTCAGGAAACAAATTCAGAATATTTTCTTTTTCTGTGTGCTTTTAGGAAAGAGTGGAAAAATTGAGATGAGGGCTTTGGATTAAAATTATTTGAATAATAGTAGAGATATTAATTGGCTTCAGAAGCACTTAAGTTATAGATTATCTCTTTCTCTGTCACATATCTATCCATCAGTGTGTGTATATTTCCCCAGTAGTAGTGTCTCTAGACAACTCAGCATTTATGCTTTTGTAATGTAAATATGTTCAAAACAGTGAAATATAAAGAAATTCGATAAAGCATTTTAAAAAGTCCATTGGCTTAATGAGATTTTTGCTATCTGTTTAGTGTTCTGGAACCAATTCCAACAGGCATGTGTGTGATGGTTTCCCCATATGCTCAACAAGCAGGGCTCTGGACACCACTTGGGTGTCCCTCAGTTTAGCTCAGTTCTGCCACTATCTACCGCAACATGATTCCATAGTTTAAAAGGAAGTCCCTCAAGACTGCTCCTTTCACCACTTCAGAAGCAAACTCCTTTGGGGTTTTTATGGAGGCTTCATTATAAAGGCAAGATCAACTAAATCACTAGGCACTGGCAACTGATTCAAATTCTAGTCCCACTCTCTTACCTGGGGGTCTGGAGGCTGGGACTTAAAAGTTCCAACCCTCTCTCACAGGGTTGGTTCTCCAGGCAACCAGCCCCCATCCTTAGTTAAAGTCCATGTAACAGGAGACACCTTATGGTTCTCCTCAGAAGATAACAAAGCCTTTTAAGAACTCTGTCTGGTTGGGGCGCCTGGGTGGCTCAGTGGGTTAAGCCGCTGCCTTCAGCTCGGGTCATGATCTCACGGTCCTGGGATCGAGTCCCGCATCGGGCTCTCTGCTCGGCAGGGAGCCTGCTTCCTCCTCTCTCTCTGCCTGCCTCTCTGTCTACTTGTGATCTCTCTCTATGTCAAACTAATAAATAAAAAAAAAAAAAAAAAAAAAGAACTCTGTCTGGCATAGTGGACAATGACCAAATGTATATATAGTTTTTTTTCTAATTATAAATCAAAATATCACACTATCTTTTTTTGCTCACAGGATAAGAAATAATGTTTTTCTAATAAACCTTTTATTTATTTTATTATTATTATTATTATTATTTTAGTAAACCTTTTAAAATAAGGAAGAGCATATGGCTAAACCATAATGTGAATGCATCTCTGAAATGTTTAAGAACACTGAAATGATAATGGCATTTGATATTTTTATTTCAAACAATTAAATGAAATAATTGCTTCCAATAACAGCAGCATATTATATTGAATTTTAAGTACATAGCAAATAGAGGACTGAATTATTTTATGAGACTATAATCTTATTCACAAATGGGTATATTAAGAAACTGAGGGCAACTCAATTATCCAGGTTAAGAAGAAAAATGATTTCCTTATTAAGTTGTACAGACAGAATATTGATATGCTTTCAAAGTATGGGATTAGTTAAGTGCTAATAATTGAGAATAACTGTATCCACTATAGATATGCAGATGTATAGATATATATCTATATAAAACATTGATATATCTGTTGAATAATGAACTCTTTTTCTTTAATATTTTATTTATTTGACAGAGAGAAATCACAACTAGGCAGAGAGGCAGGCAGAGAGAGAGGAGGAAGCAGGCCCCCCGCAGAGCAGAGAGCTCGATGCAGGGCTGGATCCAAGGACCCTGGGATCATGACCCGAGCCGAAGGCAGAGGCTTTAACCCACTGAGCCACCCAGGAGCCCCATGAATAATGAACTCTTGAATTAACACAGGCATGTCCCATATGTATCTGCCATTTGGCTTCTCCATGTCCACTCCAGGCCAGATTAGACTAAAATAGACTCAGTCTAACAATTATCCCCAGGTTTCTTACTTCCCAAAGATCAGTTGGAACCAAGCACTGTTAAGCAAGTAGTTGAGGAGGTGAAGTTACAAGAGAACAGAAAGTCAAAAGATAATGTCTAGTGAAATAGACTCAATCCAATTTATTCTGATCCTTTTTGAGTGAAGAGTTTATAGAAATGACCTAAATTAGTCTGTTACCCTTGGCTGCTGCTAAACTCCCTGTTGGTCAAATAAGGTATATTCATGTTAAAATTTTTAGTTCCCTCAGCGATTTCATGGAACAACTACATTCTACTTTTGCTGTCAATAATTTTTGAAAAATTGTTAATATTGAAGAAAAATGGATACCATTTTAGACACTTTTAGGATTTAGTTTAGCAAGGAGCACAGAAAAGCATAGAAATGGAAAAGAACAAAGATGTGTTGAATTTTAGGGGTGAAATGGAACAGGATAAAAAGACAAAATGTTGAAAAGGCAGTATATAAAAGATTACCCTGTGAAGTGAGATTAAACAAGAAGGAAGAAGAATGCACAGTATTCTTTTACACTTTTTATCTGTAATATAATACGATGAAATACAATTTACATTTTCAAGATTAAACTTGCTTCTTCAAATAGTCAAAATCTGAAATCTAGTATCTTATTTTTTGCACAATCCTTTTTCCTCAGTTCCTTCTTTTCATTTTTAAAGAGACATTTTTAGAAAATAAAATGAACTCTTACATTTTGTGAATTCGTGAGCTCTTACTGAAGGTGGCATTGTTGGAGTAGATCGGCTCTCCTTCTGATCCCAATAAAATATTTGGCATACTAGCCCAAAGTGAACATAGGAGAATTTTACTCTAGGCCTTTTCAGAATTCATATTTGGTATCTACTCTCTGGGCTTTACAGAACAAATTTATAGCAGCATTGTGACTTGACTTTGCACGGTAGTGGAGTTAAGGGGCATGCCATAAGCTATAGGTTCCCTGGTTTGGGATTTTATTAAATTTGTATAGAAACCTTGTTAGAAATAAGGTTTTCAACTTTTTGTTGTGTTAATCAAAGATGCCAAATATTTACCAGCTTCATTTTTTAAAGGAAATGTATTTTTCAAAATTCAAAATTATAAATAGAAGGAATAAAATGGAAATAATTTTTAAAGTTAATTCATTTTGGAATGCACATTACAATTTAGGAAAGATAAACTTACAAACTTTAAGTTAAGAATGGATCTTTAAATTGAATGGCACTTGACCTCTTGCAGTCTTGCAGTGGATTTATGTAGATTAACTTTGTATCCTATGACTTTACTGAATTCATTTATCAGTTCTGGTAGGTTTTGGTGGAGTCTTTTGGGTTTTCTATATATAATATGTCATCTGCAAATAATGAAAGTGTACTACTTCCTTACCAATTAAGTTTTTTTTCCCTTTTTCTTGTTTGGCTGCTGTGGCTAGGCCTTAATATTATATTGAATCAAAGCAGTGAGAGAAGACACTCCCATCTTGTATCTGATCTTAGGGAGAAAGCTGTCGGTTTTTCATCATTGAGAATGATATTAGCTGTGGGGTTTTCATCTATGGCCTTCATTATGTTGAGGGATATTCCCTCTAAACCTATTTTGTTTAGGATTTTTATCATGAATGAATGTTGTTATTTGTCAAATACTTTTTCTGCATCTATTGAAAAGATCATATGGTTTGGGGCACCTGGGTGGCTCAGTGGGTTAAAGCCTCTGCCTCCGGCTCAGGTCATAGTCTCAGGGTCCTGGGATTGAGCCCTGCATTGGACTCTCTGCTTCCCTTCCCCTCTCTCTCTGCCTGCCTCTCTGCCTACTTGTGATCTCTGTCTGCCAAATAAATAAAATCTTTAAAAGAAAAAAAAAAGATCATATGGTTTTTATCCTTTCTCTTGTTGATGTGATGTAATGTATTGATTGATTTGCGAATATTGAACCACACCTGATTATGGTGATTTTGATATATAGTTGGATTCATTTTGCTAATATTTTGTTCAGGATTTTTGCATCTATATGTTTTTTTCTTTTATACTGTTTTTATCTGGATTAGATATCAAGGTACTTTGATATCTTAGAATGAATCCGGAAGTTATTTTTCTCTTCTATTTTCTGAAATAGTTTGAGAAGAATAGGGATTGATTCTTTTTTCAATGTTTAGTAGAGTTTACCTCTGAAGCCATCTGGTCCTGGACTTCTTTTTGGGGGGATTTTTTTTTTTTTTTGATTACTGATTACTGATTCAATTTTATTACTGGTGATCAGTCTGTTCAAATTTTCTATTTCTTGCTGAATCAGTTTTGGGAAGTTATATGTTTCTAGGCATTTATCCATTTCTTCTAGCTTATCCAGTTTGTTGGCATATGATTTAACATAATATTCTCTTATAATTCTTTGTGGTTTTGTGGTGTCAGTTGTTAATCTCCTCTTTACTTTCTGCTTTTTTATTTGAGTTCCTCTTCTTTATCCCCTTCCCCTGTTCCTCCCCCTATTTTTCCTCCTCCTCCTTCTTCTCATCTTCTTCTTCACAAGTCTGGCTAAAGGTTTATCAATTTTATTGAACTTGACAAAGAACCAGATCCTGATGTCATCTGCTCTATTGCTTTTTTTTTTCTTTTAATTTCTATTTTATTTACTTCTGCTCTAATCTTTATTATTTCTTTCTACTACTTTGGGGTCTTGTTTGTTCTTTTTCTACGTGGTTTACTTGAGCTTTTTCTTGTTTGTTGAAGTAGACCTGTATTGCTATAAACTTCTCTCTTGGAACAGCTTTTGCTGTGACCCAAAAATTTTGGACCATTGCATTTTCATTTCCATTTGTGTCCATGTATTTTTTTTTTTTATTTCTTCTTTGATTTCTTGGCCGACCCATTCATTGTTTCATAGCATGTTGCTTTGCCTCCGTTTTTCTTGAGGTTGATTTCAGTTTCATAGCATTGTGATCAGAAAAGATGGATGATATGATTTCAGTCTCTTTGAATTTCTTGAGACTTCTTTTTTGGTCATATATGTGGTCTATTCTGGAGAATGTCCCATGTGCACTTAAAAAGAATGTGTCTTCTGCAGTTTTAGGATGGAATGTTCTGAATGTGTCTGTTTGATACATCAGGTCCAGTGTGTTATTCAAAGCCGCTGTTTCCTTGTTGATTTTCTATTTGGACGCTCTGTCACTTGATGTAAGTGGAGAGTTAAAGTCCATTACTATTATTATATAACTGTGAATTACTTCCCTTATTTCTAATTTGCTGCTTTCTGTATTTGGGTACTCCTGTGTTGGATGTATTAATATTACAATTGTTATATCTTCTTATTGGATTGTCACTTTTATGATTATATAGTATCTTTCTCTGACTCTTTTTGAAGTCTTTGTTTTAGGGTCTGTTTTGTCTGATACAAGTATTGCTACCCTGGCTTTCTTTTCACTTCCATTTCCCTGATAAATGCTTTTCCATCCCTTCATTTTCAGTCAGTACATGTCTTTAGATCTGAAATGTGTTTCTTGTAGGCAGCATATACATGGGTCCTGCTTTCTTATCCATTCTGTCACCCTATCTCTTTTGATTGGGGCATTTACTCCATTTATGTTTGAAGTAGTTATTAATAAATATGTACTTATTTCCCTTTTATAATCAGTTTTATTGTTTTTCTCCATCCTTCTTTTCTTGCTCTCTTCTCTCATGGTTTGCTGATTTTCTTTAGTAATATACTTGACGTTCTCTTCCTCTTTCTCTCTCTCTGTCTCTCTTCCACTCCCTCCCTCCCTCTTTTGCATGACTGTTACTGTTTTTTGATTTATCAATACCATTAGGTTTGTATATAATATCTGCTGCATATAGTAGTCTATATTAAGTTGATGGTCACTTACACTGGAATTCATTCTTTACTCTCCCCCTACTCATGTTTGAGAGTAAGATGTCATACTTGTAATCCTTTAATTTGTGAATTATTTGACTGATTTTTATAGATATACTTAATCTTACTGCTTCTGTGCTTGCTACTTTTTTTATTCCTGCCTACAGTCTTTCCTTTCCATTCAAAGAGTCCTCTTTTTACATTTATTATAGGGCTGGCTTAGTGGTCATGAATTCCTTTAGATTTTGTTTGGGAAACTCCTTAGCTTTCCTTGTATTGTGAACGATAGCCTTGCTGGATAGAGTATTCTTGGCTACAGGGTTTTTTCTTTCTTTTCTTTCAGAATATATCATGTGACTCTCTTTTGGCCTGCCAAATTTCTGGTAAAAAAAAATCAGCTTATAGCCTTATGTAGTTTCCTTTGTATGTAACTATTTTCTTTTCTCTTGCTGCTTTTAAAATTCTTGTCCTATTACTACATTTTGTTATTTTAATTGCTCTGTGTCTTGGTGTGGAACTCTGTGGGTTGATCTTATTCTGGGCTTTCATGGTCTTCTGGATCTGAATATCTCTTTCCTTCCTTAAATTTGGGATATTTTTAGCTATTATTTCTTCAAATAAATTTTCTGCCCCCATTTCTCTGTCTTCTCGCTCTGAAATCCCTATAATGTGAATATTATTGTGCTTGATGGTATCACTGAATTCCCTAAGTGTATTTCCATTTTGTTAAAACATTTTTCTCTCCTGTTCAGCTTAATTGCTTTCTGTTGCTCTGTTCTGCAGATCACTGATCTGTTCTTCTGTTTCCTCTAATCCACTATTTATTCCACTACTTTATTTTTTAATTTCAGTGATTGAGTTCTTTATTTATGATTGGTTCTATTTTATGTTTTCTGTCTCTTCATTAAGGGTCTCACTGAGGTCCTCCACTCTTCTTAATCCAGTGAATATCTTTATAACCATTACCTTTAATTCTCTATCACACATATTACTTATCTCCATTGTGTTTAGCTCTCTTTCTTTGATTTTGTCTTATTCTTTCATTTGGGACATATCCCTCTGCCTCCTTGTTTTATCTAACTCTCTGTGTGGTTTCTCTGTGTTAGGGAACTCAGCTATGTCTTTTGCTCTTGAAAGTATTGGCCTTATAAAGAAGAGGTCCTATAATGCATTCAGTGCAGTGTCCCCTATTTACCAGAACCTGGTGTTGCAGAGGTGTGTCCTATGTGTATTGCTTATGCCTTGTGGCTAAGCCACTTTGCCTTCAGTATAATTGGCTGTGATGGCTCATTTATTCTGTTGTGGGCAGGTTTGGTCCCTGTGTTATTATTGGGGTAGTCTGTGGTTGCCTTGCACTTGGATTGAGTCAGACCAGGCATTTGCCATAGAGGTGGTTGCAGCAAATTGCTGGGTGCTTTCTCTCTGTTTTCCTCTGAGAAGCTTTTGTTGCTGTGTGGAACCTGTAGTCAGACCAATTGGCTGCCTCCAGCCCCCTATTCAAGCTTCAGTTGGACTGGTGTGTGTGTGTGTGTGTGTGTGTGTGTGTGTGTGTGTGTGTGGGTGTGGGTGGTTATCTTGCCCTCTCTCTGGGATAGCAGACAGTTTGGAATGGTGCTGGTTCCTGTCAGGGCTGTTTGCACCCCGCCAGACTTTTGGCACCATTTTGGATAGGTTCTAGCCAGAGCCCAAGGGCATATGAATGGGGTAGGTCCAGAATGAAGGCCAGGGAATGCAGTGTTAGGGAGGTTTTTGCAGGTCTGTAGTAAGGGTCACCTGGAACCAAGGCCTGGCTGGAGGGGGCATGTTTGCAGAACAGAGGGACAGTGTCCACTCTTAACAAGTTATGCAGGGAATATTAACATGGCATTGGCTCCCATAAGTGTCTGTGTCTGGGCTGGAGGCTCTGACCCTCTAGGACATTTGGCAGTCTTTGGATCCAGTTTTGGTTGTCAGAACTTAGGGCAGGGCTTTCTTCTGGCATCTAGTGAGTAGAGACCAGTAGAATACAGAAAAGACCCCTATGACAAAGAATTATCCAGCCCAAATATCTGATCAGTAATGCTCATGTTGAGGAATCCTGCTTTCTGATAATTCAAACACAGCAAGGAGATTAGTGGGGCTAGATCAGAGTGAGAGGAAGGGCGAGCTGTAGAATATGAGATGTAACATTGGAGGAAAAAGGAGCATATTGTCTGTGAGAGGGGGCAAGATCTACAGGGTTGGTAGCAAAGCAATACCATGAGCCGACACATGTTTTAGCAGGATCCACATGCTGTCATACATGCCAAGGGAAGAGGCTATTTACAATAATCCAGGCAAGCAGTGATGTTGTCATGGACCATGCTATAGCAATGGGGGAGGTGAGAGGTGGCCAAAATTTGAATATATTTTGAAGACGGAAAAAATTTGTTGCCGTATTAAATATGGGGAGAGGGAAAGAGAAAGAGACAGAGATAGGGTAAGAAAGGATAGCAACAGCAAAAGTAAAGTTGTACTTGACTGAGTTGGGAATGCTTCTGGTAGGAGGTCCTGACTGTCAGTAGCTCAGTGCTCTGTATTAGTTTTGAAATCAAATCTATTTTTGTGTCACTATATTTGAATTCCTATGATCATGCCTATGTTTCATGAGCTTGAAAACATGAAAGAAGAAAGAAAGAAATTTGGGAGTTGAGATGGAGTTTAGATGTCTAATTTGTATGTTATAAATAAAACAATTGAGGATATTGGAGATGTTTAAATAGTGACATCGGAAACCATAGAAGAGAGCAGATAACAGCTTCCTGATTTTGATAACTTGCTATTTGGGAAAAGGAGAAAAGTTATTCGGGAGTCTCCCATAAGACAGACTTAAGAACAATGGGAAGAACTTAAAAGGTGGCAGATTTTGACTCTAAATAGTGGGGAAAGAAAAGGATGGTAGCTTAAAAATAACAGAACAACCAGGTGAGGTCTTTGTTTGCTATTAGTAGTTCATGCTAAATGTGAATGATTCTCTCAGAAATATTCTTGGATTAGAAGAAATAGATCTTTAACATCGTATTCACCCAAAGTATGAAGTAGAAAATACCTTTTACTGCCATTTGCTATTGTGTTTCCAAGTCTTGCTATTAATACTGTCTGCTAATGTACCACACGTAGGTCCTTGGCTGTCAGTGAATGTGGAAAATATGCCAAATTGTATTCAACAATATTTATCTAGGTTATGCTTACTACATGTTAGTATGAGTTCCAGTTTTATCAAATGATTCAGGTGCAATAAACAACATTAAACCATCTTTTCTTGATTCTCAGTGAATTAACATGGACCTTTTTTTTCCCCATAAATCTGCACAAAAGAATGGTAATTTTCACCCCAGTGTAATTACTAGTGCAGTTCTATCCCAGGTGCTGTTGCTAAAGAAGGTTGTGCCTTCTAGACTCAGAACCATCTGAAGAAATCCATTTTGCTAGTTTTCTCTAGTCAGCACTATTTAACATTTTTGGCCAAAAATAAATATTATCTGGAGGGCATTGTACACTTTGTTCTCCAATTTAAAATGTGCATATAGGAAAAGCTAGTGTCTATTTTTTTGCAATTATTAACTTTTTCTTGAATGAGAAAGGTATGATTACTGCTAAATTTCCTAACACTTGTCAGCTATGAATTTAAGAATGCCTGAAGCAGTCTGAAACTACTTGAGCTGCTTTGAGCTATTTTAGAAAATAATTTGATACATTTTTTGAGCATTCCAGAGGGGCATGACCCTTTTCCTTAATGGCTGCAGCTTGAATTCTTACCTGAGTACTTTGGTATGGAGTTTGGTATGACATATAGAAGAATATATGAAAAAATGAATAAATAATAACCATCAGCATTATGATTTTCTTTTATTTTGAAGATAGGAGTCTGTGGTAAAGTGGATATAGATTGAAAAGTTATTGCTTCCACTATTTTGAGGATGTTTATCTTCAGTATTACTTCCTGAGCATCTTGGTCTACATTTAGTTTTTCTTCTTTAAAATCAGGACTATCGTTGGCTGAGAAGGGAAGACTTCAGGCATTTTTATCAGCTTATACTTTGACAGGACAGGCTGCTGTGACAGGTAAAAAAGATACCCCCCTAAATGCTGATTCTCCTTGCACAATTGGTTCATCATTTTGACAGACAAATCAACCCAAAAGGCAAGAAAACTATTTTTGGATGGTGCCTTTTTTTTTTTTTTTTTTTTTTTTGACAGCACATACCATCATTGTGGTCAGAGCTGATTGGAAACACAGACACAAGCCTATTGTGTACTTTGATTTTGTTTTGCAGAGTCAGAATAGTTGATATCTTATGGTAGCATATACACCTAGCTTATTCTATTACAAATTTCTCACAACACACATTAAGCATTCACATGAATAATGATTCTACAATTGGGAGTTCAAATTCTAACTTTTTCTTCAAATACGGAATTTTAAACAAAAACAAGTGAGTAAAGAATTGGGTTGGGCGCCTGGGTGGCTCAGTGGGTTAATGCCTCTGCCTTCAGCTCAGGTCATGATCCCAGGGTCCTGCGATCGAGTCCCACATTGGGCTCTCTGCTTGGCCAGGAGCCTGCTTCCTCCTCTCTCTCTGCCTGCCTCTCTGCCTACTTGTGATCTCTGTCTGTCAAATAAATAAATAAAATCTTTAAAAAAATTAAAAAAAAAAAAGAATTGGGTTACACAACTTACCCACTAAACACAGAAACTTTTTGTGGACTTGAATAGGTAATTCACCTCTCTGCACCTATTTTCTCATCTGCAGAAAAGGATAGTAATAATATACTCCTTACGTTAGTCACAGGGAAGGAGCACACAAGTACCATATGTGAAAGTGCTGACAAACTGGACGCATCTTTAGGAATGTAAATTTATTTGCCATTATCAGTGTATTACTGTATATAGCATCTCTCCCTTCTTTAAGTCTAAACATAATTTTTCTAAGGACAAATGAGTCTTTCTCATTGGGTCAATAATTGGGCCCACCTTTATTGTGCATAATAGAGTTAATAAGGTGACACTGAAAAATAGAGAAACCCAAGAGGACATAACAATTAATATTAATTAAAGAAAGTAGGGTAAATTAGAGAACAACTTAAGTGGAATGCAGGGATACATGGTGTGTGTGTGTGTGTGTGTGTGTGTGTGTGTGTGTGTGTGTGTGAGAGAGAGAGTTATTTGTAGCTTCCTGTGCATCAAGAGTAAAAATTGAGAGCAACTGTCACCAGTATGTGTGAGAGAGGGATTGGGAGCAACAGACAGGGCCGAGTCGAGGGTCCTACAAGAGAAGTGAGTTGTGCAAGCATAAGGTTGAATCCTGTCCTTATGTAAAATTTCAATATTTTGTTCATCATAGATTTTTTGCATTAACATTGATTTCTCAAGACTGCATTGAAGTAAATAGGATTTGTGTTTATTACTGAGATTTGTAATGACTCCTTAAATTTTTACCTAAGGTCTTGCTTCTTGCCTCTCTCTAGTCTCTGCCCTTACTTGGCAACAGAGATGGAGGAAGGGCTTTAGAAGTTTGTTTTTCTTTTTTAATGCATACAAGTAATTAAATCTCTGCTTACCATTGTCTCATAGACTTAGAAAAAAATTTGTTTCTAATAATTTTGGGGGGTCAGGCTACCATTTCTTTGAGTGTGCCTCACTCATTTAAAAGTAAACTCATAAGCCAGCTTGTTTTTTTGTTGTTGCTGTTTTGTGTCTATTTGTTCATAAGACATTGCATAAGCTATGCTAAAAACTCTGAGAAATCAGCAGAAAATCAAAAGCCGTCCTTACTTTCAAGTTACAGAACATCTTTTGGTAAATAAAAGCTAATTGTGGCTTCTGAGAAGAAAGAAAAAGAGGAAGGAAAGAAGGAATGAATTTGTGTAGACAAAGAACATTAGATTGTGTGATACAACAATATAACATAAAAATTGAGAAATGGAAGTTAGAAAATCATTATTCAGGCAGTTACATTAATGAGAGGCCCAGCTGGAGCAAGAGGTACACATAAAAGGGGTCTGTGATAAAATATATATGAAGGAGAAATGATGAAGACATTTCATATTTTTATGAACCACCCAAAACCCTAAATGGTGATCTGTAATTAAAATAGTAAAGCTTGAAAAATAATTCAAAATATGTTCAGGAATATCTGCATTACCTTGATTTTTCTGACACATGTTCATAACTTGTCAGTGTCTCAGGAAGAAGATGGAGGAGGTTTCCATGGTGGAGTTCATGATAGAGGGGTGGTGAAGTAGAGATCACCATGCATCTTCTCCCCTCTTTAGTCAGAGCTACATATCAGTGATTTCATTTCTCAACTTGGGGTTGGAAATTCATGCAAGGTTTCATTTTTCTTAACGATCTCTCCTAACTCTTTATTAAAACTACATATCTGAAAAACTTCAGAGTTAGCCCACAAAATTTCATTTTAAAATTTGAATGATGCCGTTTTTAAATTTCTTTTGAAGCATCAGAAACTTGAAATAGATGGCACACAATTTTTTTGTGTGTTTAATTAATCTGTGTGTCCAAAGATAGCACCAGTTGACAAATTATCTAACTGCACAGTGACAGGTCATAGCTGTCACTCTCATACTGTGAGTTTCACAAAGTATCAAGACATTGAATTTGTCTCTGGTTAAATGGTATTGATAGCATTGCTTTTTCTAAGTTCTGAAACTGGAATCTTAAGGATCTAAAATCTCAGAGGTAAATATTAACATTTAAATAAAGAGAAATTGCCAAAAGAAGTCATCTTTGATCAAACGTGGTTTATTCCTATTTGAAAGATTGAAAGATGTACTCAAGAATACAGCAACAGACTAAATAGAGATAATTTAACAAAGGATTTTATTGCAGTGGGTTTGAAGAACAAAGTATGTTTCAGACAGTCCTTCGAAGATATCCCAGGCTTCGTTTTGTCATTCAAACAAGAGAGATTCTGTAAGCCTCTGATTTATCCCAAGTCACTTGTAATTTCATTTTGAGCATCCCATGACTACAAGCATCCCTGTTCCTATCTTGGCATCACTGACAAAACTCACTAGTAGTAGTCCCTCGATTAAAAGGTGAGGTTTGAAAACACTCTTTGGTAGATGTATTGAGTTCCTAAAGGAACACTTCAGTATATTTTTTTACTTTCTCAAGGAAAGACGGGGAGATGGAAAATACAGTGGGAAAGAAACTGGGGAAGAGAAGGAATTGTATTGGAGAAAAGTTGAGAAAAAAAAAGAGGCAGAAAAAGAGCAAGAGATGAAGAAGGAGACAGCTGAAAAGGAAACATAATTTCTTTAGCTATCTTGGATGTTTCATATGTCACTCTACAATCATTTTTGTCTTAGCAAAAAGGAAAAGTCACTAAATTGTCAGAAAGAAAGAGAGGGGACAGAAAGAAAGAGGGAGGGAAGAAGGGAAGGAAGGAAGGAAGGAAAAAGGAAAGGAGAGAGGGAGGGAGGAAATTCTTCTCTAGATCTTCATCAGGATTAGATTTAAAAATTCAAAAGTAGTTGGCTCATCTTGTCCCGAATTGAAAGCTTCTGTGTTTCAATTGATTTTAGAAGAAAGGAAAATGAAAGTGGGTAGTAGGATTCAAGCAATTCTGGAACCAAGCTCCATTTCATTATTAACAGTGGATGCTCAAGGTTGAAATGGAAGCAGCTTATAGATTCACCCCACTTTCTTATCACGTATTCTGTATGTTTATTTTTGAGATGTTTGGTAACAGTCTAAGGGATAGATAAAAGCAGATACTCTTCAAGTTCTTTACATTAATTCTTTAACTTTAAAAAGAAGGTAAGAGTATTATCCCCATTTTAAAGGCAGAGAAATTCAGTTTAAAAAAAAAATAACTTGTTCATGGTTGCAGAGCTATAAACTATCAAACCAGGCTTTAAATCTAAACCTTTCTGAAAGTGCATTTTGTATTATTCAGCCCTTCTCCACAGTTACGTTTTCATTCCTACATCCAACAGACCTTTTTCATTTATCAGCTGACATTGTATTCTGCGACAGGTGGGTTGGTGGATCATTTCCTCCTTGAAATCCTCATGTAATCTCTTTCTTTCCCCCTCTGGGCCTTCCACCCCAACCTTATGGCCTTGGTTATGTTTATTTTTACGATACCCCAGGATTCTCTTGTAAGCTATTTTTTTCTCTTTCTACATACACTGTTACATGGTTGGACATGTATTCCATTCTACAGTGCATGCAGAAGGGCAATTAGGACTTCTATGCAGATACTCCTGATTCTCTAACTACAGCCCACTTACCTGGCCTTAGTTCTGTGTATCCACCAGTATGCTAAAGTTCTCAACTTTGATTTCCCAGCATCTGAAATTCAAATGTAAGCTGAGTTATTCTTCACTCCAAACCTTTTGTTGTACTTCTATCCCCTATATCAGTAATGGCTTTTAGTTTGCAACTAAATGTGGGAAGTTGAGCATTATCACTTCTAAATCTTTCATCCTAGCAATATTTGGTGATTTTATTCCTTTGTAGCCTTAAAATAAGTGCTCTTTTGAAAGGCATAGGTAACCTCTTCTAATTCCTGTGAGGACCAAAGGGAGTATTTCTCAAATGTAATATGTGACCTATATCATCAAAGCCAAAGGAAAGCTACTTTTTCTTTTTCTTTCTGGGGTTTTTGCAAACAAAAATAAAGTGCAGACTATGACTTAAATGTAGGATCTTTGTAACAGCTGGAAAACTCAGTAACTCAAGAGAACAGTTTCACCTCTGGTTTCCTCAGGCTGCCATTTGTTGCCTGGATACATACACATCTTTGTTTCTGACTGTGCTCTCAATGTGGGTCTCATGTCTAACACCCAGCGTGCGACCAAGACAGGGAAATGTGGTAGCTAGCATTCCAGTGGCGGGTGATACATGGAATAGTGCCTGTGACTTTCTTAACTCTAATTAATTTCTTTTGTAAGAGCAGTTGTAGGCTTTATAGAGCCTGAAAGTTGCTATTCAAAACGTCCCTAAGGCACTTATTCCAAAAATGTAAAGAAAGTATCTCTCACTCACGCAAACCCACACTCACACACTCACCCTCCACCGCCACATCCTGAGCCCTACACATAATTGCTAGGAAGCAAAGCCCTACACATAATTGCTAGGAAACAATCAACAATAGGCTTGACTTCAGGTAGTAGAAAGTCTTTGGGATTGCAAGCTGTGTTTTCATTATTGACTGGTGAATCTAGCAGGCATGGGAGATATCTGGAAGTCATGTTAGCAAGGAGTAAATTGTTAGTTGGTGGGGTGGAAATGCAGATTATTTTTATGACTTACTCCAAAATATTTCTCTAGTCTGAGAGTCGGCTCTGTTCCCTAGTCATAAAAGCTCATTCTGCAAGACAGAGCAGAAGGCAACATGCCATTCTAGCAGATGCCTTACTTCTGCAACAAATACATTGTAAGAGCATGAAATAGGCCTTGGGAGGTATCCTGATGTTGCTGGGGGGAAAAAAAAAAGACTTTGTTCTGGGAACACACATCTTTTATTGTTAGTTCCAGTTTCTGTTAGGATTTGGTTGGCTGGGAAGAAGTGGCTAATTCAGCCTGCCCATCAGTTCATCAGACGTTTCTCAACATCACCAATGAATAAAGTTTAGATTCGAGCTATGGTCCCCAACCCTGATTCCTGGCTGCAGCACTGGACAAAATTAATGGAATGTTCGTCAGTATCCTCCATTGGACCATACGTGCCTTGAGGACAGGGATAGTGCTTAATTAATCTTTGTGTTTCTAGAATCCATTACAATGCTGAAATATATTTGGCATTCAGTAAATGTTGCTAATCCAAGGACATTAATTCAGCTGTTATGAACTTATTTTCAAGCAAAATTTTGACTTATTTTTGTTATAAATCAGTGGTTATAATGCAATTAATTTTTTAAATAAAGGGATTAATCCCAGCAAAAATATTTAAATATTGAGGAAAGTTAAATAGTGTATTAGTTTGCTAGTGCTGCCAAAACAAAATATCATGGACTGGTTGACCGAAACACACATTTATTTTCTCATGTTCTGGAAGCTGGAAATCCATATCAAGGTGCTGACAGGTTATTATCTTTGGCTTATTGACGGCCACCTTGCTGTGTCTTCCCATGGTCTTGCCTCTGTTGCACCTCTCCCTGGTAGCTCTCCGTTTTTTATAATGACACCTCTAAACTCATTTAACTTTAATTCCCTTTTTAAAGACCCCATCTCCAAACACAGTGGGATTGAGGGTTAGAGTTTCAGCATATGGATTGGGGAGAACACAGTTCTGCCCATAATAAACAGAAAAATGTATTTGTTTCAGGTATATTTTTATTTCTTTATTCAGATTTATATCATGCACAAGTGAAATATTTTCTACCTCTCTGTGTTTTAAAATATGCTTCAGAACTTTCCATCTGAAGACACTGTATCTGCTATAAGCTCTTTTATCATTTTTTAATAAATATGGTTAAAAAAACACATTTAAGTCACAAGTAATATGTGATAACTTACACTGAATGTAATTTCACAATATATTTGGTAGAGGGGCAAGAAATGAAAGAATGTGACATTTTAAATCCAATGTATCCTTTTGTTAAAGATGCTGTATATCACTTTTCATAACATAGTCTCTTGCCGAAAAAATAAATAGTTTTATCTTTGCCCTGGGTTCCACATATAAAAAAGGTTTGCTTAGGTATCTCCAAATGTGACTCATGCTATTATTTTGTGATGTCAATGATATGTGACATGTTAAATTGCATAACACTCAAAGCAAGTTTATCTTGACATTTATGAATAATGACATTTACAGAGAATAAAAAAATGAAATGGTTTATCGTTTTGTTTTTCTCAGATTTCAGAAATATTATTAGAGGCTTCTAAATCAATATAAAACTGGGAAACACAGACATTTAGATATTGAAAAGCTAAATGGATTTAGTATGCTTAAACTACCAAAACCTTTATTGCATCCCAGATTGTATTCAAACAAGAAATTGTGGCTTTTTAAGAAACATATAAGCAACAAATGCACAAATCGAGGACCCATAAAAGCTTTAATTTTTGATAATTTTCAACATATGTTCAGTAGCAGAGTCTGAGTTAGATGTCATCCAAACACAGCCATACCTAGTCGCTGGTTTCTCAAATTCTGTATTATGTTTCTTAGTTCATATGAAGAATGATGGTTTTTTAAAAAACTAAATGAAAGTGCACGAGTGAGCTAGTTTGTAAAAGAGAGAACTGATTTTCTCAGTAGTTCCTAGTTCTCTAGAAGTAAATTTGATCACTATGAAAATAATTCACTCTTGGGTAGATGCTTAAAATCAGCAGAACCTTAAATCTATAATAAATGGATTAAAAATAAATCAGTAAGAAATAAAATCTTAATGTAGCAGTTAATAGGCATACTGTAGAGTCATATCCACAAAACAGAGGAAAAGTAGATGTTTTTGATACTGTGCTAGTCAATGTTAACATACATCATTACATTATTTTCTATCTGCAACAACCTTTTAATGTATAATGTAGTATCCTTATTTTAATGATAAGACATCATGGTAAATGCGATTTTTAAATATCAGCTGTATAGCTTATGGGAAGGTGAATTGAGATTCAGACATATCGACTGAAAAGGCAGTGCATTTTATATTAATTTTAATATTTTTATGATTTATGCTGGGCACATTCAATAGCAATATGGCATAGCACATATACCATTGGGTATACCCAATGGGTATCATCATGTCTATTTCAGAGGATTTGACTGACTCTCTGGAAAGCATCACATTCCTAACCAGCAGCCCAATGCCGTCCCCAATTACAGTGGAAATTACACTCCCAGGACAAAGAAAACAGTGTGTGCAAAATGCAACAAAATATCAAATAAACATGTATATATCATGCACAAGTGAAAAAAAATATATATAGCCTTTCCTTGACTAAATAGCTTAGTGAAAGTGAAATTCTTGTTTAGCCTCTCTAAAGTATAATTAAAATCTCTAATTATTATTAATTATATATATAATGTATATATTATATTGTATATGTATATGTATAATTATATATATAATGTATATATTATATTGTATATGTATATGTATAATTATATATATAATGTATATAATTAATTATAATTATAATAATAATATACGTATAATTAAAATCTCTAATAATATCTCTAAAGTATAATTAAAAAGTTTGTAGGGAATACAACCTCTATTCCTATGATTTTTTTTTTCCTTTTCAAACACCTGTATCTCTTTCTTGTTCTACTACTCCTTTTGTAGCTAAAAAATGTATTTACCAGTATTAATAGTTACTTTAAAAATTAACCTTCTTGGTTTCTTGGTTTCTTCTTTCAAGTTCAGAAAACACAGTCTTTCTAAAGATTTAAATTCGAGCCTTTAAATCAAGCAGATGCTTTTGTGCTGGCTAAAGATCAGTATGAAAACAGTCATTGAGTTATTAGTCTTCATATGTAATAATTAGAGAACTGTGTATTTTAGAGAAGTGATACTTAATTATCCTGTTTTATTTTATATTTTACAATAAGATGAAGCTGAGTCCTGCCACTGTTCAATGGTAAATGTATAATAACCTTCCTGAGCAGTTAGGATCCTATTTAGCAAGTGCGCCAGACTTCATATGTTACGGATTTAAGAAATAGGCTTAAACTGGCTTTTGTGTTATGTCATTCTTTGGGAAATTACGACTCTTATGTAACTTAACTTATGTAACTTGCCGGTCTGGACAGGCAAGAAAAATTACATTTTCTTTTTTGTTAGGAGAATGATACTGAAGTTTTTAACAACATGAATGCAGCTTATGAGTTTGGAGAAGGTAAAATCACCAGGCAAGTGTTTCATAAAAAGCAGACACAATGCAGTCTTTGAGGAGACTGTTGTGAACGGAACGTGAATGGCTCTATGTTCCCAAGTTGCTGATTTGGAAGCATAAGGGGTTTAGATCACAAAAATGGCATTTTGAAACAAATTTGCCTTTATACTCTGGTCATAGCCTTGGGATATGAATCATTTTCCAAGGAACATTCCAAAATAAGGGAAGTTTTCAACACAAGATGGAAAACAAAATATACAATGAGTGGAATGATAGGAAGATGTGATGAAATCATTTCGTGGCTCATAGCATGTTTTATGGTTACTCTTTTCTATCTGTGTAAAAGATAAACATATAGATTGGAAAAAAATATGCCCCAATGTTGATGAACTCTGTGCTGCCTTAAGGAGAATGATGTAACAGAACTGATCATTGAGAAATGATGTAGCAAAAGCAAAAAGAATCAATCTCAAAGTGGGATAGTGTGTGGGTGGAAGGGTTCCCTCCTGAATTCTCTGAGTTGTGCTTTTCCCTGCTTTCAGTTACATCTTGTACTTTTTGTTCATCCTTATTAGTTGTCCTGTTTTCCTCCAAGTCAGGCCAGACTGCTGATATCAAACATAAGCAGAATAAGGTTCCATGACAGTGCAGTAAAGTGGAAAAATCAAAATTACATGGAGAAATACAATGAGGAACTAGAAAAATGTTTGGTGACTTATCTAGATTTACCTGTTGACTAGTTAATAGATTAGTTTAGAATACGTGGGCCTTATCTCTAATTCTTTTACCAACTAACTACTAGGAAAACTCCATAACCTCCACCGACCTCAACTTCTTCATCTGTAAATAGAGAAAGTTAAATTTAATGTCCCCGAGGTTCCACTTGGGGAAATATTTTATAAAGTTTGCAAATGACACTATGAACTGACTTTTTTTTTTTTTAAAGTGTGATCTAGGGGCGCCTGGGTGGCTCAGTGGGTTAAGCCTCTGCCTTCGGCTCAGGTCATGATCTCAGGGTCCTGGGATCGAGCCCCGCATCGGGATCTCTGCTGAGTGGGAAGCCTGCTTCCCCCTCTCACTCTGTCTGCCTCTCTGCCTGCTTGTGATCTCTGTCTGTCAAATAAATAAATAAAATCTTTTAAAAAAACACTCTCTTTTGAAATACTGGTACATTTATGAAGATGTCAACACCAACTACATGTTCATTAGTTGTTCCCCATGAAATAGCATTCAAATCCTTCAAGAAAACAGGTGTGAAAAACACTGGATACAGGACAATAAACTTGAATGTAATAAAAATAGAGAAGGTGTTTCATCATAAGCTCAGTCAGTGGTATATCTGAAAATATTCAAGGCAAGAACCATTGTCACACATTGTCCCCTTTGCTCAGTCCCCATATTGCCAAACTGTGCTTGTTCCTTTCTATATCCAATTCCTGCTCTGAGGTGGGGACCAGAAATTATCCTTGTCCTTAGGGTGCCTTCATATATGTGGGCTTTCAGCTACTTCCAGGATAGTGACCTTCAAGAGCACATTGATCTTACCCTAGGGAATGCATGAACCCCTTTTGCTACTAAGATTCTTTAATTATGATTATGCTTTGGTGTTATTTTTGGGTCACCCTGATCTGGGATAAAATATCAGATGACTTGTGATCTCTTAGGCACCACAATATCTAAGAAATCTGTGAAATTTGCTACACATTTTTCAAATTTTTCTTTTCTTCATTGCCATTGTGTTCCTTGCATTTCACCATTGTCTTTTTTATCCTAATGGTCACAATATACCACATATTCTCTTTACCTCTAATATACTCATATACACAAACGCACATGCATATATATTTTTATTAAATTTCTCATGTCTTAATTTTCTAAATCTGCTTGTAAGCTTTGAAGTCTCACTTCTGTGTTCATCCTCACAAGCATATAGTGAAACACCTCCATACAACTCACTGACAAAAGAATAGTCAGGATTTATTGAATCTCACCTTGTGTGAGGGTGTGTGCTAAGTGACTATCGCCAGTCGTCAGGCAAGTAAGGCTTTACTGAAATAAGTGGCTTCAAGTCAGGTGGCTAGGAAAGATCTGAACACCATCTGTTGGACTTCAGGCCAGTACATTTCACGGATTTGCAAATATAAACCTATCGCTTGATATCATTCTGCATTAATTCAAAGGATCAGAAATACGAAGACCATATTTTGTAATGTTTTTGTCTTGCTTTCCCTCAATCATTGTGATTGTGCACTTCAGGATTTATGCTTTGTACTATGTGTCGTGTATATGAATTTAATAAAAAATGCACAACCTAGCGTGTTAGCTATGTGAACGATTATCACAATGCACTGCATACCCGAGTGCTCTCTCTGCCTGCAGTGTCTAAGCATTAGTCAAACTGTGACCAAGATTTTCCTCCAATCAGGCACAAAATCTCTTTATTTGCCCTATCACACTCCTCTATTTTCTATTTGTGCTGGGAAAAGACAGATCAGAAGAGGACCTTGACTCCCAGTGTTTCAAATCTGCTAGGAAAGAAAAGATGAGGCTGTAGGTAGATGAGGGAATTAAAAACAAAACAAAACAAACAAACAAACAAAAAACAAACCCACAACAGAATAGTACACTAAGTGCTCTGGGGAAAGAGAGGTCCCTAAGGAAACACCCTCATCCCTCATGCCCTTGCCCTGGATATCTTAATTCTGAAGTGTTTGACCCTGCTGCTCTAATTCCCTCATCAATCTCCTGGCATATCCTATTCCTGGGTACAGAAGCTGTAGCAGAAGCTGCTCAGCAGGTGTTCCAGAATTGCTCGAGACAATATTTCCAGCCCCCCACTTAGAACTATTACCTCAATCATAAAGGCATCCTTGTTATCTCATTCCATCTATGAACAACCATCCTAAAATAAATATATAAATAAAATGCTAGGCTAAAATAAATTAACCTCAACTAGCAGAGTCTTTGGCAGGCAGCTTTAGTTTGACAAACTGTCTGGGAGTGTCTACCCAACCCTGATCTACCCACCCTGGTAGGATGGTACAAGTTTTGCCATGGGAAGTCTAGGAATCCGATGGGTGAGTGATCACCAGGAGCCTTCAATTGCACCAGTTTACATCATCCCACTCTAACAAGGGCATCAGCTTCCCCCAGTTATCTTCTGAACGTTTGTGTCATAGCAATGCTTAATTATCATTATGCTTTAAAACACACACCTTTTTAGCAAAACAATTTGTGTTGCAAAATATTACACCAGGGTCACCCTCAAATCTCATCTTGGTTAGTTCTAGTAGATCCTCTCTTCTGTATTCCTCCCATAGGGCCTGTCTCTACCTGTGTGTATGCCAGTTGTGCAGTTTACCAAAATATACTGAGATCTTATCTGACCTGAGTTTCTTTCCTTTGGAGAAAAGCTTTGTGGGAGCCAGGACTAGTTTCATTCATCCTTGTATTTTTAACGCACTAAGACCAATGCCTGTCACATGCTGGGTGTGCTAAAAAGCTTGAATGAACTACATTTGAATTTAGAAGGAATCATTGTATCTTAGTGGTATTACATACTCCTCTCAATTTTAAATGTTTGCTATGATTTTTAAATTATATTTCAAAAATCTGTGACAACTCTGCTCTTCAGGGATAAAAATTCTAGTGTAAATCCCCCAGGTCTACAATAAACAGCTGTGCTAAGGGGCAGATCACTGAGCCCACTGAATGAGCTGCTCCTTGAGCTTTGCTTACAAAGCTGCTTACCTTTGGTGCCCTCCTTGTGTTTCCACTCCACTTCTGATTGAGAGGTGCCAGCATGAACTATTCTCTCTTATTGATTCCCAGCAGTTAACAATTATGCTACATGGCTTGATTTTTTTTTTTTTCAGTCTTCTGTCCAGCTTATAAACTTCAGGACAGTACCTGCTGAAATTGACTGTTAGTGATAGCTTCATTCACAAGAAATAGGGAAAAATATACTGTTTTCTACCTCTGAAATTGTTTCTTTCTCACCTGATTTTTAATGTCATTGCTAATTTCATTCATTCCGGAAAAAAATATGAGCAACTGTAGTGAGTTTATGTTTTTGATAAACATTGCTTACTTCATATGAGAATTTTCAGTTAAATTATTATCATAGCTTTAAATAGAATCTTTGGATAAAATGATATTGGAAAAGATGCCCCCGCATCAAGATTCTGACCATCTATTGACAGTATAATCTGAGGCTGAGAAGAAAATAAAAAAAATAATAATAAGATAAAGAAAATATTTACCCTTTAATGTAGCAAATGCCTAACTAATTTTACTTCTATAGTTGTGCTACTTTATGTAGCAGAGAAATAATGCATTTATATTTCCATTTCATTTTGTAATTTAGAAATAGAGATATTGTAAGAGATTCTCAAAGGGTCCAGAGAAGCCTCCCGGACCCCTTCTAGATTTATTCTCCATCACTTCCCTACATCCCAATCCCAGCCAGAATTTCATCTGTATATGCTCACACTTTCTAAGACTCTCATGACTTTCAGATTTCCCTAATGTATGCTCCCTTTTCAGACTAGAGTTCCTACCAACCCAAAGGACTGAGGTAAATTCCACCTTCATCCCATCTACAGCATCAACTTTACTCATGCTTAAAATGGTGCATTTTCAGAGGCAACGATCTTTCTCATAATTAAAGTTACAAAAAGCTCTTTCTAAATGTTAGTGTTTCATGTATTGGGCAGATTGAAGGAATAGCACTCATTAAGACAAATGAATATAACTATTAAAATTGAACAGTATGGCTTGTGGAACATAAAAAAATACAAATTCATTTGTTTCCCATTTTCCTCTAAACATTATTTAGTGAAGGAAACACTTATCCTCTCTCAAATGAAATACCAGAAAGCCCTGTGAATTTACAGCTCAGTCCAAGATTAACAGGCATAATCTGTTTCTCCCTGTAGCATCTGAAGTTTTGGGAAATGAAGAGAGCAAGAGTGGTTCCAGCTCTCTCCTTAACTTCTTCGCCTCTTGCAAATGGCTGTTTCAAGCCGTACCAGGGTAAGGACAGGGAGAAGCGTGGTGAACGTCCAAGTGTTCCCTCTTACGTTTACTGTCGGCTCTTAAAAAAAAAAAAAAAGATAATTTAAAATTTTAAATTATTAATTTGTAATGCTTGCTTGAAGTATGTCTAATATTTGCTGATTAAAAAATAGTAGATTATTTCAAAGACTAATTGTGCCCACCATTTCAAAAAAGAAAAAATGAACAGTATATCTTTCCTTTTACATTTAGCAAATTTTCCCCTTATTTTACTGTTCACACCTTTACTGGAATAGGCAGCTTCATGGGATGCCATTTCAGTAATGACTTATTTCAGTCTATATACTTTCCAAGAACGTCACCAACTCTAAATAAGAAATACTCTGTGTCATCTGGAACTAATTTGGTACCTCCATATTCTGGGAGAACTTTATCTCCAGCTTCCGTACTAACTGGTTGTCTATCCCCACTTTCCTATAGAGCCCTATCCAGTAGCTACTACTGTTGCTTGCAGTACCTTTCCTTGAGATTTTTCTGGAAGCATAATGCTTCCTTTGGTTACAGTTTTGGCTTCATTCCTTTAAACTATAACTCGGTGAAAGAGGGGAAGAAACTTTCCAAACATCTGTCCTGCCATGACTCCAGCCGCCCCAGTTTGTACTCTGCCCTGGAGCTGCGGCCACCACAAGGAGACCCATGGTCCAACCTGTCTCGTGAAAGTTTTAAAAGGTGTTAGGACATGAAGTAATTTGTACAGAGTAAATGCAGTTCCCTGATGTTGATTGTAAAACATGTGAATTATAAAATCCAGTTTCTTTTTATTTTGCTGGCATTTCAAAGACACAGAAGACAGATTAATGAGTAATGAATTATGAATCTGTTCCTATAATTAAATAAGCTCCTCCTATCTTATTTTTCTTGACTACAAAATACATAATAATCCACAGAGCCATTTATTGCACCCAGAAAAATTGACATACACACACATCATCATCTACACATCTCTATATAGTTTATTTAAAACATCACATGTTGCATTTGTTTTTTTCCCCTAAATCTTACCAATGATAAGATTATACTTTTTTCTTATAATCTATAAAAAATTTGAAAGGGTTTGGTCCTTCAGCCTTAGAGACTTTTGCTCATTCATTCTGTGTCCTAGTAAAAGAAGTATAATTCTATATTCAAATAAGAATTCTGAGACCTCAAATAAAATTATAAAATTTCAATCTCAGCTTGATTTTTTTTTAACTTCATGATTTTCTCTACTTGTTTAATTCATTGGTTTACATTAGTAGTGTACTATACCATACTATGTGATCTAAGTACTCCTTCGTGCTGCTATTCACATTTCAAAATAAATTTACTGTAGAGGAGAGCTTAGCAAGGAATCTGAAGAGTGGTCAGGGAGAATAGAATGGGAGGAGTCAAGTGAAAACAAATCTGTGCATTTAGAAAATGGAGAGATTCTACCTCCTCCAAATTCTGCTAATGGCTTAAATGAGATGAAGACAGCAAATTTCCCATTGGATGTGGCAACTGGTAGAGTTGCAGGGGAGGATGGAGGTGGGGGAAGGTAAACGTGACTGGATCTAACAGGAGAAAATGGGGTAAAAGATGTGCACCAAGAGTAAAAGCAACTCCATCAAGACATACTGACATAGAACAGAGTACTGGAACACCGCTATGGAAGGAGATGTCAGGTCGAGGGAGGGTTTTTAGATAATAGGGAGATACAGCATCTTTATATGCTGATGTGAATGTTCTAACAAATGATAAAGGAAAAGATTGTGGCTCATTTCTGGAGTAATTTTTTTCATATAGATGATAATTAAAATCCATCGCAAAAGTACAGTACTTAGCCTTAAATATGCAGGGCAGTTATTCCATTTTAACAAGAGGAAAGACAAAGTATGTGGGTCTCAGGCAGAGTGGGAGATTTCATGAACCATTAAGATGAACCATTGGCAAGATGAACCATTCCCTTTGGTTGCTTCTTTGTCCCTGGTGAAATAAATCAAGGACATCATCTGTGAATATGAAAGGAAGTGACTGTGATGGAGAGTGTTTTGACTAGAGAAAATTAGTAGGCATGTTCACCCATGCTGAGAAATTCTGGTGATAAATTTATAGTGAGATAAGGTAGAATGGTTAACATCCAGTTTAAACTGCTCAAATACAGACATTGAGTAAGTGGAGGTAACTTTCAAGGTAAATGTGAGAGGGACAAGGAAGTTGAAAATGTATGCAAACGAAGGATTAATTTCAGAAGCCTTGGGTAAAGGGAGAACCGTGAAGATAGGAGGAAAGATATGGACAGTGAATAATTGGTAGGCCTGATGGACTGGAGGTCCTCACAGCAGAGAAGAATGTTTAGAACTTTGCTATTTGAAATAATTTTAGCACTGCATTTTAATTTTGTGTTGACTTTTTAAGGTATGACTGTTTGTATTAACTTTTTAATTAATTTTAAATTTTTAGTGATTGTTCTAGGGATGTATTACTCATTCTTAACTTACTGCAGTGCACTTAAAGTTTCTTTTTTTTTTAAGATTTTATTTATTTATTTGACAGAGATCACAAGTCAGAAGTCAGGCAGAGAGAGAGGAGGAAGCAGGCTCCCCGCTGAGCAGAGAGCCCAATGTGGGGCTCGATCCCAGGACCCTGGGATCATGACCTGAGCTGAAGGCAGAGGCTTTAACCCACTGAGCCACCCAGGCGCCCCTTAAAGTTTCTTTTATAATATTTTATGTGAAGTAGAAGAAACTCAGAATAGGTCCTGCTTTTCCACCCTTTAAGGGCATATATATATAACATAATGTGCATACATATGTATATATAAAACATTTAGTATAACTGTTGTGATATAGTCATAATATTTTCTTTAAATAATAATATAGCATTTAAACACATTAAGAGATAACATAAATATTTAGTAAAATATTTAACAAATATTTTCCTATGTTTGCCATTTCTCATGCCCTTTATTCCTTGCTACAAATCTGAGTTGCTATCTGATGTCAATACTGCTCATGCTAAACAATTTTTTTAATTGTTTCTTGAAGAACTGGTCGTATGGTGAGGAAGCTTTTCAATTTTTATCTCAAAATGGCATTTGTTTTACTTTTGAAAAATACTTCTTTCTGATAAAGTTTCTTTTCTTTTTAGAACTTGGCGTATATTATTCTATCTTCTGGTCTTCTTTATTTCTGATAAGAAGTCAGGTAGTTTAAATTATGATTCTACTACATATGATCAATCATTTTATCTCTTGCTGGTTATAGTATTTCCCTATTATGTTTTGTTTTTTAGTAATTTCATTTTTTTATGTCTAAGAGTTTTCTTTCTAGATACGTTTTTTATACTTTTGTTAGAAGCTTTATGGTTTCATCAAATTTGGGAAATTTTTACTCATTGATTCTTAAAATAATTTTGGAACTCTTATCTCTTTTCTGGACTTCTGTTGATAATGTCCCAATGTTCATGGAGGTTTTCCTCATTTTTCTTTTCAGTCTTCTATTTTTCTCCCTTTTCTGAAAATCAAATAATGTCCATTGATCTATCTTCACGTTCACCGAGCCTACTTTTTGCCATTATTTATCTGATCTTAAGCCCTTCCCAAGAATTTAACAGTTCAGATATTGTAAATATCAGTTTTAGAATGTTTATTTATTATTTTCTTTCCTATTACTCTGCTAAGATTCTCCATCTGTTTCACAATCATATTTTCTTTCTAACTGTTTAGGCAAAAAAAATAAATAACTCTAAGATTTTGTCCGCTAATTCCAATATCTAAATCATCCATTGAAAATAATCTATCTCAGGGCTCCTGTGTGCCTCAGTTGGTTAAGCGGCTGCCTTCAGTTTAGGTCATGAGCCCCACGTCGGGCTTCCTGCTCAGCCAGAAGCCTGCTTCTCTCTCTCCCATTCCCCCTACTTGTGTTCCCTCTCTCACTGTGTATCCTTCTCTCAAATAAATAAATAGAATCTTAAAAAAAAATAAATAAAATATATTTTAAAAAAAGAAAAGAAAAATATCTATCTCACTTCCAGAATTTATGGCATGTGAGAAATGCTAGAAAATACACAACTAATACTCCAAAAAGCATTCTGGAAAGCAGTATCCTAGGACAGTTGCTGATAAAGATCTATTTTACACTAGTGTTGAAGGGTTGCTGAATTGAGGGTTTGGATCAATAGAGAGGAGTAGGATTTTTGAAGATATATAAGGGAAGGGATTGGTTCTGATGGCGTGTGGAGAGAAATTTGAAGAATCGGGACTATTATATCTTCCTTTACTTGACTGTGGTTTTGTCCAGTATTTGTAATCTAGAAAACTTACTGCTATAATTCCCAATGACTAATGGACTTCATGACATGGAAATTACGGTCACACTGGCTGACTAAATAGCTAAAGTATTTGAATTCTTAAGCAACAAAGACCTTACTTAATGTTGATGTCTTTGCCCTTAGTAGGAAAGAATGGAGTACTTTGTAGGACAAGCATTGTTTTCAAATAAAACCAATGTAATTTGCTTTGAGAAAGTTATTTACTGACATATATAAATTAATGGCTTCAAAAGTACAATTCAGAACATGTTTTGTTGAGGAACACTAAATGACACTTTTTGATGTTTTAAATAGATAAATTTTAAGTCATTAGTTCACCTAATTTGGCTGTTGTCATTTTTCTTGGGAACTTTAAAATGTTGTCTTTAAAATAAAGAGGGAAAAGAGATTTATTTTTTCTTTCAAGCTCTGGTATAATAAAAACAAATTCATACATACGTACATGGAGTGCACACTTGATTTCTTTTCATGAGTAGCATTTTATTATAATTGAAATGCTAAATATATTGAATGACATACGGTCATAATTTTATAATGCAAATATAATATTATGAGATAGAATTTATGCTTGAGTTGATAGAACAACAGTTTGATGACTATATGTCAATCTTCACACATTACACACAAATATGTGTCTGGTTGTCAACTCTTAACGGGCAATGTATTGGTTGATGTAATACGTAAAAGACAAGTGAGCTGATTAGAGAAGATGCTGACTGGCAACAGGTGGGCAGGATATCTCGGTGTATCAGCTGGAATTTCATTCCAAAAGTATATAAGATATAGATTCTCTTTAGAAAAGAAGTGCAGAAAGATCAGGGAGCATACCCAAGAAAGTAATCCACTTTGAGTAATTTTTTTTTTAAGTGTAGAAAGATAGAAGGGAACATTTAATAGGAGTAACCATTCTTAATACTCCATATTGAAAGTTTAAGGTTTTGCTTATTGACATCCCTGATTCTTAGTTCAACTTATTTTAAATATAAACACACACACACACACACACGTAATTTTATGTTAACTCTACAAGTCCTGTTTATCTAAGCAAATAATCTAAAGAGATGCTGGCCCAAGGAGAACAAGGGCTGGCTGCACATAACTGGACACGTCTGTTAGCATTTACTTACTGAGTATCAGCCTGATGCACTAGGCATAGTTACTCATGTACGAAAAGCAATTAAAACACATGGGACCACACTAAATGTTATACAGGAGATCATGATGGGATGATGTGTTAGCAAGAGGTTTGATGGCTACATGAGGTCATGTGGTCAGGAAAGATCTCAGATATGACACATGTATAGAGTGTTAGGCTCAGTTCTTACCAAAATTTATTTAAAGACAGTGCCTTATTACTAATTGCTGAGGTTATCAAGACTTATCACTTCAGACATCGCTAAATTATCTTTCTCCAGTTCTGACATCTTCTGTTTGTGCATTACCATGAATTCTGACATTTGTTTAATTGCTTTTAACTGCTCTCCTCAGCCCTAGTCCAAAGCCCAAGACGTACTGTACCCTCTTCTTTGAATTCATGTTGGTTATACTTCGTCTCTGATTCTGTACACCACCACCTTGCTTATTTTCTCCCAGTTGGTTTTTCATATCTTATCTGTTACCATTTCTACCTTTATGCTGCAGCTCAGGATTCATGATCAGAATCTCTTGCCCTGAAGCTCGAATCTTTGAAAATGTAGGGTTCGTAAGTTAATAGTTTTTTGGTTTTTTGTTGTGTTTTGTTTTTTGATTTTTTTTTCCATATTGAATTCAGCCATAGATTTGTCTTTTATTCTGGGAGTTCTTTGTAGAACCTAAGTATTTTCCCATTCTTTGTAGAACCTAAGTATTTTCCCATTTTTACATGAGTCACACAACTACCTTCTGCAGTAAAATAAAGTATTTACAAGTGCTGTTTCTGTCATTCTGTTTTAGTGTTTGTCTTATAAAACTGATAATTTGGGCTCTGAATGAGAACATGCATTTTGCAGTCTCCTTTTAAAGTAGCTGCCTTCCTGAAAAAGTTCTCCTCGTTTAACAAAACTACTTAAATGTAACTTCCAATCTAACGCTGTCACTTACTTCCTTAGTAATACTGAGGTGATTCTTACTTTGTATTTGCATGGTGCTTTATAGCCAGTAATATCCGACTTCAGTTAGTTTGTTGTCATAATTGTCTGTTCACATGCCTGTCTCTTCCACTCTTCTGTGCCACCCTAAATAGAAGATTCTATTGCGTATTCATCCTTGCACCCCCTGCCTGCTGTTGCATGAAGTAAGAGAATCGAGACCATTATTCCTCTTCTCAAGGTTCACTTGAAAGTATATTCTGGGGTCGGGGGATGGGGAATGTTATTTACATATTTGTAGAGACATTTTAAGCAATAAATGGAAATTCAAATACTAAATCATGCCAATGTGTATGATTGAACTTTCATGACTATCTCTTTTTTCATTGGCGTGAAAATTTACAAAGATAATTTGAGTGTTCAAAGAGAAAGCCTATATACAATAGCAGAAAAACTATACAACATAGCTATAACAAGACAAACAAAACACAGTAAAGAAACCCAAAGAATGCAGAATAATTGGGCTTCTGGTTGTCAGTGTACCTTTACTAGCACGTAACAATCTAGTCTTTATTATAATAACACAAGAAACATAAGGTTGCAATAAAATAATCTTATGACATGTTTTGGGTACCCAAGATCATTTATTATTTGATTCCCACAATTGTTATTTTCTCGGAGGGACCTTAAAATTAATTACTCTGATTCAAATTTAAGGAATAAAAAATAAAAGAAATAAAATTTGCCCAACTACTATTAATTTTGTAAGTATTAATTATATGGGTCATGATTAATCGATACTGCTTTTAAACTTTATCATAGGAAAGATATCTAATGCCACACAAGATTTTACAGCAGTCAAGTAGTTTCTGAGTGTTCTGGGTAACAAAAGAGGAAGGTAGAGAAGTGGTCATTTTAACTTTTGGTTTTACCACCATACTTAAGGTTTATTAATGGTCTATCAAGATAGATATGATGCGGGACGCCTGGGTGGCTCAGTTGGCTAGGCGGCTGCCTTCGGCTCAGGTCATGATTCCAGTGTCCTGGGATCGAGTCCCATATCGGGCTCCTTGCTCGGCCTCCTTGCTCGGCAGGGAGCCTGCTTCTCCCTCTGCCTCTGCCTGCCTCTCTGCCTGCCTCTCTGCCTACTTGTGATCTCTCTCTCTCTCTCTGTCTCTCTCTTTCTGACAAATAACTAACTAAAAAAAAAAAAAAAAAAGGATAGATATGATGCACATTTACTACTTAACACCAAAAAGTGCATTATCAGAAACATAGTAAATACAAAAGAAGAAAATTTATTTTTAATAGAGGCAATAGTATTAGCTTTATGAAAGATATGCAGATAATAAGTAACTAGTATATATTTGCTTTCTTTTAAGCAGTTGATGTACTGCTATTTCTTCTTTCTAGTAATAAAACTCACTGTGTTAGCAATCGAGGGCATTATTAAAATCACAGTAATATTATGTAATGAACTGCATTAGTGTATAATATAACAGATTTTATGTATTTATATATGTGTGTATATGTTGATATAATTATTACTTTAAGAACATTTACAAGTTACAATTTACGGTCTCTCTATCGTCCTGGATGGCTTCAGTGTTTAAAAAATCTTACTGATTCTCCAAGCATTTAACCTTTAAATAACCAGCATTGATGAGAGAGGAATATACTGAAATTTTCTGCAAGAACCTGACTGAATGACATGGAGTCAGTAGATCTATAGGTGATCCATTAAAAGTCCAAGGCTTCTAATAGTTGGGAGCATAAACATAATTAGCTGTTAGAAAATCTTCTAAATTAGGGCAATATAGATTTTTTTTTCAAAACAGCAAAATCATAACCTGTAAAATGTATTTTGACTGATAAAATTTAAGTGCACATTTAGAATAATTCTCGTTTTCTTGTTATACAAAAAAAAAAAGGAAAGAAATTAAAAATGGTACAAAATAAGAATTAAGCCATAAAGCCATGAGAAGATGTGGGGGAACCTTAAATGCAAAGTACTAGTGAAAGAAGTCAATCTGAAAAGGCGATATATAGTATGACTCCAACTACATCTCCATTCTGGCAAAGACAAAATGATGGAGACAGTAAAAAGATGTTCCCGAGAATTAAGGGGTGGAAAGGGTGAATAGGTGGACCATCGAGGATATTTGGGGCAATAAAAATACTCTGTATGATGTTTTCATAGTGTAACACATCATTATACCTTTGTCCAGACCCACAGAATATGCAACACTGAATGAGCCCTTATGTAAACTATGGACTTTGAGTGATAATGGCATCAGTGTAGGTTCATCATTTGTAACAAATATACATACCACTCTTGTGGGGGAGTTTGATGCTGAAAGAGGCTGTGTGTGAATGGGGCAAGCTGTAGACGGGAACTCTCTCTACTTTCCATTCAATTTTGCTGTGAACATAATACTTCTCTAAAGGTAGGGGGGTGGGAATTTCCAGAACTGCGGAGTAAGAAGCTTTATTGTCCTTCTTCAGCTCTACCTCTGTGCTCTATTTGGGGAAGAAATGGCCCAGAAGATGGGTTCACATTCCCCCTCCCCAGCTTTTAGTATGAGACTACATTTTACTTATTGAGGACAGTCTGCCCACTTTTTTCATCCACCAAGTCCCATGAAGCAGACTTAAACCAGTCAAGCATGATTGAAAAGAGTGTGTTTCCATTTCTCCATTAACTCCACAAGAAAGACTTTAAACCAAAACGTTTTCTAGAGGTAAAGAAAGGTATTTCATAATTATACATATACATATATATGTATACATATACATATATGTGTGTGTGTGTATGTGTGTGTGTGTGTGTGTCAGTCGTCAAGAAGTTACACCTGTAAACAAACATGCATCTAAGGACAGTCTCAAATGCAGGAAGCAAAAACTGGCAGAACTGAAAAAAGAAATACATAATTCAGCAATGATCATTGGAAACATCAATACAGCACTTCCAATAATGAATAAGACAATGTGGCAGACGATTAACAAGGAAAAAACATTTTAACACTATAAACCATTAAGACGTAAAATTCATCCGTGGAATTCACCACTCAAAGCAGCAAAACTCTCCTTCACAAGTGCCAGTTGAACACTTTCCAATATCGACCAGATGCTAGAACTTAAAAGAAGTATAAATAAACTTAAAGAGATTGAAGTTTGCAAAATAGTTCCTCTGACCAAAATGGAAATAAATTAGAAAATTGTAGCAAAGGGATATTTGGAAAATTCACATATGTGTGGAAATTTATTGCACACCTCAATAACTAATAGACCAAAGAAGAAATCATAAGGAAAATAAGAAAATCTGAAGCAAATGTAGAGAAAACCACAGCATTCTAAAACTTATGGTATAAGGAGAATTTGCCTTGCAAGGAATTAATAGCTCTAAACATTATATTAAAAAAGAAGAAATTTCCTAAACCAATAACTTAACCTTCTAATTTAAGAAAATAGAGAAAGAAGAGCAAACTAAACTCAAAGGAAACAGAAGGAAGAAAATAATAAAGATTAGAGGAGAAATCAATGGAATAAAACAAGAAAAGCCATTGAAATAAATTAAATCATAAGTCACATCTTTATGAAAATCAACAAATTAACAATTCTAAGGTGTACTGTGCAAGAAAACAGATGAGACTCAAATTGCTAAAATCAGGAATAAAAGAAGTGACATCACTCTGGAATTTACAAAAATATAAAAGGATAATAAGTATGAACAACTTTGTGCCAGCAAAGCAAAACCAAACTGGAACAGCAAACATAAAAAATGAACCAAAACTTGGACATTTGAGCTGTACATGCAGGTTCTGTTCTCTGTTGCTCATTTCTAATAACTGCTGAGGGAAATTATATGTAAAACTACAATATTTGATACATGATAAATTCTACATCTATCTACAATGACCTGTTCTGCCATTCTGCTCCCTCTGTAGACTTATTATTGCCCAACACACATCTAGTTATTGCTAGATGAACTTTAAGTGGTTAATAAGGTAAATATATGATTTGTCACTGAAACCAGGGCATGTTTTGGGGTGTGAAAGTGGTTGCTGCCAAAAGCATGTGGATACTATGAATGTAATAATCACCATTCATTCCAAGCACATCTATCAGCAGTGAGTTTCAAGGCAACCTAACCATGTAATCATTGGTTAGCCAAGGTGATGGAAATGCTTATTTGGGTGGATTTCTGATGATAATACTTAATATTTTTGAATACCTTCTTCAGTAGGCATTGAACCAGCCAACCTCTCTCTTTTCAACTAGAGTAGATGACTGGAGCAAGTCTATGCACCATGTTGAATAAGCAAAAAATTATATTAATCCCGTATGAATCTAGAGAAATTTATGTACGCTCAAGCCCATAAGGCACTTAAATAGTCCTCTATTATGTCCTCTACTTGCAACAGATTCTGGATTCAGAATGTATCAAACTCGATAGTAAACAAAATAGACACAGACCTTTACATTTCAAAACTGGTGGAAGTAACAAAGTAATTTCTTAGCTTTCACTTCAAATAAAACTACCTTCTCTCTGCTAAATGCCAGGAATCTTCGAAATTCCTAGAAAAGTCCTAAGTTCTCTCAAGCCTGTGTAGAAAATGCTTAAAGCTCTTATGCTTTAAGAGATCATTTTTCACAGTCCTGAATCCCTCAGTAAGATGCTGTTTTCTTCAGATAAAAGCATGGGGTTTTTTTTTTTTCCTTAACAGTGTGTTCTTGACCTTAAAATTAACTTCCTTCAATAAAATTTTCTTTAACTGATTGTACTAAACAAGGCACAATGGAAACAGAAGAGGACCATGCATAGTCATATGTGGCTTATATTTCGTGTGAGACAGATACATGATAAATACAGCGTATCTTTTTCTTCTCATCTATGACCAATGCCTTTTCATCTCAGAAATCCTGACGTGTTTTAATACCTGGTTGTATCTTTCCAAACACACTTCTGAACTGAGCTGCAGCTGGAAATCTTTAAAGACAAAAACAAACACACAAAAACTTTCCTTAAAATTGGCAGGTGCCTATTTTTACTTTTAAATTTCTTTAAATTTATGAGAAAATTTTATCAACCCCTCATTTTCACGTTAGGTAGGATATCAATTGTGAAGGCATTTGTAAAAATACGCAAAATTATTGGCATTTGTAAAAGTATAGACATCTCTTTGCTCTTTGATATCATAGTTATCTTGTGATAACTTTTTATTGTTGGACTATATAAAGCGATAAGTCTACCTATCCAAATAAATCACTACTAAGTATTTCTTTATGGGGTGAATACGCTTAAATATTATTGTTTCAGAGACGAGGGGTCATACTACTTTTGGCTGAAGAATGTGCATTAATGACATGAGTGAAGAAAGATCAAATATCACGTTATGTTTAGCATTTCATTCCTTTATTCATTTCATTTTTCCTTTAAGCATTTCATTCCTTTATTGTGCATGTACCAGATCCTTGGGACACTTTTTTAGGCATATAAAAATATATAAAATATATATGAGTATATAAAGCCAACCACAGTAAATTATATTTTAATTAGAAAAAAACAACTAAATGTAGACATAGACACAGATACAAGTAAAGAGTTGCATTTATAAAAATAAGTTTGAGGATAGACATGAAAATATGGAAGCACATAGAGACAGAATGTAAAAAAGAAATACCATTATAGGTAATGATGATTATAGTGAGTAATAAGTCAGTCTGAGAGACTGGAGAAACATGGAAGCTAGTTCTGTTATTTTTGATAATTTTCCTTTTCATAGATTTTTTTCTTTATTATGAAGTTGTGTTGCCAAGGTGAATTACTAAAGAGAATCTCTAAAAATATTACAGAAGCTCAAAGAATAAATGAATCATTCATATACTCATTTTTCATTTTTTTCCAGATTGTGCAAAGGTGATATATCCCTGCTTTCTGAAAGTAGTGTGTCTATTTTGCCTTTATTATACTTTATATTTGCTTATGTCCTACTGCTCTGCCTGCTTCCAAGCCATAGGAACTTTTTGACCTTTACATTTCATTTGCTTTAAATCCTGTCTTACACCTAGTTTAGCATTGACCATATTTTATATTCAATAAATACCTGATGGATTCAATCAAAATGATTTTAATTAAATCCAAAATCCTCATTATTTTAAATGTTATGGAAAACAATTACAGTAAATTTGGAAATGCACATAGATAATTTTGTTTTTATTGGTTATGTAAAATACTACTTAACTGAAGTATGAAGGGAATTGTAAATTGAGAATTAATTTTAAGCAGCCATCACTTCAGATTAGTCCCCCAATTAATTTCTGAAAACATGGTGACAGATTAGGCAGTGCCATAGCCCTCCTATAACATAAGTGCAGAGGGGCACTGGGGGCGCTGAGCCCTTTAGGTGTCCGACTCTTGAGTTCAGCTCAGGTCATGATCTCAGGTTTGTAAGACTGAGCCCCACGTCCAGCTCCATGCTCGGCGGGAGTCTGCTTGAGAATCTTTTCCTGTCCCTCTGCTCCTCCCCCAACTCATGCTCTTTCTGTCTCTCAAATGAAAAAGTGAATGTTTTAAAAAGTAAGTGGAGAAGCGTATCCTTTGATGCTTGGTTACTAACTTGGGACGCGAAGCCTGGGTAGCTCCATCTACAGAGTATTGGGTTCTTAGGGATTGGCTGACACTACTGTGGTCAATCAGAGAAGTCAACAAAATGAAGAACCAAAGATTATCAGTGGCCATGATGTAGCGGAAATCAATGGAATCGAAAACAATGGAATCTTAAGTTGCTACTGTGTTTACTACTCAGGATTTAAAAGGTAGCGCACACTTCTTTAGAATAACATCTATCCTGCTAGTGGAGAAGTGGAATGTACACAAATTTAAAACCCATTTGTTACTGGAAGTCAACAGGCATGAATAACATCCATCAAAAGGAGAGATGCAGTATAAACCATAGTTGGCAGAAATAAATATCTGCACAGATTGTTAGTGTTTGTTATTAAATATGTTAGCAATATTATTTAATTTGCTTAACATTTATATTTAATATATTTTAGAACACCAAATATAAACAGAAATGTTAACTGAAAATGTATATGTTAAATATTTTTTTGAAAATGAGTTGCTTATAAAGTGTGTCTTGGCTAGAAAAAGAAAGAAAAAGTATACCGTTAAATGGATATCAATATTTTAGGAAATCATGGAAAGAGATAAGAAATGCCTCCACTTTTTCTTTTCAAAAATTGATCATACTTTTCCTAGACTTAAAATTATATTTTAATGTTGCTTTTACTTTGAGAACTATGACAATACCATTGATTTGACATCTTCCTCAAGAAGTTCAACTTTATCCCGTAAGTGGAGGCCGTGATAAGAAAAATGATCCCATAGCAATTTAAAATTGGTGAGTTTGGGAAGGGAAGGAAAGGGAAGGGGAAACAAAGGACTGCAAATGGGAAGGTAAAGGAGTTGAGACAGCGGAACATACCAGCTGATCACCTTCACTTCTAATCTTATTACAGATTTTTGCTTCGAAGACGAAAATCCTAATGAAACAAGAAGCAAGCAAAAAAATGAAAACAAAAACCACACATTTCTCATTTGACTAACAGAAATTGAGCATTCCTTTAGAAAGTTTGTGAGTTGCCACCAGATCTAAAGGCAAAATTTCTGCGAAGGGATGCATAAGTTACAAATGTGACTTAATCATCATTTTCCTATGAATGAGTGGCTAATGCATCATTTATAACTTTTGAAATATGTCATACATATGAATACCTGTGTAATGGGACTGTACGACAATATAAATGATTCTAGAGAAGAATCGTTAAGGTGCACAGTAGACTTTATTATCTGTTACTGATCTACATATCACACTATTTAAATCGTTTGCTTAATAGTACTGTTTGTGAACATGAAACAGAAGACAGATTTGCAGTAAAGAAAAAACAAATCTGTAATACTGAAACCAGTATGTTGGGGGAAAGTTACACTTTCTCAGTATAGATAGAAATTAAAGCATTCATCTAGGATGATCTCTCTATCTAAGGCAGATCCCCCACTTGAGGAAGTAACCCAGTGTCAACAAGTAATCCTAAATCACAATTGTTGTCATATACATACTGAATATTTCACAGGAATTGTGTAAGATAATTTGATATACAGCAACATTATTTCCAATTAATATCTGAAATTGAATGTGATATGTGAAAGAGAAATACTCCTCAGCTTAGAAATGATAACTATTTTCCTGGTTGAAAATTTATGCAAACCATCTAGCTTGTCTGACATGAGATAAATGCATACTCAATGTTAGTCCCGTCCCTTTACTTGCTAAATTTAGCGTCTATCTCAAGCTTCATGGTATTTGTGTCCTGCAGTCTTAAGCCCTTATGCTCTATTCACACAGTCCAAAACACTGAGCTTCTTGCATCCTTTCATTTGTGTATTTATTACAGAAATTATGAAACAGTCATGTTTCTGAGATCATGCAAGTCTCAGAATGTAAAATGAACTACCTCTTTGTCTTTAACTCTCATGATCTGATAAAAATCTGAGGGAGTTTATTGTTTTTGGATCTTATTTATACATCTATTATTTATTATTATTATGACTTTATTACTTAAGAAGGAGAAGCTGTAATATGTTGAAATTAGGGAAGCAGGAGGTGAATAGGTGTATTGAGGAGAGGAATGGACTTTTGCAGTGGTATTTATAAGTAGTGAGAGGGCACTAAACATGAAGAAGAATTATACCTAGCAATGTAGAGCCAACTAGAATGAATAAAAAAAAAATAATTTCTTGAATCTAGTAATTTGCATTTTTTAGCTTACAGTGTCAGATTTGTATGAAATCTATTAGTTTATATGTGATTCTTAAATATGGGAATTATATCAGAATGAGGTATGTTGATTTTCAAGTGATTTTCACCAGGCAGGGTTAGCCAACATTGGATAAATTATAATTTTCATTAGGACAGAAACTCCACACACGGCCAAAACACTCTTAGCACTGTTTTATGACAAGGAATACCAAGTACCTGCAAATGAACTCTCTCGCCCAAATCTGGCATCTAAGCCTTATTGGTCTGCTGTGTGCTTCCTCTAAATTTCAGCCCCCAACTTAGAACATCATTTCATTTGCCTTGTTTCATGGCTCTAAGAAACACATTGCCAAGATTTATACTTTTCTGCTTTGTTTAGTTTGAATTTCTGCTTTAGCAGTCTCCAGTGTCTTGGAAAAGTTCAAATTACTTCATATACCAATTGTTGGTGTTGTTAAGGTTTTGGTTGGAATTATCCTTTCCAATTCCATTTTGCCCATAAACTTTGTAGCCTGAACAACACAGGCTACGTCTGAATTGGAAACAGCAGTAACTCAATCAATGTCTTTGGGCTCTTTTGATTCACACTCAAATATGATTTAGAAGTATCTGCAACTTGTTCTCATGCAGGGAGCTTATAACAAAAACCTGAGTGACTCAGGAGAGATCATTAACATTTTTGTTTCCTTATCTTATCTTATCAGAATAAGTCCAGGCACAGTGGTGTGGCCTAAGCCATTTGAGAGACAATTACTTCTATGGTCATTAATTGAAACTACTCAGGACTGAAAGGCATGAAGTAATGTTGAAACCTGAAGAATGCATAGTCTTAGGTGATGCTAGAGAAATACTCTAATACAAAAGGTGGTGCCCAGTTTCCAAATGAAATGGAATTGCTTTGTACAGGAATGGACTTAGGACAAAGGCGATGAGGTTCCCACTGTGTTCTTGAGCAGGCTGCTGATTTTGGAAGTACCTGAGTTGCTGTTGGATTCTGTTCCACAGTGGATTTTAGTTCTCAATTTTTCAGTCCGAGAGATTGTTTTCAGGAATTTATTTAGCAGCAGAAGTGAAAGTATCTTTAAGGCTGAATTTTTAAAAATACATATAAATATGTATTTAAACCCCACAGATTTGCCATTATAACATATTGTTCTTCATTGGAATTTGGAAATATCCTTTGTCTAAAGACATCTTCTCTTTAATCAGCTTTTATAATTTGCATTTAACCCTCAATTTTGTCCTTTACTACGGCTTACTATTGCATTTCTTTTCAGCTTATTAACAAAAATAAGATACCGGGGGAGAAAAGACAGAAGTTTATCTCCCAACGGACCTTATAATACTTGAAAAATTTTATTCCATCTCCAGTATGCTCATGGGCTCATCATAGCCATATCCTGTCCGACGGGTCACCACTCTCCACTCTCCAAAGTAGCTCATCCATAAATTGTTCTATATGAAATTTAGGGATTGCAAATAAGTAAGAGATAAAACTATCTATTAATTTAATTATTCATTAGACCTGTCCTGTTAGATGTTGGGAATACTGAGAGGTTAAAGAAAAGAAACAAAACACACATTGCCAACCTAACTGTTACAAACATACTATGAATTGTGGACATTATGATTAGTTTCACCTACTTGAGTAATCTGGCATTCTGAGACATGCAAACACTGATAAATGAGCCATTTATTTTCCTCAGAATGCAACATGCATACTGACAAGAGTATGTGCCATTATTCACCCTTTTATTTTTTTTTTAATTTTCTTTGCTCACAAAATATCAAAGGAGAGATGAGAGCTTGACTAAAAATTCATTTTTTCTTTTGAAGGAATAAGACAAAGTCAATAGAACTATTATAATAATTAATGTAATTACAAATCTAACTGCTTTGATGTAGTTGGGTAGAGCAACAGTGTCTGTAAGAATGTTAAAAAGTTTTATACGATGATCATAGGCCAACACATACTGCTACCTGGAAAAGAGAGATGTATTTGGGAGAGAAAGAGATTCTTCAACTATTAGACTAATTGTTTCAGCTGAGCAAACTCCAGCAAAATTTAATGGGACAAATCAATATATTTATTTTCCAATTTAACGCTTTTTTTAGTTGATGATTTACCAGCAAAAGAAATACATGTCTTTTGTTATGATGCATTTGGCATAGTAAATCTCCAGATATAGTTTAACTTGGAAATCATCTTTTTCTAAGACATAGGTCTCAGAGCATTAGCTACCAGAGAGACATTTCCATCAGACTCTTTCTGATTCATTTATATGAAAACTGTTCACAGCACCCAGGGACCTCGTCTATATGTCTGGGTTCTATTTTTATGAGCTATAAAAATTTTGCATCAAACATGCATCTTTAAAGCATCTCAAATTTGTCCAGTCATTCACTGCTCTTTTATTATAATATGTATGATATACTTCAGGGAAATCTGATAAAATAGCAAAGAACATTTTAATGAATGGTCCAAAATATTATGTTTATATTACACAGAGTTGCTAGAAGACAAGTAAAACTTCTGGTTAGTGCCTATCAACAATTTAGTGATTTGTGTGAAATTATATTCTTATTTTCTTATACATGGTAAGGCAACAAAACCCCATTAATGTGGGTTATATTACCTTGTTACTCAAACTAATCTGAAGCTTACTTTCTGGACTTGTGTTTAAAAATAAAATTGGGAATCTAAATTCTGGAAATACTGATTTGAAAAATAAAAGAATATGTATTTCTTGCACATCTCTTTCTGTTTACTATTTTTTAAAGATGTGAGGTTAAAGATCAAAAGCAGCAAATGATATTCTTTTAATACTAGCTTTACTGAGTTCTACTCTAAACAATGCGTAATTCTATTTGAAGTGTACAATTCATAGTTTTTGTATTGGGGGTTTTTTTGGTAATTCACAGAGATGTGCAACTATCACCAAAATCAAAGTTCAGAGTATTTCTGTCTGCCTGAAAAGAAGCTCTGTACCCATTACAGTAATTCCCCATTTCCTCTAGATTCCCAGATCCAGTCCTGGGCAACTAGTAATCTCTGTAGTTCTGCCTAGTCAGAACATTTTCTATAAATGGAACCATACAATAAGTGGCCTTTGTGACTTTCTTCTCTCATTAAGCATAATGAATGTTCTTTATCATTTCTCCATGTTGTGTTTCATTCATTTGTATTGCTGATTCATATTTCATTGTAATGAACCTATCAATTTTATTTATCCATTCTTCAGTTGACTATTATGAAATATACTGGATCATCATGCCTCTAAAATTTGTGTGTGTATGTGTGTGGATGCGTCTCTTCTTTTCTCTTGGAGGTACACCTCAATGTGGAATTGCTAGGTCATATGGTAATGCCGTTTTTAAAAGAATTCATTTTTGAGAAACTGATTGTTTTCCAAAGCAGCTGTACCATTTTACATTCTCCCAATAATGTAGAAGTGTCCCTATTTCTCCATGGCCTTCACCACACTTGCTCTTGGCTGTCTTCTCATTAATACCGTTGTGTGCTGCAGTATGTCACTGTGGTTTTGATTTGTGTGTCTGTAATGACTGATAATGTTGAGTATTCTTTAATGTGCTTGCACACCATTCACAGATTCTGTTTGGAGAAATGTCTATTCAAATTATTTGCCAATTTGTTTGAATTCGTATTTGTCTTTGCTATTGAGCTGTTTTGTTTTTGTTTTTTGGTTTTTGTCTTCCAGAAACAAGTTGCTTTTCGAATTTATGATTTGCTGGTATTTTCATCATTCTGTAGATTGTCTTTTTATTTTCTTGATGGTAACTTTTGAAACACAAAGTTGTGGGCTTTGATGTAGTCCAGTGAATCTACTTTTTTTTTGTTTCTGTGCTTTTGTTGCTGTAAAAAAGAATTACTTAACTTCAAATCACAAGGATTTATTCCTGAATTTCTTTCTGTTTTATAGTTTTATCTCTTACATTTAGATCTTTTATCCATTTTGAATAAATTTTTGTAATTTTAGTTGGGAGTCTCTCTTTTTTCTTTCACACGTGGATATCCAGTTGTCTCAGTATCATTTCTTCAAAACTGTTTTCCCCCACAATGAAGTGTTCAGCATGCTTGCCAAAAATTAGCTGGCCAGCCGTATGTGTAAGGATTTGTTTGTGGACTCTGAATTTTTTTGCATAACTTTAGTAAATTTAGAAATAGAGAAGTTTGAGTCCTCCAACTATGTCCTTTTCAGGAATGTTTTAGTTCTCTGGGTCTTTGCATTTCCCTGTGAATTTTAGGATCAGCTTATATTTCTGAAAACAAACAAAACAGCTGGGATTTTGATAGGAATTATATTCAATTTGTAGAGCAATTACCATCTTAACAATATTAAATCTTTCCATCTTGATTATGGGTGACTTTCCATTTACTTAGGTTTTCTGTAATATCTTGCAAGAATGACATAGTTTTCAGCAGATAATTATTTTTTTAAATTTATATTCAAGTATTTTACTATTTTTTATGTCATTTTTCATGAGGATTTTATAAATCCGTTTTTTGGAATATTTATTGTTAAGGTAGCAATGAACAATGTGAAGCATGAGAAATGCTTTCACAATTGCCCCATATTTATCTCTCTCTCCAGTGGTTGGAGCCTAACACATACAGCCGTCCAGACCCCCAGAGTTGTCTGTGTTCAAAGAAGGGGAGGTCTTTGCTGACTCTTTTTCTGGTTTTCTGTATTAAACTTCTAGGTGCTAGCTTTAGCATATACCATAGGCTACCAGTCTCTCTTAATTGCTCTATAGTGATCTCCACTGCTGTTAGCAACATGCAGGCAAGGAATTCTTAATGCTCTGTTGCAAATAGTCCCATCAGGCAGAGCTGCAAATGTCTTGGTCCTCCCATTCAGCCTTTGCCCCAGCTGCAGAAGGTAGGGTGTGTTCAGTCCTGTGCTAACCTTGGACTGCCCTCCCTGCCTGTGCCGACCTGTATGTGAAGGCTGGGTGTGTTTGCTGTGTGCCGTTAGGACAATTTCCAGAGCTTTTAAATGACTGATTTTTTAACTTGTTATACTGAAGAAAGTATCTACTAGGCTTCTTACTCTATCATTTCAAGGGTACCACTGTTTCCCCTACTCTTCTCTAGGCCTCATTTAGATAAACTCTGATACACTGACAAAATTGTCAAAGCAGATTTCACACCCACATTTCAGTTGGGATGATTTTCACACAGCAGCCACAGAGAGCAGAACTCTGTAAGACGTTTTAAAAGAGGCAGAACTTCGGAGACAGTAAAAAGTCAGCTGTCCCCAGGGGTTAGGAGAGAAGGAGGTGAAAAGGCAGCACACAGAGGATTTTTAGGGCAGTGAAACTACTCCATATGATATAATACTGATGGATACAGGTTGTTATGAATTTATCCAAACCCACAGATTGTACAACACCAAAAGTGAACCCTAATTTAAACTCTGGTGATAATGTGTCGGTGTAGATTCATCAGTTGTAATAAATGCCTCGTTCTGGTGGAGATCTTGATCCTGGGTGAGGCTGTGCATGTGTGGAAGAAGAGGGTATATAGGAAATCCATGTACCTTTCTCTCAGTTTTACTGTAAACCACTAACTGCTCTAAAATATTTTTTAAAGCCTGTGTCTTCATAAAGAATCATAGACAAATATTCGTAGCAACTTTATATGTGGTAACCAAAGTGGAGACAATGCAAGTATCTGTCAGTAGGTGAATGGCTAAACAATTCATAAAATGGAGTACCATGGGGCAGAATGAACTACTGATGTACGCAACCACATGTATGTATCTCAAATAATTATTCTGAGTGAAAGAAGCTGATTATCCCCTACTTTCCCACCCTAAATAAGTCAAACATGCTTTCATTTATGTAAAATCCAAAAAATGTAGAATAACCTGCAGTGAGAGGAAACATATTAGTGATTGAGCTGGCAGCTAAGGAGGTGCTGAGAGTGATTACATTCAGGGCATGGGGGAGCTTGGGAATGAATGATATGCTCTTCTCGATTTTTTGTGTGTTTATGGGTGTGTGTAAATACAGATAGAGCCATATACATGAGTATAATATACACTTTAAATAATAGAGTTTATTGCATGTCAGTTATACCTTGGTTAAAAATAGAACAACAGCAAAAAAGCAGGGGGACATGGAATATTTCATTAATGTTCTATGAAATAATGTTCTCCTAAATTCTGAGTTCCCTCTGCCTAGCAAGAAGGTATGGAATTAACCAAATGCCTCTTTTTTTGGCTCCCAAAACAGAAGCGGAACTATCCTCTGGTTGCATGACCTTGAAATAAATTTGCTATAATCTGTGCAGTGTGGGGCCCTAGAGTTCTCTTGATTTTGCATAGGTCAGCCAGATGACACAGATGAAGGTTAGGAAATGACAGGAACTTAGGAAGGTATCATCACTGCAAACTGAGCATTGATTCTCAAAGCAGAGAAATCTAAAAGGTGGGAATGCGCCTTTGGTTTTTTACATCTTCCAACCATGTTCATGCATATGAGAAATCTGTAACTTGGACAAGCTCATTATTTTAATCAGTATCACAGCAGTACTTAGAAAGACTTGTTAGTATAGCACACTTCCTGTCCTGGGTCACAGGTCCCTATTCACACATATGAGGGTATTGAGAGAATGACTCTCATCAATTTCATGCTATCATTGACAGTGTCAACTGCCAGCCACCATGCCCTTCTATAAACAAGAACTGTATTTGTTTCCATCAATGAAAAGGAATTGATGGTGTTGAGTTACATTGGGAAATAGAAGGGATTTGAAGTCAAAAAGTGCCCTGAAAAAAGTAGTGAAGAACAAATGAAGGGATAGTTGGAGTTATCAATACTATGTCCAGAAGATAAATGAATGCTTCATTGATGGGTCTGACCAAGACCCCTGAAGGGCAGATGATCAAGTCGAACCATTCCATGTTCTGAAATCTTCTGAAAATTCTCTTTAATTTTCTGGGCCTTGACCTGATCCATCAGACTTTGGAAGTTACAGATGGCCCTGCCAAGTAGAAATCTATAGACAGTGGCACAGCCCTAGATGTTACTTGGGGGAAAAAAAAAAAAAGAAAAGAAAAAAAATCACTACTCCCTGAAGGACAAGCATTTGATGAAGAACTTTGACTGGTTTTATGAAGTGGAACATGGCCATCATAGACCCAGCCTTCCTCCCTCTTTTGCTTGGTGATAATCCTGGGAGAGGCATCAAGGTCTTGGGAAGAATTTGCTTACATACCAGGAATCCTGCAGTACAGGGGTCATGTGCTCACCTTAAAACTCCTGAAAAGGCATTGCAAGACTGTGGCTTTAACAATTATTGGGCACTCAGTGAAATTTTATATAAAAATGGAACACCTGTGTGGCTCAGTTGGTTAAATGACTGCCTTCGGCTTAGGTCATGATCCAGGAGTCCCAGGACCGAGTCCCACATCAGGCTCCCAGACAGTGGGGAGTCTGCTTCTCCTGATGACTCTCCCCACTTGCATGCTCTCTCTCTCATTTTCTCCCTCTCAAAAAAATAAATAAAATCTTTAAAAAATAAAAAAATAAAAAATGAAAATGTATTCAGAATCAGTGTTCTAAAAGTATATGTATTTTTCCATATTTGGAAAATTGAATGAAACAGGAAGAAATGTCTAATTACATAACTACTAGCTGCAGAAACCTGTCACCTTCTCTGAGCTTCTAGTTATTACCATTATACTGATAATACATAATAACATGAGATTTTTAAAAGTGTAATGGGGGAATTCTCACAAATTAGCTCTTGACTCAAGAGTATTTCAATTGTATTTCCCATACACTCAAAGTGAAGTAATTGCTTGTTTCAATAACATGATTTAGTAATGTCTTACGATTTTTTTATTGAATTGTTCTGATAAAATTAAATACCAGTCAGATCTTCCTCGTTAGTTATAGGTCTAAATTTCTTGGCAACTTAAAGAATTAAAATTATATAATGCTTTCCTTAAAAGCCTTCAAAATCTAATTTGTAATCTGTAGACACATTTGTAGAGTGTGTGAATCAGTGATACATGTGCAATTGTTGTACATAGTTATGCAGTAAAATAAAATAAAAATCAACACATTGTATTTCATCATCAGATATAGATTTCAATATATAAATTTTAACACCTACTACAAATCAATAAATTCTACATGTAATTGATGTAGATAAAATCTAATTAAATTGTTTTAACTGGACAAGATAAACATGTAATGAGAAAATGTTATGTGGAATATTTGAAAAATTAATGGAAATATCTAATGATGTTTCCACCTTAAAATATTATTTTTTAAAGATTTTATTTATTTATTTGAGAGAGTGAGCACACAGAGGAAGAGAGAGAGAGAGAGAGAGAGAGAAGCAAACTAAGCAGACAGCCTGACACGGGGCTGGATCCTAAGACCCTGAGATCATGACCTGAGCTGAAGGCAGACACTTAACCACTGAGCCACTCAGGTGCCCCTAAACATGATTTTTTTTTTTTCCTCTAAATAACTGGAGGTTATTCTGGGAGAATTTATTCCTATTCTGGGAGAATTTTTGTTTTCATTTTATTTGTGGATTATGTAAAGAACATATAAAAGGATATAAGGGGAATTCTCCATCTTCTTGCTGTCCTAAACCCAACTTGTCAAGCATTTAACAGATAAAAATAACAATAGAAGGAGACCAAATTATCCTTTAAAACTACAAACAGACTCTGGGAAGACAATGCAGAGCAGTCAAAGCCTCAACTACTCAATCACTGTGTACATATCTCAGTGCTGTCCAATACTCATGAGATCCACAGTAATTGTAGTACCCAGACTATTTATCATTCTGTACAGAAATCACTGTCTATTAAGTCAACAAATTGGCCATGCTATGTTTAAATGAATGAATGAATGAATGAATGAATGAATGAATCAGTAAATAAATAAATCAGTAAATAAATAAAAAACAAAAATTATTGGTAGGGCATCAATCTCATCTTTTTTTTCCTTCTGCCTCTTGTGTCATGAGGCTTCTGTTTAAGTATGGGTATAGTATCAGTTTGTAGATTCCTACATGTAAATCTAAAAACAGCATTTAAATAGCCCCTGGGTGGCCCATGGAACTTCTACTAATTAAGTATAGATAATCATAGTGTTTGAGTAGAGGAAATAGCTAATTTGTTATTTAATATTAAATTAATTTACATTCTATTACATAGAATATATATAGGAAAGGAGAGCTTGTGATCATAAATGATGAATATACATGTATGGGTTTATATGTGCATATTGATGTATATTAACATAGATCAGTGTAAGTTATATACATAAAATCAATACTGAAAAACTGAAGTTCTCAGAATATGTTCCTTCTGTTCACTGAGAAAAACCTACTCACATGGTTTAAAATATTCAAATACACTCTCAATGACTATGAATATATTTTGCTTTACATATTTTTAAAATAAATCACAAAATCCTTTTATGCAACAATATCCCATTCTAATTCACCATTTAGTGACTCAGAGCTGTGTTTTGAATACTCAATACTACAAAATTCCAGATAAAACCTACCATAGTCAGTGAGTGAATTACTCAGAAATTTAGCTTCTGTTTTTTATATGAGCAATATTGCTTGCTCCTTTTCTGTGTGTAACTCTTTGGAAGAGTTAGGGTTGTTGGTTTTGTTTTGTTTTTTCCCTTAATAAACAAGAATATTTTAAAGGATGGTGAATTTTAGTTATGAAGAGGAAAAACCAAATATTAAAAGAGTATAGCTACTCACAGTGAGATTTTTAGGCATGAAAAAGCCAAGAGGTATTTTGAAAAACAGCTGATATGTGTGTTATAAAGAAAATGGGAATAAGTAAATAGGAGAAAGGCTTATGAAATGATGATTGTGGCCTGCAGAAATACTCTGTGGCATTCTAAGGGCATGAGTTAAATTATTGGTTTTTACAATATTTCTGATGATTGATTGTCTTCTTTCTTGATAAAACAAACAAAACCTGATTTTATATATATTATATTATATATATTATATACATATTATATGTTATATATTATATTATAGATATATATTTAGATTTTTGATAGTGGGATTCCACTCAGTGTGTCAGGTTTCATATTATAATAAGGTGAAAATTTAGTGGGAAGCCATCCATACAACTGCAAGCCTCTGATCGAGTACGTCTTCTCCTCAATTACACTCACCACGGGCTCTACTTTAAGTCTGCAAAGCAAGTGTCACAAATCTCTTTCTATGGCTGCATTGTTTTGAGCCTTCGTTCCTGTGTTCCCACTGATGACTGCGCTGCCTGAGAACAGGAAGTCCTCCTCTGCTGCAGCTTGGAATTGCTCTCATTTGTTCTGGTAATGGGCACCAGATGTCAGAGTACAAAAGGAAGCTGGACCAGGCAGAAAGATTGCTGCTCTGACCTTCTATTGAATTCCAGAGCTCCTGCCCTTTTTTGTCTTCTGTGAAAAGCAAATATTCACCAACAGATTGGACGACATGCGACAAGCAGTCTCCCTCCCGCGGAAGCCGCCACAGCAGAAGAAACATGGCTGCTTGGCGCTGCCCTGGAAGGGCGCCATCTGCCACAGTTCAAGCTAGCCTCTTTGTTTGTTTGTTTGTTTGTTTGTTTGTTTTTTTGTCTGGGGGGGGTGGGGAAGCAGAAAAAAGAGAAAGGAGGGAAGAAAAGAACCCATAACCCCCACATCCACAGAGACTTCCCTTATGTTACAGCGTCTACTTCTTCAAAATTGCATTCACTCAGCTGGGTCTTTGGCATCTCCTTTTTAGTAAAGACGAGAAATGGGTCTGAGGTTTTGTTTTCCTTTGCCTTTTTTATTCAATAACTACAGTGTTAATTTTTTTTTTCTGCTCATATAATGCATATGTAATTTATTGCATTTGTCACCCTGTTTGTCTTGGTAGAATGGTTTAAATCCGGAAAAGTCTCTACAGAGTAAATCAAAGTGAATATAGTCAGATGCCTGCTGCTGTTGATAAGAGTACAAAGTGGCGATAAAGTCGATCAGCTAGTACGGGATTTACATGTCTGAGCATTTAAATCTCATTTTTGTTAACTGATTTTCTACAGGTTCCCAGGGTTCCATGCTATTCATTTTCTATTTGTAATGAACTTTATATTCTAAAATACCAATTGGTTTGTGTGTGTGTGTGTGTGTGTGTGTGTGTGTGTGTGTGTAAAAGGGAAATTTCTGATTCCAAGTAGTGTTCCTACAGCAGACATTTTTGTTTTCTTTTATCAAGGTATGGTTGGAGGAAACAAATGCCATCCTTTATTGGAGGGGAAAAAAGACATTTTGTTATTCTCAGGAAAAATAGATAATAATAGAAAAAGGGAACTACCATTGGCTCTGTTTATTGACCCTTTGTCATCCAAGCAGTATCTAATAAAGTTTGAAATTTCAAATAAAGATCCAGAAATTATTTTAAAAAATTTAGTTATCCATTATTTTCTTAACAATGATAACAATGAAGGAATTTAAGTTTGACAGGAAATTTGAGGCTTATGCAAAGTTGCTGTCCATATAAAATACTGTACACTTTCTTTAATTAGGCTTGTCACAGTTGCTGTTTTCCTCTTTAATTTTCCCCCCAAAATGTCAGAAGATTCAAGTATATTTTACTTTTTCCTGAGGTTTTTAATAATTTTATAATGTGATTTTTTTTCCTCTAGTAATTTGTTCTATTTAGAATGACTCTAAGAATAACAAATATTCTCCAAATAAAGATACTAAAAGCCTCTGGAAAACACAATTATCCCTGTTGGTTTCCCTAATACTATTCATTGACAATGTAAATGTTGTAAAATAGTAAGTCTTAAGTTCCTCATTCAGTGTACACCCCATGACATCCAGCAGCATCTGCTGGAGTTTGGTTGACACTAGCCCCATAAAAAGACGAATCCATGTGCAGGGAAACAGGATGGAGTGTCAGAGCCCTGGCAGGATAGGGACAGAAACACTGTTCTCAGAGCCTTCTTCCCTGGGCCAGTGTAGCTTCCTTGACCTTTTTGACACCAAAATTGTCTGATCTTTAACACAAGACTGACATTTCTTATTTTGTAAATAGTCACATGATATATTTGAGAAAGCACTTGGAACATAGTAGACACCCTAATAAATTTTATTGGAAAAATACTGTATTTCAGTACATTAGAATTGTGATCTCAGCCTATTGACTGGATTTGTACCATTAATTGTGTAAACTTGATAAAAGTTTTAATGGCTGTAAATGTTACGTGTACAATACTCACTAACAATGACACAGTGTTTACACCTTTTCTTGACATCTCTTAAAGCACAGTTAATGAGCTGAATTTAAATGACCACACCCAGAGGTCACATAGTGTCTTTGGAATGTAAAGAGGAAATGGGAAAAAAACAATATGATATCCCTTCAGTTTAATAGCAGACAGACCTGCCCAGGTGGAAATATTTTTCATCATTTTAGCCATAAGGGAAAATCCACTGGAATAAAGTTAACCTGTGGTATTTCTCTCTAGGCTCGCATTTGGACTCTTCTCCTTTCTCTGACTCACCTGCACACCACGTCGGCCTTTCAGACAGCACGGTGCTCCTGGAACTGGCCATTCCCGGTCCATGGTTTCCAGGTCTTGCCAGTACAGGCTGCTGACTGGGCAACGGGTGCTCATCACCCTGTATGATGATTAGACTCTCACTTTACTCTCAGAGAACGATGATTTTGAAACATCTCGCTGTCCCAGGTTTCTCTCGCTGTAACAAACAGACCAACTCTAAGGAGTCCTGCTTGCTTTTGTGAAGAGAATATCCATATATTGAATATACTTTTATGATTTTCCTCATTTTTCTCTCCCATTAACAGTGACTTCTGTTGGCAAGAAGAGAACCAGAAGAAAAAAAAAACAAACTCATATAATAAATGTATTGTAACTAAATAGATCTATTTGGAGAGAAGACAGAGATGTTCAAGGCTGACATAGAGACAGTGGAAGATAACGCATAGATTTACATGCGTATGAAGATGCTAATTTCACTCGGTAGTATCTTGGGAAAGTTTTAAAATAATAAGGTCGTTATGGTAAGGAAGCATTGGGAGGTGCCAGAAGGTCTTTCTTTAGAGAGAGTGCTCTTATTTACCTCCTGCTTTTCTCCCCTTGTGCCACGTAGATCAGTAGCAATCATGAAATGAACATTTTGTCTAAAAAATATTAACCGATGTTTCTCTGCCCTGGCTCATTGTAGTCCTCTACCTCTTAGTTAATTGAAAAAAAACAAACAAAAAAAAGGAAGCAAACATGGAAGAGCAGTAAAATAGCTGATGTGTGAAATTGCATCTGCACAGCACTGACCAAAACAGCAGTTTCTTCTGCTTACGCTTCCTCTGGTTAAGCACAGAAAGATCAACCATTAGCATTGATTCCTGAATTCCTAAAAAAAAAAATAAAAAAATTTAAAAAGATGAGAATACTTCTAAAAATACAATTGCTCACTAAAATTGGAAAGCACACCATATTATGTGTGTGGAAGCAATCCGATTCAGAAATTTTCTCTTACAATGTACGTAGCAGAAGGCATTGGTACTGATAAGCAAAGTGGTGGAAATTAACTGCCATTAACCCTGGGTAGTGGAATCAACAGTGCATTTAGATTCTGGATTCATCTATAAGAACCACTAAGCATATGCTTTTGAACACATTACTTGAAATCTCTGGTGAAAGTTGCTTCATATGAAAAATGAAAATGTTAACAGTCAGCCTACCCTTCTCACAGAATTTGTTAGGATCAATTTACAAAATTGATGCTTTAACTTTCTAAGTTTTTTAAAAAATAATTTGTTTTCTATAGCAATACTAGTTTTATATAGGAGGATATTTTATCTGTGGATGAGTTTGAGATAATGCATTTAAATAACAACTAATTTATTATTAAAACTGTCATAGGGAGAACTTTTGTCAGATAATCAGTAGATAAAAAATCAATTTCTTGGGGTGCCTGGGTGGCTCAGTGGGTTAGGCCTCTGCTTTCAGCTCGGGTCATGGTCTCAGGGTCCTGGGATTGAGCCCCGCATCGGGCTCTTTGCTCCTCAGGGAGCCTGCTTCCCTCTCTCTTTCTCTCTCTGCCTACTTGTGATCTCTCTCTCTCTCTCTTTCTGTTAAATAAATAAAATCTTAAAAAAAAACCAATTTCTCCATTTTCAGTAAAATGTTCCCCAGTTAACCTGTACTTGACAATTACCATCTTTTCTTTTGCCATAATACTTGTTTTTAAAACCCTGTTTCTCAGGCCCTTGGGTAGCTTAGTCAGTTAAGCATTTGCCTTCAGTTCAAGTCATGATCCCAGGGTCCTGGGATTGAGATCCACATCAGGCTCCCTGCCTGCTTCTCCCTCTGCCTCTCTTTCTCTCTCTCTGTTTCTCATTAATAAATAACAAAAATAAATAAAACTTAAAAAAAAAAAACAAACTCTGTTTCTCATTGTGTTAAATGCTTTACTTCTAACTTTCATTTTTTCTGTTGGCAAAAATAGTCTTATGATTTGAGGACTTTCTCTAAACAAACACATACAGAAATCTCTCCCTCTGCAGAATTATGATGGAGGAAATTAACCATCATTGGGTAAAGATTTTTTTTTCCCCTCTCAGACGGCTTAGTTATAATGCACTGTTATCATTATGAAGAGTTATAATAATCTATTAATGTTTACTGATAATGGTTTTGTAATCAACTCAGATAAAGCATTAACATACAGTCAGGAAATAACCCAATATTGCATTTTGGCAGTCATTTTTTTTTTAATATTTTATTTATTTGACAGAGAGAAATCACAACTAGGCAGAGAGGCAGGCAGAGAGAGAGGAGGAAGCAGGCTCCCTGCAGAGCAGAGAGCCCGATGCGGGGCTCGATCCCAGGATCCTGAGATCATGACCTGAGCCGAAGGCAGAGGCTTTAACCCACTGAGCCACCCAGGCGCCGCGTTGGCAGTCATTTTGACTCCAAGACAAATGCATGGTTATGTTGGAAGATGTGAAACATGGCCTATACCTTATGACTATAAAGTAGACATACGATATAGGGGGAGCAATAATAATGCCTCTCCTCACCTATCACCGTGGAAAGAAACCCAGATTGGATAGGATATATAAGAGTTGCATTCCTTTTCTAGGATTTTCTGGCTTGAGTTCCCTGTAAGAAAAAGTCATTTTAATTTTCTTGCAGTGATGTTATAAGGTTAACATAGACGTTGTTTGTGGCAGTCTTTGTTTACCTTCTTATATACTCGTATACATACAAAAAGACATGTATTCCTACATGCAACAAAGGAAAGTGGGCACAGGGCGCCTGCGTGGCTGAGTCAGTTAAGCGTCCGACTCTTGATTTCTGCTCAGGTCATGATGTCAGGGTTGTGAGATCAAGCCCCATTTTGGGCTCTGCGTTGGGTGTGGAGCCTGCTTAATATTCTCTCTCTCCCTTGACCTCTGCTCCTCCACCCCCCCCCCCAAAAAAGAAAAGAAATGGGCACAATGTCTGCAGAAACAGAGGTAAAATAAAGGGACTTCTAATTTGTATTCCCAGGATAAGATCAACTTCACTTCTTTTTCTCCCATATGATTAATAAATTATTTAACCTTGCAGTCACCAGCAAAGGAAATCCTGAATAGTTCATTTCTAGACAAGAAAGTCTGCTGCATGATTGGATAAATAAATATAAACAGGCCTGACTTCTAAGTATTATGTGCTCATTAGAGAGATTATTTTCAAAGACTAATTGTCAATATATATGTTCTTGGGTAAAAGATAAAGGGATTAAGTTTGATGTTTCATAGGAATTAGAAAAGCCCTGAGTCAGTCAGGAGCCTCCGTGGAAGATGTGGTATTTTATTTAAGCTGAAATGATGTGGAATATTAAGATTGGTAAGAAAAATTTATCTTATTCTTAAAGTCAGGACACTTAAAGAGTGCAGTCTAATAATAGTATAGAAGGATTAGGGACACTTCACAAGAATCCATGGTAACCATGGCATCTGCTGTAAGGAAAGCCCCAGGGAAAGAAAACAAATATTCTTATACAAGTTTGAGGTCACAGGACTCCTCCTGAGAAAAGATGGGCCTCTGTGAAGTCGTAAGGATCTCTGCATAGCCAGGGAGCCATGGATATTTACCATAATCATGAAAGAAATGGCAACAAGGACTATCTCCTGGAAAGGTACTGATCACTAGGGCACTTGGACAATCTTGACTTTCCTTGAATCTGGATATGTAGCCCGAGTTTGCTTTAATGAAGGGCAATCAGGATCACCATGGTGCAAAGCCAGAGTGCATGCAGAAGGTACTATACATTGGTTAGAATAGGCCAATCAGAGCAGAGGGACCTGGATGGGAGCAGGTCAGCGGGGGGAGTGGGACTCCAGAATGAAATCTTCCCTTTTGATTAGTCCGGCTGTAGTAGCCAGGGTTATGCCACTGAATTACTGAATGCCAACAAATCAGTTACAACTCATGTCTCTCATTTCAAATGGGAGATTCTGAACTTTGCATTATCTCAAAGAGGTATACTTGTAGTATTTATATATATTAAACTTTCTCATAGTATATTCCCATTTGGTAATATGCCCACATGTAATTACTGACATGATATATACATGTATAAAATAACAGTAGTGATCTATAAGAGCTGAAATTATGGGTTATTTAGCACTGTATTCTTCATAGTTTTCTGTATAAGGAAAATGTTTACAGTAAATATATAGTATGTTTATAGTCAGAAAATACTTTTTTCCAAATCTGGCAATAAAATTAATTTTTTGATAAACATAACTATAATTAATGGTGTGAGACCTGACATCTTGAGTTTGCATTCATTCATACCTATGTCTTGCCGTAACTTTAGAGTAGGGATTCTTCAGCATCTCACAATAACACTCTCTCTATAAAATTCCAGTATATTATCTCACACTTAATAGGTTCTCAATAAATGTCAATTTAATTTATTTCCAAATCAAGCTGTATTTTTAGATATAACAAGTTGCTTTTTTCTTAACTTTAGTTTCATAGCTTGAAATTGCATAATCAAAATTGATATGTCCAAAATACATAGAATCCATTTATTTCTTCTATGTTACTTCATGCGAAATTATCACTCCCAGTCCTCTGTGCAGCAGTGACTAACATCTGGAACAGGCTTTCTCTATCTTTCTGCATTATTGGAGCTGCCATTTCAAATCCCATCTAAAACCATATCTTTTTCTTTCTATTTCTGTTATTGCATCCCATAATTGCATTATTTAACTCTGTCAAATGTACTGGGATATAGTTTTCTATGAAAACGGCTTGCACACAAATACAATGCAGTAGCATACTATTTTGAAATTAATTTCCTAGAAATGACCGTCCTCAAGTTAGAAATAATCTTGTGTTTATTAGTATTCAGCAAACCAGCCTAATGTAAGACAAAATACTTTAAATGATAGACAGATTTTGTAAAACACTGGAAGGGTGAAAACAAAAGGCACATTCCTTAATCCGTAAATGTTCTTAATACAGTATTATGTTGATGTGTGTTCTGGCCACCTACACCAAATATGTATTTGGTACTTAAAGATAGATCATCTAATTCTGGACTGAAAGTACTTGATTTTGAGAGAAAACACAGAGAATAATAGAATCTCCTTGTATTCCTGTTGTTGTTATTTCTACTGTACTGTATGAATTTCATCCAAAATAAAGAAATTCTTTTCAAATAATTAAATTTGTAATGTGGAAATAAAGATGATCCAAGTGAGAGAAAAAAAAAAAAAGGATATTCATTCAGAGTTTGCTGTAGCAAGGACGCCAGCCACCATCACTTAACTTAACCTTGCAGTCACCAGCAAAGGAAATCCTGAATAGTTCATTTCTAGACAAGAAAGTCTGCTGCATGATTGGATAAACAAATGTAAACAGGCCTGACTTCTAAGTGTTATGTGCTCATTAGAGAGATTACTGTTATTTGTCAGAGACCCTAAGGCAGACAGGGTAGTGGATAAACTTTATAGTAGGATAAAGAGAAGGCTCCAGGTATGCTCTGGTTAGAAATCATGAGGAAGCTATAGATGGGCTCACCGGAGGCAGGAGGATTCCCTGTAACTGGCTGGGGGAGCATATTTGGCTTTCTCTGGTTGGTCCTCAGTTGGAAGCAAGAACAAACATCAGCCAGCTGTCAGTCACTAGACAAGTTCTAATCTTCTAGATACATCACTGCCAAGGTGGTTTGGATTCCCTGATGGCTGCGGCAGAAATCGTGGGTCAAAGTTTTGTTATCATTTATGGCCTGGCCATTCATTATACACTAGTATATCCAGGCTCTCAATTTGGAATATAATTGAATAACATACCAACTTTGAATATAAAATATCAAATGATAAATATTAATGTTTAAAGAAAGCTTTTCTTGAAGATATATTTGAATTCATATTTGAAGGAATAGTAAGAACCAGCAAAATTAAGGGAATTGGGTCAGGGAATGGAAAGGAGCCTTTGAAATGAAGTGAAGAGTGTTTTCAAAGACTGAAATAAGAAGACTCGTGGAAGGTGAATTAGCAGAAAAGCCTGAGTCATATTTACAGGAATTCAAATTTGTCTCCGGTGAGTTGGCCGAGGTGATCTGGAACTAGACCACATATGACTTCTCGTTAAGAGGAAGGGACATGCACAGTTAGGATTGTAAGTGTATGTCTGAGAGTACTGAGATGCCATTGAAGGGATTGCACAAATTAAATTTGTTAAAAGGAGAATTTTTTTTTCTAGGCTTTGAAGAGTGGATTGAGGTGAACATGAATTTAAAGCATTTAAACTCTTGCAGAACCTTCAATAAAATATAAGGGACTAAACCATTAGTAGTGAAAAAGGAGAGGGTTAATTAGGTTAAAATAGTTTTTCTCAAATACCAGTGTTAACATCAATGCACTACAGATGTTAAAATGCAGATTCTGTTTGGACAGGTCTGGCAGGGGGTCCTGACATTTGGCACTTCTGATACTGTTGATCCAAAAACTAAACACTGATATTTGAGCAGCAGAGGATGCTGGAAAAAATAAATCACTGATAAAATAATCTATCAAAATATACCTCTTGCATCTGTTGGTGGGAATGCAAGCTGATACAGCCACTCTGGAAAACAGTATGGAGGTTCCTCGAGTTGTAAGAAATAGAGCTATTTTATGACCTAGTGATTGCACTACTAGGTATTTACCCCAAAGATACAGATGTAGTAAAAGGAAGGGCCCTATGCACCCAATGTTCATAGCAGCAATGTCCACAATAGCCAAACTGTGGAAGGAACTGAGATGTCCTTCAGCAGATGAATGGATAAAGAAGATGTGGTCCATATACACGATGGAATATTACTCAGCCATCGGAAAGAATGAATACCCACCATTTGTATCGACATGGATGGAACTGGAAGGGATTATGCTAAGTGAAATAAGTCAAGCAGAGAAAGACAATTACCATATGGTTTCACTTATATGTGGAACATAAGGAATAGAGTAGAGAACCACAGGGGAAAGCTGAACAGGAAGAAATCAGAGAAAGACAAGCCATGAGAGACTGTGGACCCCAGGAAACAAACTGAGGGTTACAGGAGGGAGGGGGTTGGGAGGATGGGGTGACCAGGTGATGGGTGTTAGGGAGGGCGTGTGTTGGGATGAGCACTGGGTGTTATATGCAACTAATGAATCATTGAACACTACAACAAGAACTCACGATGTAAGTATACTGGCTAACTGAACATAATGAAAAAAAATACACAAAATTTTAAATAAGACAATAAAGTGCCAGTATAATAACTACAAAATGGAGAAATAAAAAGAAAGCTAATTGTAATAAAATATTAATTTCAGTATGAGAGTATTTGGATATGACCAAACTAGCAGACATATAATCATTTTGCACCAGTGTTTAAAGTTAGTGTTATTGTCAGCTACAAATACAGACAGAAATAAGCATGCTGTTTTTATAATAAATGTTACCTCCCGTGTTGCCATTATTGATCTATCTTTGCAAAATGTTCAAAAATTTTAAAAGTGTTTTGAATAAATTACATTATCATCTCCTTTCAGTTTACACAGGATTTGTAGTTCTAAAGTATGTACACATTCCATGTGTTTAAAATCATGCAAAACTTTATGTGTATATGCAGAATGGAGTGAGTTTCTAGACTCAGATATTACAAACATATATAATAGGTGGGAGACATTCTATATACTCTGCAGGGCAGAAGAAAAGTCTTCATTCTTTGCATTCCAGGCATGGAATATCCATGGCCCTAGTCAAAGATTCTATTATTCTATATTCCAGTCCTGGCCTTATTTGTGTAGATTTGTTTCCAGGTATTGTTTTGTTTTTATTTTTGTTTTTGTTGTTGCTAATACAAACAACAGTCAAGGAAAATCGTGAGCACGTATTTGCTTGTAGCAAAAATTGCTCTGTGAATGTGACGGATATCGTCAAATTATTCCCACAAAGTGGTACCAATTTACACTTCCAATATCAAACACTTTATATTTAGAGGACAGCCTTTATAGCGTTTTCTTTTGTGTGTTTCCGGCTCCTGTAGCAACCATGCCAGTCAGGCAACTTGATGCTGAGAAAGGACTTGGGACAATTACTGAGCCCATGTGAATATCCAGAGAAAGAGCATTCCGACAGGTTAAAACAACAAATGCAAAGACCCCAAGGTGGGAACATGCTTGGGATCCTTGAGTAATAGCAAAGAGGCAGGGGTTGGCTGAGTGAAGGAGGAGGGAGCATGGCAGGAGTAGAGGTTGTAAATTAACCAGCGCCAGGTCTCTACGTTCTTTGTAGGGTTTGAAAAGGACTGTGGACTTTATTCTGAATGCATTGGGAACCTAATCACTTTGGTCTTCGTCATTGGTCTAAGAACCATAACTACCACTCTGAATATTATTTTCTAAAACGATTAAGAGTCTTAAGAATTTTGCTCCTAATTACGAAGTTGTAGGTCTTTCCTTTCAAATTAATATTATTTACACTTACAAAATTTCTTGATTTCATTATTGAAAGCAAATATATCTTGACAATATTTTTGTCAACTCCAGGTAACCAACAATTCACCCAGAAACTGTAAAGACTCTTGATAATATAAATGGATATATTTTTGGATTTTTTTTCTTCCCCCACCCCAGGCATGTGTATGACAATGCAGTTTGTTTAGTTTTCACAGAGTTAACATAAAACTATGCAAACTATTATGAATACTATTTATTTACATTTAAAATAAATATTTGATACATGCAACAGAATGCATATTATTTTTATAATCTTGGGGAAATGACAATATAGTGAACATCATTAATTTGCCACATAAATTAAGGAAGTATATTACTGATACTCACCAGAGGTTCCTTCTAATTCTCTTGCTCACTACAATTTTTTATCATTCCATATTTTCCTATTAGTTTTACAACAAATATTTTATCCAAGACAAATATGCTTTTTATTAATACTTCTACTGAACTTGTGGGATATGCTATCATATTGCATCTTGCTTTTTCAACTTAATATTAAATATCTAAAATTCAGCAATGTTATGCCATGAGTTGACATTCTGCCACCTTAGTTTTCACCCGTATAAAAAGTCCTACATGTGAATCAGTGACTATGTTATGAAAAGTTAGTAAGACCACTTTCAATAACTTTTCCCCAACTTTTCTCTGTTCTAAATGGTCCATAAATATGAAACACCTATCAATCAGAAAGCTCCTTTACAATGCCTTACTAAAATGAAGGAAGCCAGATCTGCTTCTGTGAGGGGGGGGGGCTGCAATTTTAACTTTCATTCAATGTCAATTTAACTTCAGATTCCTTCCCACACCCAGTTTATGGTTTGTACAAATTACAGCATTGATGTGTTTGCTAGGGTAATGGTGATGATATGTCATTAATTCCCCAGAGCGTATCATATTTTCTGAACACATGGTGTAGGGAAGGTCACATTGAATTCATCCATTTTGCACTACTAAAAATAAGCTATCACCGCTAAGCTGCTGTAATAGAAGAAGGATACAGAGCAAAAGTGAGCACACTATCATGAGGATTATGTTTATGTCTCCTATAACTTATCACAATTAGTTTGCACTTAGATGATATCTTCATAAAATGTGGTTGTATTAAATTTTGATAATTAAAAAACTAGGACAAAGAACAAGGAACATTGACTAGTAAAGTGTTCTCACTGCATTAAAATATCTCTACACTTTGGTAAGAAAAAGACAAAGTGACTGTCACTTGGGCTTTCAATCCCAACAGCAAGCTTCCAGCTATGTCCACAGGACTGCTGAAATCCTCTGGTCAGAGTCTGAGTAGCTTCTACGTTACGTATATATAATGTATTGAAACTCAGGAATTTAGGAGATCCTTGTTGGCTTAAACATAGATCTGATCAATAAAGAGAGTTTGCAAGGAAATATTTCATATTAAGATGCTCCAAGGCCATGAATCATTGCAGTTCTTACTAGGAGCCATAAATGTGCCCCTGTTTCCCCTAGAAATTAAGTAGCAAAATTCTTGTTCAGATTTCCTAAAGATTGAAGTGTGTGACATTGGGATTACACTGTTTCTCACATCAGAAATGTCAGCCTTGGCCTCCAACTTTCCTCCCCTACTCAACTTCAGGCTTCAGGGATTTTCCAAAAATGGTAATTCTGTCCCCAATTTTTGAGAAAATTGGAGTTTATTAGATACTAGAAAATGAGGATACAACAGGAGACTCATTTTTAGGTACGAGCGATGTAGCTTCAAGCTGTACTTCTTCGTGACTGTAGTTGATATTGGTGATGTCTGTGTGGGAGTAGTGACTCCTAATTCTCCTGTTGCTGCTGTAGGTCTTTGCTTGTCTTTATTCATTCTGCTTTTCTTTAATATGAGAAAGCAGGCAGTTAAACCAATTCAGCACTATTCTGCTGCTATCCATGCAGCCTCACCCTGTTTTGGGGGATGATAAGGCTTTCGCTCAGTCATGGGTACTGCAGACATAAAGAATCCTCAGGCTCCGGTTTCGTGATAGGCAAGTTTCGTTTCATACTCGGGTTGCCCTGTCACAGCATCTGCATGTCTTTTGGTGCTCAGCCAGGAAAAATCGATAATTTGCAGATATGCTTGTGCTGATATCTCCTTGCATATCAAGGAGTGCTCAGGTATGACTCAGAGGTAAGGAAAAGTATCAGTTGAACTACAAAGCCAAAAGAGACCAGGCAGAGAAAAAGAAATGATTGAAACCGTGCTTGGTGTTTGGAAGAAAATAGAGCGACTTGGGTAAAATACAGTTTATCTCAGAAGACTCTAGGCGGTAATGGTATTTATCCCCCCAGTCTTACTTTTGAGTCTGTGGTCAGATATGGAGGCTCAGGCTCTGGAGAGCATGGTTAAAGCAGATCAGCGCTTGCTTTTGTATTTTTTAGATAGGACCAAAGAAGCTTTTAGTAAAAGACTAAATACTAATAAGGAGGCAATACTCTTTTAGATACTTTACCCACATCCCATGAACTACAAGTTTTCTACCCTGACTGCTGGAGCCATGATATATTCCCGGCCCTGTGTGAGTCCTGTGCTCCTTGTGGGTGACTGTTTTTCTGGCATTAAGAAGTTTCTGCTCACATATATTCTTAAAATCCTCAGCTAAAGATCCATGAGACCCTCCAGTCATAAAACTGAGCAATGATAGGGCTTACCTCAGTTTTCCCCTCCCTCAGCTGATGTCTGACATCTGAAAACCTTTTTTAAATAGATTTGTCCTTTACCTTCAGTTGTTTCATGTGTTATAGTTCAACCCAGTTTCTTTACTCTACTTTGAAAAAAGTCCTAGAACAGAGTTTAACATATTGCTGTTTTGCCTTTAAATCATTCAAACCATTCTTCCAAAGGTTAATAATCTATGTTATAAATATTTTCAAGAAGAGGACATATCATGCCTTTGGAAAATAAGTGGAACATATTAGTCAAGAAATAATTTATTGCTAATACCTGCTTTTCAACATATATTCATTTCCAGTTCCTTCATGTTCATTTTAGGTTAATTCATTATCATTTGCTTTCTGAAATATATGAATACATACATTTAATTTTAAACTTTTAATTTTTGAGTTATTTCCTTCTTAGTTTTGTATATAACATATACATTTAAATTTTCAATATAAATAATTAATGTACCTAGTTTTGTTGGTAAATGAAGAAATAAGAGATAGTCCAGAACTCTAGAACTGCACATTTCTAATCCTCGTATCTATCTATAACATGGATTATCACCACATGGTTTCCAATATTTTATATTATATATTGTTTATATGAATCTTCATTCCAAATTAAATATATCTGTATCAATTTGCAAATGAAAACACACGTGGGAAACCTATGTCGTTTAGTAGCATAAATTTAGAGTTTATTTTTCTGTATTATTTTTAGTATCCTGCATTTTCTTCCTGGATATATTCTTCAGTAATATTACATCTTTCATTAAGCACCTATCTTATCACTGAAAGTAGTCTATTAAAATATTATACATTCATGTATTTTCAAAGTTCAATCTAAGGACAAAGAGAATAGTACTTTAATTGTTCAAATATAACAATAGTCTTTATGAAAGAAAGAGAAAGAAAGAGCAAAACAAAGAAAGGAAGGAAGAAGGGAGGGAGGAGGGAGGGAGAAATTGATATAAGAAATAGTTCATACACTGTATCATGAGGAAGCTGTTACTTTAACCTAAGCAGTGGCTCTTATGTAGGAGTGATTTTGCCCTGCAGATGACATTTGCTATGTTTAGAGAATACTTGGTTTTCATAACTAGGGAAAAGAAAAAGGTGCTACTGGCATCTGGACTACTGGCCCGAGGTGCTTCTGAGCACTTGACAATGCCTAGGATAACATTGAAAATAGAGAATTATTCAACCCCAAATGCCAGTGTGCCAAGGTTGAGAACCCTAGCTTAGAACAAATAAATTGTAGATCAGTTACAAATACAATACCAAGTGATTAAGAGAACTACTGCATACATGGAATTTACAGTTTGAAAAATGCATTCATATCCATTAATTTCTGAATTTACTTAGCCTTCTGAAGGAATTATTTTCTTGGCCCTTTACACTGAAGTAATATTATGAGAAACTGTAGTCCAAATTTAGTTGAAAAGGATCAAATTTTTTTAATTAATTTAGTTTTTTCAGCTAACAGTATTCATTGTTTTTGCACAACACCCAGTGCTCCATGCAATAGGAACAAATTTTTAAATAACAGAATCCACAAAAATTAAGTGGAAAAAATGCAAAATTAGAATGGTTCTAGATCTATGAGAGAAATTTAATTAATTAAATCACTCCCAAGAATGAAAATTCTATTACCATATAATTTCACAGGGAAATTCTTTTTTTAAATTTACATATAATGTATTATTTGTTTCAGGGGTACAAGTGTGTGAATCATCAGGCTTACATAATTCACAGCACTCACCATAGCACACACCCTTCCCAGTGCCATCCTCCAGCCACCCCAGCCCTCCACCCCGCACCCCACCAGCAACCCTCAGTTTGTTTCCTGAGATTAAGAAGCTCTCAGGGTTTTTTTTCCCTCTCTGGTTTCATCTTCACAGGCAAATCCTTATAATCAGTTAATACAGAAATAAGTTAATTATATGTGATCTTTTTCTGAATTCTGACAAGGAGAGAACCCTTCTCTGTTAATTTTATCTGATTGTTATAACAATACTACAATTCAATTGCATTATTTTGAACATTTTCTCAACATTTGAAAAAATTTCTCTGTGAACTTCTTTTTAAAATAGAGAGCAACCTTGAGGCACCTGGCAGCTTCGTTGGTTAAGCCTCCAACTCTTGATTTCAGCTCAGTTCATGATCTCAGGTCCCAGGATGGAGCCCACATAGAGCTAGGTGCTAAGTGCAGAGTCTGCTTGAGATTCTCTCTCCCTCCGCCCTTCCCCCTGCTTCTGCACCTGTGCTCACTCTCTAAATAAATAAACACATGAATATATATATAAAATCTTTGAAAAATAAATAAAATAGAGAGCAGTCTTAGTCTTTTAAATAAATTTGTGTTCCTATGTTCCTATTTAATCATTGGAAAGCATCTATATACAAGGTTTTAGTGAGTCAAGAATATTAACTGCTGAGCTTAAATTCACAACCTGATCATACTTAAAAATAGGAAATGAAACAAATGGTGAAATATATTTAAAGTAATGTTTTATGTGATCAATATTTTCACCATGTTTATTCCCATGTGTTTATATATATTATATCATAACCCTCAGTATCTGGCTTAATTTATAATTATGTTACAGTCATTGTGTGAAAAACATGGTCAAAAATTATCAATCTTTCCAATTTTTATTTTATTTGGCAGCAATAATGTTAAAGATAAAATATGGAAATCCAAAACTACATCCCTGATTGAAGATCAAATATATAACTAAAGAAAATCCTGTACTAGAAATTTATTTCCTTTATACAACCTCACACAACAGTGATGACAGTATTAACAAAAACATGAATAAGATCAGCAATTCATTTTTCTTAGTTTGCGAACACTTACATTTTCTTCACTACATTTGGAAAAATTTAAGTAATCTTCCAACTGTTATATTGGTTTTTGGTAATAGGCATTCAACTCTTTAATTGCCCGTTTATATAAAATCATTTGATATCACCAAGTGCAACTGTTTTAATAGGCATTCAATTTTAATCATGCTCTAAAAAAACATTTTTAAAATTCCTCAGACCTATCATGATTGGAGTGAGAAGGATAAAATACACAGCAAATTTAGGAATTAGATTGAAGAAAGAACTGTGGACGTACTTATTGCATTGGACCTAACTAGAATCAAATAAATCGCAGGCCAGCTTGGGTTTTAAGAGAGTTGTAATGTTAAAACATCTACCACCACCACTCTCAAGCCAGCATAAACTGTGACTCTTTAAGACTTAAAATGTCCCTTTGGTCTCCAGGAACTCGAGGCAGAAGAGGGGCTAAGAAAGCTGCTCAGTCCTGGGAAGGTATATTCTCCAATCCAGTGTAGACATGGTTCAGGAGAATAATGATAAAAAGACACTGCTAGAACATTATGCTGACATCGACGGAGAAAACCTGATTGGTCATCTCCTACCTAGGGGGACAGAATTAAGATTAGCCCTGGAGCATTTCCCATCTCCAGGGTTAGGGCTCTTGTCATGCCTGCCTGGGAGGGTTCCAAAGTGCTACATATTAGTGACTGCTCTGTGCATCCATTATTCTTTCCAAATTCAAGAGTGTACTGTGTGCTCCATCTCTATCCTGTTACTGAATATTATTTCTTTGAGTTTTGAGGAAATTTGTCTTTCTAGTATGTAGGTCTCTGCACCAAGAGGAGTCACATTTGAACATGATAAAAAAAATTAGTTATCACAGCATTTCTAGAATTTGAACTGAAGCTCAGTATCTGGATGAGAATTTTGCATTGTTTCCTAGAGGAATGAATGAATGTGTCTGTATATTGTCGGGAGAAGAGACCAATTTTGGAAGTACAGGTAGATAGCCTATGGTAGTCACTGAGGCTGTCCCTCTAATATCGTTGACTCTCCTTCTAGGAATCTAATATGATTTCACTGCCCTGCTCCATTGAAGGCCCATAAAGTGTAAGCAGAAGTGACATTTGTCAGGTCCAGGTGGAAATTTAAAGAACCAGTGGACAACCTATCAGTCTTTCTTTACCCAGCCCTGACAATAGTCATCAATTCAATATAGTGTCTGCCTTGATAACTTGAGTTCTGGAGTAAATATACACAAAGCAGAGTCCCAGATACCTTTTATAAAATATGGGTTTCAGAAAAAAAATCATTTATTTGTAAGCCACTAACTTTTAACAATTTTTTTTTTTGTAGTTGTTCTTTTAAACCACAGCCTGATTGAATCTATCTCAATAGATACAACTATTTACTAAAAATTACTCACTTAGCCCAGGAAGGGAAAAAAAAAAAAGTGCATAGTTTTATTCAATGCTATTTTTCCATGTTAATTATTTCAGGTCTTAGTCATAGTCCAGTATGACTTTTTAAATCCAGAATATATCTCTTTCATTATTATCACATGCAGAAGAAACTGTTAACATAGGACCCATTATTTTTTGTGGTTCGTATTAAGGAAAATGCAGTCGTAGTAAAGGGAAAAATTCACCAGAAGAAGAGGCACACCACAGAATACTGTGGACTCTGGTACAAACAAGTATCCCTGATTGTCTGTATGCCAGCACAACTTCGCACAAATATTAAAGTAATACATTTTACATATTTTTCCCCCAGTGATAGTGTTGTTTTTAGACACAGAAACTACATAGATAGTGCATTTCCCATTTAAGTGTGTTTCCCAGTGAGAAGCAATCAGTGAAGCAATTGTTATCTTGTTGCAAAAGTACCTACCAAGAGAGTACAGAGCAAAAAATATAGCTTGCATTGTAGCTATCAATTTTACTGGTGAAGAAAACAACTACTATTCATTGGTTTAGGTTAGAAATACTTTTGCTGCAGATTTTCTTAACATGAAAATGTTCTTCTTGGGATTTTCTAGAAGATGTATTGAAATGGAAAAAAGTAACTGCTTGGACATAAATCAATCTCTACAAGTTAAGTTGCTTCCTAGGAACTGAATCTATTATTTATAATATATAGTGAAAGCAAAAAATTTAATAAGATCAAAACAGTTACTGGCAGTGAAGCCGAATTTACTTTATCAAGAGACTATCAGCTTTTTAATTAAAATAATTGTATATATTTCTCCAATAAAAGCATATACCAAGTAATATTTGAATTGACCAGATATTTAACATTAAATATTCTTCAACTGTCCTTTGATTTAGTATAGTGCCGTTCCATGTGAATGAGGTTATGATTCAGTAGCATTATATAAATTCACTCCCATGAATGTAATTTTATCCCAGACTTCATTTTTTGGCCTAGACTAAACACCAGTTTTATTTGAACAGGAAGAGAAATCTGCTAGAGTGTGTATTTTTTTTCTCCACACTTTTCAAATAATTTTATGGAGAATAATTTTTTATTTGGATCTTCTTGAATATTGACATTAGATATAATGTTATTACAGAAATACTCAGAAGCAAACCCAGAATGTTAGAAAGCCTCAGAGTGCATCATGTTGGATTACCCAGTGATGTTCCCCTGTATGAAGGCTCAGTGGCCCACTGCCAATCTTATAAAAAATCGTGTTATTGCTTGTTACACAGAACAATTACGTCTTATAATTATTCTTATAATTATTACGTCTTATAAGCTTTCATATTTTGGATACATTATTGAATATAAAATATTCAGCTAAGTCAAGTGCCTCTTATTTAGTGTAGAGTTCAAGTGTAAACATCAAAACTAATAAATTAAGACATTCGTTCTCATATGCAGAAACTTTGTTTTGTGTACCTTTGTGAAGTGCACTGTAATCATTTTAATATGAAGTGCAAGTTAAGTTGTTGAAAGTACCATTGACTTTAGAGTGAGTGCTTTTGACAATACTTGCTATCAAACAAAATTACAATAAATACACAATTGCAGTGCAGGCAAAAAAAACAAACAAACAAACAAACTTTGAAAATAGCTGGATCAGAAGTGGACGAAGCATAAGATGCCTATTCAGGAGAATCTATGTTCTTATCTTCCTGAGATTCAAAGAAAATTCTAAGATTTTTAGATTCTCTAAGCTTATCATTTCAAATTTTAATTCCTTAGTAAAATTTTCCTTTAAGTAAAGACTTTTTCAAAGCTTGTGCACCTTTATTTTGCTTAAATCAGGCTTTACAGGAAAGAACCTTTACTGCCTTTCTTCCTCATGCTTCAGCAGAAAAAGTGTATCAACCCAGTTGATGCACTAGAGTTTTGGATGGGAAGTGATGATCAGTAGTAACAGAGAACACAGACAATAATGGTGGAAATTCCCACTCTCCTGATGGAGGTCTCGGGTAGAGATAATGTATAAGATAGACAATGATGAGAATACATTCTGGTTTCCCTTTTTTAGGCTATGCTATTCAAATCATAATTCAAATAGTGATTGAGTAAATGACTTGATTTTACAAATATCTACCATATATAGTATTTGATATTTAATATTTAATTTATGAGTCTATATATTTTTGATAGGGAGAAAGTAAAGGACTTCCTGCAATTTCTAAGTGTGGTCATTGTGGTGGCCATGAAAATCCCCCATATGATTTCCTGAAGTGCAAAACACAGTTGACTGACAGCCCCCACTAAGCCCCTCTGGATTCTGGATCCACCACCGTATTGATGCCAAGTTCATGACTCTATGAGGCTTCTTCTACCCAGAAATTGACCAAGACAAATCTAGCACAGACCCATTTCTGTGAGGCTCATTTTGCAAGCCGCTCTGAGTCAGAGACCTCCCACGAGTTCAACCATAACTTTACCAGAATGGTGCTGCAGTCTTAAATCTTTACTATGACAGTGGTTTGGTAAATATCTGTTAAGTGCATGAATAGGATAATTATGACTGTGGACAGTTGAAAATAATATGAAGAGACTGACCAAAGGCAAAGCTTGGGAACTTAAGGGGCATGTACTTCATGCAGTGCTCTAGAGGCAAAGTTACCACTGAGAAGCCTGTGTAGTAGCATGGGGAAATATTTAGGATATGTTACTAGGATAGAAAACACTATTTAAACTTGGATTGCAACTAGAGAAAGATAACTAATTCACATGACCAGAAACTAGAAGTAAACAAAGAAATTCGCAAACTTGTTAGGATAGTAGAGACTGTGAAGATTTTTGTCTTTTACTCTTTAAAAAAAAATAGTAGTTTTCTTTAACTGAGTTGAATGGTTTTTTTATGCAGAAAAGTAACTGGAAGACAAGGGTAATATTTCCTGTTTCTTACTTCCTGTGTTCAGTGCACCAGAAGAGAATGAATAGAAGTTAGTAGTTAAAAGAGTTATTTTCTCCTACTATCCCTGGTGGGTGTTGTTTGCAGTGGTAAATAGAAGTGGAAAAGCAAGGACACTTTTGTACTTTGAGAAATTCACACAACCCTATAAAATACAGTCTGAAAAAGGGAAGGCCTTGTTGGGCCAATGCATGTTATTTTCCATCACTGCTAATTAGGGCGTTGTTAATACAGTCAACATAGTTAATTCAGGCATGAGTGACAGGGAGTCATGTCCTGGCTGATTTCATATGAACCCTGACATGTGAGGCAGGGCACGCAAACTGATACATCGAGTGGCAGGAATCAGGCAGCTGCCTGGAAGAACAGTTTTGCTCAAGAACAACATCTTATTTTTCAGAGTCCTGAAGATATTGAAGATGAGTAAAGTAATTTACATGGTTTCTCACTATTGCGGACATTATGAACTTACAAGAAAAGAGGACTAGAGGGTGGGTGTAGGCTAGACACAGGTGAACTGCACCCATCATGGCCCTAGTCGGGAGAGATTTCACTTCATAATGCTCTGCACGTGGATAGGGAACTTCCATGTGACTACACAGAACAGGAAGTTCATGAGTACGAGAGTGGTCTTGTTAGAGAGAGAGACATCAAGCTCCAAGGGGCTGGTTTCTGCCTAAGCCTTAGCAATATAATTCAGACACTCCAAGTCAGAAATATGTTAAATGACAGTTTTGAAGAAGATACTGAACCTTGGTAGATATGTCTGTCTTCAACTCAGAAGCCACTTTCCTGGATGTAGAGCATGTATTTAAAAGAAAGCCCTTCTTAATCTGCCAGTAAGTGGCACTCAGTGATTTAACATATAGTGAATCTCAGACATTTCCATTTTAAGTATATTTTACTGATGCCAAAAACTATGAGGAGTCCAGTCCATTCTGTTCTTTCACTCGCATCAGCTAATTGACCCCCTCCTTTTGCTTCCCATTCCCTTCAGGCTACCAACCCATTTCTTCACTCTGTAAGCAAAATTCCTCAAAAATGTGTTTGTATTTACTCTTATTCAGTTTGGCTGGGCCGTCAGCCCCGCTATTCCATGGAACTCTCTCTCAGCATCATCAGGAATGCTTCTCATGTACGTAGTCTGTCAGCAGCACGTGACACACTGTTTTGTTATTCATTTTATACCCACGACTCCCCTCTTAACTTCTTAAAAACCCAGTGAACACTTGCCCTCAGTATTCTTTGCTAGTTCTACGTGTCACAAACTATATTGTTGAAGAGCCCGAAATCCCCTGGATCTCTTTTCTTCTCTACGTTAATTTAAAAATATATCTCAAGCTAAAGAAGCAGATCAAGTCAGAATAGGTTGAAAGTGGAGGAGAAGGATCGTGCTGTTTGAATCATGGTTTACAATATTCGTAAGTCATGTTCTTTTTCTCTCCCATGTCAGCTGTCTTCCTGGCAATGTAGTTATGTGAATTGGATTTGAGGACCAAGCAAAGTGACTGAAATAATGGACAGTACCTGGGACTAACATACACACTCTTTATATCAGGAACATGGAAACCTGGCCTCAGTGGAAGGTGCCAATTAGCTTGTATTTTTGTGTGTTTCTTGAGTAGAAAACAGTTCCAAAAAAAAAAAAAAATAGATTCCCCTAATGGATGGCAGATTGAAAACATCAGGCATTTGGAGAGTCTCCTATACCTCATATATAATGAGTACCTCATGAATACTGAGGTCTCTGGTGTCTCCAGACACTTAGGCTATTATTAATACTAGGTATGTATTGGCCTTTACATCTCCTTATATCTATGATCAGTATGTACTCATCTTCGTATCACCTGCTAGGTCTCAGAAGTTACTATTTTCTTCTATCTTAAATCCTCTATAAATTATTCCAATGACTCATAAGCAACTTGCTGTACTTACATGCCTGCCCTTATTTTCTTGTCTCCTAAAGAAATGGATATTTTCATATAAGGCAGTAATTATATATTAAATCTTTACTACATAATATTTCAGATATGAACAAAATACAATTTCGAACTGATGTTCTCTCTTTTTGACTCTTCTATAAAACTTTCTAAACTGAAGGCAGTCATTCTTACGAATAAATGTTTCAGGCTATGGGTTTGGCTAAGTGAACATAAATGATAAGATTTTCAGGACTCTTCAGGGAAGTTAACCCTCTAAATTCATTGACTCATCCATTCAACAAATATTGACGTAAGTCTTACAATCCAAAGATGTGGCTGAGGTAATATGAAATGGAAAGAGGGTACATTGGATATATTCTCTACCTTCAAATTTGATAAAGGTTAATGTACTGTAAATCAATCACATTGTTTCCTCTTCCCAGGAGTACATGGAGGCTGTGCTTCCCAACCTCTCCCGTTATGCTGGGACCAAGAGACCAAGTATTTAATGATGAATCGTGAGTGAAAGTTGTATGACATTTCCAAGCCTTTACCTTAAAAATATTCTGTAAAACATGTATTTTCTCTTCTTCTTCTGCTATACACTTAAGTTATTTAAAATTTTCCAGAAAGCAGAGATGCAAGATGGAAGCAACTTGGATTCTTGAGTCAGTGCTTGGAGAAGAGCTGCTTAGGAGAGCTGTGTGAGATCACAAACTGAGTCCCCCAGTATTCAGAAGAGTCTAATATTAAATACAGTTACCCATAGATATTCTAATGCAGTGAAGAAATTGAAGTGCAACAGTTCTGTGTAGAAACAATGTTGGCAAATGGAGAGCAGGGAGATTGCCCTTTAAGATAGGACTCAAATAAGAATAAATGGAGAAGATGCCATCTAGGAGTGCGATTAACAGTAAAAAGTAATGCAGACAGGTTACAGTTTAAATAAAAACAGCACACTGGAAAACATGAAGCTTGTATTAAAGCGTCCAGGAGTCAGTTAGGCAATTTTAAGGAGATATGTGTAGAAGTTGCAAGTGTACTATTGAGTCCCAGAGTACACTTTGCTTTGGATTTTCTAAACATGATTAGGGTGGTATTAGGAATGCTTGAGCAAGAGAATGAAGTTATCAGAATTATGGTTGGTAAACATAATCTAATACTCTCAGGATGAATGACACAATTTGTCGGACCCAGTGAGAAATGAAAATACAGATCTCCTTCTTCAAAAGTTACTTGTAATTTAAAGATGGTTACAGCAGAACATTGCACTGAGTTTGGGGTCTTTCTAAGAAAAGGCCCTTATGGGACTGCACAGGTCACATGCTCATGAAGCTGCGTCTGCATGCTTCAGTTACAGGCTGTGGCGGGAAGGAGAGTCTGATGTGCTCAGATGGAACTGCAGCTAACACCGAAGAACATCCACAGAAACTTTTTACAAGTCTCTAGGAAGTAACAGCATTTATTAATAAAAATTATTGACAAGCCACTAGGCATGGAAGGTGTGGTAAATAATTTGAAAGTTAATGTCTAAATATGAACGCTTACTACCAGTACAAAAATAACCGTTCTGATCCATACATGTATGTTCTTCCTACAGTGGAAATAAAATCCATGGTTTTAGTGTGGAACTAACTGTCTGCTGCACATATAAAATAGGATCTCTAGTTTTGGTGTATTTGGATGTTTATATTGAATTACCTCGTTGATTAACTGACTATGGAAATCCATTTCACTCCTGTTTCCCCTGATTGTCTCAACTGTGTTCTAGTAAATAGGAAATTCTCTAACATTTAGAAGCTGGTCAGCACTGATGAGAGTTCCTTTGATACTATGGGCTGTGCTAAAGACAACCCGCTGATGCCTGGAAGGAAAGCTTCTGTGCTTATCCCATCTATTATTATTATCCCAGATTAAGCGTTAGGGCTAGTCATTCCAGCATATAAAATCTAGCTCTATTATGAAAAGAAAGGGTTGAGAGGTTAACTTACATATCCATAAGAGTTTCCTTTGTGCTTTACTAGAGAAAATTTATTTTGTTGTTGTTGTTGTTGTTTCTTTCTGTATCAGTCTTGCAAAATTGTATTAGGTGTGAATGATGCAAGAACTTAAAAATATAACTTGAGGTAAAATAAACATAATTTCTCCATATGTCCTCAATCCATCATAAAAACAAATATAAGGTTGATCATATACATTGTTAAATGAACAAATCAATTCAGAGAGGAAGCATGCTTTGGGCAGAGAAAAACATTATAAATATTAATATTTTATATTGCCACATCAAAGTCTTACATTAGCATAAGGTCCCTTATTTTTACATTTTAACTCAAAATATACTTAGAATACTTCTGTTGTTGTCATGACATCTTTCATTCCTGTCTCAATCACTAATACACTACCATTCTTTGATAGTATTATAGCACATAAAGAAATACAGAAGCCAAAGGGCCAAATGATTTCCATTTTTCCCCTAATGCAAAACTTCATGACATGTAAAAATAAAAGTTCCAGAAGCCTTGAATTTCATTAGGATAGATCTAGTGGAACAATGATAGTGACATTTTTCTCAACATCTATCAACATTTCTGAATACAACTTGATGAAATTGCCGTAATAGGCACAATGGTAGCCTTTTTAGTCCTTTCATTCCAAAGTACAAGTCGTTTTTACCTACAAAATTACTTCTGGTGACGTGTTTGTCTATTCTTCAACAGTCTCTGACACAGCATATTTATTTCTTCAAGATGGGCAGCATCGTGTTTTGGTTTGGTCGATGATATTGAGTATTTCTCTTTTTCTTTAAAGACTTTTTTAAGAGCAGTTTTAGTTTCACAGCAAAATTGGAAGGAAGGTACAGAGATCTCCTATATAACCTCTGTTCTTGTACATGCACAGCTTGCTGTCTTATCAGCACCCCCACCAGAGTGCTAGTTTGTTACAATATGCACCTGTACTGATAACATTATGATGACCCAACATCCACATTTTATGGTAGAGCTCACTTTGGTGTTGTATAGTCTACGAGTTTAGACAAATGTATAATGACATGTATCTATCGTTAGATTATCATACAGTTTTTTCACTGTCCTAAAATTTTGTTTGCTTTCTTAATGTGAATTAGAAGAAATTCTGACACAGAGGACTATTTCTTCCTTATTTAGGATTGTACATCTTTTCTATTTACAAGAATACTGTCATTTTTACTTTCAATGTTAATTAGAAAAGAACATTGTTTTCTGTCCCTCCTCCACTCAGTTTTATTTAGTTAAACTTTTAGGATATTGGGTTTTTTTTTTTATTCTTTTTACCAATATTTAAAATTCATGATAGTAGTATGTTATCCTTTGCCATATTTGGAATAACTGAGACTACTTTTTTATGTCAGTATATCCTCTCTGCTTATAGAGTCCTCCTTTGGTAGTAAATTTTAAAACCACAAATGCTCCAGGGAGGACTAATAAAAAAGTGAATGGGTTTATCAAAAAAAAAAAGAGGCTTTTTTTTAGATGACAGAGATTATATTAAAATCTAAGCAAAGTGTTGGAGGGGATGTGGAGAATGGGGAACCCTCTTACACTGTTGGTGGGAATGCAAGTTGGTGCAGCCACTTTGGAAAACAGTGTGGAGATTCCTTAAGAAATTAAAAATAGAGCTTCCCTATGACCCTGCAATTGCACTACTGGGTATTTACCCCAAAGATACAGATGTAGTGAAAAGAAGGGCCATCTGTACCCCAATGTTCATAGCAGCAATGGCCACATTCACCAAACTGTGGAAAGAGCCAAGATGCCCTTCAGCAGATGAATGGATAAAGAAGATATGGTCCATATATACCATGGAGTTTTATGCCTCCATCAGAAAGGATGAATACCCAACTTTTGTATCAACATGGACGGGACTGGAGGAGATTATGCTGAGTGAAATAAGTCAAGCAGAGAGAGTCAGTTATCATATGGTTTCACTTACTTGTGGAGCATAAGGAATAACACAGAGGACATTGGGAGATGGAAAGAAGTGAGCTGGGGTAAATTGGAGGGGGATACAAACCATGAGAGATTGTGGACTGTGAGAAACAAAGTGAGGGTTTTGGAGGGGAGGGGAGTGGGGGCTTGGGTGAGCCTGATGGTGGGCATTATGGAGGGCCTATACTGCATGGAGCACTGGGTGTGGTGCATAAACAATGAATTTTGGAACACACACAAAAAACTAAATTGAATTAATTTTTTTAAAAATCTAAGCAAATGCTCAAAAAGGAAGTTAGAAAAAGAACCAGTGCCATCTGATAATTATACAGGGCTTGGACTAAATGGCATGTCCACACTCTTATGCTAGATAGATTAGAACTAGGATTTATACTATCAAGTTGAGAAATAAATCCAGACTTAGATTAGGGGAGACTTTATTAAGAAGTAGGATTATGATAGTAGAAAGCAGGCTCTGATTTCAGAAATGTGCCAGTGTCTCAAAATCAAAAAGAAAAAGGCCTTTCAAGGAGAAAACAAAAACAAAAACAAAAAAAGGGGGGGCGGGTAAGCAAAGATTAACAGGCATTTTTCTGGGGAAGTTTGCCATTCAAGGGGTAATGACCTGTCAGGTGTGACAGGAAAAGCATCTTGCTGTGGTCAGTTGATAGTAGGGAAAACTGATAAGGTTCTATGATCCACATTTTAGGCTTTAGGGGTGAAGAGAGTCAGGGACACCGAGGTGGGAGATCAGTCCAACTGAAGTTTGGTCAGGGCAAAGTAGAGGGCAATCAATGAGCAATTGTGAACATTTGGTCAATGTTATTTAATTATTTTAATAAAATCGTTTTTGAGGAAGGGAAATGAAAACTTAATGAGTTGAAGAGCTATTCCTGCCTGGACACTCACACAGTATCCACCCTGAACCATATATCCAGGCCTTTTAATCCGTAGGCCTAAAAAGGGGGACTGTGGTTTTGAGTCTCCTTGGAAATTTTTTACATACTATACTGTGATGTCTTCATCTGTTCTTCTTTCTTTTCTGATTTTGGGTTAGTACATAACCCAGTCTTTCAAAATAAGCACACTTGATGTGTTTTTTAGGGGAAAGTGCTAAAAACACGATCCAAATCATGTTTTGATATTTATAATAAGGTCTGGCATTGGGATTTGACAGGACAATACTGTAGAGTCCTCACAATACACACCACAAGAGGTATTCAGAGAATGTTAGTGTGAGAGTGCCCCAAAGTATTTATTACACAATCTGAAAATTTGTATGCAGTAGCCTAGCTCGAATCATAGATACATCAGAGGGAATCTGTGTTTAAAGCAACACAATTAATTTTAGATGTATGTAAATGGTACTTAAAAGGTGTTTGTTATCACTGTTATAAGTATTCCACAATTTACATTTGTTACTCATCTCTATATCCAGATTTGTCTTCTATCTGATAATTTAGTTGAGTCATTTGGAAGCAAACCAGCTATGTCTGTCCTATTCACTCTACGCATGTGCATTTCTAACTCTTTAGTCACCCTTCACAGAATCTCCAAAGATTTTGATTACCAGTTCTAGTATCATGCTGCTTGAATTTTGATTCTGTCCCTTATTCAGTGTTTAACTTCGAGGAAGTGATTTGACCTGCAGTCTACTCAACCCTAACATGGGAAAAATGTCTACGTTATTGTTATGATAATTAATTAAATGTTATTATAATTAATTAAATAATTACATGGAAGCAACACATAAGAGCTGTTGAGGTAAAATAAATATTAATTTATATCCTCCCTGTCTATAGACTCATATCATTTAGTATATAAATACAGGCAAATTTCAAGTGCCAGCCTTCTAGTAATTCAATCCAAGATTAAATGGTTGGGCAAAATCTCCTGCAAATAACAACTATTAATTCTAAAATTAGAATAAGTATATAGAAAATCAAATAAGAGATGTGAATCCAAAAATGAATGACTATAGGTTATAGATGGATAATATAGCAGTAAATGTTCATATTGAAAAAGAACAAAGGGAGCACCTGGGTGGCTCAGTCAGTTAAGCGTCTGCCTTTTGCTCAGGCCATGATCCCAGGGTTTTGGGATGAAGCCCCAAGTTGGACTTCCTGCTCCCCAGGGAGTCTGCTTCTCCCTCTCCCTCTGCTTGCTGCTCTGTCTGCTTGTGCTCTCTCTCTCTGTCAGATAAATAAATAAAGCTTTTAAAAGAAAGAGAGAGAGAGAGAGAAAGAAAGAAAGAGAAAGAGGAAAAGGAAAAGAAAAAGAACGAAGGTCTAAAATTAATGGTGTAAGTGACCTATTTTAAGAAACCTCTCCAGGGACTCCTGGGTGTCTGAGTCAGTTAAGCCTCCAACTCCTGATTTCAGCTCAGGTCTTTATCTCAAGGTCATGAGATTGAGCCCTACCTTGGTCTCCTCGCTGGGCATAGAGCCTGCTTAAGATTCTGTCACTCCTTCCTCTCACTCTCACAGAAATAAAAAAAGGAAAAACAAAAACAAAAAAAAAAAAACAAAAACCCTTTCAAAAAATGGCAAGCCAAACTCAAAGTAAGTAGACAATGGAACAATGAAGATAAGAATGAAAATAGGGTGCCTGGGTGACTCAGTTGGTTAAGTGTCTGACTCTTGATTTTGGCTCAGGTTTTGATCTTAGGGTTGTGAGATGGAGCCCCACTCTGGGCTCCCTGCTGAGCATGGAGCCTGCTTCAGATTCTCTCTCTCCCTCGCCCCTCCACTCCATGTGTGTGTGCTCTCCCTGTCTATAAATATGCAAATAAATAAAAAAAAGTTAAAATAAAGATAAGCATGAAAATCAATGAAATAGAAGCAATAGGAAAAATCAATAGAAACAAAAGGTTCTTTTTTCAAAATAGTAATATTGGTAAACTTCTATTTATGATGAGAGAAAGTAATAGAGAGCATAATTTATATTACACTGGAGAAGAAAAAGATATGTCCTTAGAGATTCTATAAACAGTAAATAGATAATGAGTGTATTATGAAAAACAGAATGCTAATAAACTTGACATCTTAAAGGAAAAACTTTAATGGATTCCTCACAATACACAAATTATCCAACCTGGGTTCAAAGGAAATAGAAAATGTTCATATCTTTATATCACCCTTAAAACTTAAAACACCCACAGAAAAACTTCACACTTACATGGTCACCAAATGATTGGTAATTTTTATCAAACATTTAGGAATAAATTGCACTGAGTATGGACAAGGTCTTTCATGAACTAGAGAAGGAATAGTTAATTGTCAACTCATTTTCTTGAGATCAGAATTATAGCAAAACATGAAAAAAAATCACAAGAAAAGTAAATGACATTACCATAGTTAAAATCTTTAACAGAATGTTACCAAATCAAATCTCTCGGTGTAAAAAATATAATCTCACTCTATAATTAACAAGTGGAATTTGTCCTAGGTCTGCAGTTTGTTTTACATGTAAAATTAATCAATGTAGCTGATCACATTGAATGAATAAAATAGGTTAAATGTTTGATAAATTTCAATAGGTGCAGAAAAATCATGTGACAAATTACACCATCCATTATGGTAAAAATAAAAAAACCTCAACACATTAGGAATTAAAGGGTGTATTTACAACTTAATCATGAAAACCTTAATATTTTTCCCTTAGACTGCAAATTGGCAAGAATATCCATGCTCAGAATTTGTATTCTACAATATAGTGGCTGTCTGACTCAGTGCAATAAGGGATGAAAAAGAAATAAAGTAGTCAAAGATTTGAAAGGAAAAAGTACACATTTATTCACAAATTAATCATTTATGTAGGAAATTCTAAGACATCTACACAAAAAGCTACCAGAGCCAATGTCAGAACTATATAACCAGTATAGACAGATTTAACAAAATGTATTCAAGACTGATTTCCAAAACAGTGCTGAGACAAATTAAAGAAATCCAAATAAATGGAAACTTGTACTATGTTCTCAGGTGGGGATACTCAGTGCTGTTATATTTCCAGTTATTCCCATATTGATTATAAATTCAATGACCTCCCTTCCCTAAAACATCATTCTCTTCTCTTCCTGCCTCTTCTACGTTAGTCTCTCCCCATACCCAAAATGTATTACCCCACCTGTCCTACTTCATCCCTTGTTATTTGTACTCTTCTCACGACTGGCCAATCTAGAAACCTGCGGGAAAATAGTCTATCTCTTTCTCTTACTTACCTGCGATTAGCAGATACCCTAGTGCATAAATGATAAATTTCTTCACAGGTCATTTTCATCTCTTTTACTAGTGACTCAGCACTTATCTTTATGTTTTATCCATCTTATGTGAGGTATACTACAAAGTCTCATAAATGGGTATCCTGCCTTCAATCTTGAACATCGTTCCTTTTTACTATTGCACAAATCACTTTCCAAGAATTCAGATCTAGTCAAATTATCCTTTCCCAAAAGATTTTTTTAACATATTTAGAGCTAAATCAAACAACTCCATGTTATTCCTCTGCTTGTATTTTCATGCTTAACTCATAACGTTTTCAACATCCACCTTAAAAGTCCGAGTATGCCAGTTTTTTAGACATTCCATTAAGATGTTATTCTTTGTTATAATATTTCATTTATGGTTCCCTTTCTTGATGTAAATAGACCTACTTGCTCATCAAGCTCAATATGATCATTATCCCTTTCGGAAAGCTTTCCTGACTGCCTCCATACTATATCTGAAAAAAAAAATTAGTAGATTAAGCCATATCTTTGTTGCTTTTGTATTATTCTATGATAAACCTATCACAGCACTTATCAGAGTATAAGAAATGAAGGACCCTTAACTAATAGATGCCATGAATCTTTCTAAATTATTTTAACATATGATGTTTTATTAGTTTCAGCTGTACAATACAGTTATCCAGCCGTTCCTTATGCCTCCCAGTGCTTACCACAAGTGCACTCCTTAATCCCCATCACCTATTTAATCGATCTCCCTAGCCCCTTCCCCTCTAGTAACCCTCCATTTGTTCTCTATAATTAAGAGTCTGATGTATGGAACCTTTAGATAGATCACTGTATTGTACACCTGACACTAAATAACACTGTATGTTAACTAACTGGAGTTAGAATAGAAAATTACATTAAAAAGAGTAGGTTTCTTGATTTGTTGCTCTCACTACCCTCCCTCCTTTGCTCATCTATTGTGTTTCTTAAAGTCCACATACATATGGTGTCTGTTTTTCTTCTGAATTATTTCGTTTAGCATTATGCTTTCTAGCTCCACCCATGTCATTGCAAATAGAAAGATTTCATTCTTTTTTTCTTTAATATTTTATTTATTTATTTCACAGAGAGAGAGAGATCACAAGTAGACAGAGAGGCAGGCAGAGAGAGAGAGAGGGAAGCAGGCTCTCTGCTGAGTAGAGAGCCCGATGTGGGGCTTGATCCCAGGACCCTGAGACCATGACCTGAGCCGAAGGCAGAGGCTTAACCCACTGAGCCACCCAGGCGCCCAAGATTTCATTCTTTTTGTGGATGAAAAATATTTGTGTGTGTGTGTATGTGTGTGTATCACATCTTTATCCATTCATCAACTGACGGACACTTGGGCTGCTTCCATAATTTGGCTATTGTAAATGAAGGGTGCATGCATCCTTTTGAATTAGTGGTTTTGTATTCTTTGGTTATATTTAACCAGTAGTGCAATTGCTAGATCATGGGGTAGTTCTATTTTTAACTTTTTGAGGAACTTCCATACTGCTTTCCAGAGTGGCTGTACAGTTTACATTCCCACCAGTGGTGCATGAGTGTTCCTTTTTATCCACATTCTCACCAACGCCTATTGTTTCTTGTGTTGATTTTTGCCATTCTGACAGGTGTGAGGTGATATCTCATTATAGTGTTGATTTGTGTTTTCCTGATGATCATTGATGTTGAGCACTTTTTCATGTATCTGTTGATGAGATGATTCTTATATGAATGGCCATACAAGAGTATTTTGGTTTGTTTGTTTGTATCTACTTATAACACAATGCATCATACATAGTAGCACTCAATAAACATTCTTTCGATGAATGACTGCTGTCTATTCACTTTCACTCAGAAATATAAAACAGTGTATTAGAGTAGAAACTATATCATTTCTGGCATCAGATAGACAAATTTTGAAATCTGGCTGCAAATCATTCTAACTGTATGACATTCTCTGAGTTTTAATTTCCTCATGCCTTATATGAGGATAAAAAGAATAGCAACCAGCATATATCATGATTCCTGACAGTTCCATGTCACCTAAAAGTGTCATAGCATCCTTTAACCCACGGCTGCTGGAAGGGAGTGTTCTGAGAATTACCATTCATTGCATACAAGACCTTCTACTCATATTACCACAGAGAATTGGACAAGATAAGTTGAGTCCAAAGATAAGTGGCTATAGGATCTTTGATGATGTACATAGAATACTTTGTTCCCATAGAAGTTTTAGAATTCAAATATTTTAAGTTTTCTTCGGTGAAGGGGGATTGTATTATAGTAAGTGTGACATAGACTTTGTGACCTTTCAAGACCTGGCTCTGCTATTTGTCTCATGTTTCCTCAGATGTACAGAAGGGCTTACAGCTACCTGGAAGGAATGTTTAAAGAATGAAGTAAGATAATATGTGAATTTCTACCATAGTATAGCTATCCCATATGTACTAGAAAATGGAATAACTGGAGCTTTCCGTTTCTTTTGCATGATGTAACACTCTGCACCTGGCGCAACACCTACGTCGTGAGCACATTTTTGCTCTTAACCACACAAAGGGCCAGCCACATTTGTTTGCAAAACTGTTTATGCCGGGGTTTCTTATTATCAAAAATACAGATCTACAAAATATAACAAATGAACTATGTCTGAAAGGTACAAGCCCTTATTTTTTCTATTAAATCTAAGAAAATTTTGTGGAAATGTTTATTAAAAACAAGTAAAAACGCTGTTGAGGGTATGAATGAAAACACTTTAAAATAGATATTTTAAAAAATCATTAAAACCAAATAGGAAAAATGTATGTCCATACAAAAACCTGTACATGTATGCTTATAGCAGCTATATTCACAATTGCTAAAACTTGGAAACAGCCCAGAGGTCCCTCAAAAGGTGAAAGGATAAATTGGGGTACATCCAGACAATGGAATATTATTTAAGGATAAAATGAAATGAGCTATCAAAACATGAGAGGACACAGAAGAATCTTAAATCCATATTGGTAGGTAAAAGAAGCCGATCAAAGAGGCTTCACACCATGTTCCAACTATAGGACATTCTAGAAGAGGGAAAAATATGGAGACATAAAGAGATGAGTGGTTGCCAGGGGTTTAGGGGGAGGGAGGGGTAAAAGGCACCGAGAGGATTTGGCAGGCAGTGAAACTACTCCATATGATGCTGTAATGGTGGATGTGTGTCATTGTGTATTTGTCTAAACCCACAGAATGTTCAACACCAAGACTGAACCCTAATGTAGACCATGGACTCTGGATGATTAGGACGTGTCAGTGTAGTTTCATTGATTATAATATGTGTACCACTCTGGCCGGTGATGTTGATAATGGGAAAGACTGTGCATGTGTGGGGACCAGAAGAATATGGGAACTCTCTGTACTGTATGTTCAGTTTTGCTTTGAACCAAAAATGGCTCTTAAAAATAGTCTATTATAAAAAGGTTTTTGCACACATATGACTCCATATTTTCTTTTTTTTTTTAATTCTCTCTTGGTTCTTAAGATACAAACTGGAAAATACACACGTGATGAATGTGTTTTATGGAAAAATATGCAGAGACCCATTCTGAGGATAACATCTCTAAAGAAAATGCCTTGACACGTTACATTGCAATAGAGTATATTTAAACTATTTTAAAAAACTTTTATTCCACCATATTGATTCATTAACTCAGTGGCAGACAAGATAATATAGAACAAGATGATTTCTTCTCTATAGATTTTTATATATATGTGTTTATACATACATTTATTGATTGATCAAGTATATAATTTAATTCTTAAGTAAACTACAGTATAAATGTTTGAAGTCACTGTAGCAGGAGTTGGTAAAGTTTTCCTATAAATGACTATATAGTAAATATTTTAGGTTTTGTAGGTCAAGAGCCTCTGTTACAAATGCTCAACTCTGCCTCTATAGCATGAAAGCAGCCACAGACAATCTGAACAGTTTGTAAACAAATGGGAATGGCTCTGCTCCAATAAAAGTTTTTTGGTTTTGTTTTAATGAAAAGAGAAGGCTGGGTAGATTTGGCACATGGGCTTCTTGGTTTGCAGATTCTGATGTGAAGAAAGCTTGTTGATTAATTAATATTAAAACATTGCTAATTTCCAATGAGTACATTACATTAGTTAATTTTTTAAAAAATTTATTTATTTACCTTAGAGATTGAGAAAGAGCATGGATGATGGTGCATACACAAGCAGGGGGAGGGGCAGAGGAAGAGGGAGAGAGAATCCTCAAGCAGACTCCCTGCTGAGCCTGCACTGGATCCCAGGACCCGAGATCATGACCTGAGCCAACATCAAGAGTTGACCGCTTAACCAACTGAGCCACCCATGTGCCACTAATTTAAATATATCTCATTTTTTTAAATTAATTAATTTATTTTTTCAATGTAACAGTATTCATTGTTTTTGCACAACACCCAGTGCTCCATGCAATACGTGCCTTCCCTATTACCCACCACCTGGTTCCCCCAACCTCCCACACCGCCCCTAAAAACCCTCAGGTTGTTTTTCAGAGTCCATAGTCTCTTATGGTTCGCCTCCCCTTCCAATTTCTCTCAACTTCCTTCTCCTCTCCATCTCCCAATGTCCTCCATGTCATTTGTTATGCTCCACAAATAAGTAAAACCATATGATACTTGACTCTCTCTGCTTGACTTATTTCACTCAGCATAATCACTTCCCGTCCCGTCCATGTTGCTACAAGAGTTGGGTATTCATCCTTTTTTTTTTTTAAATAAACATATAATGTATTTTTATCCCCAGGGGTACAGGTCTGTGAATCGCTAGGTTTACACACTTCACAGCACTCACGATAGCACATACCCTCCCCAATGTCAATAACCCACTTCCCCTCTCCCAACCCCACCTCCCCCCAGCAACCTCCAGTTTGTTTTGAGAGATTAAGAGTCATTTATGGTTTGTCTCCCTCCCAAACCCATCTTGGTTCATTTATTCTTCTCCTATCCCCTTAACCCCCCCATGTTGCATCTCCACGTCCTCATATCAGGGAGATCATATGATAGTTGTCTTTCTCCGATTGACTTATTTCACTAAGCATGATACCCTCTAGTTCCATCCACGTCATCGCAAATGGCAAGATTTCATTTCTTTTGATGGCTGCATAGTATTCCATTGTGTGTATATACCACCTCTTCTTTATCTATTCATCTGTTGATGGACATCTAGGTTCTTTCCATAGTTTGGCTATTGTAGACATTGCTAGAATAAACATTCGGGTACACGTGCTCCTTCGGATCACTATGTTTGTATCTTTAGGGTAAATACCCAGTAGTGCAATTGCTGGGTCATAGGGTAGTTCTATTTTCAACATTTTGAGGAACCTCCATGCTGTTTTCCAGAGTGGTTGCACCAGCTTGCATTCCCACCAACAGTGGAGGACGGTTCCCCTTTCTCTGCATCCTCGCCAGCATCTCTCATTTCCTGACTTGTTAATTTTAGCCATTCTGACCGGTGTGAGGTGATATCTCATTGTGGTTTTGATTTGTATTTCCCTGATGCCGAGTGACGTGGAGCACTTTTTCATGTGTCTGTTGGCCATCTGGATGTCTTCTTTGCAGAAATGTCTGTTCATGTCCTCTGCCCATTTCTTGATTGGATTGTTTGTTCTTTGGGTGTTGAGTTTGCTAAGTTCCTTATAGATTTTGGATACTAGCCCTTTATCTGATATGTCGTTTGCAAATATCTTCTCCCATTCTGTCAGTTGTCTTTTGGTTCTGTTAACTGTTTCCTTTGCTGTGCAAAAGCTTTTGATCTTGATGAAATCCCAATAGTTCATTTTTGCCCTTGCTTCCCTTGCCTTTGCTGATGTTCCTAGGAAGATGTTGCTGCGGCTGAGGTCGAAGAGGTTGCTGCCTGTGTTCTCCTCAAGGATTTTGATGGATTCCTTTCTCACATTGAGGTCCTTCATCCATTTTGAGACTTTTTCGTGTGTGGTGTAAGGAAGTGGTCCAATTTCATTTTTCTGCATGTGGCTGTCCAATTTTCCCAGCACCATTTATTGAGGAGGCTGTCTTTTTTCCATTGGACATTCTTTCCTGCTTTGTCGAAGATTAGTTGACCATAGAGTTGAGGGTCTATTTCTGGTCCGTTCTGTTCCATTGATTCTATGTGTCTATTCTGTTCCATTGATCTATGTGTCTATTTTTGTGCCAGTACCATGCTTTGTAATAGAGCTTGAAGTCCGGAATTGTGATGCCACCCACTTTGGCTTCTTTTTCAATATTCCTTTGGCTATTCGAGGTCTTTTCTGGTTCCATATAAATTTTAAGATTATTTGTTCCATTTCTTTGAAAAAAATGGATGGTATTTTGATAGGGATTGCATTAAATGTGTAGATTGCTTTAGGTAGCATGGACATTTTCACAATATTTATTCTTCCAATCCAGGAGCATGGAACATTTTTCCATTTTTTTGTGTCTTCCTCAATTTCTTTCATGAGTACTTTATAGTTTTCTGCATATAGATTCTTAGCCTCTTTGGTTAGGTTTATTCCTAGGTATCTTATAGTTTTAGGTGCAATTGTAAATGGGATTGACTCCTTCATTTCTCTTTCTCCTGTCTTGTTGTTGGTGTACAGAAATGCAACTGATTTCTGTGCATTGATTTTATATCCTGACACTTTACTGAATTCCTGTACAAGTTCTAGCAGCTTTGGAGTGGAGTCTTTTGGGTTTTCCACATATAGTATCATATCATCTGCGAAGAGTGATAGTTTGACTTCTTCTTCGCCGATTTGGATGCCTTTAATTTCTTTTTGTTGTCTGATTGCTGAGGCTAGGACTTCTAGTACTATGTTGAATAGCAGTGGTGATAATGGACATCCCTGCCGTGTTCCTGACCTTAGCGGAAAAGCTTTCAGTTTTTCTCCATTTTGAATGATAATTGCGGTGGGTTTTTCATAGATGACTTTGATAATATTGAGGTATGTGCCCTCTGTCCCTACACTTTGAAGAGTTTTGATCAGGAAGTGATGCTGTACTTTGTCAAATGCTTTTTCAGCACCAATTGAGAGTATCATATGGTTCTTGCTCTTTCTTTATTAATGTGTTGTATCACATTGATTGATTTGCCGATGTTGAACCAACCCCACAGCCCTGGAATAAATCCCACTTGATCGTGGTGAATAATCCTTTTAATGTACTGTTGAATCCTATTGGCTAGTATTTTGGTGAGAATTTTTGCATCTGTGTTCATCACGGATATTGGTCTGTAGTTCTCTTTTTGGGTGGGATCCTTGTCTGGTTTTGGGATCAAGGTGATTCTGGCCTCATAAAATGAGTTTGGAAGTTTTCCTTCCATTTCTATTTTTTGGAACAGTTTCAGGAGAATAGGAATTAGTTCTTCTTTAAATGTTTGGTAGAATTCCCCTGGGAAGCCGTCTGGCCCTCGGCTTTTGTTTGTTTGGAGATTTTTAATGACTGTTTCAATCTCCTTACTGGTTATGGGCCCGTTCAGGTTTTCTATTTCTTCCTGGTTCAGTTGCGGTAGTTTATATGTCTCTAGGAATGCATCCATTTCTTCCAGAGTGTCAAATTTGTTGGCATAGAGTTGCTCGTAGTATGTTCTTATAATTGTCTCTATTTCTTTGGTGTTAGTTGTGATCTCTCCTCTTTCATTCATGATTTTATTTATTTGGGTCCTTTCTCTTTTCTTTTTGATAAGTCTGTCCAGGGGTTTATCAATCTTATTGATTCTTTCAAAGAACAAGCTCCTAGTTTCATTGATTTTTTTTTCTATTGTTTTTTTGGTTACTATTTCATTGATTTCTGCTCTGATCTTTATGATTTCTCTTCTCCTGCTGAGTTTAGGGTTGCTTTCTTGTTCTTTCTCCAGCTCCTTTAGGTGTAGGGTTAGGTTGTGTACTTGAGACCTTTCTTGTTTCTTGAGAAAGGCTTGTACTGCTATATATTTTCCTCTCAGGACTGCCTTTGCTGTGTCCCACAGATTTTGAACCACAGATTTTGTTGTCTTTTCATTATCATTTGTTTCCATGAATTTTTTCAGTTCTTCTTTAATTTTCTGGTTGACCCATTCATTCTTTAGAAGGATGCTGTTTAGTCTCCATGTATTTGGGTTCTTTCCAGCTTTCCTCTTGTGATTGAGTTCTAGCTTCAGAGCGTTGTGGTCTGAAAATATGCAGGGAATGATCCGAATCTTTTGATAATGGTAGAGACCTGATTTGTGACCCAGGATGTGATCTATTCTGGAGAAGGTTCCATGTGCACTAGAGAAGAATGTGTATTCTGTTGCTTTGGGATGAAATGTTCTGAATATATCTGTGATGTCCATCTGGTCCAGTGTGTCCTTTAAGGCCTTTATTTCCTTGTTGATCTTTTGCTTGGATGATCTGTCCATTTCAGTGAGGGGAGTGTTAAAGTCCCCTACTATTATTGTATTATTATTGGTGTGTTTCTTTGATTTTGTTATTAATTGGTTTATGTAGTTAGCTGTTCCCACGTTAGGGGCACAAATATTTAAAATTGTTAGATCTTCTTGTTGGACAGACCCTTTGAGTATGATAGAGTGTCCTTCCTCATCTCTTATTATAGTCTTTGGCTTAAAATTTAATTGATCTGATATAAGGCCTGCCACCCAGCTTTCTTCTGATACCCATTAGCATGGTAAATTGTTTTCCACCCCCTCACTTTAAATCTGGAGGTGTCTTCGCGTCTAAAATGAGTTTCTTGTAGGCAACATATTGATGGGTTTTGTTTTTTTATCCATTCTGATACCGTGTGTCTTTTGATTGGGGCATTTAGCCCATTAACATTCAGGGTAACTATTGAGAGATATGAATTTAGTGCCATTATTAGCCTGTAATGTGACTGTTACTGTATATTGTCTCTGTACCTTTCTGATCTACTACTTTTAGGCTCTCTCTTTGCTTGGAGGACCCCTTTCAATATTTCCTGTAGAGCTGGTTTGGTGTTTGCAAATTCTTTCAGTTTTTGTTTGTCCTGGAAGCCTTTTATCTCTCCTTCTATTTTCAATGATAGCCTAGCTGGATAGAATATTCTTGGCTGCATGTTTTTCTCATTTAGTGCTCTGAATATATCATGCCAGTCTTTCTGGCCTTCCAGGTCTCTGTGGATAAGTCTGCTGCCAATCTAATATTTTTACCATTGTATGTTACAGACTTCTTTTCCCGGGCTGCTTTCAGGATTTTCTCTTTGTTTGTAAGACTTGTAAATTTTACTATTAGGTGACGGGGTGTGGACCTATTCTTGTTGACTTTATGGGTGGTTCTCTGCACCTCCTGGATTTTGATGCTTGTTCCCTTTGCCATATTAGGGAAATTCTCTCCAATAATTCTCTCCAATAGACCTTATGCTCACCACTCTCTTTCTTCTTCTTCTGGAATCCCAATTATTCCAATGTTGTTTCATCTTATGGTGTCACTTATCTCTTGAATTCTCCCCTCATGGTCCAATAGCTGTTTGTCTCTCTTTTGCTCGGCTTCTTTATTCTCTGTCATTTGGTCTTCTATATCACTAATTCTTTCTTCTGCCTCATTTATCCTAGCAGTGAGAGCCTCCATTTTTGATTGCACCTCATTAATAGCTTTTTTTATTTCAACTTGGTTAGATTTTAGTTCTTTAATTTCTCCCGCAAGGGCTTTTATATCTCCAGAGAGGGTTTCTCTAATATCTTCCATGCCTTTTTTGAGCCCGGCTAGAACGTTCAGAATCGTCATTCTGAACTCTTGATCTGACATATTACCAATGTCTGTGTTGATTAGGTCCCTAGCCTTTGGTACTGCCTCTTGTTCTTTTGTTTGTGGTGATTTTTTCTGCCTTGTCATTTTGTCCAGATAAGAGGATATGAAGGATCAAATAAAATACTAAAAGGGTGGCAAAGACCCCAGAAAAATGCTCTGTAACCAAATCAGAAGAGACCCCAAATTGTGGGGGGGGGGGTGGGATAAGGGATAAAAAGAGTTTCAGAAAAAAAAAGAAAAAATTTAAAAAATAAAACAAATAAAAAATATAAAAAATAAAGAAAAAATATATATTTTAGATAAACTAGTCAAAAAACGTTAAAAAGAAAGGGTAAAAGTTTTAAAAAATTTAACAGAAGAAGAAAAAAGAAAGAAAAAAAAATTGAATTAACCGCAAGACTAAAGAATTATGGGGAGAAAGCCATGAGTTCCGTGCTTTGCTTTCTCCTCCTCTGGAATTCCACTGCTGTCTTAGGTATTGAAACTGCTTTCCTTGATAGATGAACTTCGTCCTGGCTGGATATTTTGTTGACCTTCTGGGGGAGGGGCCTGTTGTAGTGACTCTCAAGTGTCTTTGCCCGAGGCGGGATTGTACCGCCCTTACCGGGGGGCCGGACCAAGTAATCCGCTCGGGTTCACTTTTGGGAGTTTCTGTTCCCTGAACGCTTTCTGTAGAGTTCCGGAGGACGGGAATGAAAATGGCGCCCTCCCAGTCTCCGGCCTGGAGGAGCCGAGAGCCCGGGGCCCCACTCCTCAGTGCGCCCCCAAAGGACAGCACCCAATCACTCCCGTATCCCCAGCCTCTAGCCGCGCTCCGAGCTCACCCAGCCCGCGACCAGTTCAAGGTAACCCCAAGCTGAGAGTTCAGTCCTTGGCTCTGTCTCTGTAGCCGGCTTCTCCGTTCTAACACCTGCGAGCTCTGCGACACTCTGACACCCCCGATCCTTCTGTGACCCTGCGGGACCTGGGGCCACACTGACCCTGTGTTGGCTTCACCCCTGTTTAGTCTCTGGAGCAATGTCCCTCAGTGGAACAGACTTTTAAAAGTCCTGATTTTGTGCTCTGTTGCTCCGCTGCTTGCCGGGAACCGGCCCCTCCCCCCACGGTCTATTTTCCCGTTGTTTTAGATTCACTTCTCTGCCAGTCCTACCTTTCAGAAAGTGGTTGATTTTCTGTTTATAGAATTGCTGTTCTTCTTCTCTTCATCTCCCGTTGGATTTGTAGGTGTTTGCAATGTTTAGATAAGCTATCGAGCTGATCTCCTGCTATCTGATGTAGTCTCTGTCTGCTACTTCTCCGCCATCTTGACTCGTCCCTCCTAAATATATCTCATTTAAGCAAGATTTTTATTTTTATAGATATATGCAAAATCTTTCGTAATGCTGAAATGTCTTAGAGATACTATTATATTTCAGGGAACTTAAGCAATACAACATCTAGTAGTACAGTAAAACTCAGGCTGCAAACAAGATGTTCTTAATTCTCTATGATCAGCTCCTGACAAAGTGACACATATTTCACATTTCATCACATATTCAGTGAAGGCTGACATTCCTCTATTCCCACGTGATTCTATTGGGTTTTCATTATCGTTTACTCCTGTTTGATACTTTAAAAATTATTTGTGCTTTTTGTTTTCAGGAAATGGTTTGGTCAGAGTGTTATTTGTCTTTGTATAGCAATAACTTTAACACAATGTTTTGCAAAAATAAAAATAATAGATGATTGACTGATAGAGCTAGAGCTAGGAGTCAAGGGTGATGATTTTACATTTCTGGGGTTATACTTCTGATTTCCAGTATTTTAAGTTATTTATGTATTGCCAATTAAATACATTTTATAGAATGGGAAATTTCATTATTTATGTATCTATTAATTTGTCAATTTCCATAACAGTTTATGTTATAGTTTAATCAAACATAGGTATTCCTTGGATGCAGATCTCCAAAGCAAGGTCTGCTTCCAGAAGAAAATAGTAACAAAACAAAACAAAACAAAGCAAAAATAAAAGAAGGAAATATGGATATATATAAACAGATAAATTTTAATTATATCAAACTAAAGGCTGCTGCAACTATAACTTCAAGGATAAATCTTTTAAGACACTATAACGTGTTACCATATTCAATAAAATGTTTCTTTACCAGGAGCCAAGTTTTACTGAGCTTGACAAAAAAGAATTTGTTATTGTTTGAAGTATATGGATTAGCTAGTGTTTTCTCTTATTGTTGTTTTAATCATTATTTTAGTTTCTCCCATTTATCATTGTGATATATGCACACTCTTCAAACAAGAAAGACAATACAACAAATTAGACTATCAGTAAAGAATAACATCTATAAATCATACAGAGCAGAAAGTATTATTTTTATTTTCAACTTTTTAAATAATGTCTGTAGTGAATACCATTGGTTGCCAACTACCCCACCCTGAATTGGAGAAATCAATCCATTTCTCTACTAGGCAGTTCTTACTGCCTAAGTGCAGGAATGGATTAATGGTTCTCAGCATTTCTCTTTGGCATACTTTGTTCAGATATGGGGACAGATAATTATATTAGCCAATAAGACAAAAGTAGAGTGTCTTAAGGGCTCTTGGGAAAAGATTTTTTACTCTTAAGTATAAGAAGAGAACAAATGAACCTGAATAAATAATAATGTGAAGCCATCAGATCAACTAACACTTATTCTACTTTATCTTTCTATGTATGTGTCACATTTCCTTACTATTTAAGCCTTTTTGGACATTTTCAAATTTTTCTATCTTCATGTATCATGAGTTGATTTTTTTTTCCAAAACCATTCATGAATAAAATTTAATTTGAGAAGTGGTATGCTCCAAGATTATGGTGATGAAGACATAGACCTTATGTGCTATCATCCTGGCCACAGCTGATTGGACTAAGCCTATTTGTCTAATTAGAGGCACCTGAGTAGGTTATGTTGTGAAGGAAGTAGATATGAAGTTTCTGATTAAAGGTTGATCTTCTAGAGACAGGTCAGAACGTGAATAACATGTGGTTTTCATCTCCTGTCCCCTGTTAGGTCTGACCTTCATTAGCTGGTCCAGTCTTCGGTTTGTCAGTAGGTTTACATTCCTTAATTATTTGGTTTAAAAAAATTAGGAAAAACAGTGGAAGGAAGAAAGGAAGGAAGGGAGAAAAAAAGAAATCAGTGGCTCTTTAGAGCATTGATGAATTATAATATTTTAATTCAAATTTTGATTTAGATTAACTCAATGCAATCCTAGCTAACAGCATCTGGAACACGAGACTCTGTTCTTCAACCTTCTGGCAGAAGACATTTGTAGAATCTACCCAGATTGCAGCATGGGGAAGATGACGATTGTTAACCAGAATGTTTCTGTATATTTCTCAGAATGTTTCTCTATACGTGAGGCAGCATGAGTGTCTCCGGAATTATCCACCCTCCCTCATGCTTATTCGGTGGTGTGGAGACCTCCAGGAATCCTCGTGTTACAGAGTTGACACTCATTTGCGTAATGGTGTACTTAATTCTGAGACTCTTCATTCTTAAACAGTCATGTGCCATTCACTATTCACAATTTCTTGCTCTTTCTGTGTATGGAAAGGATTTCATGTACTTTTCTTTCTGATGTGAGGAAAATGCAGTTCTAGTAATCCCTGCATTTATATGATGACTAGTCCCATCAGTCCAGGTCAGTCTACGTTTTTGGTTATGGCATAGGTATAAAGACTGCTTGATTCCAGCCAGTCTGATGTTAATCCCTCCTACCCTCCAGGGAGGACAAACATTTCTTAAGTAATGAAGACCTTTGTGTCTGATCCTTTCTCCTTCTCCTTCTTCTGCTTCTCCCAGCTCATGCTCACTCTTTCTCTCTCAAAAAATAAATAAAAAAGTAAAGGAAGTACTCTGTGTCTATATTAAAATCAAATCTAGTTGGTCACTTTGCATAGGTGTTTTATAACACATCTTCCATTTAATGAAATCATACATTTCTGTTAATGGTATTCTACTTGACATGTATTAGTTCCAATCCTAGGTTCTTTAGAAAATGTAATCCTGTCTCAGTGTAACTTCTGCAGTTGTGATTATCCTTTTCCTGATGCAATAATCAGCATAGCGAATGCTGACCTGGGGCCTCATGCCATACAGTACAAGCCCTGGAACCTAGTGTCGAACATACACATGCAGGTCAAAAAAGCATAGTCGCAACCCAGAGTGGAGCTTCATGTGGTATCGAGATAGGAGACAATATCCCGTAAAAAGTTAGATTCCTACATACACACTAGAACACAGATGAAACTAGAGGACATCGTGCAAATGACGTGTCATTCACAGAAGGATAAATACCGCTTGATCCCACTTCCATGAGGTTATCCAAAGTCATCAGAGAGTAGAATAGTGGTTAACAGGGCCCGGACAGGGAGGTATGGGGAGTTGCTCAATGGGTGTAAAGTTTCAGCGGTGCAAGACAAATAATTCTAGAGATTGGCTGTACAACATCCTGCCTGTCATTTACAAACTGTGTTAGTATTTAAAATCGAAGAGGGTGTGTCTCATGTGTTCCTAACAAAATTTTTTAAAAATACTTAATGAAAAACGCTTATTTTTGGTTTTGACTCAGGTTATAGAGGCATCTAACATTTATTTAGCAAATGGTAACAAATAAAGCTTGTTCTTTGTGAATTTAAATATGAAGTAAGCCTAAATTAGACATCACGTAGTCGATTTAGTTCTCACCGACATTACTTGTAATTTCTTTCCTACTACCTACCCTTCCCTATTATGATGAAAAGCAATGAATATGCACACAGTCCCAACACTGTATACTTCTGATATTTGTGGTTGTCTCCTCACAATAATTGCATATGTAAACCTTAAAATATTAAGTTTTTTAGACATCAGTCATAATTTTGGCACCATTTTACCTTAAGTGCTGTTCATATTTCTGAACCTCTCTAATTTGGAACAAAAGAATTTTAACTAAAAACAGCCTTAGTAATCAACACATAACTTAGGATTATGTAGCTTATAATAAATAATAGCTATAACAGGATCTAATTATAAATTTAATGAAATAAGTGTATTTAGGTAATAGATAAACCAAAGAGAAGAAAAGGATTTTAATTTAGACATTGCCCTCTCTTTCTGTATTTTACTAGATTCCTGAGCAGAAAGACTGAATTAAGAAGGAGCCAGAAGGCATAGACGCTGAGTGGAAAAGCTCTTCTCTTTTTAGTAACTTTTGTGACTGTTTTAAATTGATCATTTGTTTCTTCCGCTAATCCCCAAGCAGAGGGCATGTCCTTTCCACTTGTAGGATTCTCTTACAGAAGTTGAATTCCCTCCTTATCACCTCAAACCAATAAGTACTTTATTTTCCTTTTGCTTGTTGTTAGGAAAAGGGAAAAAAAAAAAAAAGGCTCATACCACTTGCTGGAGCTGTCTGCATTTTAATCCAAGCCTATGAACGGACATCAGAGTGCCCTTATGATATTTTGCACAAAAGGCTCAGTGTTCATGGCTGTACTCAGAGCACCCAAAATAGCATTCTGTAAGCAGTGACATGCTGGTGGTGTGGTACTAAACGAGCAAGTATCTCCAGCTCAGAGCACTGTGACACATGTTCATGTTTGAGGAGAAGCCTGGGAAGCAAAATAAGAACCATCTCTCCTCCTCTTCCTCATGTGTTTACCACGAATTTTGAATGTCAATTTTTGCAGAACTCCTAGAACTTGAAGATAACACAGGTAAGGATGTGAGAATTAGGCTATTCGAATTGTATAAATTGTCTTATCATGAATATAGGGCCAGAAAGGACTTTAAAAGTGCTTTGCTAGTTGGTGCTTCAAAAGAGAAAAAAATTCTAAAAAATTTAAAATCACAATGTATATATTGAATTTTCTCTAAAATAAATATTTGTGAGACCAGTTGGCCATCTCTACAATTAAGATTGAGGAAAGTAAAAGTTGCTCATTTCAGAATATTTAAAATGTTAAATTTCTTAGGAGGAATGTATCACTATTATTTTTTTTCTTCTTCTAGGATTTTGTTTTTAATTTATCATGTATTTATCTTTGTTCTATCAGATGCTATGGACAATAAAGTCACCTTAAAGATGCAAGGAAAATATAGAGTAAATATTTTTAATTCAATTAATAAATTACTTCTTAGGAAATGATATTGAGCATGGAGCTTTCTGCATATCTAAATAAAATTAAATGTTTCTTTGAAGGACAGTCGATTCTTAAAGTTGACATACAAATACTTTATTTTCTTCCTTTTTATCAGTTGTTTGGGGTATCAAACTTTAATGAACTTTAGAAAAGTCTTAAGGCAAAAAAGCTTAAGTAATTAAGAATATAATAACAATATTAAGAAAAGTGAACAATTGGGCAAATTATCAATACAGATACCACATATTCAAACGTGCATGTATTAATTTGCAATAAATTATATCCATCACATGTAATAAAAAAGCTGATTCATCAGATATGAAAGACACAATAATATGAAAGACATGAAAGTGTAAATTACAAAAATGCAAATTGTGAGATATTTAATATTGCTTCAGTTTTAATCTATGAAAGTAATTTTAATAGTTTCTAATTTTAATAAAATATTTTAATATAAGTTTGCCAAAGGGATTTACTAAGTCTGTAACTAGCATATAAAAAACACATGAAGAGGTAACAACAAAAATATCTAAATAGAATGGCAAATGTTTTCTTTATGTTAATTTATATTGTAGCTCAAAGAATTCATTTTTTGAGCTAGTATATCTATACAAAAGACATTATTTATGTAAAATATTTGCATATTTACAATATAAATTTTTATTTTGGGTACATTTGCAATATCAAGTAATGTAATAAAATAATATGCATTCATATAATATCCCTTATTCCAAATTCTATATATGTTAGATGTCTAAGTATACACATGTGCAAATAGATAGGTACTTATAATTTTTAGTTTGAAAATATTTAAATTTTTATATAATGCGGACATTTCTGTTTACCAAATTTTGTAACCAATAAAACTATTCCCCAAAAGGAATAAACATTACAAAATTGAAGTCTAAAATTATTCAATTTTTACAAATAACTAGTTTACAAAATGTAGAAGTCATCTCTAGATGACTTATTCTCTTATTTTTTATATGCGTTTTCTGCTTTACCAAGGCTTTTTAACAATGACTTAAATGTCTCAGAACATTATGTAAATTATATCTTCATTTTCCATTCTCAATTTTAGTAATTCTTTACTTGTGTCCTAATAAAATATTGAAATATTTATACTTTTATGTTTAAGCCCACTGTCTGTTACCTCTCTCTCTCTCTCTTTCTCTCACACACACACACATATATATACAGACTGGCAATCTTAAAGGGTATTTCATCTATTCATATATTTGTTTTATTTTGTTTTTCCCTTGGAATCTTTCCAATGTACTTATTCCTGGGAACTTTAAAAAAAGATAATTCAATTGAATTATTGTAAATGAAGATGCTTTAAAATGATTTGCATAAATGTTTCCCAAGTCTTCTTAAAAAAATCTGCACCATCTTTCAGGAATTTGTCATAATAGAGATACATATAATTAGATAGATGATAATGTATAACTAAATATAAACTGATATTGAATTTTTTGACACTCATGCCCTTAACATGTACCCTTTAAATATTGTTCTTTTTAATATTTTATTTATTTATTTGACAGAGAGAGATTGCAAGTAGGCAGAGCAGCAGGCAGAGAGAGAGGGGGAAGCAGGTTCCCCACTGAGCAGAAAGCCCGATGTGGGGCTCGATCCCAGGACCCTAAGATCATGACCGGAGCTGAAGGCAGAGGCCCCACCCACTGAGCCACTTAGGCACCCCCCCTTTAAATACTGTTATATTCAGAGTTTTGCAGAGTAGTATTTAACATGTTTCTGAGTAGTAATAGAAAAGAATTAAATGTATCACATGATTTAAAAGTCTATATTGATCTTTTTTTTTTTTCTTTAAAGATTTTATTTATTTGACAGAGAGAAATCACAAGAGAGGCAGACAGAGAGAGAGGAAGGGAAGCAGGCTCTCCGCTGAGCAGAGAGCCCGATGCGTGACTCGATCCCAGGATCTTGAGATCATGACCTGAGCCGAAGGCAGCGGCTTAACCCACTGAGCCACCCAGGCGCCCCTATATTGATCTTTTTATATACCTTTTTTTAGACTGGGATTTATTGCTACTAACCTAATGTTTGAGACCCATGATAATAAATATGAGAAAATGGAACTTTTATATTTTGTTGTCATGACAATTCCCTCTAATATTTATGATCTTCCAATACCTGTATCTTTACTTTGGCGTAACAGATTGAGGATGAAAAATAAACATGAAACTTAATAACCCGACATGAATACTTTCCTTCTAGCATTGCTTTTGAAATCTCCCAGATTTGAGAAATGAGTTACTTTTGCCAAAGTGACCAGAAAGATATTTGACACTTTAAAAAAAACCCATACTGGGGGCACCTGGGTGGCTCAGTGGGTTAAAGCCTCTGCCTTCAGCTCAGGTCATGGTCTCTGTGTTCTGGGATCAAGCCCTACATCAGGCTCTCTGCTTAGCGGGAAGCCTGCTTCCTCCTCTCTCTCTCTCTGTCAAATAAATAAATAAAATCTTAAAAAAACACACAAAACATACTGTTAGAGTTTTCAACTTCCTTCACTCCTCACTAGAATCCATCTAAAATTCTCTAAAACCTGCCTTTTTACAACTTACAACAAATCAATTGCTTTTTGAAATGATGCATGCCCTCTTGAAAATGCTGTTGTGATCCAGTAAGACCATTTGTGTCTCACTTTAAAAAACACTTTAGAATTAGTAAAATAAATGTTTTTTCAGAAATTCATTGCACTAATTACTCAATAAAGGCGTCCAGAATCATCAAGGAATGTTTTAAAATGAAAGAAAGCATATAATTGTCTGAGACTTTGCTTTGACCTACCAAGTCAAGTTTGAAATATTGGTATTGGATAGTGACTTATCAACATACAGGATCAATACATCTACATTTTATAAGAACTTACATGATAAATGAACTTTTAAATTTGTAGGATAGTATATTAAAGTGGGAATAATTTTGGTGCATCAATTATGGCTTAAAATAACCTAGATAATTTTCTCTAAGTACAAAATATAGAAATGTCATTTCTGTGGAAATGAGCAAATTATACATAAATCATAGAAAAGGAAAATGCCACTATATTTTCTGTCTTTAATTTGGATTATAACTAAATTATTTCCAGGAGTTTGCCACCTATTTTATTATTTTTTTTAATATCTAGTGGAGACTTTTTAAATCTCTAGTGAAGATTCTATGACTTTTTTTGGATAAAGAGATAATATTATGAAAATCAGAGAAAAACATAAAATGTAACTAGAACATTAAAAAGATTTAAAAAATGATATACATGCATCTTTCTATAACTTTTTAATGGTATTGTTGTTTGTCATTAAGGAAATACTTCATGATAATGCTTGAATTTGCTTTTGAAATAGTAAGGCAAAATACAACCATTTCCCTATAATATTAGGTGAAAAAAAAAGGGGGCCATAACTTCACTTTTCAGATGGATATAATTCTCTTCCTTCTAAATAAGGATTTTGTCTTTGTGTCTGTATAAGATATTGGTTTTTCTTTGGTTATTTTCTTTCTTTCATCCAATATTTGTAAAATACACCAATTCTATAGACATATCAGGATTTGACTCCAAATTATTAGTTAATAAGAAGGGGGCATATATGACAATCAGTATTACTCAGCCATCAAAAACAATGAAATCCTGCTATTTTGAGATGACCCGAGTGGATCTAGAGTGTATTATGGTAAATGAAGTATTTACTTCAAATGAAGTACTGGCTTCAGTCAGATAAAGACAAATACCATGTGATTTCACTCACCTGTGGAATTTAAGAAACGAAAGAGATGAATGTAGGGGAAGGGGTGGGGGAGAAAAAGGGAGAGAGGCAAGCCATCAGAAACCCTTCACTAATAGGGAAAAAACTGAAAGTTGTTGGAGGGTCGTGGACAGGGTTGGGCTAAATGGGTGATGGGCATTAAGGAGGGCACTTGCGATGAGCACTGGGTGTTACATGTATGTGATGAATCACTAAATTCTCTTACTCCTGAAGCTAACAAACAACCAAAGTTGCAGCTGAATTTTTGACCCAGTAAGTCTCTTTCCTGGGACTTTATCATACTTAAATAATCTAAAAGTAGATAAAGAAGAATATCTACAACAACGGGATTATAAATGATGAATTGAGTAACATACAATGCTCTCTATCACAATAAAATCATATATAGCCATTAAAAATGACTGTCATAAAGACTATAAAAAATGGGTATGTGTATTTGCATGTGTGCACATATGTGTGTGCTTGTTTTTGTCTCTGGACAGATTTCAGATTATGTGTGTGTGTGTGCATATTCACTGATAATTTCAAGACCACATAAATTCTATGCCATTTTATAATTTTCCATCCCTCATATTTTTAAAATTTTTTAAAGTTTCTATTTTAATTCCACTTAGTTAACACACAGTGTTATATTAGTTTCAGGTGTATAATACAGTAATTTAACACGTCCATACATCATCCTGTGCTCATCAAACAAGTGCACTCCTTAATCCCCATCATCTGTTTAACCCATTTCAACACCCATCTCTTCTTTGGTAACCATTAGTTTGTTCTATATAGTTGAGAATCTTTTCCTTGTTTTGCCTCCCCCCCCCCTTTGCTGGTTTGTTTTGTTCCTTAACAAAACCACATATGAGTGAAATCAAATGTTACTTGTCTTTCTGTAACTTATTTTGCTTAGCATAATATTCTCTAGCTCCATCCCCATCATTGCATTAAAACTCAGTAATCTTTCAGTGTGTGTGAATCTTCTTTATCCATCCAGTAAGTGGACATGGGCTATTTCCATGGTTGGGTTATTGCAGATAATCTGCTACAAATATCGGGATGCATATATACCTTGAATTAGTATTTTTGTATTCTTTGAGTAAATATCTATTAGGGCAATTGATGGATTGTAGTGTAGTTCTATTTTTCATTTCCTGAGGAACGTCCATTCCATTCTCCAGAGTGGCTGCACCAGTTTACATTCCCACAACAAGGCAAGAGGGTTCCCCTTACGCCACATCCTTACCAAAACCTGTTGTTTCTTGTGTTGTATGCCATTTTATATATTTATATAGAGGATGGTGTATATAAAGTTACTTCTATGAAATTTAAATTTAAACTCTTTTAAAGATATGAAGCAATGTTGTCATTGTGTGTGTGTATTAAACAGATGTTTAAAACACACGGCTCTTAAATCGTAAGTATAATTTTTATGAGATTATGTGACATTGTATTATAATTGAACACTTGCATTGTAGGGAAAACAGGAATAAGCAATACACTTTTAACACTGTATATATGTAAGTTAAGTATCCAAATTTTGGTAAATTGTTAATTAGCTGCTTTCTACATATTAAGAAAAAAATGATGCTAGGCTTGCTGGATTAAAGAAATAACACGAGGGATTATTTTATATAAGAACATCATCTCTTCACAGAGCGTATTAACTCTCTCTACACTTTGATAAATGGAATGGCTCATGGTCCACATAATGTAAGTTCTAAGAGAAAAAAAAAGACATCTTTCCAGTCAAACAATTCACTCATTCATCACACTATACTGAATGCTTTTACATTTAAGCACTGAAAGGAACACCTTTATCTTCTCTGGTATCAATTACAAAGGAATCAAAATCTTAAACCATCTATTTCATCTTGCTTTTTAAATCATTTGTTCCTCAAATTAATTATATTCATGTTGGCTTCCCTTCCTGAAATTTATATGTATGTTTAACCCATCCCATCTCTTGGAGGTACACTTTTACTGTCTTATAGATTTACAAATATATCTCTTTTAATTTTTCCTATATACATTTTATTTAGAATTAACGTGATGTCCCCAAATTGCTTATTTTGGGAATTTTGGAGTAGGAGTTTACTTACTCTGTAAGCATACCATTCACGTTAAAGAGATTTTAAAAATCTCCCTTGTGAGATGTTTCCAATATTATGTTTACTAAAATACATTACTTGGTCATTCTTTGTACATAGCTAATAGCATACAATCATGAGATGATAACCCCAAAATGTAAAACACTATGCTAAGCTAGTCCATCTGGTTTCAAGTTTTGTCTTCAAACTATATTTTCATAATCACATACTCTAAATAAATTCAACAATATGTACTTTTAAAATGTGGACTAGCTTAAAATAATGTGGGCTAGTCACTAAGTTATTTTAACCTATATTCAGAAAACAAAAACATAAATGATACGGAATTTTTTCAATTAGCAATAATCGCGCCTCGAATAAACCTCTTTGGCTATGATACTGCCACTGTGCAAAGCTGGAATTTTTTATTTATATGTTTTAAATAAAGAAACTAAGAAAGCATTGAGATTTTTATTTTATAATTTGAAACATTCTTTTTTCACAGAGGTGTTTGTGAAAAAATATTTTGTACTAAAATAATTATATATTCTTATTTATTTTTTAAAACATCTCCTTTGAGGTAGACTTTCCATATTAGGATCCAAAATTTATTATCATTTTACTCTAAAATTTTTGTGAATGACTACTTAAATACTAAATTAAACTCCTTATCAATTCATTTTTTCAGTTTTGAAATTGATTTCAGTATCATTTTAACACAGAATAATTTGAGAGATTAAAATTTAGAATTTCTTGAATTTATTTTTTAACTCTCAAGTCATGGGGAAGTGCAAGGAAGTGATTATATTATTACTCTTTACTTATATATTATTATTATTCACAATAAACAGAATTTGCGAGTGGTTACTTTGGTGCTTGGTTTATTTTTTTCTTGGCAACATCTTTGCTTGTTATTGCCCATTTAATTGTCCTACTAACAGAATCCCAAAAACTGCATTTTTAATCTTAAAACATTCTTCCTTAAATCCATACTTCCCAGTGAAGAGATCTCTGCTTTTCCTCTATTAGCATCTACTTTGAATGACTCATCTATTCTTAGAATTCATCAGTTCTAGACTCTGATCACTCTTCAGTCCATTCTTTTCTGCTTCAGTCACTCCTAAGTTATTCACTCCTAGCTATTCACCAAGATGTACCATTTTTTGTTCGTTTTTCTTTTAATTGACAAATAGTATAAGAAAGCAAATCTGGGCACTAAGGGTGCATGTTCGTTTTGGTGATAGATAAATTACCAATGATGTTGGTGTGATCTCTTTTGGTGACAAGAAAGATACCTATTTTCATGTTCATTTGTAAACATTGCTTTTTCTAATTAAATACAGTTCACTATGGAACTTTACTTTCCTGATACCATGAGTGTTGTCAACTACTAAATCTTCCTACTATATAATCCTGTCCACTCTCTTTAAACATTTGAGTATATATGTCAAAAATTAACTATCTTCAAAAATTAGTTTTATATTTTGATGCAATAAATAGTACATTGGTAAACAGTGTTTTACACCACATTTTCTAAATTCTGATTTATTTCTTTAGAATAGACTTTCCGACATGAGTTCAGTAGATAAAATGGTGTAAAATCTTTAATGCTCCTGAAATATATTTTCTAATTTAAAAACATCATTTCAATTTATTTTGCTGGGATGAGAAATAGCTCATGACAAAAAGTCATAGATTAAGAGCTTCGAGGTTATAAGAAGTAAGTGCCCCTGGGGCAAATAATATATGTTAATTAAAAAAGAAAGAAGTAAATGCATATAGTTGAGAGATTTAAGAGGTAGACTTGACCATAAATGAAGTTTGAATATGTATGGAACATAAAGTAAACATTGAAGGGGGATTCCTTATTCAAGTGACAGGTTTTGAGTGGGTCCTGGTTCCATCCCGTGAGAGAAAGAACAGTGATGAAGAAGAAAGAGCGATAAAAGATAAGCGTTTCTCTGTGGGCCATGAGACTTTGAAATGCATCTCGGAAAATAGATCTATAGATAACTAAAGAGATAAATATGGACCACTGAGAATCCTTTGCAGTGCTTTGGTATACAGACATTAATTGAAGCCATAAAATCTGCAGATGTTATTGCACATATAGAATGAGCAAAGCATTTCTGAAGAATGGATCTTTAGTATTTAAGGAAGAGAACAATAAAATGAAATAGAGATTTTGAGGTGAAAGAGAAGCTTGAAAGTGTGTAGAGCTTTGCAAGCCAAAAGAGAGAGAATTCTTAAAAAGGGAATTGCAATTACGATGAAAGCAACAATGTGCTATGCCACTATAAAGTTAATTTCAAAAAATAAAGAAAAAACTTTGTGGAATTTTGTTAAAGAAATCCCACTCTTGACCTGGATGGATTGGTTGCATTGTAGTATTGGGGGGGACAAGCAAAGTTGCATTTTTCTGCAGATTGGATGAGAAAAATAAGGAGAGAGTGAATGGACATTTCTGCCATTTCTCTGAGTTTTTTTTTATATTGTGTATTTTGAATTAATACCCTAATAATCTTTTTATCCTATTTCTATACCCATGCTTTGTTTTTCTGCTTTGATAAAGATTTTTCTTCAAATTTGCCTTTCAAAATTTCCTCCTATACACACCTTTAAAAAATAGCCAGGAATTGCAGTTCCTGTTCTCTAAACACTCTTACTAAAAGCAAGCTATACTTCTTTCATTGAGGAAGTCCCTTATTTATCTAAGGAGCTTTTGGGTTTCTTCCTTTCTGTTGTTGTTGTTTTTCTCTACCACTCCTGGCATTTGTTTTTGCTTCTTTTCAGTTATATTTTTATGTTTTCTATTTGTTTTGGACTTTTTCTTTCAACTGGCATCTTTCCCCAAAAGGAAACTCATGTATATATAAGAATAAGGAACATAAAAATTATTTGGGAAGTCTTTCTGTATGAGTGGGGATGGAGACTGAATACTGTCAGAATTCATTAGATATTTTTTCTGGCAATGACCAAGGTGATTGATTTAGAGATCCCCAAACATTACAGTTTTTCCTCTTGGGGATATATATTGCTCTATTAAAGAAAATTGATAGGTAGACAGGTGGAGAGAGAAAGAGAGAGACTTCAACTTACAAGTTGATGGAAATCAACTTTTCTATATTAAGATGTGACAATAGACCTATATAGTAGTGGTTTATTCTTCTGATATCTCTAAAGTATCTTAGGTCCCATGACTACTTATACACAATTCTACTCCTTTCTTCCACCAGATCCTGACATTTCATATAGTAGAAACTGTACACATTAGCCTTCGGTGTATTAACCTGAAGTTATTTGTAATATTTAGGAAATATTTCCCATTCCCAATTGCCTTGAATTGGACAGAGCTCTTACCTGAATGATTTAAACTGTGTGTATTTACAGTGACTTCTTTTATTTTTATTCTTATAGCAATGGGGACTTAGTAGTGGTTCTCCTCTGCACTTCAGGAAGGGATTAATTAGAATTTTTCCAAAAAAACCTGGGATTAGAAATATTTAAATAAATGCCACGTTTTTGTGGTATAATAATAACTACCTTTATTGAACATTTGATATGCTTCAGGTCCAGCTTGTTATTTTTATGTGAGTTATCACAGCGTACCTAGAAGTTACGTATGTTACTCATTTTGCAGTTGGAGAAACTCAATCTGAGTGTTTAAGTACTTAGACTAGTGTCATGCAGCTGTATATTATTTTTTTTTTAATATTTTATTTATTTGACAGAGAGAAATCACAACTAGGCAGAGAGGCAGGCAGAGAGAGAGGAGGAAGCAGGCTCCCTGTGGAGCAGAGAGAGAAATCACAACTAGGCAGAGAGGCAGGCAGAGAGAGAGGAGGAAGCAGGCTCCCTGTGGAGCAGAGAGCCCGATGTGGGGCTCGATCCCAGGACCCTGGGATCATGACCTGAGCCGAAGGCAGAGGCTTTAACCCACTGAGCCACCCAGGTGCCCCGCAGCTGTATATTATTATAGAGACACAAATCTTTACATTTTATACAGATTCTCCTTAATGGTCAACACTAATTTAATATTAATATTAAATGAAGATTTAACTAAATACTATAATTAAAAAAAAGAACCAGATAGAAATTACACAGTTCATTTGACTTAATTCCTATTTTCATATTGTCCTACTTATAAGAACCATCTATTGTAGGTATAATTTGGCAACCAGAAAGTTACTATTGCATAATCAGGACATAGAGTAAAAGTCTGAGAACCCATGCAAATTGTTCTCTTGAAGAGAGAGAAAAGCAGGAAAGGTGGGAGATATGGACTTGAAATATTCAAAATGGCCATGTTGTGCTCCTCCACCTTGCAGAGCAATCTCCGGATAAGTGACTCCCTTGTGGTCTGCTATAAGTAATGTAGTAATGTAGAGTGTGCCCAAGACCATCAGCTGAGCTGTGGCAAAATATAAAAAAATCTATTTATATTGATGTTTTACCTCATACTCTTAAATTTCAATTTTGAGTATATTTTTATGAAATATCTTTATGGTGGTAAAAGTTGTAGAAGTAAATGATTAGTATATAAATATATATTATAATATTGGAGTTTACCCTAAGCATTTTTTTCATAGGAGAATAGATATGAAAATTTGGAAACCACTGTCCTAGGAATAAACCCTGGCCATTATTTACCCATATATTTCTTTTTTTTTTTTTTTTCCTAAAATGGCATCCATATCCTGGAAAATGGTTTCCTGCAATGTTAAGGGAACCAGCTCTGAAGGAAGTAATCTGCTTGGATTTAATTCCAGCCTGACAAATTATTACATAGCTAAGCAAATCTAGTTAACTTCTGTGTGCTCACTGTCTGCATTTATGAAATATCAATAATAATGGAGCATATACCATAGAACTGTTTTAAGAGAAATCAGTTAAAGAATGGCATACTCTTTGTATAGTAATAATCAAGAAGTAAGCCCTCAGTATATGTTAGACATAATGGTTGTGGTAGTGGTGTTATCCTTGGACAATTTGCCTTATAATCATCTTGGAGCTTGTTAAAATATCCTAAACGGTGAATCAGAATCTGTGGAATATGGAATCTCCATTTTACTTACCTTTGAGGTTAATTCTAATGTGAATAAGGTGAGTAAGTCATTTCCTAGAAATCGAGGGAGCGAATCAACCAAGTTATTGATTACTTTACACTTATGCAAATAAAAAGGGATTCTCTTCATGCATAATGAAAATTTTAAAGTAGAAAAATGTAACCATCTCCAGCATAAAATAATAGTTTTGTCATGTTTGTTCATGTTTTAAAATAATAATTACTACAATTGTCAAAGTGTTTTTTCATGGCAGCTAAAATGCTTTAATATTTTAACCAGTTCATATGAATCAGGTACTACGTGGTTCTATGATGCTATGTTATAAATGTTTTAAATTTTGCATTGATTCTACACACACACACACACACACACACACACACACACAAAATAGAGTGTATGACTTTAATTTTTTTTTCCATTCACTAAGATTTAGGTCTTTAAAAAGTCATGTTTATATTATGCCTTTTTCAATACAAAATTATATTTTCCACACCATTTGGCAGTGGTGCTTACTAAGTATTGCTTTTGATGGTAGAATACATTTATAGCTATTATAGTTATAAAGAATATGTACTGAAAGCAATTGATAATTGGAGAAGGGAACATTTAGATGATATATTTGACTAGGTATTATGTAGCTACTAATACAACATCAGCAAAAAAAAATGTCAAATAGAGTGCAACTGTGTCTTTATTTACTGTAATAAGCAGTAGCTAAAAAGATTTTCAATAAGTGAAAAAGAAAATAATATATGCATAATGGAAATTGAAGACCAAATAAATAATTCTGAAATAAGTTCTTGGGACAGTAGAATGCATTGTTGTGAGGAAGAAAAATATTTTTCCTTTTCTTGTTTCTATGATGATATATAAATTTAATTTGTCAGATACCACTTATGTGATGAGAATAATTAACTGATAGGGTTTCATATTTATCCAAATAATGTTTTTGGATTATGGAATGTGGAAGCAAAAAATGCTTTACTTTGCTATGATTGTGGAAACTGTCACTCTTTACATAGATGGTAACTGGTGATTTTGTCAAACTGCCATGATTTATTTCCCACATCAAGAAATCTCCAAAAGTGGGGTGCCTGGGTGACTCAGTCATTTAAGCATCTGATTCTTGAGTTTTGGCTGAGCTCATGATCTCAGAATCATGGGATTGAGCTCCACGTCAGGCTCTGTGCTTAGGGGGGAGTCTGCTTGAGATTCTCTCTCCCTTCCCCTCTTCCTTTGCCCCTTCCCCTTCTCACACTCTCTCTATGATAAATAAATGTTTTTAAAAAGAAAGAAAAAGAAAGAAATCTCCAAAAGTGCGCCTTATTCATCATTCTTTGAAGTTTTTGCTTTCCTAAATTTATTATTATTTTTGGCATTGAAAGTCATTACTTAATGGTTCTATACTATCTATACTATCTGAAAGCTGTGTAAGATTAAATTGATAATAAAAGAAATATTAGAATATATAATATGTATTATATATTCTAGTTGGTGTATCAATGGTATATCTACATGAATTATAATTAAATCTTCAACACATATATAGAATTCACACACAAACACACACTCACACACACACAGCATGACCCTTGACATAAATGAAGTTTTCTTTCTGCTTGTTTGTTTGTTTTTAATTTTATTTATTTATTTGAGAGAGAGAAAGAAAGAGCACAAGCAGGGGTAGAGGGAGAAGCAGGCTCCCACTGAGCAGGGAGCCCAACACAGGGCTCTATCATGACCTGAGCTGAAGGCAGACACCCAACAGACTGAGCCACCCAACCTCCCCTTTCTATTTGTTTAGACACAATTTTTGTTGGTGTGTGTAATGCAACTTTGATTCCTTCTAGTCATAAAAATTAAAAATGAATCAGTCTACTAATTATAAAAATATACTTGGGATCAATTAAAGCCAAATCTACTCTCATAAAACATAATACAGTAATCCAAATTATGATAATTCCTCAACTCAATTTATATAGATATAATATCCTAATGCCAAAAAAGACAGTGTAGGAAAGAAATAGTAGCATAATTTTGCATATGATATTAGCTAGAAATCACCATATGCTATATGGTCTATATTTTATTCTATAGAATTTATATTCTATATAACATTTGTACTACCTACAACATATATCATAGATGATATATAATATATAATATAGATTACACTTTATGTATTGTTTTAGTTATGTATTTTATACATACAAAGTGGTGTGCATACATTAGGAATGCAAGCATGTCTCAGTATTATTGAATCTATTCTCTCTATTCTGTACCTTATCAGACCAAAGGAAAAGAAAGAAACCGTATGGTAATCTCAATTCATAGTCTCAGTTTTAAATAAGCACATATTTATAGCAAAAACTTTATTTTTTTTTCAAATTTATTTATTTGTTTGAGAGAAAGAGAGAGAGAGAGCATGTGAGTGGGAGAGGGGCAGAGGGAGAGAGAGAATCCTCAAGCATATTCCCCTGCTGAGTGTGGAGCTGAATCCCAGGGCCCTAAGGTAATAACCTGAGCTGAAATCAAAAGTCAGAAGCTTTAGCTGACTGAGTCACCCAGACATCTTAACAAAAACTCCTTAAAACTAGAAATATTCACCAAAATCCTCTCCACGTGAAAATTTGGAAAAAAGTGGGAATTTTGGAATTTTATGTGTGTGTATATATGCCTCCATGTAATGAACTTTTAAGTTACTTGTTACTTGGTGTTGTGAGATGAGAGAGCCTTTGGCTGTCGCCCACTATCCCATGTGCATTTGACTTTTCAAAGTTTCCTCTATGACACTCAACTCAAACACGTGGTTATAGGCTCTGGATTTGAATTGGGAGTAGAAATCTATGGGACTGAACATACAAGTGTCCATGATAGGAATTCCACTCAGTTTTCCCAAACTAAATAAGTTGAATTGAATCCATCAGTCAGGTAATTATTAGGAGGTTAGGATTTAACAGTTGGGTTAGTGGGCAGGAGAAGGAAGAAATATAATTACTAGGACTACTGGAGATGTAGGTATATCTATGTTTTAATCTTTAAAATGTAAACATTAAAATATAACAAAAGGTTATTATTTGAAAAGGGGTATTATTTGAAATCACAAGGAAAAATTAAACTCAGTGTGAAAGATTTTAAGTATTTGCTTTAAAATTCATGAGGGGGTTGCCTAGGTGGCCCAGTCGGTTAAGCATCCAACTCTTGAGTTCAGCTCAGGTCATGATCTCAGGGTTGTGAGATGGAGCCCTGTGTGAGCTCTGTGCTCAACAGGGAGTCTGCTTTCTCTCCCTCTTCCTCTCTCCCACTCTCTCTTTCTGAAATAAATAAATAAAATCTTTCAAAAAATAAAAATAAATAATTAGTGAGCAAATGGCCAAATAATTTATTCATTACCTAAAATTGTGGAGCAAATACCCTAGAAATATCAAGACTGGGTTGAATTACAGAAACCAAGCCTTGACATACACACAGGAAGGAATAGCTGAATTATATAGGCTATGGAGATTTCTACCCTATTTAACTAACCTTAATATCTTAACTTGGAAATGGCTTATCTTGGACTGTTGTTTGGAATAATGTTTTTGAAATTAATATGCAAATGTACTTGTCCCTGGGCACATCATATTTCTCCCCAACTCTGACCCTGTGCAACTTGTATTCTTTCAGGTTAGGTATTTTTATCTCTTTTATTACGCTGATAAGACTTTACCAGGTATTATCTATAGCTGGCCTTTGTGACTCCTTTTTCCCCATCAGTTTATATAAGCTCACTTTGATCTTCTTTCTTCTCTTTAGAGGTTAATTTGGAGGTTAATAATTAGTATCTCACAGAATTACAAAGAAAATTAACAAGAGAAAACATGAAGTACATATTATGTTTCCAGGAATATAGTTGGGGATTTTATTAGGGTGCTAGGCTATGTAGCCAACCAGCTACCACTTCTTAGTAACCTCATACCACAAATATTTAATGAAAGTCATGAGGGTACAATATTGAGTTCCGGACAGTTACCAGTGCCCTAAGCTTGACTGAGGCTCTGCTGTTTTATAGCTAGAATATTTGAGTGCCAAAAGAAGGGAGGGATAAAAACAAAACCTTTTACTGCTCTATTTCTGAGGTGAAAGCCATTACTTATAGTTAGGAAACTAATCACATAACCCTGCCAAATTATAGGAATGATATTGATGAACAATAGTATGTCTCCTACAGTGATTAAAAGGTGTTAGTTATTTTTATTACTGTCTGATGTCTCCTCCCTGCCACTGCAGTGTACTAATCATCCAGAGGTTAGGGATGGATTATGAAATCCTAACGAATTAAAGGTAACCTTTTCTTAGAGCAATGGGGTGAAAGGGAAGATATCATGATAACAATGAGATATCTGAGTATAGAATCACCAAGTGCTCACTTAGAATTTTTGCCTGTAAGTTTTGCAGGTAGCTACCTGAGTATTTCTAAACCTACTTTTGACATTCCCTGCACAATCTCTCTTGAAATCAAAGTTGGCCATCATGTTTAGTGAGTGCTGGTTCTATGTTATTTATTGATTCTCTTACTCATACTGTTTCACATTAGTCTGAGTGCTGGGAGATACATCGGCACCTTGAATCTCTGATGCCAAGATCTAAATGTGTGAAGCAAGCAAATTTTATAAAACATCAGTGTGGAACAAATGGTAAAATACAGCTCTTGGGACTGTGAGTAGTTAAACTATTACAGAGGAAGTATTTAGAAATTGTTTTCTAGGGCGCCTGGATGGCTCAGAGGATTAATAAGTCTCTGCCTTCAGCTCAGGTCATGGTCCCAGGGTCAGGCTCTGTGCTCAATGGGAGTCTCCTTTCTCTCCCTCTGCCTGCCATTTCCTCTGTTTGTGCTCTGTCAAATAAATAAAATCTTTAAAAAAAAGAAAAAGAAAAAGAAATTGTTTTCTCTTTTAATTCAAGGAGTTACATATTTATCGAAAGAAAAAAAAAATGGAGGCTTTGAAATGTGTATTAACACTCCTCTTTTATCCCTTAAGTCTCTTTATAATGTCTGGTAGAGCAGTAGCATGGGTGGTTGGTGAGCGCTTATAGACTATAGCTCCAAGTCTAATTTTTTTAATTTTACAGACACAGATTCAATTATCCATTCCAAAAAAAGTACTGTATATTTGTGTAAACCTATTTAAAACCTTGTCTATTTACTTAAACACAAAAGTAAGTATATTAATGCTGAGAAATGTTAGGTTGTTGAACTGTTACAGCCGAACTATCTTGAGAAATCGGTATTGTCTGTTATGTTAATTCCCACCTTCATGTCTGCCTTTATATTTAATTTTATAAGTCTATGTATTTTTACTTTAATCAGTTTTATTTTAATCATTTAATATGATGTCAGCTTTTAATTAAATATTTTGAATCTTATTATCAGCGCTTGAAAACAGCTGCATTTCCAGACATTGAAATTTTGCTTCTCTGAATCTATTGCGTTGGGACCCTGCCTGTTTATCACTCACTTCAAGGTGCCTATGTATTCAGAAGTTAGATGTGCTTATTTGAACGGAGAACAGACAGGGTTGCTGGAGGGGAGATGGGTGGGGCATGGACTAGATGGGGGATGGACATTAAGAGGGCACTCGTGATAAGCACTGGGTGTTACTATAAAGTGATGAATCTCTAAATTCTACTGCTGAAACCAGTACTACACTATATGTTAACTAACTAGAATTTAAACGAAGACCTAAAAAAATAAATTGACGGAAAGAAATGTTTTGTATCATTTTAAAGCAGTGTTTTAGAAACCATGATTTTGAGTTTTCCTTTTTCCCCTAAGCTTTAGAACTTCCTGACCATTGCAAATTATTAGTCTTTTGATATATCATTTGACCAAGCTACTCACAGTTTTCTAAAGATGGAGACATTATATTAATTGCCATCTGTTTTTCTTTTTTTTTTTTTTTAAGATTTATTTATTTGACAGATAGAGATTACAAGTAGGCAGAGAGGCAGGCAGAGAGAGAGGAGGAAGCAGGCTCCCAGCTAAGCAAAGAGCCCGATGCGGGGCTCGATCCCAGCACCCCGGGATCATGACCTGAGCTGAAGGCAGAGGCTTTAACCCGCTGAGCCACCCAGGCGCCCCGCCATCTGTTTTTCTCTATGAGAAGCTGACTTAGTTGAGCCTTGTTTTAGCTTTCCACAAGCCTTCCAGAATACATTATATTTTTATAAGTTTTCACAGATGGAATAATTATCTTTATGTAACCAAGAAGAGGTCATAGAAAAGACAATTCATAATTAGATTCAGTTACAAACTGTATAAGTGCATAGATTATAATATTTTTCATCCCTTAAGTCATAATTAGTCCTCTTTGAAAACATAATTGTTCTGAATCACACTGGGACCATTTTTAACCTATATATGTCCATGCAATATCACATATTATTTCAAGCATGATGATATTTATTTGTCATAGTCACATAGCCATGCTTAGAATAAAAAATGACATTCAAATCATTTGAAAATATATATAGAACATACACATTAAGAGGCATATATCTTACACTTTTTGCGGTAGTCATTCATAAAGTCTTTTTTAATATGTGTATATTGTTTGAAGAAATAACAGTAGTTGAATATTTCAAAGTTTAGAAATAAATCATTAGCTCTTTCCCACGCACTTATAGGTACTATTTTTGTGTAGTTAAAAACTCTTATAAAAACACTTAATGTTTGTCAGACAGTATCTAGGCATATTAACTCATTTAATCAAGATAACTCCATGGGATAGGCACTAGTGTTAAACTAATTTTCCAACTGAGATGACTAGGTACCCAGAGGTTAAACCTTTGTCAAGTATTATAGCAGTGGGTGGCAAGACTGTGTATTCAATTCTTCCTTGACCCCTCACTCTACCAAGCTGCCTGGGGAGCATTTCATCTCAACAAATTTGGGAGAACAACCCCAGAGGCAGTCAGTGGTGCTCTCTTGATCTTCATGATGGCACTAAATAAACTTTTCTTATGTAATCATGTGTAGACATGTACTAAATATTATGTAATCATGTGTAGACATGTACTAAATATTAACACAGGTAATACACAGGAGGAAAATTTTAAGTCATTTATAATTTCTCAATGCAGACACAATTTCTATCTACATTTGAGGACATAGTCTTTCTGGCCTTCTTCTCTGCACTTGTCAACATATTTTTTCCCTAAATTAATGGAATAACTTTCTTTGTATGTATTTCTTTCACATAACAAAGTGTTACAGCCATATTTCTGTATCATTAAATCACTGTAGAGCACCACATTTTATGGCTGAATAACATTATGTTAACAGGATTTTGAAATTTGTTTTTATTCACTTGTTCTTTGTTAACTGTGAGATCAATTTTCTGTATCTCTCCAAATGAATAGATTTAAAGTATTCAGGGAATTCCTGGTGTTTTTAAATTATGGAGTAAAACTAGAAGCATGGATAAATATATGTGGGTTTACCTCCTGGAATAATGAAGTATATTAGAATACTTCTTTAGAAAGTATTTAGAAACAAAGTATTGCTTTCTTTTTCTTTTTTTTTCCTTTTATTTTTCTATGTTATGTATTTTCACAAGAATAGTAAGAGAAAAGGAGATTTCGCTAAAGAAAATATTTTACAGGTTTGACTGCAATCGCACAGGAAAACTAAGTGTAAGAAAGAGTGTGTGGACATGCAGTGGCCAAATTAAAACCATTACTAAGATGGCAAGATATAATGAAGTCCCATACTGATTAATTGCGTGGGCTTCATATAATGAAGGATATGCGTTTTAGGCAAATCTTCAATACAGCGATATGTAGTGATTTAGCTTAGAAATAATGAGAAATCACGTTTTGGTAACTTGTGGAAGGTGGAAAAAGGTGGGATACCAGATTTTTTTAAAGTGATATTTTGCCAGTGGGTATTTCATCAATTGGAATATGCCTCTTCTCGTTGGGGAATATTTTCACATTCAGGCTCAATTTTGTCAGTGCTTAGCACTGAGCACAGTTCTCATTAATCCACAGTCCTCCGCACCGCCGAGAACAGAGTTCACAGTAGCCAGCTTAGGGATGAAATGGCCCTTGTTCCCCAGCCTAGGACATCATGCAGATAGTGACTAGGGAAGGCTGTAAAGCCAATGCAGGCTTGAGACGCTCCACACAGGCACTATGACCTTATATTGCGTTAGCTGTAGCACAGTGCTTTTATTTGTGCCAGTAAATATGTAAAATACGTGTTTAAGGAGAGTGTATAAATGGGACAGAGAAAGATGTTTTACATTCCACATCTACGGAGAAAGAGTTGGCCCATGGTTTATTACGAATCTTGTTCCGGAGGTACCGCTTCTTCTCACTTATGTATACGAGCTATATCCACGAACATTTCTTCTGAATTTCCTATTAGTGGTTCTGAGAAAGCCATTTAATAGCCTTTATGTATGGTGTCATTCTACGAGGCTGCCAAGTTTCACATGATTTTTAAAAAGATTGCAAATAGGATTATGTTTTTCTATTTATCCCATCCACATTTTCCAAGCTTCAACTTTTATCTTCTTCCATACAGACACCAAATCCATCGTTCTGACTCATTCTTGCTTTTTTTTGACCTCAAGAATCTTTAGAACAAGGGGGGCAAAGGTGTTCTAAACAGAGATAATAGAAAACATTTTATTATGTCTAATTTCAAGACTGGTCCAGATGTTCAAATGCAATTTCTATATATTTAGTCAATTTAAGTAAGGCGAACTATCAATGACAAATGCCATGCACTGCGTTAGACATCTACAAGTTTTCCTTCTTCAGTAAGAGACAGTGAACACTCCATGCACTTAAGATTAGATTTCCAGTCTTACTACACTGGTAAATAACTATGTGCTACTGGACAGGTCACTTAAGATGTCTTGATATAAATTTCTCTATATGTGAATGTAATACATTAGAGAAAGTACAGATTTTGACATTAAAATTATGTGATCCTATTTGAGCATAATATGTTGATATATTTTATAATAGTGCTATTCAAATATTAATATTATTTTATTTTGTAATTTTGTGTTAATAACAATGTCACTTAATTTTTATACATTATATATTTTGAAATATATATTTTCAAGATATGTAAGGAAATGTAGTTCACACTGCATTTTATTTAATATTTATAAATATGCCTAGTTATGGGCAATGAGATTAAATTTAAACAAATCAACATGAGACACAGTATTAGCGTTTTTTCCATGTTGAAATATTATTCAAGTTTTCATCCATACATTCACTTGACAGGACTGGAGATGGAGGGCGGAAATGCCACTGCTTGTTTCTCTAGGGCCCATTTCAGACATACTAATTGACAGCATTTTTCCTTATTGCCCAGACTCTCCCTGAATATTTCTCAGCCTGGCAGTGCTGACAGCTGTGAACACTCTTCAATCAGAAGTGGACCGTTATTTGAAACATTTTCCCTTAGCCTGAAATGTATGACCATTATAGACAATTTGGGATCTAGAAAAGTATAAACAAAGCCATAATATTTCATAATTCAGAAGTACCTACTGCTACCATTTCATTCTTGTATCTTTATATTAAGAGGTTCAAATAAAAGGGTCTCCTATCTGTTTTATCATTTAGGATTATAAAATAATTATAGTTTAACTTTTAATTTTAAATTTAATTGCAAAATATTTCAATCATGTACTTTATCTGAAAAAAAAAAATCTAACATATGGTAGAAAAAGCACCCAGATTTAATGAGTGTTATTATTTGACATATATACTTGAGATTATTTAGAGGGAGAAAAATGAGACATGTTTCTAAACTTCAATCTTTGAACCAATTTCTCTTCCTACTAGCATGGTAATTACCATAATAAATATTGTGTATCACTTTTCTTTTTCTAGACTTCCTTTACACAATTTATGTATGACAACAGTCTCATATGGCATCATCTTGTAATTTTGAAACACTTTGTAATTGGTATCATAGTACTGTGATTTAAACTTTATTTTTCTATATATATATTTCTGATTAACCCAATTTATATTTGCTTCACAGTGGAAAAATTTGAGAATTTCTCTAGATATAAAGTAATAAAAAAATAGCTGTTAGTTTATATATTCAACTAATTTTTAAATAAACAGTAGATTTGGCCAAACTATTCCTCAAAATGGTTGCCCAGTTCTTCAGTTTCATCAGCATCATATAGGGGTTCTGTTTGTGTGTATGTGTGTGGTGTGTATCTGTGTGTGTGAGTTATCATTTGAAGCATCACTAAATTAAATTATTTAGCGTTTTTTGTCCACCATATTGATTTTAAAAATACAGAATAAATTGTTATTTTTATTGTAGTTTTAATTTATAAATTTTAAACACAAGTGAAGAATAAAATAATAGCTATGCAAATGTTCATGACCCAATTTCAAGAATTAATTATCAAGCCTTTTCCTCAATGATTTTTACCTGAGCTCCTGCTATTTCTGAAATGTTTTAAAAAAAATTCTAGACACCAAAATGTTTCAGTATGCATGATCAAAAGTAGGTTTATTTTAAATTTTTTTTTATTTTTAACTGCAAAGAAACTTCTATAACTAACAAAATCCACAATGTTTTCTATCATCTCAAGGTACTGAATTATCATATTAGATTGCCACAAATTCATAAAAAATGTAAATATAAAAATATGTTTGTACAAATTAAATTCTAAACAATGTCCTTATTTTATACTTGTTCTTGTGTGTTTTAAATAACTTTTAATCTAAAACAGTATCTTCCCTAAAACCTCTCACTTTTCTCCTAGATGAATGAAAATATCATAATATAAAATTGACACAAATGCATTTTCCCAATGTTATAATTACCCTTCACTCCACTGTTAGTGATAGTTTTCCATATTTATACAAAAATAACTTCCTCATTAAGAAACTGAACTTGCTCTGAATATTTTTGTTATTTACTATCAAAAGGTGTATTTTAGCAATTTCTAAACAACAAACATTATTTAAGTTTCAAATATTCAACATAAGAATGAAATTCATCTTTAATTTTCACCTCAGTTGAATTTCTTCATGGCCTTCATTAAGTAAATATATTATAAAGAAAGCATCTGCTTGAAGGAACTCAGAGGTATCACAATATCCCATTTATGACAACCTGTTCTTTCTTAATTAGGTGTTTTTTAATGACTTTTTCTTTTTTTTTTTTTTTTAAAGATTTTATTTATTTATTTGACAGAGACAGATCACAAGTAGATAGAGAGGCAGGCAGAGAGAGAGAGAGGGAAGCAGGCTCCCTGCTAAGCAGAGAGCCCGATGCGGGACTCGATCCCAGGATCCCGAGATCATGACCTGAGCTGAAGGTAGCGGCTTAACCCACTGAGCCACCCAGGCGCCCTTAATGACTTTTTCTAACAAGAGTCAGAGACCTAAAATATCTCTCGGTGGTTGTTCAAAACTGTGTGGAGAAGATTCAAAGTGAGATCATATAGAAAACTCCTAACAGACACGGGGACTCTGGCTTTTCTGTTGATCATGTAGTATTAAACTACATACCTGACAAAATTATTTTTCTTCGGGAGTCTCAAACAAACAAATCCAATTTGGTTATATGGAGGTCCTATGTCAATGTGGTAAATGCAAAGCTATTCAATTTTCTTTAACGGTGAGAATTACCAGTCATTTCAAAGGAGTTGGTGTAATAAGTATCAGTTAAATGGGAAGTTTTACATGTAAATTTCAGTAGTTGACGTTTCTTTTTTAGTATTTTGATAATAGAAGCTATCTTTTTTCTCCGTCTTATATATTATAAATAGCCATATTTACCCCGGCACTATATTTTGTATTTATTTTCTAAAAATAACATAATCTCTTTGTTAAGATGAAAAACGTTTCTTTTCATTTCTTTCATAATATAAAATGGTAAATATCTTGCATGGGTTTTCTATTCACAGAGTGTTTTATAACATCAATATAACTGATTATTAAATCCCCCAGATTTCAAACTGAATTGTTATTTTGTTTATCTAATACCAGATAAAATACTGTAACTTGGGAAATTAGATTAGGAAACTTACTGCTATTAAGAAAAAGGAGAAAGATCACATTTTTCCCCCTGGCTTGACTGTTGAGTTTTACCGAGATAGAATAGAAGATGTAAGCAAGTTAAATTAAAGCAAAAAAAATCTATCTCAGTATCACCTATCAATCAATGAGATTGCCAGACCAACTTTTCAACCTTCAGGCAGATTTATGGCTATAGCTTAAAATGGACCATGCTTGAGAAGAAGTTTTTAATTATACCATTCAAATTATTGCTGAGCTATAACCAAATATATATAACAAATATATAACAAAATGTAACCAGCTTAGAAGATAAATTAAGTGTGTATTGTTGTTTTGTTTTTATGAATGCAAAAGTTGTACCCTTACTGTAGCAATTCTGTGAGAAAGTGTTATTTTTTAATTTAAATTTTGTTTGTTTCTTGTTCCTTAGGAATATGAAAGAAACCTAAGACTTAAAAAGATTATAAAGGAACATACAGTTTTTGTTTGCAGCTACTCTTTCCTCTGAAGAACACCAGTTGGAATCAAAAGAGCAGAATGAATTGTTGCTTCTTGCTACCTTTTATCTTGGGAATTCCTCTCATATGGCCTTGCTTTACAGCAACAGAAATCTCTGCAATGGAGGAAGCTGAGCACCCTGTGGGTTCTCACTTCCGAGTGAAGCGTGGTTGGATGTGGAACCAGTTTTTTGTACCAGAGGAAAGGAACGAGACTAATTATCACATTGGCCAGGTACTGGTTTTATGAAAGTGTTACAGGAAATAACATTATAGAACTCTAAATGGATGGGCTGAGGAAGTTTTAGTCATTTGATAATTCTACATTTTCTCTGTCGAACCCTTAGAAAGCTTCAGACATCAGCCTAATTAATTGTTTCAGATTTTCAAGCACCTAAAATATTTGCAAAACTTGAGGAAGAAGAAGAGCTCTGACTTTCAAATTTTACTTTTGTCTCCCTTATGAAAATACTGCCCTCATTTATCAACATCTGGAAATTTTTTTTTTTTAAAGATTTTATTTATTTATTTGACAGAGAAAGATCACAAGCAGGCAGAGAGGCAGGCAGAGAGAGAGGAGGAAGCAGGCTCCCTGCTGAGCAGAGAGCCCGATGCGGGACTCGATCCCAGGACCCTGAGATCATGACCTGAGCCGAAGGCAGCGGCTTAACCCACTGAGCCACCCAGGCGCCCAACATCTGGAAATTTGATGGTGTTATTTGTGGTAATGGATCAAAGCAACCACACTGAGAATAATAATGTTTACCAACAGCATTTAGCCTGATTTTCTATTATGCTCAGTAGGTGTTGATTTACCCATCATTAATTTTTCATGAAGCAGATTAATACCAAACCCTTTTACAGCTAAGTAGCTTCAAGAGCCTACACACTTCATTTGATTATGAAGTATAAAGAATAATTATTTTTTCTTTTTTATAAGAATATATATATATATTTAAAATTTCCCTAATGAGATAGAACATTCCCTATTTATGTTTTTGGTTTTTATTATTATTCAGTTTTCTTTAAACAGAGGTAATTACAATACTGTGTCCTTTTCTGTAAGGATCTTTCTCTAGATGAATGAACTGAAATAAGTTGAACCGCTAATTAACTGGCACTAAAATTTAATTGGGCCCAAAGGGTGAAGCACTCAAAATTCATTAACTCCCTTTTCCTAGTCCTTTCAGGAGAGCTGCAGTGTTAGCGTGATGTCCAGATTCCAAAGGAGTTCATCTATGCCATCGAGCCAATGTATATGTGTATATTCAACCGAAGGCTCAGGTTAGGATCTTAGGCAAACAGATTTCAAACATTTGTGTATGTGTGTGTGCCTGCTTTGAGGCAATTTCACATCTTTTTATTCTCTAAGATGACTGCAGGTGAATCAGAGGCAGGATGGCAAAGATGAGGTCCTTGGTTAAGCGTGTGCTAGTTAACGGAGTCTCTGTAGCCACATTTACAGTGAACTCCGCAGAGCCCCATATGCTCTCCCATCAATGAGCCGGGTGACAGACTACCAGAGACTGGTGACTTTTAGTGAATAAGCCTCTCCAGGGAAGTGCATCCGTACAATCAGAGCAGAGACTAGCTCCCTGGCTGACTGTCACATTTTCTAGTTTTTGTTTTCGTGCTCCGGGCACATCTCCTGCTGACTCCTTTCACGTCGTGATTGATTTTGCCCACTTTTTTCATTCTGTAAAAATACTTACAAAAGTATGCTAACAGATGTTTTCGTCTAAAACAATGTCATGAGTCTTAAATAACATACAGATAACTGGTTTAAAAGACAGTAATAATGAATATTTAGGTGTTGTAGTTAAAGAGCTGGTAAATAAAATGTAGCTGATGTGTCCAGATGACTTTCTTTTTGAACTATTTGTTAACAGGGATTAGGTTTGGAAAGCACAATTAAGTAAAAAATTAAAGGCATATTGATTTGCCAAACCAATGGTAACTGCCTAATTGAAAAAAATATTTTTGAATAGAAATACAGAAAATATCATAATATGGAATTCATGAAATTAAAATGTGTTAACTTGTGTATGTGACATTAAGAGGCTGATGTTTAAAAAAATAAGTAAGTATATATCTCTTAAAAAGATCAGGCTGACTGATCCCATGAAAATTATACTGTGCATATATACTTGGAATACATTTATTCATTACCTAATTTGATTTATCATCTTATTCTAATACTTAATCAAACCTTCAAACTGTATCAAGATGATATTTGAAAAACATAGCCATCCTTTACTTTCATTTGATATACTTATTGGAAAGGACATTTGTTTCCCTAAGTTTCTTATTAGTAAGTCATGGAAACTTTTGTTTTATCTTATGAGTAATGAAGAGCTATCAGATGAAAAGAGCTATAACTTTATTATCTTTTTATTATTATTCCCACTCTGTTTCTTTCAATAAATAGTAGTGTTATTCAACACATTATTAAAATTCATTGTTTTAGATATCTTCAGATATTCTACCCAATCACAGAGGAATATATTAATTAGTCCATTGTATCTTGAGCTATCAGAAAAGTTATGAATTGGTTTAAAATTTTATTTCTTTGGTTAGCTTTGTAAATTTTCAGAGAAGCTCTTACTTTGAAGAAGGACGTATTCATAAATGATGAATCAAAACTATGGATTCACAATAATTAAGGGATTATGGCATACTTCTTCTCTTTATGTAAAAATAATTTAGGTATGAGAACCCAACCAACCAATGTTACCTGTATCATAATAACGCTTGTTTTTATATATAAAATTCAAAATTCCATTCACTGTGAATGAACAAATTTACTTTGCCTTTAAAAAATAAAAATAATGAAGGCACAAGAAGAAAAGATGCATTTGAGAACTGAGTTGAATTTGTTGGAAAGCAATAGATCTAATTTAGCAAAACTCAGAACAGTGGAAGCTCTGGGGTCAGACAGACCTGTTGTCTAAATCATAAACCTGTATAAAAACCATGACTCTGCGAAAGTTTGAAAAATTTTCAGTCTCTCTTTCTCTGTATAAATAATTATATCAATAATATATATCTCACGATGTTATGAGGATTAATTGGGGAATCACATATAAAGCAACTGGTAGATTTTAGGGCATGTTATAAATGCCAACAAGGAAGGCTGAGGCTCTCATTATCTTCTCCACATGCTTCCTTATTTTCTTAGTAATATTTTCAATGTTTTCTATGTGTTTTTAGCCTAGAGATAAAACATCACTGTTCAAATTTACCTAGATTATTATCTTCCTATCTGTCTCGAGGTCCCAATCTAATACAAATATTTGAGAGTACGGTTTTAGTAACCAAGAATATAGTCATAGAGTAAACTTGAACCAATTTTGTTGTGCAGAATTTATGAAAAGTACTTTGTTTTCCAATTATTGTAGTTTCTAATTAGAATAATCTATTTAGAGTAATAAAATTTATGTAGTGATTTACATTGAAATTTCAGACTTCTCTGACTGATGATAGAATTTAATCTTAAAATTAGTATTTCACCTGATTTAATATACTGTGGAAATTACATGGAGTTATTAACTTGGGGGAAAATTAACAGACATGAAAATAAAATCGTTAAAATTGATTTGTCCGTTTAAGCCTGTCTTGGAAACTAAATTATCCCTCTTTGCACTTGCAGCTAAGATCTGATTTAGACAATGGGAACAACTCTTTCCAGTACAAGCTTTTGGGAGCTGGAGCTGGAAGTATTTTTGTCATTGATGAGAGAACAGGTGACATATATGCCGTCCAGAAGCTTGATAGAGAGCAACGATCCCTCTACACTCTAAGAGCCCAGGTAATAGACAGCACTACTGGAAGGGCTGTGGAACCTGAGTCTGAGTTTGTCATCAGAGTTTCGGATATCAATGACAATGAACCAAAATTCCTAGATGAACCTTATGAGGCCATTGTACCAGAGATGTCTCCAGAAGGTATTGCATATTAATTTACATCAAAGATATATTAACAGTGACAACAGATTTAAAATTTTGAGCTAATGTTTTTGGAAGTGAATTATTTAAAGTTCAACACTTGTACTTCCTTCTACAAACATGTTAAGTAAAATATTTTTAAAAAATTAGATGATCATTTAAATTTTGTAAACAATAGTACTATATATTAATACATTATTTGTCTTGTTAAAATATCTCATTCCTCAAGGCAATAGAAAAAAGGGTTAACATGTACATTTTAGGGATGCCTGGGTGCCTCGGTTGGTTAAGTGTTTGCCTTCAGCTCAGGTCATGATCCCAGGGTGCTGGGATTGAGTCCTGCATTGGGCTCCCTGCTCAGTGGGGAGCTTGCTTCTTCCTCTCTCTCTCTCTCTGCCTGACACCCGCCCTGCTCATGCTGTCTCTCCTCTCTCTCTGTCCTCTCCCTCTGACAAATATATCTTTTAAAAAAAAGTATGTTTTAGTGATTTATAAAATTCTTTAGCTTATTCACTTATTAGTTTCTCCATTATAAAAATGCATTTTCCAAAACAGGATATAATCTTGTATCTTAAAAACACATAAGGTCATCCTGAAAAATATGCATGTTTAAGTAGTAGAAGACCAATTTTTAAGACACAAATACTCTATGCATCAAAATCATGGAACATAAAGACTAAAAACAAAGTGGTTGAACACCTCTGTGCAACTGTATTTATTTTCAAAGTTCAATTCCAATGTTATTTTTATAAATATTCTAAATATATTGCATATAGAAGTAAGTGCTTTCCATAAGCTATAAGAACTGAAGGCATTGAAAATCAGGAATGTCTTTCTAATAGAGAGGAAATTATGGTGTGGCTATGCAAACTTTGTTCATTCACTGAGTCAGAAAATTTTGGTAGCACAATATATATTAAAATTAAGTTCATAAAATTTACTTAAGTGTGATAAATTCTGTTCCAGAATGGCCATTTTAAATTATGGTAACATACTTCAAAATTGCTTTACCTAAACATTTGATTTATTAGCCACCAAATCCAAGATGTATATTCTGTTGTATATTTTCCTGATTCTTGTTTTTTAACATTCCAGGAAGCAATATTTTTTAATTTTTTTATTAACATACAATGTATTATTTGTGCCAGAGGTTCCAGGAAGCAATTTAAAGACTTCTTTCTACATGTGTTCAGAACATAGGTCTTTATAGCATAAACAAATTCAACTGTGAATATGTATCAGGACCAATTATCATTAGATGTAAATGACACATTTTTATTGTTCTATTTGGTAGCTAAGCAATGAAACATTTCTTCTTCCCACTCCATCCTCCTCCTCCTCATTCACTTCCTCCTCCTACTCCTCTTCTTTCTTAAATAGCATACATTATGGACCTAACTTTTACTAGAATATTTTTTGAAATGTAATTTTGGAGGTAATTGTTTGTATGAAACTTATGTTTTAGTTACACCACACAAGCAGTAACTATTTTTAAATAAGGTGATATTTGATACTGTGTGTATGAAAGTGTTAATTATGGGTAAGGTATGATGCTAATTGACTGGAGGAAATGGGACATTTTAGGAAATGATATTTGACGTTGATTACAAAGAGTCCAATCATGTCATGTTCTAGGAAAATATTCCCACACAGTATGAAGAGGATTGCATATATTAATTATTAATGTGGGAGTTGTTGTCAAATAGCAAGCATTTAGGCATGGCCATGGATGAGATTCCTTGGCAGAGAATGTACGTAGAGAAGAGAAAAGCATGCAGGGTGAATTGACTGTTAAGCAAAAGGGAGTTGACTTGTAATTTAGAATGATTGAGATTGACCAGTGATGTAGGAAAAATAGAAAGACATGAAAAGAGATGTTGCAAAGGAAGAGGTCCACCAGCTATGTGGAATGCTACTGTGAGGTTGAATTAAATGAGGAAAGTATAGTGATTTTGATTTGGCAAGTTGAAGGCTCCTAGTGATTTTGGTAAGAGAAATTCAGTTGAATTAATGGGACTGCAATATTTTGGAGATTATTCTATTGCATGAATGGATGGAGAAGAGGAGGTTACAGTGAATTTAGCCAACTTTAAAAGATATTATACTACAGGGAGAAAATAGGGGTGTGGACACTAGGTAGAGAGAGATAAAGGTAAATAGGATTTTTTTATTATTATTATCATTATTTAAGCACTTATTAGGATGGGAATTTTAAAAGCACAGTTATATATTATAGGCAATGATCCAAAAGAAGGGTATTTTTGAAGAAAATCAGGGGGCTATAACTGATGGAAAACTATTCTTGAGAAGGAAAAGACCCATGGAATCTAGAGTAATAGTAGAGGAGACAGATTCAGGTAAGTTAACACTTTGGTTGATAATAAACCAGTTAATAAGTGATTGTTTCTATCCATTAGATATGAGACAAAGGCACTAATTGAGAGCAAAGGGATGGGCTTTTTGATAGGAGGAGGAGGTACTCTATTATGAGATACTCTCTTATGTAGAGTTGGAGAGTGGATCCACAAGAGGATTGCAGTATGTACAATACAGTCTTTGCATCATGGCATCAGTGTAGCCACAAGACTGTGGTTGATTCAGCAGACATCACAAAACCGTGGTTTGTTCTGTATGGTATTTGGCTAGCACAGATCTCTTTGCTCTGCAATTCAGGGTTCATGCATATATCAACCTAGTTAATCTGGGTACTTCAGTACATCTTGTGGGAGTGCCAGTCTGGGTTCAGGCATTATATGGAACCATACTAAAATCAATAAGCACTTTTTATTCCTTTCTGTGCGAGTTAAGTGACCAAAAGAACAATAGTCAGCTATTGTCAGAAATGTTATTTAATATGGAGATAGAGGAATATCCCATTGTTCTGTCCACTGAGTGTAGATGGTTTCCCTCTGAAGCATTCCTTGAATTATTAACTTTGCTTTGAAGAAATCAATCAATATTATATGTGATTTTTCTGTTTTCCTCTATCTCAATATTTAATGAATAATATGAATTATTTTACTTGAATATATACTTAATTCTTCATGTTCTTTCCATATTAATGCCATTTTATAGGTTCTTGAATGTTAATCTTGCTTCCAAACACCCTACCCACCATTTTTATCCTTTATAAAGCAACAAATGCAAACATTTTATTCTCTGTTGTCTTAAATATTATGTGTTGTATTATAGTCAACTACCAGTTATTATATTTGAACTGTACTTTGCATGTAAAATTTGGTAGAGTACTGAACGGAATCTCCATTTGAGGATGTCATCAGAAGAGAAAACCAGGAAAAATACAAACTACTTGTTGCTTATTAAACACATATTTATTTATAGTGGGCTTTTACTGATCAGATTTATATTTAAAATGCAATTACTTCTAATACTAGAACTACCAAAGAGAACTGAGAAAAAACATTGTCTTTCCACTTGATAGTCTGGAATTACAAAATTATTCTCTCTCTTCCACACAAAAATATAAGGTCTAATAGGCTAGGAGTCACACAGGACCTGAAGTTTGTGATGACTGAGTGAAAAAAATGAGTGCATGGATGGGTATAAAACTACATAAGGTTTATGTATAAACCTTATAAACATAAGATTTATTTTTAAATGAGGTTTGGGAGATGACCAGAGGGTATCGGTTGTTACAAAATCCAGGGCAGCTTTGTGGGTGTCAGTTGAGGCACACAGTTGACCTGAAGTGCTGCAGGTAATCTCTGAATAGTGATTCCTCAATTGGAAAATTTCCCAGTACCGAACTTCTAGAAACATTTAAATTTCTAGAAATATGTAACCCACTGAGACTGAATCATGAAGAAGCAGAAAATCAGAGCAGACAGATTACTAGCAAGAGTGACTCAGTAACTAAAAAAAAAAAATCTCAACGAAGAAAAGTCCAGGACCGATTGGGTTCACTGTAAGTTCAAAGACTTAAAAGAAGGATTAATATCAATCCTTCTCAAACTCTTCCAAAAATTTGAAGAGGATGGAACACTCCCAAAGTTACTTTTACAAAGTTAACATTACCCTGATACCAAAACCAGATAAGGACACCACAAGAAAACTATGGGTCAGTATCTCTAGTGAACACAGATGCAAAAATTGTCAGCAAAATTTTAGCAAGCCCAATTCAACAGCACATTAAAAAGATCATATACCTTGATCAGGTGGGATTTAGCTCCATGATGCAAGGATGGTTCAACAGAAGCAAATCAAACATGATATACGACTTTAGTCAAATAAAGTATAAAGATCATATAATAATAACATTACTGCATTACATATTGGAAAGTTACTAAAATAGTAGATCTTAACTGTTCTCACCACAACAAGGTAAAATTGTAATTATATGAGGTGATGGAGGTGTTAACTGACCTTATTGTGGTAATCATTTCTCAATATATTTGTATCAACCATCATGTTTTATACCTTGAACTTATGCAATGTTGTATATCAATTGTATCTCAGTAAAGCTTGAAGAAAAAGAAATTCACTTTAATAGTATTTACCATCAAAATAATATGTCACCTGTTATATAAAGAAGAGATAGAATTTGATTTATGTAAAATACATGTAAATTTAGATGTCACTTTTTGAATTCATAAATTTAATAAGCATCAACACTTAGCAGAAATTTATCTGAAATATAAAAATCCTTATTTCTTAAAATACACCAAATTTGAAAATTATATTCTATGAAACTTCTGTCTTTGGAGATAAGTCTTGAATGTGGCTGAGTTTGGGGTGGATTACTCTTTGTATTTTCTCGGAACATATTGTTTGCTTTCTTAAACACAGTCCATCTATCTGACGTAGATTCCCTCACATTATGAAAAGTAGAGGTGTCAAAAATACAACACAAGAATAAGAATGACCTATTTTCAGGTGATGGTAGACAGAAAAAACAAAAATATTTGAAAAATATTTTGCACGTTTAAGATGACAAGTGGGAAAATATAGATGAAAGTATAGTATACTTGAGAAAGTATATATAATTGAATCTGAAATATAAACACCGGAGAGATGTGCTAATCAGTCCCTGTAAATAAATAATGATCCTCCCTAATAAAATAAGTGCCTGGTGTGAAAGAATGAGCAGATCCACAGATTAAAACCTTATTTCTGTCCTAAATTTGATTTCATAAAATTATACTTTACTAAATTATCTAATATATATATACATATATATATTTTAAGATTTTATTTATTTATTTGACAGACAGAGATTACAAGCAGGCAGAGAGGCAGTGTGGGGGAGGGTGGGAAGGAGTGCGAGGCTTGATCCCAGGACCCTGGGATCATGACCTGAGCCGAAGGCAGAGGCTTTAACCCACTGAGCCACCCAGGTGCCCCTAAATTATCTAATATTTTATATGTTTTAATGTCACAAAAATCACAGACACAGAGTGTAGGTCAAAATCATATTTAATTTGGGCTTCTTTAAACTTGACCATTACACAATTCAGCATCCTCTCAATAAATTTGCTTCAGCATAGTCAAAACATACTTGTACTAAAACTGCATGTAAAAATAGCTAGCCTATTCACAATTTATATCTTCATTCTAAGAAAAGCCTGTTTAATATTTTTACCACTGAACTTAACACACAAAAAGTTACACACTAAAGTAAATGAGTCATTTTGAAATCTACAGTTCAGATCTTGGCATTCAAATATGTATTAAACGAGGACACACTGTTTATTTAGTATTCTATAATGAGTGGAAACTTTACATACAAAATGTCCTTGTCACAGGTTGCTGACTTCTCTATTGCCTGCAGGATATCTAAATTAGTCTGCATATCAAAATTTATCACTGTTTTACATTTTTATGGATATCTCCCATAATCACTAGAAAGAAGATAAAGCATTCAGTGTGAAATATGAGATATCATTTAATAAAGTTTTGTTACTAATATTAAACTTAACATTTAAGTGAGAATCATTCAGTCTTCTGTAATACTTGTGGTTCATACTAAAATCCATTTATAAATCAATATTGATGGAATTACACTGTTCTTACATTAGATTTTACTTTTGGTGGGAGAATATGTCTAATGTGTGGGGAAATCATACTCATGCTGTCAGTAACGCTTTTGAGCTTTAAAAATTTCATGCTGTTTTGTAAGTTTTAGCACTTATTAACAATGCCACAGAAAGCATAGTTTGTATGCAATTTCTCATATCCAATAAATATTTTATCTCATATTAATATACCATTATCTTATAATGATTTCATAGCTTGTGTCAGAACAAATAAAGTATATTGGCAAACTGCAGTTCCCAGTTCCCATAGTTTGGGCTACTAAACCATGATTTTCTTCTCAAGAATTTGGTACAAGTTTACAACCTGTATAACCTACCTAATAAAAAGTTTTCACCATATAGTATTGCTGACAAAAATGGGTAAAGTCAAATCTTGTCTTAAACTTTTCATAGAGTCCTTTTACAAAAACTAGCTTTAAAAATTCAGAATCTAACTAAAAGACAAAAATGATTTGGAATTTCCATTTATGTAAGTCTTAGCAGTAATATAGCAAACAGTATCAACCATCAATGTAATAATAGAACCCAGAATTATTGTATTAAATACTACATTTGTATGTTTATTATCGGAAAAAGTAAACTAAGAAATTCCTCTTATTAAAACATGATTCTGAGGCGCTCCTGACTGGCTCAGTCAGTAGAGCTCACAACTCTTGATCTTCATGTTGTGAGTTTGAGCCCCATCTTGGGGATAGACATTACTTCAAAATAAAATCTTAAAAAAAAAAAAAAAAGAAAGAAAGAAACATGATTCTGAGAGAATAATTTTTTTGTAGTTAAACTTTTGTTCATTGCCAGAATAGATACAGATTGACTTAAGATGATCTTTAGACTCTAAGCGTCTAATCATATGGTCTCTTTTCATTTCCATGCTGTCTCTGATCAAGCTATAATGACTCAGCTCAGAGACACATGCTGACTTTTGGACCCTTCAGTCACCAAAAGGCAGTCTAACAGCGGACGCCCTATTTTAGGTATTCACCCTAGCAACTGACTTTTTAGTAGATACGGCAGATAAGGAGTGTCCATTTCAGGTAGGATGGCTTATTGCTAAGGATGCTAGATTGTCCTTGAAAGACAGTGACTTGGCTAATACAGTAACAGCATGTCATGTGTGTTCTAAACACTGCCCAGGGCAACTGCCAAAGGAGTCTGGGGCCACCCAGTGGAGTTTCCAGTTGTTGACAGGTTCACAAATTGATTATATTGGTCCCCTCCCTTGGAGTGAGAATTTTAAACATGCCTGGTTTTGTGTGGAAACATGCTTTCCCTTGTCATTATGTGAACCAGGCTGTCACTACTAGAAAATTAGGGAAACTGAGCGCTGTGTATGGATAGATTGTGATCAAAGGTCTCATTTCAAAGGTCATAATATGCAAGACTGGAAAAAGAACATGATTTTGAATGGAGGTTCTATCTCCTGCATAATGCACAAAAAGCAGGGTTGGTAAAAAGAAAAAATTAAACAAAACACGAAATGTAAAGCAGCAGATTAAATTACTAACAAGTAAAACCACCTTGGCCAAGTGGACTAAAGTAGCCCAGGCTTTCATAGATTTGAATGATCAACCAGTGGAGAGTGTTGCTCCATATGCCCATCTGGGGACCCCTGCTGAGGCACCAATACCCTAAAGGTATAGAAGCCAGGGGAAACCACCATTGCCCCAAATTCTGCACTTTAAATGAATGTACTACACTTCTGAGAACACCAAGCCTCATCACGCCTGGGAAAAGTTATTTACCGGAATTTGCAGTGAGATGTCTCACCAGGATGAGTGAGTTACTTCACACCTCTGGGTGAATGGACACTATTTACTTCTCACTGGGATCCCGTTGTCCTGCTGTAACTGGACCTGTTGAAACAGGCTATCCCTGGAATAGAATACTGTCCATTAAAAAAAAAAAAGAAGAAGAAAAAGAAAGAGAGAGAGAGAGTGAGAAAGGAAGGAAGGAAGGAAGGGGAAGGAAGGAGGTTTGGGATCTGATCTGCAGTATGCCACCCCCAGATCATCTCCTTCCACCTGATAGTGCTTCCTTCCCCCAGCAAACATGTGGTATGCACAGCCAGGTCAAGTTCCTGAAGCTGCCGACCTCCCTCTCCTCAAGACCAGATGGGCCTACTGTTTCCTGCTAGTTTAATCATTCGGCTGCCTTGTTGTTCCATTGGCCTCGACACAGAAGTCCGTACTAAATTCACCCAGCAAGACTTGAATGATAGCAACCAAAGTCTGCCCCTAATTGAACACTGACATGTCTCTGATGATAAAAGCTGCCCTCTAAAGTAAAACAGCTTTGGACACTTAGAGCCTCACAAGGAGGTGCCTGTGACATTATTCAAACAAATGTTATTTGTGCATACCTCATGACTCTCTTAGTGTGTCGTCTGTATTAAATCACATGAAGATACAAGTGATCTGACCCCCCGCTTAGGGGACTTAGCAAATGAGTGGTACAGATCACAGGATTCTTGGTGGAAACAGTCGTCTCTGATTGGGGAGTTATTCTTAATCTGTATTTTTCTTGTATATGTCAGTATTACCTGCCCTCAGGGCAGCCTGATAGCGGACAAACGAGCTACTTACCTCCGTTTGAATGAAGCCCCTTGCTGATGGCTCAGGCCACATCATGGAAGAGAGGAAGCATGTAAGATTGTAAGAACAGGTCACGAGGTTGTGGACGTTGGGGGTGGTCATTGAGAGGATGTGACTGCCAGTTGACCTGTGTACTGGGCCTCAGAAATCACAGGCTCCTCAGCCCCTCCCCTGTCCTTGGAATGTGGGATCCCCTAGCCTGGTTCCTCTCAGAAGTTGCCCCACGCATCCAGATCTGAGAGATGTAGTGTTGAGTCAGGATGGTATAAATGACAGAAGCTACGTGAGGCCTCTGTCACTTTCAAGCCTTGGTGGGCAGATCCAGAAAACTACTGGTCTTACAGCCACCCAAAACAAGCCTCATAATAAGTTCTTTTGCACAATACAACTACTACCTACCAATGTAGAATGGTCCGCCTCTTTCTTTGGTTTCCTCCTGTCCTCCTTGGGAGGGGCTGGTTTCAGATTATAGCCGAGAAGATTACGAAGATTTTGTGACAAATAGTGATCAGATCTCCAGTTTCACCTAGGATGGCTCTGCTTAATCCTATTTTGGGGGGTATTTTGTCCAGAAAGCATTTGGTCCTGATTTTTTATTTTTAAAAATATTATTAGCAGGTGCATTATAGTAAGCCAGAGTGAATTTGGGGGACATCTACTTCGTACTCGTGGCTTCCATGGGGTGTGAGAAGTAGTGTATGAGACATTCGGGCATCGAATTAAATGTCTCCTTTTAAGACATGATTAAATCTAAAAGATAGCTAGTGATAACCCAGGGCACTGTTCATAAAAACAAAATTAACCTAAGAAACTGATTAAATAATGAAACTACATGTGAAAAATATCTATCTGGTGATATATTTAATGTTAATTTATATAAAGCATTTTCATTAATGTACATATGTATCATTTGTCCTTTAGAAATAACTTTATTACTAACATAATTTAAAGAAACTTTAATTTTTAATCCACTAATGTGGTTAAACCAACTTTGTCAGTTTTAGTGAGAGCACAATAAAACGTCGATGAAATGAATGAAGAGGCTAAGCAGTTTGGTTCATATGTGAGGCACGTACCATGCTTCCTACACCAACTGAGTAAATGCACCAGTAAGCATAAGACTCTACTGAATGGCATTTCAGTAGAGTAAGAGCCACCAATCCGGGATGGGAAAAAGGAACAAATGAGTATGTCTAATAAATAACAATAGGGATTTGGGCATTGAGACGAATATCAGGTTATCAATCACCCGATCCTGATTAAGATGTTTGGCATTTGTCTTTTTTCCCTGATGTTATACAAAAAAATTCCCATTTCATTATTCTGTTAAATTTGTGTTGTGTACTTTTCACATGTATATCTATAATTTATTTTATTTATTTTTTAAAAGATTGTTTGTGGGGCACCTGGGTGGCTCAGTGGGTTAAAGCCTCTGCCTTCAGCTCAGGTCATGATCCCAGGGTCCTGGGATCGAGCCCCGCATCGGGCTCTCTGCTTGGCAGGGAGCCTGCTTCCTCCTCTCTCTCTCTCTGCCTGCCTCTCTCCCTACTTGTGATCTCTATCTGTCAAATAAATAAATAAAATCTTAAAAAAAAAATCTTTAAAAGATTGTTTATTTATTTATTTGTTTGTTTGTTTTTTTGACAAGCAGAGATCACAAGTAGGCAGAGAGGCAGCAGAGAGAGGGGGAAGCAGGCTCCCTCCCGAGCAAAAAGACTGATGCAGTGCTTGATCCCAGGACCCTGAGATCGTGACCTGAGCCAAAGGCAGAGGCTTAGCCCACTGAGCCACCCAGGCACCCCTCTATAATTTATTTTAAACCAGTTTTTGTGAATGGTGTCAAGCACGTGCCAAGTCCTAGGTCAAAAGAGAGAGAACCAACAGACAGATGTGTAGATGCATGGAGATATCCAGTTGACCCTGCAACATTCACTGAAATGATTCTCCAGCTCAGCTGTGCCACCATTGCATAAATGAGTTCTCACCACATATGTATTCTCTGGGTTCTGAGTCTCTAGGCAGTTTTGTCGTATTTTTTTGCTCCAGGGACTGACACTATATTGTCTTCATTGATGTGGTTATGTCCTAAGCCTTGCTGTTTGTCAGTACAAGTCCTCCAGATGTTGTTCACCAAAATCGTCTTGGCCCTGCTTGGTCCTTTGCATTTCCAGGCATATTTCATAATCATCTTTTTAATTTATTCAGCAATACAACTTGCTAGGATTTTGATTAGGATAGCATTTAGATAACATTTACACTGTGGATCAATTTGTTGATATTTCTATGAAGTCATCAAATTCACAAACCCAGTATTTTTGTTCATTTTTTATCATTAATATCTCTTCAGTTTCTTTGTAGAGATCTTTAATAATTTTTGTTTAGATATTCCTGGATATTTTTATTTGTAATGTAAGTTATGCATTTGAGATATTTTATAAATATGTATTTCTGGTGTACCTAAAAATGAAGTTTTGTGTATCTTTGTTTATTCCTATGACCTTGCTAATTTAGTAATTTAATACTTTCCTGTAAACTTTTCGTAGGTATATTCTTCTTGATTTTCTAACAAAAATACTGTCACCTTTGAATAATTGTTGTAATTTAAAAAAAATGTTTCTGATATCTGTCTATCCATCTATCCATCCACCTATCATATATGGATCATTGGTCTGTCATCATCATCATCTTTAATCATTCATTTCGGTATACGTGGCGTTACCTCACATTGTCTAGGAGGTTCGATACAATGCTTTAAAACATAGCAGTGATAATAAACTTCTTGCTTTTTAACTACTCCAGAAGGAAAAGTTCTAACTCTTCATAATTAAATATGATTGCTGTCACAGTTTAAAAAATGTCCTTTATCAGATTTAGAAGGCTGCATTATTTTCCCTAATTTTCTGAGTTTTTACTGAAAATAAAAATGGAATATTTTCAGATGTTTTATATATCTAATGAGAATTTTGGTTTACATTTTTCTTTTTTAAGCCATTAATGCTACAAATTATGTTCATTTTCTGATGTTAAAACATCCTTTAATTTTAGTAATCAAAAATTCAAAATGTCTTCTCTTGTGAAAATAAACATTTAAAAATAGTTTGACAAATATGCTTGAGAAGGGCCTGTATAAATTATGTTCTTATGTAGAATAATACCCACAATATTTTATATTAGGTTTTCCATTTATTAGAGAGCAAGGAAGTGACACATTAGAACAGTGAAGGTGTATGTTCTGCTTAGAAGTAAATGAAGCATCAGTTTAAAATGTGTTTGAAAAAATTGGGGGAAAACACCCTTAATTTTGTAACTTGTTTTTCTATAAACAAGTATGGGCTGATCTGTGAGTCAGTGCATTTTCATGATCTTCCTGGTACTCATTTGTATAGTACTAGGTAAAGAGGTCTAAAGTCTTAATTGTAAGAATTTCTTTTTGTCAAAAACTAACCATATAATGATTTTGACTTTTGCTCCTGAAGCTAGAGTAGACAGGTCGTCTAGTTCTGGAATCTAGGGATGGAACACTCCTATAGAAAGAAATGAAATGGAGACATGGAGAGGAAATGTAGAAAAAGTAAATGAATGTGTGCACAGAGGGTAGTTAAAAGAACAACTCTTGCCCAATACAAACTGATTGAATTGTGGTGCCTAAGAATCCTTTTCTTGGAGTAACTGTTTGTAGTTACTACAGAAATGCCTTTTATTATTTGCTGATTATTTATTAATTTATTACTTTATTGAGATATATTCAACATATAACGTTTTGTAAGTTAAAGGTCAACTGTATGTTGATTTGGTACATTTATATATTGCAATATATAGTTACCACCTTGTATTAGCTAGCATCTTCAACACATATCTTTTGTGGGGGTGGGGGTTGGGGGCAGACAAATTAAGATCAACTCTCTTAGTAACTTTGAAATATACAATATAATACTGTTGACTATAATTACCATGCTGTACATAAGCTCTCCAGAACTTATTTATTTTCTAACTAGTTTTCTAGGATTTGATCAGCATTTACTCTATTGTCCCACCCTAACCCCCTGTTAACCACAGTTTCCCCTGTTTCTATGAGCTCAGCTCTTCCAGATTCCACATGTAAGTGATATCTTTGTCTTTCTCTGCCTTATCAGAGAACCATCCTTAAGGTCCATCTATGTTGTCACAAGTGGAAGTAATGTCTTGGAAGACACCTGAAACTATGTTGTTTACATTTTGTGTGGTTGTACAGTGGACAAGTGTTAAGTAACTAACAAAATACTGAGACAAAAGAGCACATATTACATACATTTGAGGGCCACGGTAAAAATTTCAACAACTTTGTTACAGAAGAATAGAAGGGCTTCCTCTTAGACTGTCTCAGTTTATAATTAGTTTGTAATTAAAATATTAATGATGCTAGTTGTAAAGAAAATCACACAGGCTATTTGATTCTGTGATGCTCATGTTGCCATTCTTATTGACACAGAACATGATGTTTTAATAAATGCAGATTTCCAACAAGACCCGTAATGCTATTCCACATTTACATAAAGATGATTAAAAAGCTTAATATTTTTAAATAAATATGTTTAATTTAAGAATGGAGTTTAAATGCATAAATACTTACAGTGTGTTTTATTAATTGTTACTGAATTTTCATGAGAACACTTTACGTTATCAGTATCTGGTAGATTTTGCTTTGTACTTTAAAAAAAAAGAATTCTTCAAAGTAAGGAAGAATTTTATAGATGGGAATTAAGCAGGGTAGATAATTATGGCCTTCCTAAACTTGATATTAATTCAAGCACATTTCAGTAATTTTTATTAACATGTTATTAACATTCTGTGACTTTTTTGAGTTACAGGTCACAATATGATTTTTAAGGTAAACTGCTTCCAATTCCGTTTTGATTCTTCCACTAATAATACACCTTTGAAAGCTCCTGAATGGATCTTGTAATGGATCATTTAATGGTTATATTTCATTATAGCATAGATTTATATGTTTAAAATCTACATTGCATCTAGGAATTAGGGCTATTTTGCACGAGGCTATATTATCTTGTTTATACAGAGTGATACTAGTTTTATAATTCTGAATAAGGAGAGCTCGTCTTTCATGTGTACCATCATCTTGCTTGCTAAGGAGAGAATGCTTTATAGAACTGAATGCATTGTTCCATAATACCACAGTCTTAATTTCTTGTTACTATTTATATTTTCTTCAGGAACATTAGTCATCCAAGTGACAGCAAATGATGCTGATGATCCTTCAAGTGGCAATAATGCTCGTCTCCTGTACAGTTTACTACAAGGCCAACCATATTTCTCCATTGAACCAACAACAGGTATTTATGAATGAAATAAATTGTAATTCAACAGGATTCTAAGTAGGCAGATGTCAGAACAAAAATCATCTGCTTTTTATAAACATGTTGTACAGTAAACCTGATGTTTCAATAAATAAATGCGTTGTACTTTTAAACATTTAATTCTTTTTAGGCTTTTAGCTGATTTTTCTACTTTCAGAGATTGAATTTTTCACATCTATACCACAAATCGTTTGTATATAAGGTATAAAACATATGTAAAGATTATAACAAATCAACTGGAAAAAGAAAAAAACCCAATTTAAAAATATGCTAAAGGCACTTAAAACAATTGACTAAAATTTGATGTACGAAAAGCCTGCAGGCATATTAAAAATGATTAACCTCAGCAGTCATCATGGAAATGCAAATTAAAACCACATGAGAAATGCAACACCTTTACACCCAATTCTCTCCAGAGTCAAACGTAGGTAGATTCTAGCAGCGTCTGTTTAATACATTCACCGTTTCCTATAGTGATTCATATGAAGGATTATACTTGTAGAACACTTTAATCCACGATTAAAATGCCGTCGCAATATGGTCTAATTCATCCCTTTTTGTTTTTATAGGTCTCACAGTTTTTTAGTGAACATTTTTCCCCAGCCTTATTTGAGGACTGGCCATTTTCTGTCTTTGTGTTAGTGTTCCCAAAATCTTTAAGCCAGCATCCTAGTTTTCTTTTTTTAGTGATAATTAATTACTTTTTCATTAAATAATTTTATAGAAAGTTGATATTTATTACATTTATTATGGTCCATCTTGAGTTTGAAAATCTGTGTATATATTTATCTCTATTGGCAGATTATGAATAACTTGGTCAAAAACACCTTTCTTCACATACCACGACTTAAAATAGACTAACATCACAGGTGCACAGTATTTTTTGCATAAATTTGGTGTAGTAATTTACACATTTATTCATAATTAACTTCTTTCAAACTTAAGGGAAAAGTTAATTGTAGCACACTGATATTATGTTATAGAAAATAGCAGAAAATAATTTGAGGTAGAAATAAGATATTCCTCTTCTCTACCTGCAGATTATATTAACATAGGTATTTTATTAAGGGTCTGCTAGTATTCTTAGTATCTGATGACTATTCTAACCTCCAGGCAGAGTTGGTGTTTATTATTATCATTATTATTTTTTCTTCAGGGCAGTGTCTACCGCATTGTAGTGCTTTAAAATGTGTCAAAAGAACGATTATATGATTGAATTCTTAGGAATTTAACTAGGAGGATACCATGGTTAATAATGAAATAATAATTGATGTTTTTATTACATTTTTAAAGGAGTCATAAGAATATCTACTAAAATGGATAGAGAACTGCAAGATGAATATTGGGTAATTATTCAAGCCAAAGATATGATTGGTCTGCCTGGAGCACTGTCTGGAACCACAAGTGTATTAGTTAGACTTTCTGATGTGAATGACAATAAACCTATATTTAAGGATCGTAAGTAGAAAACGTCTTGATTTTCATTATAACATAATTATGCGTATGTTAAATATATGCAGATATCATCGCCTATTAGCACAGGAACAGCACTAGAATTACATAAAATAATTTGTTGATTATTCTGTGTGATTATTTTTATTAGTGTGAAAAGTCAAATAGAAATGAAATAGTGATGTGTCTTCTTTTAATTGCTTCTCTAACAAGTTCCACAAGCTTTATGTCTGAAGTGATTATGTTAATGAAATGTCACAGGTGTCACCATATTACGTTCAAGGTGTCTGCAGGACTGTGTTCCCTTCTCAAGGATCCAGGGCAGAATCCATTTCTTTGGATTTGGTCGTTGGCAAAATTCAGTTCTTTATGTTTGTAGGATCAAGGTCCTTGATGGCTGTCAGGTGAAGACACTGTTCGCTCCTTAACGCATCTTTCTGATTCTTGGCTATAACTCACGCACCTGAAACATAGCAAAACATGTCAGATCCTACACACACGGTCATCTCTCTGACCCCCACTTTTGCGTCTTCTTCACTTTTAAGGACTAATGTGATTAGATCAGTTCCACTTGGAGGAACCAATACAATCTCCACATCGCAAGGTCAGCTAATTAGCAATATGAATTCCACCTGCAACCTTAATTCCCTTTTGTCAGTATGTTCAGAGGTTCTGGGGTATTACAACACGTATATTTTGGGGTTTCATTTTTCTGCCTACCACAGTAATGATTTGGAATGATAATATTTTTAAATTTTTATTTGTATTCAATATCTTAAAACTAAAAATGGAAATAAACACAATTCACCTGTTTTTGTGTTCACCTGTGACTTATGTATATGAAAAAATTCATGTATAATGTTTCACATTTAAGAGAGATCATACCGTCTTTTTCTGACTTATTTCACTTAGCATAATGCCCTTGAGGTCCATCCATGTTGTTGCAAATAACAAGATTTCATTCTTTTTTATGACTAAATAATATTTGTGTGTGTGTATCATAATTTCTTTATCCATTCATCCACTAACAGACACTAATGTTGTTTCCGTATGTTGGCTATTGTGAATAATAATGCAATGAACATGTGAGTGCAGATATGTTTTCTAATAGGTGTTTTTATTTTCTTTGGTTGGATACCCAGAAGTGGAATTGCTGGATCATAAGGTAGTTCTGTATTTAATTTTTCAAAACACCACCACACTGCTCTTCACAGTGGCCGCACCAATTTACGTTCCCACTAACAGTGCACAGGGTTGCCTTTTCTACACGTCCTCACCAACCCTTGTTCTTTCTGGTCTTTTGAATAATAGCTGTTCTAACAGGTGTGAGGTAATATTTCATTGTGGTTTTGATTTGCATTTCCCTGATGATAAATGATATAGAGCATTTTCTCATGTACCTGTTAGCAATTTGTATGCCTTTGTTTGGAAAAATGTCTATTCAGATCTTTTATCAATTATTAATATTATTATTAGATATTGAGTTCTATGAGTTCCTATATATTTTGGATTTTAGTCCATTATCAGATATATGATTTGCAAATATTTCTTCCCGTTTGGTAAATTGCCTTTTCATTCTTTTGATGGTTTCCTTTGCTGTGCAGAATCTTTTTAGTTTGATATAGTCCACTCATTTTTTCTTTTGTTACTTTTATTTTTGGTGTCAGATTAAAAAGATCATCACCAAGATCTAGGTCAAGGAGCTTACTCCCTGTGTTTTCTTCTAAGAGTTTTATGGCTTCAGGTGTTAGTTCAAGTCTTTAATCCATTTGAGTGAATTTTTGTGTATGATGTAAGATAATGGTTCTATTGCATTATTTTGCATTTGGTTGTCCATTTTTTTTCAACAGCACTTATTAAAGAAACTGACATTTTCCTATTGCATATTTTTGGCTCCTTTGTCATAAATTAATTGACCATATACGTGTGGGTATCTTTTACTTTTGTCGCATGAATAGGCCCCAACTGCTCCCATAATTTAAGATAAAATACAAGTTAAATCACTTGGTGAGCTTCAGAAGGAATTTCTTGTGAAATTCTTAGGAGAAATTGTTTTTTTCTTAGGACTCCCTCCCCCATCAGAGGATTCTGTCTTAACTACAGAAATACATTTACAAGCAATTTTAGAAATCATGAGCAATTATCATGATAGGAGGAATATATAGGCGTGTATCAAAGAGAAAAGTGGATCTCTCTCTGTTTCTCTCTCTCTCTGTTTTTCTCTCTCTCTCACACACATACACACCTCTAAGTGATACAGAAAAGAATCAGTTCAGCTTATTTGTGACAGAACCAAAGTTACCAAATCTTCTGACTTTTAAAAAAATATTAGAAATCTGGATGTTTATTTTGTGCTATTGTCAAATTTTAAATTTTTCAGTTTAATGTGGCCATTTTTTAAAAATAAAAATTGTGTATATTTAAGGTATACAACATGATGTTTTGCTATCATATACATTGTGAAATCATTACTACAGTCAAACTAATTAACATATCCATCTCCTCACATTGTTACTTTGTGTGTGGGGGGGATGTGTGGTGAGAGCACCTGAGATGTTCTCTCAGAAAATTCCCTATACAATGTAGTATTATGAACTGTAGTCCCCAAGCTATACACTAGATTTCTGAACTTCTTCATCCTACATCATTGCACCTTTGTACCATTTGAGCCGTATCTCCTCATTTCTTTATGAGTCAATGAAACAGCTCCCCTTTGGATGGAATTTAGGCAACAAAGCAGCAGTTTGTGACCTGCGTCACCAGGGTATTAAATGCATTATATATGTGACTATCTCTACAAAGTGTGTGTCCTGGAGACAAGAAAGTGATGTGTAATTAAATCTGAAATACCCAGGATTTCATAAATGGACTGCCATATAATAAATGTAGAAAAATCGTATATATATGTATATATATAAACTTCAGTGTGCATATATAATTTATAACAATGTGTGAATATAATATATAACTATGTATCTATGAACATTGATAAACAATCTATAATTATAAATAACAATGTATACATATGTATATATTGAGATATATATCTAAATAAATTAGAATATTTAAAATACTTTCTAAAATTCTTATAGCTACCCAGACCCCACATGTAAGGTGACAGCATGACTACTTTCAAATGCGTGGGGATGAACATGATTCTAGCACCATAAAGTTGCCTCACTCTTTAAAATAGTTCTCTCTATTTCTGTCCCACACCATAATCCTGTGAAAATGTGTGTATTGACTGTTCTTCCAGAACAGAAGCATGCTGACCTCCTTACTCTTGTTCAAACTACTTTCCCTTTTATAATCCCATTGTCCTCCTCTCATGTTAAATATTTAATGCATATCTCCTCTGATACGCACACCCTCCCCTCACCTTACAGTCAAGGGTTATCCACTCTGCCTGCTAATTACTATTAACATTCAAACATTCAAACATCTTGTTTTCATCTTCAAAACAAAATAAAATACATTATTGATTCCACTTCCTCATCTAGCTAGTCATGCTTTTTTCTTTTTTTTTAGAGAAAAGAATTTTTACAGTGGTGTCAAACTCATCAACCTGTTCACAGTCTGTTAGAACCTCTGGAGCCCACTCCAGTTTGGTTTTTGCACACTACTTGACCAAACTGATCTGGTCAGTTCTATCATGTGCGGCGAAATCCAGTCAGTTCTCTGTCCTAATACAATGTGATTTTTCAGCAGGATCTGACAGGATTACTCTATTCTTACGTACCTTATCTTCTATCTCACTGGTCACTTTTTAATAGTCTTCCTTGCTTTGTCTTCACCTCTGCATACTGTAAAGTCTGGTGTATTTCTGCTATCAGGCCTTAGGGCCTCATTTTCTTCCTTTTGACTTCACTCTTTGATGTTCTCATCTGGCCACAAGACTTGAAATGCCATCTCTATGCTGACAACTCCCAGATATATACCTCCAGGATGAACCTCTCCAATGAAGCCCACATGTGGAGATCCAACTGTCTACTCTGTCTTCATTAAATGTCACATACATTTAAACTTGACATACATTTGAGTTCTTGATCATGCCTGACTCCTCCTCTAAACCTCATCTTTTTACAGCTTTTCCCATCTCAATGACTATCAAATCCAGGTTTCACATTGCTGAGGGCAAAATCTCACCCATTCAATGCAAATTCAGTTCAGTTCAACAATCCAGTTTGGATTACTCTGGGTCAAATCTAGGTCAATTCTAATTTCTAACTCAGACTGAATTGATGATCAGTTCTGCACAATTCCTGCTAGTCCCTGATTTTCAGTATTCTGTGCATACACACACACACACACACACACACACACACACACACACAATCTCTCCTAATAATAGAAACCTACTTTGTTTAAAGATTTTGAAGTCAGCTTCCCCTCTGTTCTTTCTCTCATCCAAAACTCAATCCTTTGCAGATCCTGTTGGCTCTACCTTTTAAAAATATTCATAATCTGAACCTTTCTCACCAATATTATTTGCAACCTTGGATCATGCTACCCTCCTAATTTATCTCCACTATTGCTATAGGCTCCCATCTAGTCTCTGCTTCCACTTTTGTTCTCTGGTCTACTTTCAACACGACTTTAATGATCTTACTGAAATGCAGATCAGATCAGATCACTGAAATGTCTGCCATGTCACTCAGAGAAAAACGTCACAGGCCTTAATATAACTTCCACTGTCCTAAATAATTTGCCATCAGTCAGTCCTTTTCCATTACCTCTCAGAGTTACGTACTAGCATTCTACCCTTTGTTCATGGACAAACCAACACCAGGCAATTGACCTACTCTCTGGAAAACTTCAGCCCCTGGTTTTGTGGCCTTTTGGCTTGCTCTTCCTGAAATCCTATTTTCTCAAGTATACATTTTCCCACAATGAACAAAAAACAAAACAAACACCTTGAAACAGAGTTAAGCTGTTACTTCCTGAAAATAATAAAAATATTAATAACTTTTAAGTAGCATTCCTCCCATGTTAAAAAGAAAGGACACCTCACAAGGCAGTTTGTGAGGTAACTTGCTATATTCTAAGAAAATAAATAATCTCTTTAAGGAAAATTTTTATTATATGCTCCTTTTTAAAATTCTATGAAGTTTCTTTTTTTAAAGAATTTATTTATTTGAGAGAGAAAGTGTGGGTGCGAGAGCATGAGTGGGGGGAGGGCAGAGGCAGAGGGAGGAGCAGGCCCTCAGTCCCAGGACCCTGAGATCAGGACCTGACCCACATTCAAACGCTGAAACGAAATGAGCCATCCAGGCTGCCAAATTTCATTCTTTAGAATATTGATATATATGATTATTCCCACATTTTAACATAAACCACAAATAATAATTAACAAATGGCTATCAGTTTTAGGCAAATTACTTCTGAAAAATAAAGGAAGCAGAGCTCGTTGATTTTTATTCACATCTGTGTATTTCAGATATAACTTCCATTGTTTTCACGTGACCAAAACAGTGGGGTCATCTGAATCCATCGTGGTTTTCCTACTTTGTTCACTCACTAACTCCTGTGGATCCTTTCCCCTCCCCCTCATTTCCATTATGGCTACTGCACTCAGCTCAGAATCTAAAAATCAAACTGTTACACTTAAACCTCACTTATTTGCTTTATTCTCTCTCATCTCTAATCCACATTTACTAGTAACTTTAGATATAAGAGATTGCTTAAGTGAAATTGAAAATTATTTTTTATCAAATTTAATTGGGATGTTTGGAGTATATAATTAAAAAATCCAAAAATAGCAACAAAGTATACATATGAATAAAAATTTGGAAATTATATTTACTGGTGCTAAGACTCACTAAGTTATATTTGAGAGACATTAATAGATGCTCAGCTAGGATATTAGGGAAATACAAAATACAGATTACAAAAATAAAGAAGTAATAGACAGATACTGATTTAGAAGAAGTAACTGGTAGAAAGTAAGAGTATGGGTTTTCCCATAGTCCACCAAAAAAAGGGTGCTAAAATTGGGAATTTCTTATGTTTATTATTTATGTGAAATATCTTGAATTTTGTTTTTAAAGGTTTATACCGCTTGACTGTTTCTGAATCTGCACCTGCTGGGACTTCAATAGGAAAAATCATGGCATATGATAATGACATTGGGGAGAATGCAGAAATGGATTACAGCATTGAAGATGATTCACAAACATTTGACATAATTACTAATAATAAGACGCAAGAAGGAATAGTTATATTAAAAAAGGTAGAAATATTTTCAATATTTACTTTGCAGAAGAATACAAAATCAAATCAGAAATGTACATAATTATTTTGTTTAGCCAGTTAGTTATGGCTTCATTAAGTAATTGAAATGAGAACCTGTGATTTATGACTTAGGACGCAGAGGAACTTAGAGATTAGACAGAATTATTACAGAGTCTCAAATTATTTGCAGAACAGTTTTTTAAAATTTTATTATGTTTTTAAAGATTTTTAGAGGATGTTTTGGAAAGATCTTAAATAAAAAGAAATTAATTCTCAATTCCATAGGATATATGCCCAGAGAAGTATAATTTTAATCCTAAAAAAAATGTAGTTACTATTCCAAAACATTTTATAACAGAAATAAATAACAAAGCACTTACAGGGGTTCGCTCTGCAGCTGCTTAATGATAATATCAGAGGGATCCAGCCAAGTACATGAGAAGCGAAGCCTGACTGAAAAGCGACTGAGACTTAATAACCCAAACTTTTTTTTTTTTTTCTAAATAGTGCCTTGGGTTACTGAAGCCATTTCTTCTTCTGTACATTTCTTTGTAGAGGGTGGATTTTGAGCACCAGAACCAATATCGTTTTAGAGCAAATGTTAAAAACCGCCACGTTGATGAGAAGCTCATGGAATACCATGTCGAAGCTTCCACCACTTTCGTTAGGGTCCAGGTGGAAGATGAAGATGAACCTCCTGTTTTCCTGGCCCCATATTACCTGTTTGAAATCTTCGAAGAAAGCCCGCATGGATCATTTGTAGGCATGGTGTCTGCCATAGATCCAGATCAGAGGAAATCTCCTGTCAGGTATGTTTGGAAGGCCAGCTTCGTATTATTAAATGAGTGAATACCAATTAGCCTGAAAATATAATTTCATAGAAGTGTAATAAAGATAAATCTGTATTCCTCTACATGGTACTTATTAAATTTGCAACAACTTAAACCAGTTAAAACAAGAAACTCACTATTGATAAAGCTGTAGTGAAATAAGCAATTGCTGATGTTAAGAGAAATAGGCAATCGCCAGCCTAAATTCAGTGAAATCAACTCTACTAATTCAGGGTAAGTAGTGAGGGAAAAGAAACCAAAGCTGACTGAAATGCGGTGAAGCTCACCAAAATTAAATACTACTTCGTAGTTAAAAATTTGAGAAAGCTTTCACACGATACCACTTAAGTAATAGAAATGAAGGAAGTTCAGTCAGCTAGAAATAAGTACGTTTCTGTGTTGCAATTAAACAATACTTATCATTTATTAATCTAGTCTGTTATTTTCAGGTACTGTCTTTTCTTTTTTTTTTTTTTTTCCGGTATTTGACTGTAGACCTGGTGAGACATAAAAAGAAAACCTGCTATGTGTTTCCTTCCACCTCCTTCCCTTACTCTCCTGTTCTCCACACTTCAGAGTTCCGAGAATTTTACTAACTTCTGTGTATTTATTAAGAGATGGTTATTGCTTTGCACTTTGTACAGGCTATTTTACAAAGAAGCTTCTTTAAACTTTTGAGACAGAAGAATGATCCCACTTTTCCAATGTAATTCCTAATCATAAAACACTGCCTTCTCATATGTAGCTGTAGTTATATTTAGTAATAGTATTTCTCGTATTAAATGTAAGTATATGTGTGGTATTATATGTATACAATTATAATCCAGTAAATGAATGATTTAGATTTTCTAAGCTAGAATATCTATTCATCTGTGTATTGTTCTTTTGAGAATACTAAAAAATACATAATTCTAAAAAAATGCTTTAAGGATTAAGATGTTTATTATATCATCACTTATAATAATTGTTAGAAACAATTTAAATATCTAATCATAGTGGTATAATTAAGGCCATAGATGATTAGTGCTTGACAGTGATACCTATGAACATAGCTAAAAATATGGTATGATTTAAATAAAAATTACTCGACTTGTAAGTTTACTACTAGTAAAATATTTCCTCTCTATGAGTCAAATAAGTGAGCCACACCCAAATATTAACTGGGGTTATGTTTCATATTATCACTAATGGTGGTTACTTACTTTCTTTTCCTTCTTTATTTTTTAAAAAGATTTTATTTATTAGGGAGAGAGAGAGCATAAACTGGGGTAGGAGGAAGGGCAGAGAGAGAGGGAGTGCGAGAAGCAGGCCCCCCAGTGAGGAAGGAGCCTAATTTGGGGCCCAGTATCAGGACCCTGGGATCATGACCTGAGTAGAAGGCAGATGATTAACCGACTGAGCCACCCAGGCGCCCCTACTTTATTTTCTACCAAGAATATTTTAGCTAATAATTTTTACATTTATACTATAATTATGTTAAAATGTTTTGTTCGTGTTTATCAAAACAATATTTTTTAACGTCTTTTATGGACATTGTTTCATTTAGAGTTGCCTTTTCAATAAGACTGCTTTTCATACATTTGTTAGGATGAAAATAGCTACTTGAACACATTCCGGTAGGTAACCCGCCCCAGGGTTTTTTGCTTGTTGTTTGTTTTGGGGGTTTTTTGGGGAAGCAAAAGATCTAAAAAAATGTTTGAAATCAAATGCTGAATGATTTCAATTTGAGTTTTAACGTGGTACATCTTCCTTAATGCTCATTACGTGACAAAACATATGGAAACTAAAGGAAATTAAAGGGCATTTTATTTTGCCCTCGGGGATATTCCCTGTTTAGGGGAAATAAATTAGCACATAGTAAACAAATTACCTTATACCTAATTCAAATAACTCACATTACGTAGTTTTTCCTTCCTGTGTAAGAATTATCTGGTATTTCTCTGAAGTGTGGAGATCTCAGGCTTAGTTTCAGCGAGTCTTCGGTGAGATAAACCAGCTTAACAAATTATTCTTGCCATTGATGTCACTGTTAAGTGCAGAAAAGCATGAGAAAATATGCTTTGGTATGAATTATAAACTTTGTGGTAAATGTTTAAGAAAAATGGGGTGCAGGTATGAAGAAAGAATGCAATAATTAGACCTGAAATTGATCAATCTTTAGCAAAACAACCGAAGGAGGGAAAAAGAATGGACAAAAAGTAACATTATCAGAAATGAAAGAAGGAACATAAATTTTAATCCCATACACATTAAACAATATTATAGGGAAATACTATGAAAGACTCCAAGCCAATGAATTCAGACCAGTTCCTTGAAATTCTGTCAAGGAAATTACCAACGTTCATAGAAAAAGATAAATAACCTGAGTAGTCATGTGTGTGAGGAAACAGGGAGAGCTTTGTGGGTGTTCAGGAATGTCAGGAGTGTTCTCCTGTGGAAGAGGCTGTCTTTAAGCATCTTTCATCTGTGTTCTAATGGAAGCACTTAAAAATCCTTGAAACACCCAGTGGATCCGCAGCCTGCTTGGAAAAATCCAGCTTTTGTAAATGGGCTGGCTTTTATGTGTCTCAGTTGCTTTGTCTGTGAAGTGGGAACAGTCCTTGTGTAGAGGCACACGAGGATGAAGAACAGGAGGCACAGGCATCTGGAGAAGCATGGGCGTAGAGCGTTTGCTTGGCATTCAGGCAAGAGCTCTTGGCAACGGGACACAGTGCCACAGTCGCATGGTATTCATTCAGCATTTCTGTAGGAATGAAGAGTTCCATCAAAAGGAATTCGACAATGAACCAAACATGAAAACTTCACCTTTTAAGCTTTTTTAGCTCAAGCTCTTTCTAAAATGTGTTGCACACATCTTTCCCAATGGGGTGTATTGACTATTACTTAAAATGTTACTGATGATGAAGTCACGGTTTTTAAAACTTTTATTTGAAAATTATGTCAAACATTTGATTGGCTTTTTGGGGAATGGTTTATTATAGAAACAGGATATTCTAGATGTTTAATACAAAATATTAACTGTTAATCTACTATTGCTCTCTGTCAACAAATCTCTTAAGTAGGAAATGTGACCATTCGTGGATATGTCAGTAAATTGCTTATAAAGTTTTAAAATGGAGTAGAGGTAAAACCAAATTCCTTAAAGGTTAATTCTCTGCAATTTCTATCTTAATTCTTCCCTAAACACCAGTCTACAAATCAGTGTGATATTTTTAGAGACCTGTCAATTCAAGATTAAAATATTCTCATCTCTTGCCACATAATTATGGCAAACCTCATTGATGTCTCATCAAAGTCTTCAGGAATATACGTGCAATGGGAAGTCATCATTGAACCCAAGTTATTACTCTTCTTTAATTTTTATTATTAATCATTTGCAAGCAGATAAGACATGCTGAATACTTCAAAGGCTCCTTTCATTGTGGAGTTTGAGATCATTTTCCAGGCTTTTGCATGAGGGAATTCTATTATCTGGCTTCTTTCCATGAATGCTCTAATGGCATATTCCATCTAATATCATTACTTATGGGGGATACACACACACACACACACAATCTCATTTTTATCAAATATTATCAAAGCGTTTTCTTTAAACAAACAAAATCAAACATTTCTCATATATCAGCAATCAGGTAATTAGAGTATAATGCACAGATTTAGCAGCATCGATACGGTTTAGGAAAGAGACTCAGCAGTTTAGGGTGAGGATATGCTTTGTGTTGCTTCAAAGGGAAAAAAAAAGTTAACAGGCAGTAATTTTTACCACTAGTTATTTGTACTTCTCTTAATTTTGCAAATGACATTGTACCATTTCTTTTTAGCTAAATCATTCCCTTAACTCAAATTTTGTTTTGGGGTTGAGAATGAATTACATGTGTTTAGATTTGGCATGCATCAGTTTAAATCTGAGACCATTTTTGTATAGTTTTTTTTTTTCTTTTTACTCCTCACTGAGTTGAATCTTAAATACATGCGTGCACCTTTCTAAAAAAATGTTCAGCCTGACATTTGCTATATGGAGCATGCATTTTAATTTGTCTAATTGCCTCTAAAAGGTTTTACATATCACAATTATACAGATAAAATAATAAAATGAAGTGAAACTTTTTTTTCTCTCTGTGTGTGTGTGTGTGTGTGTGTGTGTGTGTGTGTGTGTGCAGGTATTCTATGACCAGAAGCAAAGTGTTCAATATTGATGACAACGGCACAATCGTCACGACTAACCCTCTTGATCGAGAGATTAGTGCTTGGTACAACCTAAGTATTACAGCCACAGAAAAATGTAAGTACTCACTTAGGACCACACATTGGTTCAGCATATATTTAAACCATTCAATAATCTCCAAACATAGAGGAAGAAGCTAGGTTAAAATTTGTTGGAATTGGAGTTAAATGATATATATGTCAATTCATATATGTGTATTTTATTTTATTATTTTATAAACCAATGTCTGTTCATTCCTATTATAGCTTATTTATACACTTACCACTAAATATTTTAAGACTTTTTATTATAACAAATTAAAAATAAATTTTGCAAGATTTTTTAACTGAGATATATTTAATAGATATTCTGTATGGGTTCTCATTTAAGTTATGATTTTAATGAAAAATGAAAGTCTTATATACATTACCCCCCAAAAAAATTGACCCTTAAAAAAATACATATAGATGGAAAGAAATTATAATACTTATTTCATAGGAATCTGTCCCTTAGAGAAAATTTTTTTAATTTAGAGAAATGTTTAATTAATGTTATGCATTCTTTTACTGCCATCCAAGGAATAATAGACCTAATGAGTGAGAATTAAAATTTTAAATTTAAAGTGATTTAAAATTGACGAGTAATATCATACCATTTAACCATAATCAGTTTAGACTGACTATATTAGTTCACGAGAGGACTATTCTAGAAATAAAATACAGAATGCCTTTGCCTTGTTCTATTTCTGGAACAACATGTTAACTACAATCTTGGACATTAGGGACAGGATAACACTCCAGCACAGCCTTTTAAAACTTTAGGCTCTTAAAAATAATCACATTTCAGTGAAATTATGGGAAAGAATATGAAGGATTCAAACAACAAACATTCATTGGTAAATCACAGTCAGACATTTTCAAGTTAAGCTAATAGTGGAAGCTGTGCTAATGGCCACTTCTTCAGTAATCAGTGGGACCAGTTGTTGTGTGTTTTTATTTTTGTTTTTATTTTTTGATTTTGGTTTTTATTTCAGAGATTGGCAGGTGATTCCATTTTCAGGTTGTAAAAAGTAGATAAAATCATCCTAATTTACTACTTGGATAGTGTCTCCAAAATTATCAATCAATTTGGTAGTAAGTCAACCATATTAATTAATTTGATCTCAAAAGAATAGGTATAACACAATATAAAAGCTTATCAGGATCATCCCCTTTATTTAATTGATAGTTATTATAGTTCAGTAGATAATTAAATTTGTGAATATGAAATGGTCTAGAATGCATTCTTTATAACTGATTTTGTGTAAATTTTAATAATCTTGTTTACTTTTCGGGCTTTTTTTGAAACCTTTATACATATCTTATTCCTTAGTATTGAGTGGTGGCTGGGGATATGGTAGAGTGGAAGGCATCTCTTGCATATTTTTTTTGTCATGCCTTGAATAACTCTATGGAAACACTGCAGGAGGCCTAAGTCTGGGCTTGAATTTTCCATTTAACCTAACAACAAAGACTGAGGAGCAATGTTACAGGGAATAAACGTCTGCTGCAACAGAAGAAATGCCAAGGCTCTTGGTGTCAGAAAACACAAAGATGCTTATTCTAAAAGCAAGAAGCTTTTATTCATTGGGTTTTCTAAGAACAAATTATTTATAATATCACTATTTACAAAACTGTTGAGAGAAAGGAATTCGAATCAGTTCAAGGGAAGGGTGGACATCTTTGAAACTGTGTTTCTCTATAAAATGTTTTTTCAGCTATTACAAAAGCATGTTTAATAAATGCATATAAACATTTTTACATTAATTTTATATACTTATGTAAGTTTACTTTATGTACAAGGGGGACTTTTTGTAAGAATATATCGTTTACTTTTTGTTAAATTAGAAAGGCTACAATATGCATTATTAGAAAGCAATATCTTTAAAATGTATTATGTGTATTCTGAGACAAAAAAATCCTAATATTTTATGAATGAATACAAAAAAGGATGAACGATTGATTGATATGAAAAGTTTGTAAGATAAGCCAGTTATACCCAAATCCCATTAATTACATGATTACTTTTTATCAAAAAGATGTCATGGAGATCTCTGGAGAGACATTGTTTGAAGTGTCTTTGTGTTGCCCCACCCTCTTTTTAATACAGTGGGGGTGAATGTAACATCACAAAATGAAATAAAAACAGTCACACAAATCTCTGGGTTGCAAGATAACTGCTATCCCCCAAAATTATTAATTTGACATATGTATGTATATTTGCATATATACTACAAAATATATTCTCTAATCAATTTAATTATCTCACTACATGCTGTGTTCAGAGGTGATACCCAAAGATTCAGTGAGACTTGAGTTCTTACTAAACTATTGCTCCTTACCAGTTTCACCTTATTAAGGAAAACAGTGGCTCCAAGTGTTCTCTATAACGTGTTTATATATGTGCGTGGGTGTGTGAGCATATGGTATTCAGGAAATAGAACTGTTTCAATTCGTAGTTTACAATATTACTTATTACATAAGCTTGCACTAAAGACCGTAGATATTATAATGATTTATATATTAAGGAAAATAACAATACAACAATGACAATAAAAACTGGATACCTTTTGTGATTCACAAGGAAAAAAATTCTACCTTCGTCAATTCTTGTATGTTTAGGTATTTGTTTATAAAATACATATTTTACAAGGTGTTGTGAGTATTGGTGAGTTTTGAGGAATTACATTTTATTAAATAGATACTTGTATTGCAAATAAATATATATATGGTTATAAAAGTATATATCTGCATATATACTTTGTGTAATATTCTACAGTTAGTAGCATTTTTATAGGTCTTAATAAAAATCTGAAGCAAACATTATTCCTGTTTCAGAGAAGATGAATCTGAAACTTACAGTTTATTTGCCCAGCTCCTAAATAATGAAGCGAGAGATTGATCACAATTATATCTGATTCTAAAGCCCGTCTTAATCCTATGCCATGCTATGCCACACTGTTTCGTACTAAGAATGTGAGAAATTATACTTGCTTTCTATTTTTACTCTTTTTTAAAAATTTTATTCCATTTTATTTTTTAATTTTATTTTTTTATTTATTATTTATTTATTTATTTTCAGCGTAACAGTACTCATTGTTTTTGCACCACACCCAGTGCTCCATGCAATACATTCTCTCCATAATACCCACCACAAGGCTCGACCAAACCCCCACCACCCTCCCCTCCAAAACCCTCAGTTTGTTTCTCAGAGTCCACAGTCTCTCATAGTTTGCCTCCCCCTCCAATTTACCCCAAATCACTTCTCCTCTCCATCTCCAAATATCTTCCACATTATTCCTTATGCTCCACAAGTAAGTGAAACCATATGATAATTGACTCTCTCTGCTTGATTTATTTCACTCAGCATAATCTCTTCTAGTCCCATCCATGTTGATACAAAAGTTAGGTATTCATCCTTCCTGATGGAGGCATAATACTCTGTCGTATATATGGACCACATCTTCCTTATCCATTCATCTGCTGAAGGACATCTTGGCTCTTTCCACAGTTTGGCAAATGTGGCCATTGCTGCTATGAACATTGGGTACAAATGGCCCTTCTTTTCACTACATCAGTATCTTTGGGGTAAATACCCAGTAGTGCAATTGCAGGGTCATAGGGAAGCTCTATTTTTTAATTTCTTAAGGAATCTCCACACTGTTCTGCAAAGTGGCTGCACCAACTTGCATTCTCACCAGCAGTGTAAGAGGCTTCCCCTTTGTCCATATCCTCTCTAACACTGGTTGTTTACTGTCTTGTTAATTTTGGCCATTCTAACTGGTGTAAAATGGTATCTCAATGTGGTTTTGACTTGAATCTACCTGATAGTTAAAGATGATGAACATTTTTTCATGTGTCTGTTAGCCATTTGTATGTCTCCTTTGGAGAAGTGTCTGTTCATGTCTTCTGCCCATTTTTTGACGTGATTATCTGTTTTGTGTGTGTTGTGTTCGAGGAGTTCTTTATAGATCTTAGATATCAGCCCTTTGTCTGTACTATCATTTGCGAATATCTTCTCCCATTCCGTGGGTTGCCTCTTTGTTTTGTTGACTGTTTCTTTTGCTGTGCAGAAGCTTTTGATCTTGATGAAGTCCCAAAAGTTCATTTTCACTTTTGTTTCCTTTGCCTTTGGAGACATATCTTGAAAAAAGTTGCTGTGGCCGATGTCGAAGAGGTTACTGCCTATGTTCTCCTCTAGGATTCTGATAGATTCCTGTCTCACATTGAGGTCTTTTCTCCATTTCGAGTTTATCTTTGTGTACGGTGTAAGAGAATGGTTGAGTTGCATTCTTCTACATATAGCTGTCCAGTTTTCCCACCACTATTTTTTGAAGAGACTGTCTTTTTTCCACTGTATATTTTTTTCTGCTTTGTTGAAGATTATTTTATCATAGAGTTGTGGGTCCATATCTGAGCTCTTTACTCTGTTCCACTGGTCTATTTATCTGTTGTTGTGTTAGTACCATACTGTCTTGGTGATCACAGCTTTGTAGTAAAGCTTGAAATCAGGCAACAGGATGCCCCCAGTTTTGTTTTTCTTTTTCAACATTTCCTTAGCAATTCCTGGTCTCTTCTGGTTCCATACAAATTTTAGAATTGTTTGTTCCAGCTCTTTGAAAAATGCTGGTGGAATTTTGATCGGGATGGCATTGAAAGTATAGATGGCTCTAGGCAGTATTGACATTTTAACAATGTTTATTCTTCCAGTCCATGAGCATGGAATGGTCTTCCATCTTTTTGTGTCTTCTTCAATTTCTTTCATGAGTGTTCTGTAGTTTCTCGAGTATAGATCCTTTACCTCTTTGTTTAGGTTTATTCCCAGGTATCTTATGGTTTTTGTACTGTAGTGAATGGAATCGATTCTCTAATTTCACTTTCTATATTTTCATTGTTAGTGTATAAGGAAGCAACTGATTTCTATATATTGATTTTGTATCCTGCCACATTACTGACTTGCTGTATGAGTTCTACTAGTTTGAGGGTGGAGTATTTTGGGGTTTCCATATAAAGTATCATGTCATCTTCAGAAAAAGCATTTGACAAGATACAGCATCTGTTCCTGATTAAAATGATTCAAAGTATAGGGATAGAGGGAACATTCCTCAACTTCATAAAATCTATCTAGGAAAAATCCACAGCAAATATCATCCTCAATGGGGAAAAGCTGACAGCCTTCCCTTTGAGATCAGGAACATGACAAGGATGTCCATTCTCGCCACTGTTGTTCAACAATTCAACTAGAAGTCCTAGCAACAGCAAGCAGACAACAACAACAACAACAAAAATAAAAGGTATTCAAATTGGCAAAGAAGAAGTCAAACTCTCTTCTATTTTTAGTCTTAAAAAATAAGGTCTAATTACAAAGTTATTGTATTTAGTGACCCTTAAGGTTTAAATCAGTTCATGATGTATGACCTCCTCAGGATCAAACCGTTGATAATCTCTCTAAGCATGTTAGCTAGATTCCCCTCTGATACATGTTCTGACTGTGCTCTGAGGTGAGCTCATGGCATTCGCTGCTGTTGCCTCATCCACATTCATTTGTTGATGAAAGCATGTGTGGCAGGTGATGTTATAGTCATTGAAGAGGAGTTTGGGAGATGATTACTATTTTTAATAGATTTTGAAGAACAGTGTCCTATTGTGCAAAATTATGGTAAAACCATGGTTTTTTTGGGTGGGGCACCTGGGGGTGGCTCAGTCGGTTAAGCATCTGACCTGTGACTTTGACTCAGGTCATGATCTCATAGGTCATGGAATCAAGCCCTGACTGGAACTCACACTTAGTGGGGAGTTTGCTCAGAATTCTGTTCCTCTGCATCTCCCCCCACACATATATGCACACCCGTGGATGTGCAGATCCATGCTCTCTCTCTCTAATAAATAAAAATCTTTTAAAAAGACATGTTTTTTTAAAAAAATTTTCTCTTGAAACATTAAAGCCAGAACATATTTTTATTATAATAATTGTTTTATATTGGAAGATAGCAAAATAAAACAATTTAAACATTTAGAAACAATAAGTTAGGGTCGCCTGGGTGGTATAGTCAGATAAGTATCTGGCTCCAGGTTTTTGGCTCAGGTCATGATCTCAAGGTCCGGGAATCCAGCCCTGCATGGAGCTACTCATTCAGCAGGGATCCTGCTGGAGATCTCTCTCTCTGACTCCCTCTGCCACCCACCGCTGGCCCGCGCTCACATGTGCGCTCTCTCATTCTCTCTCAAATAAATAAGTCTTTAAAATAATAATAATAATTTATAAATAAAAGAAGATTAAAATGCAGTCAAGGAAAACAAACTTATAAATGCCTATGAAGGGCACATGAAATATAAACTGAATACATTTATTTTACATAGAATTTAATACTTAGAAGTTAATCGCTGTTTCAGAAATATGTGATTAGAAATGTTATCAAGTACAAGAATTATACAGTTCATGCTGTTCTGCTCCTAGCATTTTAAATCAGGTTTCTTAGAAAAAAAATAATACTTTTAGATAAAAAATGATATTCCCACTGTTATTTTTATTATAAAGCTGAAAAGTTACAGCACTGGGAATGAAATTCCAAAGTAAAATATAATTAGATAAACATTTTCAGAAAGCTACAAAGTTAGTGTATATTTAACTCATCTTTGAAGACTTTTTGAATTTTTTGTTTCATTTTAAGAAAAATTTGTTTGAAGAAACTTTTGTAACACCAAGAAACCAATTTTCATGTACTTTTCCTCTCTATGAAAATTTTTTCTTGTTCCACATCATTGAACTCATTTTAGAACAGTTTTGGAGAAAATATTCGTATGTGCCAATTTCTTATTAATGTGGTATCAGTATCAGAAATAATTGTTTGAGGGATGCCTGGTGGCTCAGTTGGTTAAGCATCTGACTCTAGGTTTTGGGTCAGGTCATGATCCCAGGGTTGTGGGATCGAGCCCCAAGTTGGGCTTCGTGCTCAGCAGCAAGTCTGCGTGTCTCCCCCTGCCCCTCTCCAGACTCACGCTCTCTCTTTCTCTCTTCCTAAAATAAATAAACAAATCTTTAAAAAAGTAATTTTTTGACCATAGAAGTTTCAATAGCGATGTGGACAAACAACCTGAACGGTATAAAACTGGGAATCACAAAAATTATTACAAACATTTGCTGCACAAGGTGAATAACTTGAAACGTACGGTGAAACAGTTATGCTGATTATAGGAAAGAGATGTTCCATTTTAACATTTGTCTCTCCAGGAAATAAAGGTCATTGTACTCGGTCGCTTTCCTGGAAACCTTCCCAAATTAAGCACCAAGTTATTTATCAGCATGCCACCTAAGTGAATAAAGCTACTAACTACTTTTAAATGAAGCTGTGAAACATATGTTTATACAGCCATAACAATTTTAATTTAAACAGAATCTCCAGGTTAAAAAAATATAAAAACTTTAAATTTCTTACTCTTTCTTTTTAATTATTTGTGTATGAAATACTTTTTCTGCTTTACTTACTTAAGCAAAAAGTTGTTCTGTGGGTATATGCTTAAGCCATAAAATATATGAGCCTTAATTTTTGAATAATTCTATCTTGTAATCTCTGGAAATTGCTATATCTTAATGTTTTATTTATCTATTTTTATCTTGAGCATAACACAATAGAGAAGAGTCTCAAGATGATGATTCTTACGATGAGTCTTAAGATGATAAAAACTAAGAGCTAGACTTTTGGTATGTTATAAACCTTACAAATTATAATTTTTAATTAATTGGAAATTATAATTTCTGTCATAATTGCAACTGTTATTTGTTGGAAAAATAGTTACAAACAGGATTATCCCATCCCAGAAAACAACCCTGTAAAAGTGAAATAGAGAGAAAACAGTTTTATAATTGAAAAGCATTCAAATAGAATTTGATGGTGCATTACAGCAACTGCTGAGATTTCCAAGTCAGAAAGAAATTTCACCCTCTTGTAGAATCAAGCGTCATGTTCTCAACATAACCCAGGACTAGCCTTCAAGCAGAAAGACTTCACGCCGCGTGTCACACATAGTTCACTCTATGTTTACGAGGTAGATGACATCACCATCTGTTTTTACTAACTGGCTTTACCCAAAGGAAAAGTAAATTTCTCAGACCTTTATGACAAGAGGTGGTTTTGAGCATCGGTCAAAGGCTTTGCTGAGATGAGGCTCCAATAGAAATTGAGAGAAAGGAGTGTTATTTTCCTTGATAATTATATTTCATAGAGTTGGCTTCTGTACTTGAGAAAGACAAGCCTGTGTTGTGAAGTTGGCAAGACATTTATTCAACTTTTAAAGGGTTTACATACATTAAAAAGAGAGAGAGAGAGAACGTAAATTACAAGTTTCCTAAAGTAAATGCTTTAAGAGGAGGAAAGAGGGAAAATCTTTTCCTTGCTTTCAAAAGGGAGAATTAAGCCTTTTTTTAAATGTATTTGACCATACAAAGTACAATTGCAAATATAATGCTTTTGCAATAACATAAGAAGAGAATATTATAAATAAAGACATTAAAACAACAAAGAAACCTTCTCTCACTCTTTAATTGTATGTACCTTTCCACAGCATTTTTTGAAATTAAAAAAACATTTAAAATAATGATATGCAAATACACAATAACAGAAACTTGCTTTCTTTATCATTTTGCAAAATGCCATGTATTATCACTGCTGATTAGTAGATATATAAAATAATAATATTAAACATTTATTGCTTATGTATATCCTAAGTAATCTTATAAATGCTTTATATGTTTTAATTAATTTAATCTTTATAACAGCTCTTATAAGGTTAGTTACTAGTATCTTTTCCAATTTGCAGAGAGGCAACTGAAACAGTGGTTAAACATTTTTGTCAAATTGCGGATCAAGATTAAAATCTTTTTTTAAAGCTCACTGTATTCATACGTTTATTACATTCACTCATTCATTTTTAATAAGCGCACACAGTTTCATAGTGAGATTGTAATTTATTTCTCATTTCCCTTTTGATATGCATTTGGGTTATTTTCAGTTATTTGAGATGAAAAACATTTCTGGAATAAATAAATTGGATCACATACTCTTTGAATATACTAGTACCTTAGACTGTAGCATAGATTTCCCAAAGGACTTCCGGGGTCAAAGATAAGTGTAGCTTATCTCTTACCATCTACCGCCAGATTAAGTTCCAGAAAAGATTTACATCCCTACTATTTCTCAGTGCTCCACAATCACTGTGCTCCACTGCATTTAACATGGAACCACAGACTAAGTCATCATTATCTGCCCTTCTGTGAGCCAGAGTGTGTGTGAATATTATGAAAGAGCAGATGGGGACGGTTTTGCCTACGGATACCTTTGACAGTGTCTGAAGCCCATTCTGATGGTCACAACAAGTGTGGGGAATGCTCTTGGCATTGAGTTCCTGGAAGTCAGGGATGCTGCTAAGCACCGCACAGTGCAGAGGAGAGCTCCCTGAAAACAAAGAATTATCCGGTCCAAAATATCAGTAGTGACGAAGTTGAAAAACTGGCGTAGATCATTTGAATTTTCTTATCCATGAATTTCTAGTTTCTGATTATTTCCCCAAATTGCTTTTGTTTCATATCAACTGTCAGAATTTGTAAATTAGAGCTATTAAAATTGCATCTTCTGATGCAGACATTTTTCCAGATCGCTGGTGGCCTGTTATTTTTGTGGCTTTTTTTTACTTGTTTTTTTGGGGGGTGGTGGAGGTGGGCGGAGGACAGCATTTTAAAATGTATTTAACCATATCTTCCCATTCTTTCATAGTTTCTGTATTTTTTGGCTCACAAGAAAATCCTCCCAACTAAATGTATACATAAAACTTTACCTGGATTTATTTTATTTTATTTTAAAATTTATTTAGATCCTTATTCTCTGTCTGTTTTTGTTTTTAAAAATTGTACCAAACAGTGCCATTGTTAAGAGCACTTGTTGCTGACTTCTTAAACTGCCCTTTCTACTTCAGCTATGACCTTTGACCAGCCATTTGTCTATAATTTGTGGAACTAAATTTACAGTGTTTTTATCAGTAAAGTTAGGGAGGGTGGTAATTCATTATTAAATGAATTAAATGCATTAATATACATATATTCAACAGTTGCTGGATTTTAGGAGGGTGTCCCTAAATCTGACCATCTTTTTCATTACTTTTCCTCATCAGCTCTATCTATAGTCTCTGGCAAGGAAAAGGCACTTGGTAAGTACTGGCTGAGTTGAACGTGTCGAGAACATTTTTTCCTAGGCTATATTCTTGATAAATATATGATTGATATAAAGATTCTGTGCTCAGGTCGCCTTTATTCAAGGAAAGTAGAAATATGCAACCCAGTGTCTACTGCAATTTTCATGACCTTTTTTCCCCCCTAAACGTAGCATTAACATTCTTTATTTTAATTTTGTTTATTCAATTTGCAGACAATGTGCAACAAACTTCTACAGTTCCTGTGTATGTGCAAGTTCTTAATATTAATGATCATGCTCCTGAGTTTTCTGAATACTATGACACATATGTTTGTGAAAATGCCGGCTCTGGTCAGGTAAGGACCTGCAATAAATTGCTAATGTCTAAACATTGCCATATATTATATTTAATGTCTTTTGCTGCCATCCCTCCCATTTTGAAATGATAAAAATAATCTTTTTTTAACGATATCAATCACTGCTTTTATGTTGTGAGCTCTGTATAATTTAAATGTCTTTTTAAAAAAATTAAATGTAAGCTTCAAGCTTTCTACTTTCAAATTCCTCAGATGTTTGAAAAATCTGCTAACACTGGGGATTCACAGTGAATCTTTTATTCTTTGTCAATACAATAAAGAAAAGTCCTTTTTTGGGTAATTCTATAGAATAGGTAATCACATTTCAATTACTTTTTGTATTTTTATTCATCATAGCATAAAGAAACATGATATATAAACATAAACATGAAGAGAATGAGCTGGAATTTTTTGTGTAGCTAATAACTACTGTATCAGACACATCAGCACAAAAGAAACCTAATGTCAAATGAATTACTAGATATGTAACGAATATAGAGCAGACTTATTTTGAAACACACCACCATTACTTCACTTAATTTTTTCCTTTCTTCCTTCTTTCCTTCCCTTCCTTCCTTCTTCCTTCCTTCCTTCCTCCCTTTCTCTTTCCTTCTCATTCTTTCTCTTTCTTTCTTCATTTATTTTCACTTCACAATTTATTTCACACATTTTTCTCTTGTGGAACTCACTTTTTTCATCTGTAAAATGTAAAGCTTAAAGTAGATTGTTACTTGTTTTCAGTTCCAGTAAATGAAAATTTTTCTTAGGCATCATTTGAAATCATAGAAGCCTATTAAATGTCATAAAACATTTTTAAAGATATATAGACAGGTTTCAGAATACTGTATGTGTGTATATGTGTGTATATATGTATATGTAGAAATATATATTTACTATGAAATAAATTATTCTCAATAGATTTGAATTTTTCAATGAAGCTAGGTGAAAACAGTTTGGATTTCACAAAAATGGAACTTTTAATTTTCTGCCGGTAAATAATAGTAGCCAACATTTTGCTTCATTTTCAAATACTTAATATGGTAAGAAATAGGCATTTTTAATTTTTAAAAATTTTTTAAAATGTTATTAACATAGAATATTATTATTTGCTTCAGCGGTCCAGGTCTGTGAATTATCGTATAGTTTTGTGAATTGTCTTATACATTTCACAGCACTCCCCATAGCACATACTCTCCCCAATGTCCATCACCCAGCCACCCTCTCCTTATGCCCCCTCCCCCCAGCAACGCTGTTTGTTTTGTGAGATTAAGAGTCTCTTATGGTTTGTCTCCCTCTTGATTCCATTTTGTTTCATTTTTCCCTCCCTTCCCCCCCAATTCCCCAACCCTGCCTCTCAAATTCCTCATATCAGAGAGATCATATGATAATTGTCTTCCTCTGATTGACTTAGGAAATAGACATATTTTAAGAATGAAGTATACATGAATCATTATGGATTCAATTGTAACATAACAGGGATGATTAGTAGCTCTTAAAATGTCTTGTGAAATTGATTTGGCCATATGTATTTTAGAATACATCTTATTCCAGAAATAATTCTGAAATACTGCCTATAAGCATTTCCCAAGTTTAAAATAATAAAAATTATGATAAATATGCAAATGAATTTAAACTTAAGCTACTTAATTTGAATTGGTAGGACCCAGGGTTTCTGATAAAGTAAAATGTCAATATAAAACTTTTAGAGACTCTCACTATGCAACACTTCCCCCAGACCCAAAATCGAACTAATTTAGAAACCTATGGACACACTGTATGGTATAAAGGAATCCCTGAAACAGAATGCAGATGACCTGCTACCAATGACTCCTGTAGAAACTGGCTTTAAACATTTCTTTGAACTTGGAGTTATAAATAAATAGCTGATATACTTAGAAATTTAACATATCTGATGTTCTTGAACTTTTCAAACACATCTGTCTATCTGGACACATAATAAGCTTAAAATTAAAACAATTTTGGAAATAATTTATCTCACAATTTTCTAAATCTCTACATACTACATATACATATTTAAGATGACTTGTATTTTATAATTATTGTAAGTACAATTACATTTTATAGTTATTAAAATTATATATGTCCAATTTAAATATTTTATATGCTTTACATAAACATGGATGTATTCACAGTACCCCCCTAATTAGACAACCTATTCCCAAAGTTAAAAAAAATAGGCTTAATTTACTATACACTTATTTTTTTTAAATGTCCCGGGTGACAAATCCACTTACCCAATAAAGTTGCAAGTTTGATGGTCTTATCTGGGCAGAGATGGACAGAAAATTTGGGAATCAATACAGTTTATATAAGAGACTTGAGACCAGCACCCTAGCCCCATTTTGTAAACACTTCTCAGGATGAGGCTACCCAATACTATTGATCACATTGGGGCTTTTATTCTAACTCCTCCAGTTATTTATAACAACTCTAACTCATCATGTTTATAATAATCTTTTTCAACTTGTGTATCATGTGAAAAGACGGAAATCAACATTTCTAATAGGAACGAGCTCCTTTTACTGTTGATTGCATTCGAGTCCACTCATATCCTTACTGACTCAGTGGATCATTCATTCTTTTTACAGAATCTGGCTCATAGGCCAGAACTCAGAGATCAGTGCATTTGTAATATCGTGGAATACTCCCTTTTTTGAGAATGAGAATTTTTTTTTCCTACTTCTGCTCACTGACAGTGACACCGTGATCACAGGAGGCTTCAGGCATTAGGCAGAGATGAATTCACAGCAAAGGGCAGAGCAGACAAAATTTCCTACAGCACAGTTTTCTGACTTCAGTACTCAAAAACTTCAATAGATTTTCCAATACCAGCACATGAAAGTACAAAACTCACTGGCCTGGTATTTATCACTCTTTTTGATTTGATCACAATTGTGTATGTGCGTGTGTGTGTGTGTGTGTGTGTGTGTATACACATTTCCTGTTCACACTCTGAATTGCTTGTCTTTCAAAATATAAATTACATTTTCTAGAGTTTGTTCATATCGACCCTTCTTCCTGAAATGCCCTTGTTGGTTCCTATGGAATTTTAACTATACTGCAAAACTGAACTCACATGCCACATAATCAAACTATTTTAAACAAATATATATTTACAACATCCCAGGCATGATTCTAGCATCATTATAAACATTAGACCAATTCTCAAAAATTCTCAAAAAAAATGTAAGGGAAATATATAATGTGCCTCATTTTCCAGGTGAAGAAACTGAGGCCCAGGGAAGTTGTTACTTCCTAAGTAGAGAGAGAGATATATTATCCCAAGTGCTGGCATCAGAATACATGCATGTTACCATTGTATTGTGTTGCCTCTCTGTCCGCAGTTTGAATATATCTTACGTGTTTGCAAAATGGGTCATTTCTAGTTTCGTGTGTTTTCTAGATTCCAAGATACTTGTGAAAAATGAATGGATTTATTTTTATGTTCTTGCCAACTTGCAGTGTGGTTCCCAATAATAACTAGTTGGATAAATGAACAGAGCATGAAGACAGTAGTTCCTGAAATAAAAGTGTTTTTTCTATAATTCTCTGGAGATACACATTAATTACTAGCCTCATAGGTGATGTTTAAAACTTTGCGGTGTGATGAAAGAGAGAGTATGGATGGAGACAAGAATCAGTCTAAAGACTGAGACCCAGATATATTCTAGTATTAGTGTTTGGGGGTCGGAACACTAGAAAATAAAATTTGCAAGAAGCAAGCCAGGAGAGTATAGTAACATAGAAACTTAAAAAAGTATTCTAAGGAGGAGAGGTTATTACCTGTTTTATTTGCTGCTTACAGGTCAGGTAAAAGCAGAAAAGAAAAGATACTATTGAATTTAACAATAGAGATTTTAGACTTACTAGAATATTTGTAGGTAGTATTTGTAGTATATGTAATATCACCCAGGAAGAAAATAAAAAGTGAGACTGTGAACGACTTGAGCAGAACCTTTGGGATTGGCAATATTTAAGGATTCAGTAGAGAAAGAGAATCTTGCAAAGTAGACTGAGTAGGTGGGACCGGTGATGTAGGAGAGAAACAACAGTTTTGATGTGGACATGCATGAGTGCAACAGTTTTTGAGGAGGAAGTGTCAACAGACTTAAATCCCACTATTCCGGGGGATGGGGGGGAATCATCCTCACAGTTTACCATATGGTCAAATTTACTCTTTAAAAATATGTAATTTTGTAAGTCATTCACAGCTATATAAATAAAATGACAGTGCAAACAACTTGACTAAAATGTGGCAAAGAGAAATTGCACTGGGCACTTGTTAGCCATGGCAAGGAAGATGTAATTCAGATTATTCTAATAAAGGTCAAGACCATTGCAATAGGGGAGACAAATGAACTTAACTCTGTTGAAACAAAATTCAGGAGAGTTTTTAAACACTGGGCTGAGCTAGGGAAAAAGTGCTAGAGGAGTTGTGTGGGGAGGGGGAGGTTGGCCAGTGTGATTAGGACAGCTGTGTGACTCGCTCCTAGAGAAGTTAGGCTCCTACCCTCCCATAGAGACTGAGAGATGGGGTCTTATCTCCGTTGATGTCTACATTTGGAAATGATGGTTTTCAGGCTTTTGAGAAAAACCTTCCTGCATCACCAAATTAAAAGAGTTTGGGAGATTTGTCTACATTACCAAGGGTCAGAGAAGAGAAAGAATTTGCTATGAGAAATTATCTTATAACTGGTCAGAAAAAGTGGAGGTCAGGAGATTGTAGTCAGGAAGAATCCTGTCTAAAATTGAGTCACGGCAAGGGGAATACTATGGTCCTCTTGGTCAAATGTTAACAGAATGTAAACATGCCAAATATGTACTTCTCAGTATTTAATACTCCAAGAAGTTTAAAATACCCTTTACGGCTCATATTTTTGTTGAAGAAAGAATGGCTATCTTCTTTGCTCTGTGATTGCAAAGCATTTAATCTTTAAATTTATAAACCGCAAATATAATAATCCAGTTAAAAAGAAAAACCCTACTGCATTCCCTTCCTTCCGGTGACATTTAGATACATTCTGCCTTCAGCAGTTTTCCATTTGCAAGATAAATCAAGTAGATTTTGGCGCAAAACATTTATAAAAGATGAAAAAATACTGTCATATTTATTTTTAGCAAAACAGAACAGCCCAGATTCTTATTGCAAAATATCGTGTGATGAAGGCCTTCCTGTTGAGTGACGAAAAGGATGATTACTATATTTTTCCTTTATCCTTAAAATCATATTGTTCATTTGCTGATTCTTGATTTTGAGAATATTCATCTGTTTTATCTTCATCTGAGGACTCTGTCTCAAACCTTTTTTTACATGATCAGTTTCACCATCATCTTGCGTCTGTAGTGCTGGTTTCTGCTTTTGGTTTTCATCTTCTATTCACACACTACTGTGAAATTACTTCCTCTGTCAATTTCTTTCCCTCTAGCATTATGAATGTAAAATGAAAAATCTTGAATTTTCAACTGTTCTTAAAGAAAAAATAAAATCAAACTAAAAAGATAGTGTATCAGTTTTTTGATCTTTTTGAACAATGATGTAATACTTTAAGCAACACATTTAAAAAGAGGAAGAAGAGAATGATGCAATGGGGAAGATTTATTTCGTTATTTTATCATCCTTCTAGGCCATTCATCTTACAAGTTTCATATAAGTCTTTTAAAAGCACATTAAGAGAAATTTATGAGTAATGATGAAATGATTTGTAAGATGATGAAATAGCACAATGCTGAAGGCATAAAAAGGGTCATGTCACTAGGTTCCCAGAATGTAGCCTAGATTTAATGAATGTGCCTCTCCAGGTACTGAATGAAAGACTACTTTACTTACTAATAGTAAGTTAATATTTCCTTATTATCAGCAATACTTCTAAGAATCAAAAAATGAAATAACAGTCTTTAAAAATGAGTAGAACTGCTCAAAAAGAAATTCAAATGCTAATTTTGATGCAACAGACTTTAAAGGCATATTGAGAGTTGAACTTTGCTGAAGAAGAGTAGTATCTGTTGGTTATAGTGGCGTTAAGTTCTTGTGTGACTTAGAGTTTACAAACAAAGCTCTGTGGGAAATCTATGATATGCCATATTTTTATAATTTTACTGATGTGTATATTATGCCTCAAAAAGTTTAGGTAACTTTTTCAATATTATATAGTTTATAAGTGAGCAAGGATTATAGTTTCTTTCTCCAAGAATGATGCTTATTTTAACTATACCCTGATAATTATAAAGACTAGCTGTTCTTAGATTATTTGCACAATACAAAAGCAAATAGAAAAAAAAGTTTTCTTTCTAATTTTTTTTAAAGATTTTACTTATTCATTTGATAGAAGACACTGGAAGAGAGGGAACACAAGCAGAGGGAGTGAGAGAGGGAGAAGCAGGCTTACCCTTGAGCAAAGAGTCTGATGCGGGGGTCAATCCCAGGACCCTGGGACCATGACCTGAGCCAAAGACAGATGTTTAACAACTGAGCCACCCAGGTGCCCCTTTTTCTAAATTTTGTACCAATAAATTAATTACACCTACGATTGTGAGGGCAAAAACAAGAATGAAATCAATACAACTGAATCTCACCTCCTTTCTGAGAGATGCATAGCTCAAACTCAGAATAAATCACATGGGTTAGTGCTATTTCATAATCAGTGTCCTTTAAGAAGGAATGCCGCAAATCATCAGATAAGTCAGAGGACTCATAGATGTCACTATCATATTTAGAAGTTTGTCCAAGGTCTATAGGTATCTGAAAAAATGATACGCAGCATGACTCCCTATAATGGTCCAAGGGGAGTCCAAAAATCCCCACTCACATTGCTACGTATGCTGTGGTTTATGAATTGAAATCAATGTGAAGGTTGAGTGCTGCCAAGATATCCAACATTACCATAGATATTTTCTTCCTGACACACAGTTGGTGATGCCTTATTTAGTGGGTGGGTGTTAGGGCTATCGTGGCTCCTGGATTGTCATTGTTTGTACCATGTTTCCTCAGATGTTACATGTGAGATCAGATTGAGTTGGTCTCTGATTTCTGGTTTGAAATTTACTGGATAGGCTTCCTTCAAGTACAGTCGAAACCAAGCCCCTAATATAAATATGTACCTCCCAGAGTGACATTAAAAACGTTCAAAAGTACTCTTAATCTCTTACTCATTCCTAAAACTTAGATAGTAATGTGTGAACATTACAACTTAATGGAATAAGCTGTCAAAAAATATCTGCTTTGAAAGATAATAAAGCATATCTTGTGTAACGGAAATGGTTTTTATGCAGACAACGTAATTATTTTTAATTTAATGGTGCCTATAAGCAAAATTTTAAGAGCATTCTGTTTGGACATTCAGAAGAAATGCATTTTACTCTATCTAAAAATAAGGAATAAGTAGTCTATTAACAAAATAAGAGAGCAGCTACACCATCAAAACATGAACTGGGAAATATATACGTCACATGATATGAATTCTTGCCTGAGCCAAGGAAGGATGCAGAAACAGCATATACTACTCCAGATAGCAAACAGGAAATGTGGGTGTGTAAGCAAAGAGGAAAGAATCTCTTCTCTAGACTGAAGAATCAGAAATGAATGCAGTGTGGAGAAAGGAGGAACCTTCAATGATGCCCCTCCTAGCCTGAGGCTTACCCCCCAAGTAAATTGCTAAAATGAAATATAATTTAGAAAATATTGGGGTAGGGAATATAAAATTTCATAAAAGCAAAACCTGAGGGAGTCTTTGTACCAAGGAAGATGGAATTTGGTGTGAATTTGTTTATATTAAACATCCCAAAGTGATGTCCCTCTTTCTTCTCCTATATTCTCTCCTTCCTCCCAACACTCTATACAACAGCAGGCCTCTCTGATACTCAAAAAACACGGCACCATATAGTTTAAAGCATGCTTACATGTGCTTACCCATACCTACATACACATACACAAGTAGAGGCAAAAGGAAAAAATGTAAGCAATCTACATCTCAAAGAGAATTATAAATGGACAAAGAGTGGTAAAGAATAGATCTTCAGACATTCATATCTGTTTCTGTTTACTTTAGACATGACCTATTAGTCTTTGATTGCTTTCATCGTTTCTGGTACAGCAATATGTTCTAGGCTTTGCTTCTTATTAATTACTGCTTTCTGGCTTCACATTCATGCTTCAGTACCTTAAAAAGTACTCCTTCAGTACTCCTTAAAAAGTACCTATTCCGTGATACTGTGATAATGGATTGGTCCCTTTAGAGCATTTCTCTCATTGGGAATGCAATATTGAGCCTTTTCAAAGGAGGGCATGGAATGAACGTTGAAGAAGGAAAAGGTCTTCTCTTCCTGGTCCTGTGTGTAGAATGTTTATTTTTGCTTTTCTCAACCTGCAGAGTTGGTCAGTGTGAAGATATATGTGGTGCTTTATCCAGCCACAAGTATAGCCCCAAAGGTCCCAAAGGTACATTCCCTCAGCAACCATATGACTCCATCCAAGGCCTCTTGAGGTCTTGCAGCCCTCCCAGTATGGAGCTGTGAGCTTCAGGCCTTGTACCTGCAGTGGCCTCCCAACTCCATCTGCATTTCTGTCCACCCACACACTTGCACCGTGGAGGATTGTTCTGCTTGCCTGGAGAATGTGGCCTAGCTCCGACCCAGGCAACCCAGTGAGCTCCTTTGTTCTGAAAACAAGATGCTGCAAACACACGTTCTCCAAGGAGGTCTAACACTTGTCTTGGGGAGAGGGCCTATCTTCTACATTTGTGTCTTTGGACAATTTCACTGAACTTCCGAGTACTCTTTGGAGTTCTTACTGCATCTTTATAGTTACTCTCCTAGTATAGCTTAATATCTTAATACTAATACTCCTCCTTTTAAATTACTGTGTGCTTCCTTTCCCTCAGTTGGACCCAGACTAATACATAAGCTCATCTTTTATATTCTCTGCCTCAGATTTGCAAGCATTCACTTTCCTAACATCTTGTGATATTTTAATGGAATATTGCAGAAAATACAGATGGAATGATCAGTAAATAAAATTGGGATACCAATCCCAGAAAACCAAGAAAAATCCTGCTTTCTCTTTCTCTCTTGCTCTCATTTTATAGCTCTCCTGTTCTCTTGTATTTTCAATAACGTGGAAGACCACTCTAAGGGAAACTCCAATAAAGTCTGTTATTTCTTGTTTATTTTCTTCAGTTATTTATAATTAATGTACCTTAGAGAAATACGGATATGATCATTTTTCAGAAGGTTTTCATTAATTAGAAATATAAGGATTCAGAGGCAAACATTTTCCCTCAAGTTGCAAATGATAACCCCACTCATCGTCCACTAGTTGGGCTAGTTTTGTCATATGTGTGTGCATGTGTGCATCAGTACACGTACATTTGTGTACAGCTATCCAAAGTTATGGCAAATACTTTAAAAACCGAATACTTTAAATTCCTAATAGAGACATAAAATCCTAGGAGTGGTACAGAACTCTCTAACCTTAAATATGATTGAATGAATATGGACAATATTTAAAGGTAACAATACCAAAAAGTGAAAAAAAACTTAAACATTAGAAGCTATCATAGAAGACAAAAAAATGCATTGTACAAAAAAATGCAATGCTTGTAAGCAGTGTCAAATTTAGCAAATCTTTTCAGTTGCATACAACTCGAAACTATGATGAGATACCACCTCACACCTGTTAGAATTTCTAAAAGTAACAACACAGGAAAAAATAGGTGTGGGTGAGGTTGTGGAGAAAGGGGAACCCTCTTACAGTATTGGTAAGAATGCAAACTACTGCAGCCACTGTGGAAAATAGTATGGAGGTTTGTCAAAAAAGTTAAAAATAGAGTTACCCTACAGCCCACCAATTGCACTACTAGGTACTTACCCAAAGGATACAAAAATACTGATTCAAAGGGGCACATGCACCCTGATGTTACAGCAGCATTATTAACAATAGCCAAACTATAGAAAGAACCCAAATGTTCATCAACGGATGAATGGATAAAAAAGATGTGGTAGGGGTGCCTGGGTGCTTCAGTCAGTTAAGCTTCCAACTCTTGATTTCAGTTCAGGTCATGATCTCAGAGTCATGAGATCCAATCCTGTATTGGGCTCCATGCTGAATGTGGAGCCTGCTTGAGATTCTCTCTCCCTCTGCCCCTTCTCCCTCCCTCTCAAAAAAAGAATGCTGTAGTATATATATACAATGGAATATTAGCCATCAAAAAGAATGACATCTTGCAATATCACATTTGCAATGATATGAATGGAGCCAGAATGTATTATGCTAAGAAAAACAAGTCAGAGAGAAAGACAAGCACCATATGATTTCACTCTTGTGGAATTTAAGAAGTAAAACAGATGAACATGGGGGAAGGGGGGAAAAGAGAGGGAAGAAAACCTTAAGACTCGAAACTAAGAACAAACTGAGGGTAGAGGGAGGGAGGTGGGCAGAGGATGAGCTAAAAGTGATAGGTAGTAAGGTTGTTGGGATGAGCACTGGGTGTTAAATGTAAGTGATGAATCACCAAATTCTACTCCTGAAACCAATATTACACTATATGTTAACTGACTAGAATTTAAATAAAGACTTGAAACAAAAAAAAACCTTTTCAATTAGAAATAGCTATATTCATATACTCTACACATTTTTAGCTTTACTGGTAAATGTCAGTTAAAAATAAAGATAAAAGATAAATGGGGAAATAGCTACTGCAGAAACCTGAAAAAGTCATTCTGGTATTAACATACAGTAGTAGTTGCTGTTCGATGAGAAATCATCTTGTTTAATGGCGGGTTCCTTGGTATCGATGTAGTAAGTGATCTTTCAGAAATAGTATGAGAGAGCTGGTCAATGAAGAAGTATTCAAGCACTCTGTATCCATTACAGATGACATCTTAATTATTTCTTAATGTGAATGTTTTCTGTAGTATATGTTGATCCTATTGAACTTACCAAATCATTTTCTGTAATATGTGCTTTCATAAAAATCAGCGTAATTTTTATATTTTATCAAGAAACCACATTCTATTGTGTAGTCTTTTAAAATAGAATGTTTACGGCTAATATTCTTATGGAATAAGCATTTGTAGTAAATTGATTTATGGAAAACATCTTTAATAAGTTATTTATGGGTCTAGAAATACTAACAAAGTAAGCATGTCAAAATGAGTATAAATAAAATGTGAGCATGTACAGATCTTAATTTAGGAATAACAGCCAAGGTGAAAGGTGTTTGGGGATGTCAGTTACCTAAAAAAGCACCCTAAACCCAATAAAAAGGAAAGCAGTCTTTGAATTTGGCTCCCAGATTATTAAAACAACCAAATTAATGAGTCTTGAAGTCACACAATTTGACGCAATTAGATTCAGAACAACTGATGTTATTCTCTAAAAGCAGAATTCTCCCTCATTACCTTAATTTTAGCATCAAGATTATCAGATTTTTAAAATTTGTATTTGCAAATAATTAGGGCAAGACACTTTGAATTATGAAACTCATTTTTTAAAGCTCGTGATGTGACCGTGTGTGTGAGATTTTATAAGATTGTCCATGAGCTATGCTGGTTCACTTTTTATAATATAAATCTATGAATAAATGGAGAGTCCAAAAGTGTAACATTTTAAAACAGTTTAAATTTTTCCAAATTCATTTAAAGATCTGTGTGTCTTAAAACAATGTCTTATTATATACACTATTTTTGTTTTTTTAGATAGAATTTTGTTTCTTCCCAAAATGATAATTCTTTCTTTTTCTTTCTTTCTTTCTTTTTTTTTTCAAAATGATGATTTCTTAATGACAACTTTATTGGGGATATTGGACACTGCTTGAATGCATTACAATATTAGAAATCTGTGGGGTTCCAGGGTGGCTCGGTTAGTTAATTAAGTGTCTGCCTTCAGCTTAAGTCATGATCTGTGGGTCCTAGAATCTAGCCTAGGCTCTCTGCTCAGTGGGAAGTCTGCTTCTCCCTCTCCCTCTCCTGCCTCTATGCCTGGTTATGCTTGCTCTCACCCTCTTTCTGTCAAACAAATAAATAAAATATTTAGAAAAAAAAAAAAAAAAAAGCCCTCCCGGCAGTTTCCTGCTGGGACACGTGGCTGTCTCAGGTCATTATCGTAGGGTCATGGGATTGAGTCCCACATCGGGCTCCTCCCCCTGGGGGGAACCTCCTTCTCCCTCTGCTTGTGCTCCCTCTCTCTCTCTGACAAATAAATAAAACCTTAAAAAAATAGAATATTAGAAAGCTAAACAATAAGTCATTATTTTCCAGCTAATTATCATTCTTGGCCCCAAAGTGACCAGAGTCAAGGACAAGATAGGTATTTATTAACTGAGTATACTCTCTCTCTCTTTTTGAGTGGTATTTACTAAACTTCTAATTCAGTCTTAATACAAAGCTTAAGTTTTCCAAAGATAACTGAATGTATTTGCGTCAATGTGATGAATTTACCTCTTTACCATTTGAGAAAAGTTGACAGAGTAGGAAAGTAATTTTTGTTTTCTTTATTATTCTTTAAATGTTCGTCTTGTTTTTTATGTGTTTATTTTGTCCCAGTTTTTATAGACACAGAGTCCCTTAGAGAGAACTGCAACAAACATTTGTTTTCTACTATTAATTTGGGGGCCTTGTGTGGGCTAATTGGTATTCTTCATTATTATCTAAAAATCACGTATGTAGAAAACCATAGGTTTTAATTCAAATACGTTTCCCCTCATTTAGGAATGAAACATCAAAAACAACAGTAAACAGTAGTAACAGAAAAATTGACTGGTATAGTTACAAGAGGATTTTACGATCACCCATACTTCCCAAATAAGATTATGCTCTAATCACACTGAATACCAGTCTCCTCATTTGAAAAAGAAAGACACTTTTGCCCTATCTTACGAGGATTGAGTAAAGATAAATTCTATTAAGTAAGTCAACAGGTAGAATTGGCCTTTGTTAAAAGTTAATTTTGTTACTGTTAAAATTAACAGTTAAGAGTAGTCTTACAAGTTCTTGACACAGGGCTCATTCCTTGTAAAGGAATTCTAAATGAACTAAAAAGGTGTGTATGTACACTTGACATTGCACAGAAACAAAACTCTCAACGCAGATAAGGGTGGGAACAGATTTACATTTTTTATCCTGTGCTTAAAGGAATCCATTGCTTATAAAATAAAAATTAAAAGTTATAAACTTCAATATAAACATTAATTGAGGTTGGTTTTGTTTTCTTATTGGAAGTTTTGATTTTGTCAGATTATTGATTTTTGATTAGTTTGAAAGAGATTAAGTTGTTGCTTGTTAAATTTCTGGAGCAATAACAATGAATTGCATTTGCCACTTTTTTTTCTTAAAGTAATTAAATACTGCTTTCTTTGTTGACCAGATATTTAATTTCAAAACTGGTATTTGTAATACAAGAAAAATTATACCTTTGAGTATGCAAATTAAAACAAAGGAAATAATAATTAGATCAATATATGTAAAAAAACCCATATTTTATAATAAAATATTTTCATGTCCTAATAAATTTGAATATCTGGATGACATGAAAAGTACTGCAGAACAAATGCAAAGATACATATAAATTCTCTAGTCTTTTCAGCAAATTTTGCTGGAGCAATTGGATATACATAGGGAAGAAATAGGAAACTCCACCTAAACCTCGTCTCTTATACAAAAGTTATTATTTTTTTTTAAAGATTTATTTATTTGACAGATAGAGATTACAAGTAGGCAGAGAGGCAGGCAGAGAGAGAGAGAGGAGGAAGCAGGCTCCCAGCCAAGCAGAGAGCCCGATGCGGGGCTCGATCCCAGGACCCTGGGATCATGACCTGAGCTGAAGGCAGAGGCTTTAACCCGCTGAGCCACCCAGGCGCCCCTACAAAAGTTATTTCAAAATGTATCATAGATTTATACATACACTTAAAACTGTAAAACTTTTTAGAAGTAAACGCAGGAGAAATACTTATTCTCTGACTAAACAGAGTTCTTAGATATATCACGAAAGGCCCAATTCTTAACAAAAAGAAAGTATTAATTTGACTTTATAAAAACTTAAAAATGTGTAAATCCCTGTTTAAAGGATTAAAGAAGTGACTTACAGTTTGGAAGAAAATATTTGAATACCAAAGATTACTCAAAGGATTTGCACCTGGAATATACAAGGAACTCTTAAAACTCAGCAGTAAAAAAAATAAATAATCCAGTTATAAAGTGGGCGAAAAAGACATGACGACATTTCACTGAGAGGTTATGCAGAAAGCAAGAAAGCACACGAAAAGGGGTTGCACATCATTACGTATTTGGACACTGCAGTTTAAAATGACAATGACAATGAATACTGTTACGCTGAAAAAATAAATAAATTAAAATGACAATGAGCTATTACTACACGCCTACCAGGATGGTTAGAATAATGCCACCCATAGACATCATCAAATGCTGGGAGGAGAGGAAGCGGAAATAAAAAGTGGATCATAATTTGACAGGTTATTATGAAACTAAGTATATACTTACTGTACAACCTAATAATCATCACTGGGCAGAGTGCCGCACACATGTCAGAGAAGTACTTATGTTCACATAAAAATATTCATAGCAACTTTATTCATAGTAGCCAAAACCAAAAGAATCCACATGTCAGTCACCAGAGGAGTGCTTAAGCAAAGTGTGATACATCCCTAAAAGGGGGTACCACCTGGCCATAAAAGGAACAGATTATTTATACACGCATAGCACAATGAATCTCAAAGGCATTGCGTTTCGTGAAAACAGCAACATCCTAAAGCTTACATGCTCTATGATTCCATTTATAGTGCATCGTCCAAAAGTCAAAACCATAAGAGACAGAGAAGGAATTAGTCGTTGCCAAGGAACTAGGGAAGGAGTGGGGATGTAAGTGTGGCAAAAAAAGAGTAAATGAAGGAGTTCACACATGTGGTGATAAAAGTCTCTGAATCCGGGTTGGGTGTGGTGACACCGGTCATTACATGAGACCAGACTTCTGAGTTATACACGCACATGCCAACACACACACAGACACACTCACGTGGAAGTAAAAGCCAGTGAGAACTGAATATATTATCCATTTAATAATATTCTGCCCATTTTGATTTCTACAATTATGTAAGATGTGACCATTGGGTTAGCTGAAAGAAGTATTTAAAATGTGTTTTGCACTGTTTTTGAGACTTTTTGAGAAGCTACAGTTATTTCAAAATGAAAGTTCAAAATCATTTGCTGGAATAAAAGGTGATAAAATGCAAAAGTAATGGTGTAAGAAAAATAAGAATAGAGATTCAAAGAAAAATCATTAACATTATTAAGAATATTTTAGGCCAAGGAATCAAAGTTATTAGTGATTAGTGATTACTAGTTCCCATGCTATATAAACTTTCCCAAAACATTCAAAACAATGAATGGAGGGGGGCTCTCCTCAAATTACTCTGAGTAGCTTTACTGAAAGAAAAGTGACGAAATTAAACACCTGCAAACATAAACACAAAATGGTTGTTAAGAATATGGCTGTAACCATTATATGTAAATTATAATTAAAAACAATCTATGAAGGTACTAAATGGTGATGTGGAGAATAGAAAAGTGTCTTTAAGGAGAAAACAAGCAGTATTTTGAAATCTATTAACATTTTCTGTTATATCAATATCTCAAAGGAACAAAAAGATGCACATAAACTTCATTTGATGATGATAAGAAGCCCTTTCACAAAATTAAAACTTAAATTCAGGGTAATAAATAAACCAAGACAAAATGCAGCCATAATAAATAGAGTAAGAATAAAATGATGATGCTTTCACTCAAATCAACAGTCACAATCTCACTTAATCCCAAAACGTGTGTGGTAGCAGACTTTAAAACAATGAGATGGAAGAAATCTCTGCTTTCACACTACCACTTCATGGTCTTCTGAAGCTCAGGTCCATACAATGATATGTAAAATATATACAAAAAAGCTACTGAAAAGAAGGACATTTAGCCGAGAAAATAAAATCTAGGGCTGTACTGCCAATAAATATGACGGAATTTTAAATTTTCTTGAAGTCACATTTAAAAATATGAAAAAAAAGGAGAGCTGGTGTTCATCAGGTACAAAGTTCTAGTTACACTACGTGAGTGAGTTCTAGCGATCTGCTGCCCCACACAGTGCCTAGAACTAACAGTGTGGTGTGTGCACTTAAAAACTTGTTAAGAGGGTAAATCTCATGTTAAACGTTCTTACCAAATTAAAATTTAATAATTTTTAAAAAGAAATAGAATAAATTTAATGTATATCTACACAATATGTACAAAATGCTATGATTTTAACATGTAATAAATTAAAAATCAGTAAGGAAGTATTTTATGTCTTCTCATACTGTGAAGATCATTATTTTTTAAAAAACAGATGTATCTATCTATTTATTTATTTATTTAAGAGAGAGTACACACAAGTGGGAGAGAAAAACAGAAGGGGAGAATCTTCAAGCCGACCTCCTGCTGAGTTTGGAGCACTGCAGCAGGACTCCACATGGGGATTAGTCTCTTGACCTTGAGATCATGACCTTAGCTGAAACCGAGTCAGAGACAACCAACTGAGTCACCCAGGCACCGCACCGTGAAGATCATTCTTGATCTTATTTCCCACTGGCTTAATTGCTGGACAGGATGACAAATTAAAATGTATCTATTATTGGATACATAATACCTTTATCATAGAAAATCAAAATGCAAGAATAGTTGCTCTCCATTCTGGAGAAAATCAGGCATTTTCCTTAATGATCTATATGGATAAACAGAATTTTTGTTTTTGTTCTTGGTGTGTAAGTGCCCAGGGTGGGGAGAAAAGAGAGAGGGCTCAGTGGTTTGCAGAATGAGTATAATAAATGAGCGGACACTAGGGCAATTTGCCTTTCCTGTTGGGGGAAATAGTTCTAATTTTTCAAATTAATGATTCCCATTATCTTGATTGATACCAAATATCTTTTCCAGAAATAAAGTATAATATCAGCGATTTTTAGATTCATTCATAACAATATTCTAATGTAAAGACATTTACATTGGTCTCCATGTAAAAATTTTCTATTACCTAAATTTCCATGATCCTGCATTATAGTCTGGTTTTCTTCTCACCTCCTTTCTCTCTTGTGTCCTATTCTTTTATTGATTTATTTTTTTTCAAAATCACTCTCTTTGCTCTCAGTCATACCTATGTCTTAATTAAAGCTCAAGCACAAATGACTTCTAGATCTTCATGCCAGTTTTTTCTCCTGTATTTCAAGCTGTATGCCCAGTTAATTAGAGATTTCTACGTATATGCCCTAAGGTTACGCCAAATTGTCTTCCAAGCCTGCTGCGTTTGTTTGTTGTTGTTTTAACATCTCTTGCAAAATTACCATAACTCACCAAGTTGTGCAGGAAGGATGTGTGGACATCATCTTTGATTCATTCTACTCTTGCATTCTTCATATCCAGTCAATCACTGATTCTCTGGGTTCCATCCCCTAAATACCCCTGTAATCTGTCAATTTTGCTCTATCCTCACTCTTGAGACCCTACCAGGGGCCCAAGGCATCTTCTGGAGTGAACCATGAGCAGTTCTGCTGAAGGACGCTCCTGTAAAATCAAACTTCTCATTATCCCGTTTCACGGCTCCTGTGCACGGGTACACCCAGAGTTGTTGCTCATTAGTTGTCTTTATTAGTGAAGCCTGACGGCATGTAGAAAATTTCCAAGGCAGTCAGTCCTTAGTGGTGGGACAGTAGTCGGAAGAATATATTGTGTGTCCTCTTTGAAATGGTGAAGTGTTACTTTGACAATAACAACTTCCCTGTGGGAAATCTGGAGCCTGGGAAACCATAACGTCACCTGAGAGCATGTTGTTACCATCTTAGTTTATATAAACACTTCAGCAATTTCCGTATGATTTCTCATTAAAAGAGCTCATGTTCTGTAACTGTGACTGTTGTTGTCTTTATGGATCACATCAGGAGGTCTGGAGTACAAACTAGTTGCTCCCCTGGATCGAGGCAACAGCTGGTCACTGGGTTCCCTATTTCCAGATTCACAATAAGGATGTCTTCAGAATGAACATTCTGAAATGTAGATTTTTCCCAATCATTTGGATCATGGGATCCTAAATAAAGATAAAATCATGTTTTTTCCAATTTAGAACTTGGGAGGGGACTTCAAAATGAAGTACAAGCCCTTTTAGAATATTCATGATGTCACCACTGCTCACTTCTGAAGCTTAATTTTTGTTTAGATGCCAGATTCTCTGACCCTGAAATAGTGGGTGTTTTAGTCTGCACTTTTCTTTTTTGCTTTAGGTATTATGTCTCTCTCCTCCATTAGAATGTAAGCAGTGGTGACAGACACTTGGTGCTGGCCACTGTTTCACCCTCAGGGCCTAGGGTGGCTTGGGGTGCTCCAAATACCAATGAAATATTGGATATGGATACCTTTGGTATATTAGCCAGATAATTTTATAATTTAATCTTTTTTATTTATATATGATGATTTTATATTAACTTTATATGGTTTGTTTTAAAAATTAGTTTAACAAAAAAATGAAATATGTACTGAAATAAAAATTTAAGAAGGTAAAATTTTTAACTGAGTATAAGTAGATATCTGCAAAACATTACATATCTTTGACACTTAAGTACCTATAAGTTGGTAAAAAAGTCCTTTTTAGAAACAGAGTATCTCTGCTTCTGTCCAGACCATAATATTAAAATACCATGAGTTTTTCAACATTTTTCTCCTAATAACATGCTAAACAAAGAGAGAAAACAGAGACAATAGACTAAATTTTCTTATTACCTCTAATTCTTTTACTGTGTTAATTAATACTTTGACCTTTTGAGTGGATAGTCAACAGCCTTTTGAATCCTTTATTTTATCTAAACAAGTCTCATTTTGTATCATTTCCTCAGTGGAGTAGTACAAAAAGTGACAGCCTTATTCAAATTTGTTGACAATATTTCTTGACGATGGGAAGAATAATTCATATCTGTAGCTTGATGCAAGGTACAAATACCTAGAATAATTAAATAAGTAAGCAATTGAGATGAAATTTTAAAAATCCTCCCATGTATTCATTTATTGCAATTGTCACTTTTTGTTTAACATGTTTCTATTAAAAGAAATTGCTTATTAAGCACATTCTGAGAAATTGATATTGTATATCAATTAATACTCAATATATTATATGGATTTATAGTTCATTTTTCAATTTGTAGTTTGTAATCCTATTCAAAAATTTATTCCTCGATTAATACTGGAGGCAGTTTTCATTGATACCTGCTGTTCAGGTAAAGAAACAGTCTCAAATGTATTACCTATTTGCTCCAAATCCAGGTAGGATACTTGCTTCTTTGCCTAGCTATCAAAAAAGTTGCATGTTTAATAAAGGTCACACTTATAGTCTGTAGTGATTTTTTAGTCAACATAATAATAATCTAAGAATGACATTTAGTAAGCTGGCCCAAGTGTGCATCTTGTTTTAGGAAAAGAAGTCATAGTGTGAAGTAATTGATAGACACGAATGATTATCTTTTTTCCCATGATTATCTTTAAAGTCAAATACTATTTGTAGTTCCATAAAATGATTAAGTTGAAACTTAGAAAATTGCCAGTGTTTATTTCACTTTGACCTAAAAAATGCAAATTTCATGTAATCCTACCCAATAATATATGCTCTCTGGATTCCTGGTTTTTGCATGGTGTCCTTTTATCTGGATCACACTTTCCCCATTAATTCATATTTTTTTTTTTTTTACTCAAGTATTAGTTCATTTGCTCAATTCCACTTGGAAAATCATTTCTTTTTCCTAAATTAATACTCAGATTCTTTTTTCTTTCTTTTTTTTTTTTCCAATCGTTATTTTGGTCTATATCTCTTCTATGACAATTATATTACCTATTTCTCTGTATGTCTCTGTCTTTTATGAGACTTCGTTTTGTTTGCTTCTTGCACACCGCACGCATTACGGTATTTTTTTGTATGCCAACTTCATGAACAAGAACAGGTCTAGGGCTTGAACAATGGGCCTGGGAGGAATAGAAAGCGGTTGTCAGAGCTTGAGGGTGGGGGGAATGGGGAAAGGTTGGTCAAAGAGTATAACTTTCAGTTATAAAATAAATAAAGTCTAGGGATCTAATGTACAACATGGTGACTGTAGCTGATAAAATTCTTTGTATAAATTTGTTAAGTAGAACTTTTAAAAATGATAAATATGTAAGGTGATGGATATGGTAATTAATTACATGGCGAGAATCTTTTCACGGTAGATAATGTATTTCAAACCATTATGATGTACATTTTAAACATTTGTCAGTTTTATTTTTCTCAGTACATCTGAAGAAAATGTGCTCCGGGAGCCACACATGCTACTCATTTCACACTCGCAGAGACATCAGCTTGCGTTCAAATTCTGGCCCAGCCATTTCACTCACCTGAGATACTTAGGTGACTTGAAGCTTAATCTAAGGAAATATAAAATGGGACTCGTTTTAGACTTTCTAGACTGTCACAATGTATTTCCATTATAGATTTTAAAGTGTTATAAATGGAAAATCACATGTATTTGTTCAGAAAAAGTTAGACAAAACTCTACCCAGGACAAACGGGAATTTAAAAATTTGAGCTCCCGGAATTTGTCCTAATATAGCCATCCATGTTTGTCTACTTTGTCTACTCTTTGCTTTTGATTTGTCTTTGCTCCTCTCATCAGTGTGTATGACAGTGATGAGCCCCAGGCAAGGAGATGTAAGGAATAATTTAGAAATCTAATCAATGCAACAAGATTTTTTTCTTAGAATTTTATTTGAAAATTAAAACAAAAACCTTTCCATTGTCATATGAAAAGGAAAAAATGAGCATTCCTAGCCAAGACTCTTGTGCTCATTAACGTTGGCTCTTTTCTGCAAATCTGTGTTCTCAAGAATAGTGTGCACATTCCGGGTCAGTTCAAAAGAATTAATGGTACCTGCTGACGGTAACTGATTCTATTCTATCAGTGGCTTCCTATTTTGTAAAGTGATAAACCCCTAAAGCATGTGGAAGTTCAGTTTATAAAGCAAGTGCAGGTGGAGGCATGTACTTAAAGACGGACCAGGATATTGAGACCTATGCATGTTCAGTTCACCTGTGCATATGTAGAGAGTAATTTAATTTATTGAAATAACTTAAAAATTTTTACAAAGTCAGAATTTCACCAGTGTTCTTAAACCTACATACACAAAAGGAAAACATTTTCAATGTTTGGTCAGATGTGTGTATGTATGTATGTATTCATTTATTTTTATTTTTAAGATTTTATTTATTTATTTGACAGAGAGAGACACAGCAAGAGAGGGAACACAAGCAGGGGGAGTAGGAGAGGGAGGAGCAGGCTCCCCACTGAGCAGGGAGCCCGATGCAGGGATCCATCCCAAGACCCCAGGATCATGGCCTGAGCCGAAGACAGACGCTTAACCACCCAGGCATCCCAGATGCATGTATTTAATACAGAAAGGCAGGTAGTGAGATAAATTATTCCTTGTCCAAAAAATCAAGACTGCACGTGTCAACAAGGTAAACATGAGTTTTTACAACTTGCTATCAATCTTAGTTAAGCAAACGCACATATGATGAGTTTACACACAGTATTCAGGATACCAGTCTGTCTATGCAAATCCCAACACTAACATGTTTTCATGAAGAAAATTTGAGTATTAGTATCTCAATTTTTTTTTAAGAATAAAAAAACTAGTGGGATGGCTGGGTGGCTCAGTGGGTTAAACGTCTGCCTTCAGCTCAGTCATGATCCCAGGGTCCTGGGATCGAGTCTCACATTGGGCTCTCTGCCTGCTTCTCCCTCTTTACTCCCCCTGCTTGTGCTTGCACTCTTTAGCTCTGTCAAATAAATAAATAAATAAATAAATAAATAAATAAAACCTAGTAAGTGGCAACACCAGGACTCAAAATATGCCCCTACCCTTCACCCTGGCTATTATGGTAATCCAAAATAAGACCATTACCCTAATACAATGCAAACTTATTACTGTAGGCATGGGTTGAATGAAAATGTTTTATTAGATTATTCAATTAACACCATATGAATATGATTTAACTAGGAATGTGTTATAAGGAAAAAGATAAATCGATGCAGAGCAATAACGTACAAATTACATTGGTTTTATAAGACTGCACGTGGAGAGAGTCTATTCTTTGAAGTATAACATTATAAGAGTTGGGTCTGTCATCTTGCAACTAAAGATATTTTGTTTGACACATTGTTAAAAGCACTTTAATTCTAGAAAATTCAAAACAATAACTTCTATAATCAATTTACTTTAATTTCCAGAATTAATTACAATCTCACTCTGTGATCTTGACAGCGTATCTCTTTTTTGACAATAACGAACCACTTGACTGACACATTCATGTCTTGAAAGAAAAGAATTAAATGTGATCTGATGTGTTCATAACTGCGTTACTTCACTTTTTTATGTTCTGAAATAGGAATTTATTTGACGTGGAACACTTCTGCTATAGTCTTTATGGGTCAAAGGAAATCATATACATTGCCCCTAAGCTCTAAATGTATTATTTTCTCAAATCAATTTGAAAACTCATTAGTTTAGCTAATACTTCAGTAGGACAATAAGTTTACCACAGCTATGCTCTCAAGTGAGCAGGGAATATATAATTTCAACAAATCATAATGGCTGCTATTCAGATAAGGAAGGAAGAAGGAAAAAAAGAAGAAAAGGGGAAATCGGGCCTGGAGGATGGGAGGAAATCTTGATTTATAGCAGCGGAGTTTTCAGAATTTCTAACAAACTTAACTGCTAGAAATAATTTCAGCCCCTGACAAGAATTTATTATGTATTATCAAAACACTCTTTTGAAAGGGGCAAGTAAACTTATTTTTAACCTGGGAAAATATTTTAGCATTCTCCCCAAATTAAATTATCCTCTGCAACAGACACAAAAATTTTGATAAAGCGATTTTAATAAAAGCTAGTACTAATAATGATAATAATCCCTATAATAGTAATTATATTCCTGAATCAAAAACCAAGCAACCTGTTTCTGTTTTTCCTAGGTAATTCAGACCATCAGTGCAGTGGATAGAGATGAATCCATAGAAGATCACCATTTTTACTTTAATCTCTCTGGGGAAGACACAAAGAACTCAAGTTTCATAATCATAGATAATGAAGGTAATGCCATTCACTCATAATGGCTTCTGATGCTTTCTTTGGGAAATGTGCTTGATTTTAAGGGGATTTATAATGTTGCTTTTTGTAAGGTTCTTGCAGTATGATAATGTTGAGAAGTAGAGCAGAGAGAAGCAATGGAAACAACAAACAAAACCTGACATCGCGTTCTGAAAATACTAGCCCCATTTCTCACTGGATTTCTTTAAATTAGAAGCACCTTTTCAAGTCATCAGTGGCTATACGACCTTGCAAAACTGAGTGAACCTGCAGATATAATGGCAGTACTAACCCACTGCTTCCTTTCGTGTCTCGTAAAATCAAACTTCAATCTATGGGGAAGAAAATGATATATACTTACAGTCATGTTAGCTTGATTGATTCAGAGATATTTGGAGTCATTAATTTGAAGCTATAAATATATAAAATTGGTTTAAGATTATTCTCTTTCCTTCAAAATGAAATGATCCTATCAATCTGAAGACACAGTGTGCCAAAGTGTTTCATGTGGAGAGACAGAGTATCTTCTCCTTCCGTGCAGAAGTGGCTTGACTTTTCATGAAGCCACTTTTCTTGTTATAATATGGGCCTACTTTAATTTTACTTTCTATCTTGAAGATAAGAAACACCGTAGGATTTATTACTGAAGTATCCATAGCCAAACACCTACCGATGTCCTTCTTTACACCTGATTCTGTGTTTCGACTTACCAGAGATCTTTTGTGGACAATAAATGCAGGCATATTCTCTCCCTTTTCTCCTTGCCAAATTTCTCAGTGAAGGAAACTCAACTAAATTTAGTATTAAACAATGCAAATATCAATAGAAGAAACAAGTTACAACTTAAATTTATTTATATCAACATAAGTCACTGGGGCAAAATAAGTATATCAAAACAGAGAAAATAATTAATTAGGTTTAATGTTTGTGATTAAAAATAATCTGGTGGGGTGCCTGGGTGGCTCAGTGGGTTAAAGCCTCTGCCTTCAGCTCAGGTCATGATCCCAGGGTCCTGGGATCGAGCCCCACATCAGGTTCTCTGCTCCGCAGGGAGCCTGCTTCCTCCTCTCTCTCTGCCTGCCTCTGTGCCTAGTTGTGATTTCTGTCAAATAAATAAAATATTTAAAAAAAATAATCTGGTAAGATATGAATTGAAAAATGTAAACTCTCACCTTTTCATCTGCCTAGTCAATAAAATCCCAAGTTTTATAGGTTCCAAAGCATGATGAAGAATTCATTTTAAAAAGATGATTTGGAAAAAAATAATAAAATAAATAAATAAATAAATAAATAAAAAGATGATTTGGGAAAAGTGGCTGGCAGGCACACACATTTTGAAACACTTCATTTATTTGCATTTTTTCCTGTTTGTGTATCCTAAGTTTTGATTACTACAGAAAATATTTTGGGGGGTGGCAATACAAAGAGGAGGGGGAAATATAGGACTCAGATATAAGAAATTGCACCAACAAAGCTTACTTAGAATATTTTGGGATTCAGGGAGAAACAACTTCAGAATGGTCAAAGTATGTGTATTGTTCATCTTTGCTAATTTCTTAAATGGTCTGTCTAGAAGAGCAATCAGTGCTGCTGAGGCTTAACTGTTATCTGAATTTTAAATATAAAATGGGTTAATAATGTCAAAGTAAAATGAAACATCCCAATAGAATTTTCCTGCCAAATAAAACTAATCCTTCTGTCTCATTAGTAAATACATGATTTGAGAGCACTTGTTGTGATATTGGTAGATGACTTTGAAAGTCTTTGTATTTATAGTATTTGTGAAAAGAATGAGTTTCTATTAGATAAAGCACTATGTAGTGAGTAAATAACCCAAATGAAACTCATACTGTGATCATAAATTTAGTATCAGTAACCTCTATAAAATATTGACATCTGATTAAAAAGCTGTTTTCTGTGTTCCACATTTACATTTTCTATCTTTATCAAAAACATTTTGGAACTGATTCATGTAATTCATCTAAGATCGTAATTATGGTTTAGGCAATGCAAATCAATAATGACTTTTTGAGAGGATCTTTTGACTTTTTATCAGACATTTCTTCTTTATTATTTAAACCTACTTGATATATCTATATTATTGCCTCTAGTACATATGACTGGTATGAATTTCTTCTATATTGTTGAAAAATTACACACCTGGGTTTTTGTTTTAGATAACACAGCTGTAATTTTGACTAATAGAACTGGTTTTAGCCTTGAAGAAGAGCCTGTCTTCTATATATCTGTCCTGATTGCTGACAATGGAATCCCATCACTTACAAGTACAAACACCCTTACCATACACATCTGTGACTGCGATGTCCATGGCAGTACACAGACCTGCAGGAAGAAGGACCTTATGCTTGCCATGGGATTCAGAGCAGAAGTCACACTTGCCATCTTGATAAGCGTCATGATAATATTTGGTAAGTAGTGCTGAACTGAACCTCTCTTCATTTATTAAAAATAATGTGATAAACATAAAAAGTAGTTAATTCCATCATCACGGTATGGGGTGTGTGTGTGTGTGTGTAATTGCTTTTCTGAATCTGTTGCAATTCTTAAACCATGGAGTAAATGAAAAATAGAGTGACCACGCATTTCAAGATGAAAACGAATGATCCCTGAATTCTGAGTATGTCAGCATGTGTGTGCACATCTGTGTACGAATGTTTCTGACACTAAGCATTGGCAGTGGTCAGCATATACAATTATTAACAATTAGTAATAATAGTAGTGACCTTCTGTTGAGTGCTTATTATACTACAGGATACTGTCTTGAGTGTTCACGTGCAGTATGTAATTCGATTCTCACAATAACCTTATGAAGTAGTAACTATTAATCACCTGTGTCGTATGAATGAAGAAAGTGAAACTCAAAGTGCTAAGTACTTTACAAAGGGTCATGGAGCTGTGCTAAATTTCCACAACTGTACACAGTCTATTTAACCCTGTCCTGCAACTCACTAGAGCCCTAGGACCACTATGAAAGAAAGTAAATAGGTTGGGGGAATGCTCGAGGCTCCACTCTGTTTTCTTTTGTCTTATAATCCTAAAATCTAACTCATGTCCTGAGCTTTTAACAAAAGCAAGGACTGCAAGGTTTATTATAAATAACATATAATATTGATGAATATGAACTGACTACATTAATATATATTCACATATTATGTTATACTTATTACAGTATGTTGCTTAATGTTCTCATACGCTTTCCTTGTCAGCGTTTATTTTTTTAATCCTGGGTCTGAAACAGCGAAGAAAGCAGACTCTGTTTCCGGAGAAAGGTGAAGATTTCCGCGAGAATATATTCAGATATGACGATGAAGGGGGAGGAGAAGAGGATACGGAGGCTTTTGACATCGCAGAGCTGAGGAGTAGCACCATCATGCGGGAACGCAAGCCGCGGGGAACCGCCACCACCGAGATCAGGAGCCTGTACCGGCAGTCTTTGCAGGTTGGCCCGGATAGTGCCATTTTCCGGCAATTCATTCTAGAAAAGCTTGAAGAAGCTAATACTGATCCTTGTGCCCCTCCTTTTGACTCCCTCCAGACCTACGCTTTTGAGGGAACAGGGTCGTTAGCTGGGTCCCTGAGCTCCTTAGGGTCCGCAGCCTCTGATCAGGATGAGAATTACGACTACCTTAACGAGTTGGGACCTCGCTTTAAAAGATTAGCATGCATGTTTGGGTCTGCTGTGCAGTCAAATAATTAGAGCTTTGTTATTATTTAAATTTTTAAAAATGCTAGTATGTGGGCAAACTGGTAGTCTCTTAGTAAAGAGTTGTGTACTGCAGTTCTCGGGGTGGGGTGGAAAAGTTACAGCATCTTCTGATTTCCGTGGAGTAAGTGCCCTTGGTTATTTCCAGCTACCCACGTGTTGTCCCCGAATGCAGACGTGGAGTGATGCTAACAGTCAGCTCTCATGTTTCAGTGCAGGCCGACTGTGGCATGTAACTGAAGTACTCCTCTGGCATTTTTTCCCACTATTTTCACTACCATCCAATACAAAGTTGTGAATCGTTAATGTGAGAAAGGCCCTGAACAAGATCGACTTAATATTATTTTAGTTACCCTTTTTTAAAAAAAAAATCTTACAAAGTGAGAGTATATTGTTTATGTGTTTTAAGTTCTTGATGCTGTACAGAGAGAAACAAATACCTAGTAGAATCTGGGTGATGATATAAAACGTTTAAAAAGTGTTTATTTTTTATGAATAAACAAGTTTCTGAGATTCTATGACTCACAGTAGTTTGATATTTTAAAATCATTGTCAAGGCCATACTTGAAAACTGATTTCGAATTTAGACAGATTCTTAGTGTATGTTGATTAATCAAAGATACAGTATAGATTGGTATTATCTTTGATATTACAGATTTGTATAAAAAAGGGAGTATGAAGATATATCTGGGACATTTAATGTTATTTTTACATGTAGCCAAAATACATCTTTACCATGGCACAATGCAATAACAAAATACATGTCAAAATTTACTCAACATTAAATTTTAACTTTATGATAATTGTGGAAAGCGTGAAAATTTTTAAGTAAATTTTTATTGCCACTTAAAATCGTAGCAGTAAATGAAAGAAGTATTTGACTCAAAGTTGAATTAACATTCATGCAAAATATTATGATTACCTGTACTGATTCTCACCACGCATAGAATGAGACATGATAAAATTCTTAGCATTTCCTTTTTATTAAGAGCTTGGACCAGAACTGATTCTTCAGTGTCATCTTTTTTATTATGGGATATAAAATTAGGTGCAATAGTTACTTTTATTATAACATTATGAAGGAAGTATGCTAAGCTGCTGGACATGATAAAATCCATGGTAACATCCAGATAACAAGCTTTATGATAACGTCAGATAATCAGATAATAAAACCCTTTAATTTTAACCAGCATTTTCAGAACCATCCTTATTATTCTATACAAATCAAGATGGAATTCAGAATTCATAGGTGGAACAAAAGAAAATGGTGAATAATACAGTGTCCTCAAAATTGTTTTATATGTTCATTTCTTATTAGCAGCATGTGGAAATGAGCTGAACCAAATTGACCATTTATGTTTAGAGAAAATATTTTGAATAATGTTTAGCTAAAGATAGTGGTTTGAATAGCTACAGTATTGTTTTCCTCTATACTTGGAAACGTAAACACCACACCATGTAATAGAAGCGAGGTTTTCCACCAATATCCGTTCAGGTACCATTATGTCAGCAACATAGGTATCAACACTTTACAAAAGCCCAAGACTGGAAATATGATAATTTAGGAAGAGATTAAAAGTTGGTGAGAAGTGATAAGTCATAGAAAATCCTTATGCATTCATATCATCATTTACTTAGGAAAGAGTATGAATACTAAACAAAACAAAATGTTCAAAGAGAAAAACTTGCAATAAAACAGAAATGTGTGAGATGAGAGAACATTTCTATTTCTATCATATTAACATAAAAATTGAGAGAGTATAATTGGGGATATTTTCAGGGATTATTCCATAAAGGATTATTCCCTGTATTTAAAAGATTGTGCTGGGGCGCCTGGGTGGCTCAGTGGGTTAAAGCCTCTGCCTTCGGCTCAGGTCATGATCCCACGGTCTGGGGATCGAGCCCTGCATCGGACTCTCTGCTTAGCAGGGAGCCTGCTTTCTCCTCTCTCTCTGCCTGCCTCTCTGCTTACTTGTGATCTCTGTCTGTCAAATAAATAAATAAAATCTTTAAAAAAAAAAAAGATTGTTCTATATGTAATCTTGGTTGAAGAATTGGAAAGTACGAAAAGCGGCAGATAAATCAGTCCATGGAAAATAGATGAGAAAAACAGAAATAGGGTTTTCTGAGGCTCAAGTAGGTTCTGTCATGGGTGAAAGCCTTACGAACAACTTATCAATTTGGTGAACACTTTACAAAATGCACACATTTGAGTCCAGTGGCACTAAGCAGGTGTGTTAAAATAAATTCTGGCTTATTTGATGATGAGGTTGTTAACTCTAGGTACATAGGAAGAGACCATACATGGCTGCATATCGATTTGCTAGTCTTAAACTATATCAAAAAATACTATTTGATTCTTGTTCAGAAGTTGCAATTTCCTAGAAATTGTGTTCGGTCACATTTCAATCACACTTGACCTTTTCGCGGCCACCTGGGTGTTGCAAGAACACAGCTGTATTCTAACCTAAAGACGTGGCATTAAGATCTCATTTTCGTAAATTTTCATAAAGGCTCAATCAGTGCAGATATTTATGAAAATAGCACAGCTTCTCACTAATACTCGCAGTGCTTACATATTACCCTCCGTTAACTCACAAGTTTATGTGTAAGTCTGGGATGACTAATGGTTGAAACAAGAAAATATTTAAAGGCCTTTCAGTGATCATAGGCGTTCACACCACATCCGTGCTTGAGCCTGCGGATCCGAGTATGACTTGGTTCACTGTTGTTTAAGTAACCGTGTGAGCTCTGTCGAACTGTCTGCTCTTGGCCAGGTTGAGTTTGTCATCTGTAAAATAAGGCCCAGTTCAGCCATTGCTCGTGGTTGTTGGGACAGACGAGCAATCCCTGACCCACAGAAGAACTGCGTCGTTGTGGGAGCTGATGCGATTGGCTGAACCTCGCAGACCCCTTTCCCTTCCAGGACTGAGTGCTCTGCACGGCTTCATGACCTGTTTGTGATCTGAGTCCACTTTGTCACCCCACGTAGAAGCCGGGTGTTCCTCTGTCCCTGCTCATTTCTTCCGGTCTCGTGTTCTAGGCCCGCAACACTCTGCCCCCTGGACATCTTGCCTTTGCACTCCCTTGCTTCATTCAGGTCTGTGATGGACTGTAATTTCCTTAGAAAGGCCTGCTGGCCATCGTCTTCCACTGTGGCCCTCGCTCCTCCTTGCTTTTATTCAAATCACTTAGCCACCTGGTATTACAATAGATACGTACTATTTTTTTTTTTTTTTTACTTGTTATGTCTTTATCACTTACTAGAATGTAAGCCGTAATGGGCAAGGAATCCTCTGTCTTGTTCATTTGTTCTTGTCTAAAATTGTTTGTAGCACGTAGTAAGTGGACCAATAAATGTTCCTGAATACAACAATGAATCCCAATCTATTTTACTTGGTCATGCATAGAACCATATTTAGTTTCGTTAAATAATAATATGGAATTGATGTATTTTTCAGAATAGGTCACCACTGGGCAGTTCTCGGGTACACCAAGATTTTTCAAAAGGTTTCTAGTATATGAGTTTGGCGTTTTAACTTGTTTGGACGTATTGGTATTATCCCCAGGGATGAAAAAAGGTAATGTCTATAAACTGTTCAGTCAAAACAGGTCCTATGATAAATGCCGTAGAAATTCTCATATCAGTAAGTTACCATGAAGTGATGAATATGAAAACATGTGCAATGTGTGAGAATTCTGCTTCATGGCTGCAATTCAATACTTGGCAACAAATATATTGTTAGACTTACAAGGTTACTGGAAACCTGCAAGGTAGCTTCACGATCTTTGGAAAGACATGAAAGGACATTAGATATCAAATACACTAAAGGCTGGGAGACAAATTAGAGAAATAAATGGAGGAAAGGAAGATGTGGTTTTTTATATTTCCAATTCTGTCTACCTGTCTATACATCTATGCATCTATCTATCTGTCTATCGAGATAAATTGTGATTTCCTGGAGGAGGGGAGAAGAGCACCTCTATCACAAAGCAGATCCTTCGGACCTGTTAGAATGTGTCGCTGCCGTCTTTTCCTAGAGAGCTCTGAGGATGGAAGGCTGACCAACTGGTCTGAAATGGCAGACAGGCCAGGAGCGGGACGAAATGTAGCTCCTAGCTGTTGACAAGGCAAAGCTGCATGAATTTCCCATAGGTTAAGGAGATGGCAGCTGTAGAAATTTTGCACAGAGGGAAGGTGCTGAGAGGAAGCTTAAACCAGTCATCCAAAGCATATGTCATACGGGCTAAAGAAAAATACAGACCTCAAGTCCTTAAAATGTCTCCACATTCCCTAAGCAATAGCCCAGGACAGAGTGCCAGCATTCCATGCCTGACATTGCAGAGGAATCCAGCTGTGGGATTATGGCAGCGCCAGCCGTGTTTATTGTCCCCCTTACTTCTATCTCTGGAATCAGAGGTCCAGAAGCTGCAGTTAACGGGAGAGGGTGAGAGAGAGAAACTTACATTGGATGTAAGGAAAAACATAATTTAAAAAGTGTTTTTGACACCGATGAGAAGCTGTGCAAACTGTCTGGGATTTGGCCAAGGTGGGCATCAGGAAGATCAATGCAAATGTGTGTCAAAACTGAGTAGTATAAAACATTTTCATGATTTTTTTTCAAGTTCAAACTAATCAATAACCTGGATGCATTAACATATCAAATCGACTTGGAATTTCATATATTTTAAATAATTCAAAAATCAATTCTTATCTAAATCAGAAGCATACTACAAAAAAGGAAACCTAATTTATAGTGTCCTTAAAACATTTGTGAGCATACGAAAATAGTTTTCACTTTATTTCATGTCATTCTTTTGTGCTTATTCATTTTAATATTTAAAATGTGGTATGTTCTGTTGAGTTCTGCAGTGCTAAGTGATTTATCTCAGCTACAGAAAAGGTGGACATGGATAATAACTCATATCCATGATTACATACAGGTACAACCTGTAGAACGTTTTGTCGAGGAAAGGGAGTGCAGCTGATGTAAGTATTCACACGTTTCCATAATATTATCTCATTTACATGCTAGTGAGAAAAAGTGGTCTACGAAGTATATTTTTAATTATTTTCTGGTTGCTAACATTTCTTTGTTGTGTAAACTTTGATGTATTATTTAAATGTTTTCTTTTGGCACCTTAATTTGTACAATAGGGATGCTAAAAATACATACTCAGACTTTTGTAGGAATCAGCAAAAATAATACATATAAAGAATGACATATATATATGTATATATAATATGTATATATATATATGTATATATAATACATATAAAGAATAACAAAGAGAATTTATGACATTTTATGTTATTATTAACATAATTATTATGACATTATCAAGTTTATCTTTAGAAATGCTCATAGACCAAGCTCATTACTCTACAATTAATGTGGACATGAAGAAAATGAATTAATGCAGGACAATAATTAGCTGCCTCCCCACCTTGACCCTTCCTGGGTAATGTTCCATTATTATCAAGGAAAAACTTAATTGCTTAAATTATGCATTATGTATGAGATGTTCTGATTGAAAATCACTCCCCTATGACATTTATTTGGGGGAAAAACTCTGCTAAGTAATAAACACAGATCATGGCAACTTTCTTTAGGTCTGAATATTTTAGGGAAAAAACTATCAAAAAAGAAAGGGGTTTCCTCACTTATGCACAAATGAAATTCTTTCTGTTTTATTAGATTTTTTACATGGAAGAAATTCAAGAAACATGCTAACAGCTCCAAAAGACAGCTTTCAAACCTGTTGTTAATAACATCTGATGCCCAAAGTTCTAATTTTATATTAGGAATTTAAAATTAAATTTCAAAACAGATTGTTCTAATCACCTCTGACAATGCAAAATGAAATTCTGCACCCTCGACTTTTACCTACCTTGCCCTATCCTCTCTCTTTTTAAAAAAGAAAAATTAAGAACACATTACCATATGTTCTCTGCTGAGTAAATTTTTATCATCTTTCCTTTTCTTATCCAGTCTTGGGGCTCGGGCAAGTTCTAGGCAATTGTCCAACTCATACCAACACCTCAGTTTTCAGATTCTTTCTTTCTTTCTTTCTTTCTTTCTTTCTTTCTTTCTTTCTTTCTTTCTTTATTTATTTCAGATACTTCTTTCTTATTCCAGATGACCTCTGTGTTATTCTGGAAGCTTTTCTACAGCACTAATTACCTAATTTTAACCTTCATTAAAACTTAACACATACTTGCACTTGACATATTCAGTTTACATAGAATTTCACCTGATTGAAAATGTTTTTTTACTAAATGTATAAATTAAATTACAAGTGGATAAATCACATGGTATACTTATCTATAGCAACATATCATTATCACGCATTGTTTAATCATAACTCAGTTTTTAAGATCAAAAATTTCTTCTTTATAAAATAGGGTCTGTGTAGTACTTTATTTTTGTGTAAATACCTGAAAATGAAATCTTTACCAAGGCACAAGCTAAGAAAAATTGAGAACTGTAAAACTTCTAAGTATGTCTCCCATCAGGTTCACTCATTCTCAATATGTAAATTAAAAAACATCAAAGATTTTATCCGTTGGTGGTATCTAGGGAGCATCTCTAAGTGGAGTGCTATGTAATAAACTGGACTAGAATCTCAGCAAAGGAAATGTCAGGGTCTTTGCCTGAAAAGTATCAGCTAGGAACACTTGGAATTGAAAGGAGTGGACGTGACCAGAAATCACAGAATTACGTGAGACCTGGTGCGGAGTCCAGCTCCCCTCTGTGCTTTGCAAGGAATACTGCCGCTTAGTGGTGTTCCACTGAGGCTACTGGGCAAAAAGAGGAAAATATTAATGATGAGAGGGCTTGTATTCTTTCAAATGTTTCTGAATAGAGCAAACAAAGCTGTTCCCCTAAAACTCTCTCATTCTTTTTGTTTTAAGCACATGTATTTCTAAATCATATTCTTAGTGGTTTTCTTTTTTTCTTTCTTTCTTCTTCTCCTTTCCTTCTTTTTTCTTTCTTTTCTTAACACATTTTTTAATGTTTTATCTCATTTAATCATCTGTTATGTGAGGGAGGCCCCCCGTGTTATTCCCAGATACTAACAAGGAAATTGAAACAGAGACACTGAGTATTTTGCCTGAAGTCATATATGTAATAAGTAGCAATAATGCACACCTAGGCAAGCTAGTTCTAGATTCCAGGCTTTTATCCATTACATGGTGCTGTCTGTCCATTTATTTCAGCTCCTTAGGTTATTAGCCTCGAGGCTTTTTAACATGACTTATATTTTTCTGTCTCCATAGTAACAAGCCTCGCATAAAGGATATTGGAATCAATAATTGTGTGCGACTTTTATATCATCATAATTAGCAAATAAATGATGAGCAGAAAAAAAGAAAGAAGATTAAGGAAAGAAAATGTTTTTTTTTAAAAACCCCGCTAAGTTCGCATTGGAGAATTCACAGCAACTGCCATTGGTTTGTGTTGCTTTCATTACTTCTCCTGCTTCTTCCTTGGATCTTCCTTTGATTTGGCATTTTCTGTATCACATACCACTGACATTAAAATGTGCTTGATTTTTTGTCTTTTCTATCATTTAATCATCAGCTAGAGACAGGGATTAGCTGTTTCTAAGCAATGCTTTTGAGGTTCGTGGAGACAGAACGGAGCACTGAGACTCACAGGGCTGGTGCGTGGTTCGCACGTGGGGGTAACACAAGGTAAGCTTACATTAGTATCAGACCTGGTTCCCGATTTATCTTTCCGCAATGATCTGTGCTCTAGGAATGAACCAAGATAATAAGCCCGACACGTTCCTTTAACTTTTCCCTTCTGATATCAGACTGCACGGTCTGTATCCTATCAAGGGATGTAGTATTCCTTGATTAAAGGAGAAGCACTGGCCAACAGACGACCCCAAATACCAAGATAAGAGGCACGATCAGTCGCACACCTCAGGTCAAGCCTATTGATTCTTCTAGCGCCTGTCCACTTCACTCGGGATAAAAACATAGAGGAGGTTCCCTTTGGCTCCCAGCGATTCGTAGTATGAAATGAACACATGCATCACCCAATTTTTTGCACATCTGAACTGTAACTGATTTATTTCTGACCTTTTGACAAATATATTCGAATGTGGTATTGATTTTTAAGGTGGCCGGCAGAACAATACAAGTTGATTTAATAATATGCGTTTTTAACTTGAAATTCCTGATTTAAGAATGTCTTCTGGTCAAATTAGGGTCAAATCAGGAAAATCTTGAAAATCACAAACCCAGTGAGGGTGAAAACCACATACAGAAAATAAATCAGGAGCTGTGGATCCAGACCCATTTTAAAAAGGCAACTGTGCTTACGAGACCGCTTTCCATGCTCTCTTTCTACTTTTCCTGGTGGAAAGCAAGTATTCTAAAATCCTTTCTCTGTTATATTTTTAGAGAAAATATTAGAATGGGGGGCCAGTCTGTAACATGGAATCACTAATGTATTCCTTACTAAGTAATTAAAAATCTTGTTCCTGCTACTAAACTGAGGTTTGGCTCCTATCTGGCAAAGGCAAGGTTGACAAGTCATAGGCAAGATGGGCTCCAGCAATGGGAACATTCTACCCATTTGACTTAGATGGAAGACTGCCCTTCTGTATCTTGCGCCAAGGCAAGCATTACCGTTATCAACTCAGAGGGAGGGAATATAATTGAATATGTATAAGGTAGTCACACCAACCCACACAAAATTGTGTAACTTTATATTACACTAAAACCCCAAGTTTCCTATAGTTTCTAATTTTGTGTTCCTATTGTTTTGTAACATTAATAATTATTGATAGATTTACTGAAATACGTAGAGAGAACTAGAACTGAAAGTCATATCTTAGACTTTTATGAGTGAATCATCCTAGAGTATTTAACATTCCAGACGGCAGAAGGAAACTGCCCTTGTAAATCCTTTGCACTTTATAATGTGTTCTCTTTTCTAATTAAATTGGTTGCACAAAGCTGGTGGAACCTTGGGATTTGAACTCAAAGAGCATCATGGAGGCAGAGCTATTCATTTCCAAGTTGGCTCTTATTTTGTCACATGCCAAACGATTCTAAAAGCCAGATGCTACTTTCTATAGCATGTCTGCTACTCCCTAAGGTAGATTTCAGCCCCTAATTCTCCCTTCCCTAATCACTTCCATTTATTTTTATACTGTATATAACATTAAGTAAATCAGAGTATTCCATTATGACCTCTAATTGCTTTTCTGAAAGGTAGGCTTCTTAAACGCATTAAATATGTTAAACATGGCAACAGTCCCACTGAGAGACATGGGGATCTCAACAACATCATCACCTTTATAAAGCAATTGAAGATGCTTCTCTTTTCCAGGCAGTTCCTTAATTCAAGTAGAAGTGATCTGAGATGTGGCTTTTATAATTAGCCTTTGCCTTAAGACATTGCCCCCAATGAGAAAAGATCAGAATAATAGTGAAATTTTAAATAACATACCTACACTTCTTTGCATTAATAATAGAAGAGTCAAGGGATATTGGTTTGGAATACTCAAGCATTTAGTAGATATCCTTGGGGGAAATATAGCGTATGGTTAGCATTGTTAATCTTTTCAAAAGTTAAATCTCAGACAGTTAAGCCACTGTTAAACTACTTGTAAGTCAATATGTCCCTTAAGTGTCCTTCCACTATGAAAAATATCAAGAGGTGAAAATGCAAATTTTAGAAAATATTTTACTTCCTAAGCAATTACTTTCATCAAATGATCCACTTTAAAAATACCATTAAGTATATTTAGAATGTGATCTCAGTATGATTGATCCTGTATCATTTCATTTTTAGGATGATTTGATTCTAATATACTAAGTAACACACACACACACACACACACACACACACACACACACACACACACACTTACCCTAAGTACTACACCAAGCTATGCATTGTAAAATACCGTTACAAATGTATAATGAGCTGCAGAAGTCACACCATAACGTAGTGAGAATCTATTCTGCTCTATTCTCATCCTAGGGTCTTCCTAATGACCTGAAGCCATCTCACTTACTCAACTTCCATTTTTAATCCCCAAAAGCAAATATTTATTGAGGGCCCACTACACGGCAAGTGTTTTAGCAGATGCTGAGACAATCAGGAAGAATAACACAAGGTCTCTTGACACCAAAACACATTCTAAACAAGAAGCAGGTGCACAGCAGTACATTTATCACAATCCTTATACTGTTGGAGGTAAATATAAAGTGGACTTGGAACATGGTGGAGGGAACCACTCACCGGCTCATGGCGTAGGGGAGATGACAGGGAAAAGTAATGAGGATACACTTTGCTTCACAAGAAGGTGATGTTTGAGCCTTGGTTTGAAGAAGATTGATAAGGATATGGTCATTCACATGACCTTTGCAGATCCCACACCATACCCCTAACACATGTGCCTCCACACAGTGGAATTTCTTTGGATATTAGAACTTGCTTGTGACACCTTGCTCTGTTGGTAGGTACACGAGAACGACTTCAAAGCTAGGCTTGCACCAAAGTCACAAGTAGTGAATGCCATCCGTGTTGCTAAGGCAAACACCTAGGTAGGGAGCTTAATCCCGCTGTGGAAAGAGAGTACTGTATTGCATGACTCATTTGTCAGTCGGTATTGTACAGTGTTTAATTTACAAAACAACATTGGCCATAGATGTCTTCCTCCCAAGAAAATTCTGAATATACTTCATTTTTAAAAAAACAATGTTAGATTTACTGAAAAGTTATGATGAAAATGTAGTCTTCCCTTAAACACATGTCCAGGGGCACCTGGGTGGCTCAAGTTGGTTAAGTGACTGCCTTGGGGTCGGGTCATAACCCTGGAGTCTCAGGATCGAGTCCTGCATTGGGCTCACTGCTCAGCAGGGAGTCTGCTTCTCCCTCTGAATCTCCCCCTTCTCATGCTTTCTCAGTCTCTCTCTGTCTATCTCTCTCAAATAAATAAATAAAATCTTTTAAAAAACAAAAATGCATGTCCAGGTCCCCCTAGTATTAACATTTTTCCATTAGTGCAACACATTTATTATAATTAATGAACCAATAATGATACATCATTACTAAAACTCACAATTTATTCAAAGTTTCCTTAGATTTGACCTGATGTCTCTCTTGTTCAGTGTCCTATCCTGGGTACCTACTGCATTACTTTGTTTTCACTCTCCTTTGGCTTCTCTTAGCTGTGACAGTTTCTCAGGATTTCATTGTTTTTGATGACCTTGACTATTTTGAGTGGCTCTGGTTGGGTATTTTGTAGAATGTCCCTGTGTTGGATTTTGACTATTGCCTTCCTAATGATCGGACTGGAGGTATGGGTTTTGGGGAGGAATATCACTGAGGTAAATTGCCATGTTCTTTACATGGTAACTCAAGGGTTCATACTATCAGCACGGATTATTGCTGCTGAAGTCAACCTGATTACCTGCTTGAGGTAGTGTTTGCCAGTTTTCTCCACTCTGAAGTTACTCTTTTTTCTTCCTTTCCATACTATACTTTTTGGAAGGAAGTACCTGTGTGTAGCCCACACCTAGGGCATGGAAAGTTAGGCTTCCCCTCACTGAGGACAGAGTAAGTACATTATTTTAGGATGATTTTGTATGGAATATGTGTCGATTCTCCCGACTTATTTACTTATTTATTCATTCATTTATATCAGTATGTACTTACAGATGGTTTTGTTCTATTCTGGGTTATAAGACAATATTACTTTGTTTTGTTGCTCAAATTGTTCCATCTTTGGTCACTGGGAGTACTTATATTTGGCTTTTGTGTCCTTGTGACATACCCCTGTGTGTGTGTGTGTGTGTGTGTGTGTGTGTGTCTGTGTGTGCGTGTTGCACTCCCTCACTTCTCAGCACTATAACATGCTCTAGGCTTGTCTTATATATTCCTTGCTCCACTCCTGGAAGCAGCCATTTCTCCAAAGAGTCATGGTAAATGTTATTGGAGAATGATGTTAGAAACCAAGTTTGGGCAATAGGTGTTGTTATTGCTACTGGGATATTATTTCTTTCCTATTAGGCCCTTTCAGCTGACAGAGCAAGGGAATAGATGTGTGTGTTTACTGTTACTCGCATATACACATATCTTAATCATATCATAAATATTTCCACACATTACCACCTGCATGCGCGTTAAGCAAAATACGAGTTTATGCTCATGTTTCCAACACTAATCCACTAGCCCAAGGATCATCCCGGCCTTCTACACTCGATTATTATATTTAACTCAGCTGCCAAAATAGGCAAACTGTCTTCTCAGATCTGACATTTATTTAATTATTCAATTCTATATACATTGGCGGCAATGTCAAGCTGTGAGCCAGTCTCCCCTTTGAGACAAAACTTCATCCCCTAGATTACAGGGCTTAAGTACAATTTCTTTTACCTTAGTTTTTACAGACTCTAGTTATTTCTCAAGTTACTTAAGTCAGCACCCCCCCCCATCTTTCAGTGAGGCTGTTTTATGGATTTATGTGGTTATATTGTACAGTTATACTGTTTGGTCACATTCTGCATTCCATTCTGAGATTCCCTCAACCTCCTAAATATTTGCATATGCTCCTTCATTCTGTGCTGTAAGTTCAACAGGTTTTGAAAAAGCTTCGTGTTCTATAAACTCAATCACATTATCATACCGAACGGTTTCTTTGTCTTAAAAATGTCCCTGTGCTTTTCTTACTTAACTCTTCTTCCCTTCCCCTCCCCCCAAAATCTGGTAGCTATTGGTGATTTACTTTCTTCGTAGTTTTGCCTTCTCCAGAATATCTTATAATTTGAATTATACAACAAACAGCCCTTTAGACTGGCTCCTTTCACACAGAGTGTTTTTAAGACACCCTTCGATCTTTTCGTGGTTTGATAACTCATTTATTTATTTATTTATTTATTTATTTTTTAAAGATTTTATTTATTTATTTGACAGAGAGAGAGATCACAAGTAGGCAGAGAGGCAGGCAGAGGGAGAGAGAGAGGGAAGCAGGCTCCCTGTTGAGCAGAGAGCCCGATGCGGGACTCGATCCCAGGACCCCGAGATCATGACCTGAGCTGAAGGCAGCGGCTTATCCCACTGAGCCACCCAGGCGCCCCAATAACTCATTTATTTTATTGCTGCATAGTATTGCATTATATGGATGTACCATTTATGGTACATCATTGTTTATCCATGCACCATTCACCACTGTCCATAGCAGGACATCTTGATTGCCCTCCTTTTCGGCAATCATGAATAAAGCTCATGCAGACATTCCTGTACAGGTTTTTTTGTGGACATAGTGTTCAAATTACTTGTGTAAAAACCTAGGAGAGTGATTGTTTGATCATATGGTAAGACTGTGTTTAGTTCACTGAAAAGATACCAAACTATGCTCCCAAATATCTACACCACTGAATCCCCATCAACAGTGAATGAAAGTCCCTATTGCTCCACACCTTCACAAGCATTTGGTGCTGGGAACTTCCTGGATTTTAGCCCTTCAAATAGGTTTGCAGTTGTATCTCATTTTAATTTGCACTTCCCTAATCACCAATGATCATGAGCATCTTTTCATATTCTTATTTGCCAGCTGTATATCTTTGGTGAGGTGACTGCTCAGATCCGTTCCCTATATTTTAATTAGGTTGTTTGTTTTGTTGAGTTTTAAGTCTTTCTGCTATATTTTGGATAAAATACAGAAAAAAAAAAAGAGTTCTCTCTGTATTTTGGGTAAAATATATTTTCCAGATATGTTTTTCAAGTATTTTATTTCTGTCTGTGTCTTGTCTTTTATTTTCTTAACAGTGTTTTTTGCAGAGTAGAAGATTTTATTTTAATAAAGTATATTTTATCAATCTTTTTCATGGATCATGCCTTTGATGTTGTATCGAGAAAACTCATTAAATGATTCAAGGTCACATGGATTTTCTGCAAAGTTTTCCTCTAACTTTGTTCCATATTTATATCTATGATCCATTTTGGAGTGAATTTTGGAAAGTCATGATGTCTTTGTCTAGGTTTATTTTTTCTCATGCGTACATCCAGTTGTTCTTACACTATTTGCTAAGAAGACTATCCTCTCTGCATTGAATTCCCTTTGCTCCTTTTTCAAACATAAGTTGAGTATATGTGTATTTCTTTCTTCTGGGCTCTCTATTTGGTTCCATTGATCTATGACAATACCATGCTGTCTTAATTACAACAGCTTTAAAGCAAGCCTTGAAATTGGTAGTGTGAATTCCCCAACTTAGTTATTTTTCTGCAGTATGTATTGACTATTCTAGATCTCTTTCTTTTCATGGAAAGCTTAGAATTAGTTTGTCTATATCTACAAAATAGCTTACTTGGGTTTGTACTCGGATGGCACTGAATCTATAAATCAAGTTGGAAAGAATTGCCTTTTTAACATTATGTCTTCTATTCCATGAGCAAGGAATATCCATTTATTTAGATATTTGATTTCTTTCATCAGAATTTTGTGGATTTCCACAAATTTTTAAAGATTTACATGTAAGGATATTTTTGTGCTAATATAAATTGTAATGTACTCCAGTTTCAAATTCCAGTTGTTTAGTACAGGTGTATAAGACAGCAATTGACTTTTCTTGTCTTTTTTTATTTTTTCATTGTTATTTATTTTTTATTTTATTGGTAACCATGTATCCTGCAACTTTGCTATGCTCACTCATTAGTTCCAGATTTGTTTGTTTTTTAACTTCTCGGGATTTCTACATAGGCAATCATGTCATCAGCAAGCAAACATATTTTTACTTCTTCCTTTCCAAACTATAATTTTTTTTTTTTTAAGATTTTATTTATTTATTTGACAGAGAGAGAGATCACAAGCAGACAGAGAGGCAGAGCAGAGAGAGGGGAAGCAGGCCCCCTGCTGAGCAGAGAGCCCGATGCGGGACTCGATCCCAGGATCACAGGATCATGACCTGAGCCGAAGGCAGAGGCTTAACCCACTGAGCCACCCAGGCGCCCCCTAATTTTGGTTTTTTCTTTCTCTCTTCTCTCTCTCTCTCTTTCTTTCTTTCTTTGACCTAATTGCAGTAAATAGGAATTCCAATATGATGTTGAATGGGAGTGGTGAGAAGGAACATCCTTCCCTTTCTCCAGCTTGAGTAAAAGAGTCCAGTTGCTAACATTAAATATGATGTTAGCTATAAGTTTTTTGTAGATGTAATGAATTTCTGCTCTATTCTTAGCTTGCTGAGTGTTTTTTAAAAGATTTTATTTATTTATTGATGAGTTTTTCTTTTTTAAAAATCATGAATAGGTATTGGATTTTGCTATTTTTTAAGCAATAACTTGTATGATCATTTGATTTTTCTTCTTTAACTTTGTTGATGTTGTGTGTTGTATTTTCTGATTTTCAACATTCAGCCAGATTTGCCTTTTTAGCAAAGTAAACCTGCATGGTCATGGTGTATAATTCTTTTTTATACATTGTTTTTGCTATTGCTTGCTTTACACATTGGTTTGCTGATGTTATGTTTAAGGAATTTTGTATGCACATTCATGAGAGTATTGGTTGGTAGCTTTCCTTTCTTTTGATGTTTTAATTTGGTTTGGGTCTTAGGGAAATATTGGCCTCAGAGAATGAGCATATAGTGTTTGAATGGCTGCTTTTTTTTTTTTTTTTTTTTTACAGAGAGATCACAAGTAGGCAGAGAGGCAGGCAGAGAGAGAGAGAGAGGAAGAAGCAGGCTCCCCGCTGAGCAGAGAGCGGGACACGGGGCTCGATCCCAGGACCCTGGGATCATGACCTGAGCCAAAGGCAGAGGCTTTAACCCACTGAGCCACCCAGGCGTCCCTGAGCATATAGTGTTAAGAAGAGTTCTTCTTAGGGTGCCTAGGTAGCCCAGTTAATAGAACATGTGACTCTTGATCTTAAGGTTGTGAGAGAGGGAGAAGCAGGCTCTCCAATGAGCAGGGAGCCTGACGTGGGACTCAATCCCACGACCTTGGGATCATCATCTGAGATGAAGACAGACGCTTGACCAACTGAGACACAGGTGCTCCCAAAAGACTTCCTTTTGCTTCTACTTTTTTTTTTTAGAAGAGATAATAGAGAATTGGTATCATTTCTTTCTTAAATGTTTGATAAAATTCATATATGAAATAATCTGGTCTTGGTGTTTTCCTTTTTGTAAGATTTCTTGGGCGAGTTTGGCAGTTTGTGTCACAATGAATCAGCCTGTTTTTATCTAATTTATCAGATTTGTGGTCAGAGTTGTTCACAGTGTTCACTTGTCACCCTCTTAATGTTCATAAATTAATATTGATAACCCCCCTTTATTTCCAATAGTTATAATTAGTGTTTCCACTGTTTTCCCCCTCTTGGTTGTCCTGCTTAACTTGTATTAATTGTATTGATCCTTTTAATAAATCACCTTTTGGTCTTATTGAGTTTGTCAATTGCTTTTATGGTTTTTTTCAATTCCATTTATTTTTTTTTACTTGATTTTATGATCTGTTCTCCTTTGCTTGCTTTTGTCTTAAATTGTCCTTTCTCTAGTTTTCTAAGATGGAAACTTAGATTATAGTTTTTAGATCATGTTTTTTATAACACTTTAACTTAAATTTAAATTTAATTAAAATTGTGACTTTATTTCACTTGCTTTAATTTTTAAATTTTTTTAAGATTTATTCTCAAAATAAATCTTGTCCCATTTATTACTTAGAAGTGTGTTCTATGGCCTCCAAATATTTGAGGATTTTTCAGGTATCTTTCATTTATACTTCTCTTTTAATTCCATTTTGGTAAGAAAATATAGTTTGTGGGATTTCTATTCCTTAAAACTTGTCAAGGCATACTGATCACTGGGACTGTTGTCTGTCTTAATGAGTGTTCCATGGGAGTTTGAGAAGAATATGTATTCTACTGTTGTTGGATGGAATATTCTATAAATGTCAATTTGATTGAAAGATAGTGCTGGTCAGGCCAACTATATCATTTCTGATTTACTGCCTGTTTGAACTGTCAATTACTGAAAGAGGGTGTTGAAACCTCGAACTAAATAATGGACTTCTCCATTTATTCTCTAAGTTCTATAAGCTTTTTCCCCCTCATATGTTCGTGCTTTTTTGTTAGATCCACACACATTAAAAATTATGTTTTCATGGGGAATTCATTACATTACCAATCTATCTATAGATGTAAAGATTTTATATAGATTTATAGATTTGATACATAAAAATATAGATATAAAGATTTATCACTATCTATATATAGACATGCTGATAAATGGGCGGATACATATATAGATATATATCACTATCTATGGATATAGACATATTTATCTGTATCTCCCTCTGTACACCTGATGCTTTCCCCTATTCTAAAATCCACTTCTTCTGAAATTTATGTACTGATTAAAAAGTTTTTTTATTATTAATATTAACATGGTACATCTTTCCCAGCCTTTACTTTTAATTTGAGTCTTTACACTTAGCTATATAGTGAATTATTTTTATATCCACTCTTACAATGTTTTAATGATTATACTTATACAATCACATTTAAAGTGATTAATGGGTATATATGAATAATAGCTATCATGTTAGTCATTGGTTTCTATTTATCGCTTCAAATTCCTCTACTGTCCTTTTTGTCGCCGTGCATAGAGCCCATGCTTTGTGATTATTTCATCTATAATGCACTTTCATTTCCTGGAGCTTTGGTGATGTGGTGGTAAGGTGTGAAGGGCCAGGGGAAGCGTTCTATAATCTTGTGATTCAATTCCAGTGTATGATTAATCTCTTTTCATGACCCTGTGTTCCTATTCTTTGACCTTCACAAATATTTCTTAGCTCCTCTCTCCCCTCAGGTGAGAGAGAAACCTGGTGGGAGCTAGAGTGACAGAAACGCCCTTGTCTCCAGGTGGGTGTGTCTCTGGTAAGGTCAGCTCCCCTAGAGAGTAAACATGGAGGCAGGCCGTTCTATGGGCCCACAGAGAACATTCTGGGTATCTGTTCACATTTCCTACTGCCAGAAATACAAGAAAACTTTTTTTTCTTTTTTTCTTCCCCCCCCTCTTCCTTTCCTCTTCTCGTGCTTTGGCCCTTTACCATGAGAACCTCCTGGGATTCCAGAAAGCAAATTCACTAAAGAATGCGGCTCCCAGGGCTTTGTCTCTGTTCAGCAATTCTTCCACTTACCTAGTCAGTCCTCCAGGCAAGCAGGTCAAGCTGTGACTGACTGGAATCACCTGTCTGCGGATTCTCAGCGTGGCCGTCTGTCCTGCAATATTCCCGACAATGTGGTCAGTTCTCTGTGTTGAAGAGAACTCAGTGATTTTTAATTTGTTCCGCTTTTGTTGCTATTATTGTAAGAGTAGGAGTGATAGCTTTCAAACTCTTTATACTATATACTATACCCCCCACCCCGCCTCCAATTTTTAGCAAGGCAGAGGGGGAGCATAAAATTGGCACCAGCTGGAAAGAAGAAGAAAGAAAAAATGGTGGTGCCCACCAACCTCTCTCTTTGGAGCAGATCCACAGGCCCTGACCCTCAAGCCAACGCTTTAAGGTTAGCAAATGGGTTTCTTTCATGTAAATTCTGGGTGATTTTCAAAGGACTGTCTGGCTGGGCCTTGGGGCATCTGGACCCTTTACGAGAAGTTTCTCAGTTCACTGCTATTTTGTGGGTCTTAAGGTGGTTCAAACAAAGTTGATGTTTGGGGCTTATCTCTCAGGAGCGGATCTTAAACGTTGGGGTGCTCAATATGCAGTTTAAGCCATTCACTGTTCAGGGAGAAGCTTTGGGTTTTGAGCTCCTTCCTGATTATGAGTTTCTGCTTTTCACTGCTGTTGTGTTGTAATTTGAGATTGTCTGTGGCTCTTGTAGTCCTAGGCACTGGTCAGCAAATCGTTCCTTAAAGGACCCAGGAGTAAACACAGCAGGCTTGCTGTCCATATGGTTTCTATTGCTACTTTTCAACATTCGCTTTCATAGAGTACAACAGTCATAGACAATACATAAATTAGTAGGTATTGCTATACTCTAAAAAAACCCTATTTAGGGAAGTCTGGGTGGCTCAGTGGTTAAGCGTCTGCCTTCAGCTCAAGTCATGATCCCAGGGTCCTGGGATTGCATCAGGCTCTGTGCTCTGCTTCGGGAAGCCTGCTTCTCCCACTCCCACTTCCCCTGCTTGTGTTCCCTCTCCCATTGTGCTTCTCTCTGTCAAATAAATAAATAAATATTGGGGGAAAAAAAAAACAGAAAACAGAAAACGTTATTTGTAAAATCAGTTACCTGGCCCTCAGGCCAAAGTTTTCCAGCTTCTGTTTTCAGGTAGTCTTTTGAAACCCACCAGGCTTTAAGCTATTATTAATACTTGACTGCTTTATGTAGGGTAGTGATTTCTTTTCAATGTCCTAACAGTTAAACAATATGTGGAATTTGCCTGGATTATGATGGGAGAACAGGGTTTGCATGGGTTCTATCATGTATGAACAGGTAATTTAAATTAAATTAAATTAAATTCTTAATTTAAATTCTCAGTTTATTCATGTGCAAAATCGAGTACAGTCCTATCTATCTGAGAATGATAGAATGAAGAAAAACAAATTCGATCGTCATAAGTTTTCTGTGCCAGTTCCAGTTCTTTGTAGGAATTCATTAAACACCTCTGCTTTACATAGTTGGTTATTTTAAGATCAAATCAGAAAATGTGTCAGAAAATATACTGTAATTATAAGATCCTGGATACTTGAGATTTATTATAATTATAACTAGCAAACAGAGTCTGTCCTTTATATCCAGGTGAGTATCATCTAAGCTTGGAATTGGACATATTCAAAGGGCTTGATGCACTACTTGGTCCATTTATTGATCAACAATTACTTTTTATTGTTGGTTCTCTGGTATTTTCATCCCTTCATGGAGATGCTCTTAGAGCACTGGCTTCATTGGTCAGCTTTGCTTTAACTTGGCTTGGTTCAAAGAAGATTGTATGACTTTGAAATAACCTACATTTTCACATAGAACTCCACATTTCATTGATAATTTCTCCCAATACAGCCATTCTTTTGAATGGACACTTTTGGTAGAGTGATTATCATATACAGCACTTCCCATAAGAAAGTGATCTTCTTTAAGTCGTGGCCATCCCTGTCATTTCTTTAAGGCAAAAGCCGGTAGATCATTTTGTTCTTTTATAATTTAACAGTGAAGTGAGTTTAATGCTTTACTAAAGAATTATGGAAACTTTTCTAAAACATGAATTTGTCAGGATAGAGCTACAGTATATTTATGGGCAATTTTATTTTGAAGCATAGTCCGGGGTGAATCAGCCTTCTTGATTTCAGAATTAATACCAGTGGACCATATTCCGAAACGGTTTTAAAACCCTGTTTCCATCCACATTCACTTTTTGAGAAACTTGGAAATGCGTAGAGAGTACATTTAGAAAAGGGATTAAATGCAAGTCACTTCATTTGCAAAGTCCCCTAGCGACACTTCTCAGGACATAGGAAGATATAGTGGTTACTTATCTTTTTATTTCTAGTTCACTTAGAGTTTTTTATTCATATCTGTTACTCCTTTCTGAATTGATCCTAATTTATCACACCAAAAAGTTATCTCTTTAGTAATCACGGGGCAGAGTACAGAGTTGAGTGCTTAATAGGTCATCAATGAAATCATAAATTAGGCTCTTAGGATAGGTATAAATTATCCTTACAAAATTCACTTATTCGAGAGGAAGAATGGTTAAAGCCGGGCTGAGAGAGATGATTGCTCTTTTTGGGTCATAGATGCCTCCTATTTCAAGTTAATAAGAATTAAATGAACTGCTGCAGCCCGAATGCTCTCATGCATTTATATTACATGGATTTACACCAATATTATTTTTATATAGTCTTATGTCAGACATAAGAAAAGTGCCAAGCAGGTGAAAGATCTCCTGTGACTTCTTGTAAATTAAAGTTTTGCATTTGACAAGTGTCAAAATAAACATAAGTAGTAAACTGGCTAAAATCACAAGGCAAAGACAATTTTTAACAGTATACAATTTATTCCTTCAGACTCTCAGTTTTATGTCATCTGATGATGTTTTAAAAAAATATCTTCTACCTTTTATTCAAAGTCCTGGGCAAACATTTTAAAAGTTTCAGGTTCAATGGTAATCTATGAAAAATCACTAATATCATACCTTAAGGTCTCAACTTGTGAATTCCATTTAGATACTCTCCTTAACAGGTAAACAAACATCTACAAACAAAGACACAGCACCCATATCATTCAGAGGAACCCATAAGACTATCATAAGGAACACCACCGTCAAGTTTGTGGTTGTTTTTTTGCTAATACCCAGATGGTTATTTACTGACTCTATGTCCTAATCTTGCGATTGTTAAATACAAGTTATAGGACTAGGTGATGAGTCTATGGAGGTTTCATTTGTATCACTCTGAGTAAGTTGAAGAGAGAGAAAAAAGAAAAGAAATCATTCTTTTCTGTAGATGAGTGTTTAGAACAGAGAATGTCATTCTTAAAATTCCTTTGGAGTGCCAGGGAGGACAAGGCCTGGAAAAGCATTCCTGACTCTCAATTTCCGTCTAACTTTTTAGAAAAATCAGTAACTTGCAGAAATGCAAGGAAACTTGTGACAATAATAGTAATTGCCGATAGCAGCATGCAGGGGAATTTTTAGGGGAACACCAGAAGAGCTTTGCAAATTATGCTTGCCAAAGCCCTGGCTTATGCCTGAGACCACTAGGGGAGAAATATGGATTTTAATCATCTTTTGCCTTCCAAATTGGCTTTGCTTTTCTGCCTTTCGAAGTTTCTCATTGGCAAAACCTCAAACCAGAATTGCGCTGTCAGTGATTTCAGTCCTAATTCGGGGAGCGACGGAAGATGATGAGGGTTATTGTTAGTTGTAATATATCCTCTTTCCCATTTCTCACTCATCCACAATGGGCCATCATCAAGTTCTGTTGATTCTACTTCTTAAACAGATCTCAAATGTATTCACTGATCTCCACATTTATCATTATCGTCCCGTTACCAGCCATTGTTCTTACCTGGACCGTTACGACTATTCTTAGCTAGTCTCTATACACTTCGAATACAGACTCTGTCTCCTTCAAATCTGCTCAGCTGGCAGAGTCCTTGTCCTCAAGTGCTTATCGCCTTATGTCCCACCACTACTGAAAGTAGTTCATGTCTGCCTTTGCATTTCAAGTATAAAATCGAACTCCTTAAAAAAGTGCCAGTAATAAGAACATTTGTTAAATTTTTATTATGTGCCATATTTGATATATTTATTTTATAACCATATGTACCTTCTAGAGCCACCATTTCAGCTGTAGAGAGTGTGCTGTGTTTTTGTAGGGGACAGACCTAGAGATGAGTTAGTTTGAGAATCTCTTGGGAAATAGGTGTCCGTATTCACCGCAAGGAGGCTTCATGGTGGTATTCAGAAAATGAGATATATAAATTTCCTTTTTTTCACAGGGGAAATAATTACTTATTAGTGACAGTCTTCAGGGTATGATCCCGAGAGTGGGCAGGTAAAGTGGAGAGAATAAATCATCTGTATTAAGATTTTAGACATTGATAATGAAGGTAAGATTTGGGTAGAGAGAGAGAGAGATGCAATGAAAAATGGGGGGACATGACCACGCTTGGTAGACAACAGTGAAAAAAAGGTGTGAGAGGTAAATAAGTCAAATCTCCACTCCAGAGAAGAACCTGGTACAAGAACAGAGTGAGAAAAAAAAAAAACAACACACACACACATACAACGGCAGGAAAAGAGATGACAATACGGCCATTGCAGGGGACACCCACAGAAGAACCATCCTTGGGCAGAAGTCAGATCTCAGTGACATTCAGGAAGAGAGACGCAAGTATTTCTGAGCAGCCTGGTAGCAGAGTTGATGTTTCTATGACACACAGACTAAAAGGAGACTGTGGACTCTCCCTGGATGATTTAAATATACCACAAATGGTCCGTCATCATGGATAACATGGATGTGAGCTTTAAAATCGGTGTGGAATAAATGCTGGATAAATAATCAATAAACTTACAGTGCAGCAAGGTTTTCCCCTTTAACCCAGTAATTTAGATTTATTCCTTTTCTTCTCAAAATTGTATGAGGTTAGCTCCATGAGAGTTGAACACTCTTTCTATATTTTATTAAGTATTACCATTGCACACATAGCTGAAAGCGTTGGGAAGTGGCCTGACTTTGGAAAGCTTCTAAAAGTGCTACCTGGTTTGTACAGTAGTAATGTTGACGATTCGTATTTAAATCGGGATTTCAATTTGAAGTTTGAAGTTTATCAAAAGTATGATATGCAAATTAATGAAAATTTTGTGACTTATTTAGCAGGATGAGCACATTCCTCATACCATAATATGTTATGGATATTGAAATGATTTACATTAGTGAATAGTTTTTCATATTTGCAGTGAAATGGAAAAACAGTTGAAACTTGGAGTCGATCTTTATTGAATTTCTTTTTTTCTTTATTGAATTTATTGAATTTCTCACATTCAAAACTTTAATGCACATGAGTTGCTATTTTAATCACATAAAAGGTATTGCAGAAAATGCAAAGTCAACAAACATATTTCTTAATTTCAACAAGAAGCATTCTACAAGATGCAAATTGGAAATACTTTCTAGGGCATTTGTGAAACCTCATAGCCTGAGTGTGAACCCAGCGCAACTATTTCTGGCTTCAGAGATTCTGAGCTTCTCTGTGTCCCGGTTTTCTCTATGTAGGAGGGAACTAATAATAAATCTGCAATCATTTAGTGACTTAATATATGCAAAACAAATAGTTCCTGGGGCTCAAACAATGTTTTATGAGCCTTGGTTATTTGATGTAGTCTTGAAAATGATTTATGTTCAAATTCACCTATATTATTGTTTTATTTGTGTACATTGTTTGAATATTATACATAAGGGACTATACTCCAAATTTATTCAGTAATGGAGCATATTTCATAAACATGATTGGACCATGTTGATTTAAACTAAATATTCATAGAGACTAACAGCTTGAAAGAACACTCAGTTTTAATTATCTGTGATACTTACCAAAATATGTAAGCCCACATGAAAATTAATCAGAACAACTTTTCTAGTGAAAATAATATTAAAAGTGAGAGATGTACACATAAATAGGGGAAGAGGGAACTAGAAAAACATGGGGATGGAATCTGAGTGTTTTTCAGATCTTACGCTATTTCTTTCAGTGATATAGAATATTTAATATAAAAGTTTCTTAGGTTTGTAGAAAAAATTATAATAAAGACAAAAAAAACTTTTAAAGTTGTATTATTTATTTCATATAAAAATTTAATTGAGGTCTGTTCTGAAAATACTGTCTAAATAGGCACACATTCCCTTCCTCTGAATGTGATAAATTTTGATAGTGTTATTCAAGTATTTCTAATAAAAACTGGTAAATAATTCATGGTATAAACCCTGCCAACTTCCAGTAATTGTCCTTTATCTCGAATTTATTTGCCAAGATGCTGAAAAGTTTGAAAAATTCTACCTCTGCCAAATACAAATTCAAGACAACAACATTAATGATTATCTTTCTTCTAATCATGAAGAATAGAGCCAAAATATTGTCACCAGTACCAACACATGAAGTTTGGATTTGGGACTTTCAGGAACAAGAGAGTAATCAGACAAATGTCACCATGTTAAAACTTCGAAGGCCAACTGAGTTAATAAAACCCAGTACCACCTGATTTACTTAAAGGCACATTAAGGCAAGCAGGTGGGCTGGGGTAGATCTTTTGTATGTGATCGCCCTTCAGACATGTAGATGCCACGGCTCTCGTACGCGATTTTCTCTTCAGATCAAGTTTTCTTTCCTGCTAATTAAGTGGGTCCCTTTCTCCAATCGTTTCTCACAGACGAGTGTTTTGATATCCCTCTGACTCTTGTAAATGAGCCGTGATCCTCTTTCTCTACAGCGGATCGTAAAAAATGAAACATGCAGCATAGGTATCATCTCATGTGTGGAAGGAGAAATGGCTGTGGCTTCATTCTATTACAAAAATGAAGGCAGACAAAAATCATTTTACTTTTCAGAGTCAGAGCTTATTGTCAGTTATTTTGTTGTGCATTGCAAGGAAAAGCACTATCTATTATTCCTGGGATCACACCTAAAACACATGTCACATTTAGTTGTAGGATGGTAATTGAAGGGAGTTAGAGTCATTTCTATTAATATTCTTAATACCCTTAAATATAATCCCTTTCTTATTATTTTATTCAATATATTTTTAAATCCCTTCAGATACCTTGTCCTCTGGAAATTTTCAGTTTCTTCCTTTTTAGATGATACATGAAAATGAAAATGAAGGCAGTCATCATAAAACTGTTCGTATTTGCAAATGGTGTGGCATTTTATATGGAAAAACCTATGAAATCTACAAAAAAAGCTACTGAAACTGAGTTAGGTAAAGCTGTAGAATATAAGATTAGTACACATAATCAGCTATATTCTATATATAGCCATGAAGAAACAGAAATTGTTACTAAATCAAAATAATTTATGATATCAAAAATCAAATTTGTAGGAAAAGTCTGACAAGAGTGAACTCTAGTGCTGAGAAATACTGAAGATGATCTGTGTAATTTAAGCCGATGTGTCCTATTAATGGATCGAAAGATCAAGTGCTATTAAGGTGTCAAATACGTAACAATTAAAATGAGATATATGTTGGTATCTTAGTCTGTTCAGGCTGCTATAACAAAATATCACAGTTGACATGACTTACAAATGATAAAAACTTATTTCTCTCAGCTCTGGAGGTTTGGGAAGTCCAAGATCAAGGTGCTGGCAGATTCAATGTCTGATCGGCGCTCCTTCATAGATAGCTGTCTTACTATACCCTCAGGTGGCAGAAGGGGCAAGCCAGCTCTCAGCAGTCTTGTAAGGTCCCTAATCCCAATAATGAGGGCTCCACAAAGGCTCTAATCACCTCCCCAAAGACTCTACATCTTAATAGCATCACCTTAGGAGTTAGGGTTTTAACATAAGGATTTTATGAGGATATGAACCCTCAGTCCTTGGCAGATGGAAATATATGTCATTTCTTCGGTCTTGTATCCAGGGATCAGATTGTCTCGCCATTATGTATCAATAAAATAATTTTTAATTTTGATAAAATTAGTGATGAAGAAATGTATGGCCACCAAAATTTTGAATAACAGATTTTGGAATGTTGAACTTTGAAGACAAGTTCAGGGATCAAATATTGTTCTGTACCTCCATTGCCCATTCTTGTTTGACATTTATTATTATCATCATCATTTTTTTTAAAGATTTTATTTATTTGACAGACAGAGATCACAAGTAGACAGAGAGGCAGGCAGAGAGAGAAGAGGAAGCAGGCTCCCTGCTGAGCAGAGAGCCTGATGCGGGGCTGGATCCCAGGACCTGAGCCGAAGGCGGAGGCTCTGTTAGGTGAAAGGAGATTTCGTAAACCTTGAAGGGCTTGCTCTCCTGGTGTTAGATAGTCCAGGAAGAGAATCTGCTTTAATTTGGCATGGTATGTGTAATCTCTTTTCTTCTTTCTGCTTTCATTCCTTCATTTCTTCCTTCCTAATGTGGGATCCAACTTTCTCTCTCCCTTTGAAAAAAATGTAAAAAATTGCATTTCTTTCTCCTAAAGGAGTAATATGCTTTGTGTGTGTTTGTGATTCATCCATATTGCTACGGTTTTTAGAAAATCAAGCAGTGGGGCGCCTGGGTGGCTCAATGAGTTAAAGCCTCTGCTTTCGGCTCTGGTCATGATCCCAGGGTCCTGGGATCGAGCTTGCTTCCCCCTCTCTCTCTGCCTACTTGTGATCTCTGTCTGTCAAATAAATAAATAAAATCTTAAAAAAAAAAAAATCAAGCAATACTGAGGAGGTGAGCTACGTCCTGAATGCCCCCGAGTAGGAGTGACATACCCCAGATAGGATGCCTTTTCCTCTGAAATGTTCCAAGGAGAAATGATCATCTTAGAAATGGGAGTAGCATTTGGAGAAACTGTTAAATAGTCCATTTTATGCTTATGGCTAAAAAATGACGACTAAAACTGAGCATTTAAGTTCACATAATAATGCCTTCAAATTGGAATGTAGTTGAAATGACAGTGTTTTTAAAGAGATTGGTATGTTTTGTGTAAAAAGAAGGAAATCACTGAGAAATAACAAAGGAAATAGTTTTGTCTTCATGTTTGTTGTTATTGTTTGTATTTTAACACAACAGTAAGCCTGAGTGTATGGAAGTAATACGTATATCATTGTTTCATGGAAATATTCCTTGTTGGTCTAATTTCCCCCCCTTATTTAGCACCATTCTTGTCTATAATTTAATCTCTGTCAAGGATTTTCTTCTGGGAGACAGTACCATGAATTAACAGAAACATGTCTCATTCTAAATTAAGAAATTAATCTTCCTTGAAATAAAAAAAAAAATCTTGGGATTTGGGTTCAATATGTTAGTCTTTTTAAACACTATCTAGATAAAATGGGGTAAATGAAACCATATACATGTGGATAACACTTGATTTGGTTTTGCCCCAGCATATGTATTCCTAAATTTTTAATAAAATCTGCCTAAGGGACCCAGCTTTTCTCTATGTGTTTTGATATCCCTTTAATTCCAACAACGTGTAATGATGTAAATTATAGATATCCAGAGATTTCTCCATATTGCTTCATTCTCATACTCCTGAGTTTATATTTGAGCTTCCTTCTCTTCCTCAGAATTAACTCATTCTGTATTTGTGTATGTGTGTGTGGTGGGGGTGGGGGAGTGAGTATGTGTGAATCTGATAGTGTGTATAAGGAAAAATAGTTACAAAGTTTTATTTCTTCTCCAAGTTGGGTAACCTTGTTTCAATGACATAGAGGTCATCTTTACCTTCAGTAGAAACAAAAATGATTCCCTATCTCGGCAGGTCATAGAACAGACATTTCAATGTATTACCGTGTGGGATAAGGTGGTGAAATTATAGTGCTTTTCGGGTACACTTAGTTTCTTTTACCCAGAATTCTGATGCTGACCCTTAGTTCATAATTAAATTCTGTTTTTCCCCATATTATATTGCCTCCTTCATAGCAACAAAAACCTTTTAGCTAATTGCAAGAAAATTACCAGGTAATTACTAACACTAGTTCCTTAATACACCTATTTGATTCCATCCCATATGATAAACAAATGAAAAGCTTAAAGAAATGTTTACATACTAGTAAAAAATTGTATAATTTTTAGTCATGGGGTTCGTTATTTGTAAATGAGGTTTTATGTTATTCAGCAGGGTAAATAGTTCCAAATGATGAAATTTGAATTGACTTACAGATCCTAACTCTCTCAGATGAAAACATTAATTACTGAAAGAGTGTATTTTGTCTCTTGAAGATTCAACTTTTATACCTCCTCCCCAAAAAACCAGGTTTGGAAAAGGAACTTTAAAATATTAGTTTAGAACAAGGCAAGTCAATTTCAGTATATTTGAAACCTACCAGTCAATTAGACTTAGGTTTGTTCACTGAGCATAAGTCTAGGGCACCCGTCCCGATGCATCTTTGAACAGTTCATATACCGTGAAGAGAAAATTGACAGTATTGAAAGTGCCAGATGATGTAGGGCTCCATAAATATTTTGGACTTTGTGTGTTCTCTTATTTTTTTTTCTGGCTTTGATAGTATACTTCGATTGAGGTAACACTTACATTATTATTTTCATATGTGTGATTAGTAGAATATGACTGTAGGAGCAAATAGAATGGAAAGAAACATCTTCAAGCACTTTAATATCATCCAGCTTGTATGTGAAATGTCACTTTCTAACAGTGTTCTGCTTTTCTGTCCACCTTCATGATTACCCTTTCTTTTTTTCCTCCTCTAGTATTGAGCACCTCAAGGATATAGATAAATGATAGATAGACGATGCTATAAAAATGCTATTTTCAAAACCCTATGATCATTTCATATAAATCACTGGACTGAATATATGGATTATCTCCCTTGCCTCAGAAAATCCCCTTAATGGGGCACCTGGATAGTGTAGTCAGTTCAGCGTCCCACTCTTGGTTTCAACTCAGGTTATGATCAGGATTGAGATGGAGCCTGAGTAAGGCTCTACTCTCTGCATAGAGTCTGCTTGAGGTTCTCTTCTTCCCTCTCCTCTGCCCTTCCCACTCCTTCTCTCTACCACTCTTAAAATAAATAAATAAACTTTTTAAAAAATCCCCCTTTAAAATGACAATATTGGGGATTTTAAAGAGATGTCTCCACAAATAAATGGAGCATATAAATGAAGAAAACAATAAAATACCCAAAGTTGGGGGATGCCTGGGTGGCTCAGTCAAATGAACATCTGACTCCTGGTTTCAGCTCAGGTCATAGGATCAAGCCCCCATCAAACTCCACACTCAGCACAGAGCTGCTTGGGATTGCTTCTCTCCCTTTGCCCTACCCCTCGCGCTCTCTCTCTCTCTCTAAAAATAAATAAATCTTCTAAAAAATTTCAAAAGTTGGGAGGTAATGTAATATGACAACTAATCTAGCAGATGCAAGAAAGTAGAACCCTAAATTCATAGAGAAAGAAGGTCAAGGTGCTACCTCAGTGAATGAGAAAACTCACAACAGGCTTAGGAATTGGTGGCCTCGGGTTTCCCTATACTTGAGGTTGAAATTGTGCAGAAAGATAAGGCAAATATCTATGAAGGCAGAGTTCAGGGCCTCAGATCCCTTGTCCCATTTGGCACCCTAAGGTCACTTCCCTGTACCCTGAGGACCCACAGGTTTTTCTCACAGAACACAGAAAGCAGTCTCTGGATTGGAGCTCCCAGACATGGTTGAGGGCAGAGTTACCATGCTGTACAGAGGGCAGGGAGTGTGTATCTGTCAGTTCAGATTCTGCAAGATAGGCCAACAGGTTTGAGACCCAGGGAGGAGTTGGTGCTGCCTTCCTAGTCCAAAGGCCGGCCGTCTGCCCATCTGCTAGTAGAATTCTCTCTTCCTCAGGACATCAGTCTTTGTTGTACGGATTGATGAGGTCAACTCATGCTATGGGGGATAATCTACTTCACTCAGAGTCTACTGATTTAAATGTTAACCTTAACTTATTAAAAAAAAAAACTAAATAGAACTATCTAGAATAATGTTTGACCTCAGGTCTGGGTACCATGGTCCGGCCAAACTGACACATAAAATTAACCATTCACATAGGGTAACACTTTCATGTTCAATGTTGTCATATATCATTGGTTTCTTGGGAAATTGTGTGAGGTACTATTCTAAGAAGCATATTTGTTAAAAATGAAAGAAAGCTATAAATATTTAGATTGAGAGATAATTATTTTAGGTTTCTAATAATTGTGTAGCCCATATGCTTCAGGTTGCTTACAGATAGGTACATTGTGAAATTGATGAAATTTATATTTGCCAATATAAATTTAATACATTTACTAACTGGCAGTATAGCGGGATTAAAGTTGATGAAACCTTCCTGGGTACCAATTCATTTAGAAAATTTGAAATAAATATTTAAAGTCTTCATTTTTTCTTGGCATTTTACAAATGGCATTTTGTGTAAAATTTTAATCACTATTATGTATAGCAAAGCCAAGTTTCATAAAAACAGAACAAAATAAACAATGTTAGTTTAGTTTATTTAAGTTACTTGAACACTGATTAATGGTAGGAAAATAAATCCCTAATAAATAAAAGGCAAAATGAAGAAAACATCAATACATCTTAGCCATGACTTTCAGCAGTACTGAGTATGAGAAAATACTGTAACATTTTGTATTTATTTTTATAAATGAATCCATACCTCTAGGCTGTTTTGAATTTGTCAGTAATTATTTATTTTTTCTAAATGAAAGTGTTACATGTATTATGGTACAAATCATTTGAATAAAGAAATACATATTATGTATATGAATATTTCTTGTTCCTGAATATTCCATTAAATATAATCATGAATTAATTATAACTTATAATGGGGTTTGATAAAATACTAGGAACTCATAATCAAAAGTTAATTGCTTAGAAAAGTTTTAGTCCATTTTTTTTTCTGTAGTTTTTAGAATATTATTTTGATACGGAATCTTCCACACCACCATTTCTATCCATTAATTTTAACTCTCCCATCTGGGATTTTATTCTACACATCTAATAACTCTCGCAAGACTACCCTTTTCATTATTTAAAAACAATTGTTGTGGGGTGCCTGGGTGCCTGGCTCTCTGCCTACTTGTGATCTCTGTCTGTCAAATAAATAAATAAAAATCTTTTAAAAAATCTTTAAAAAAATAAAAGCAATTGTTGTGCCCAGCCCCCTAATTTTTCTTCAACAGGCAAAATTCATTGCTCATACATAAACTTTTATTTTTTTCATGATCCCATTCATACTCTTTGCGGCACAAGCTATGTTAGCCTAACAATCATGTCGCAGCCTAAAATTCCAAGAATGAACTGATTCTCGTTTCTGTTCTATCTCTCTTGTACTTTTGAGCAACGCAAGGACTAAGGGCACTAACCCCCTGTGGAGTTGCAGATCCACATAAAAATTCCGACTCCCTCCAAACTTAACTCCTAACAGCCTACTTTTGACTGGAACCCTTACTGATAGCATTGTGTATTAATACACATTTTGTGTGTTATATGTATTATACACCATGTTCTTACAATAAACTCATCTAGAGAGAAGAAAATGTTATTCAGAAAGTCATAAGGAAGAGAAAATGATGAATAGTACTGTACTATATTTAAAAAAATCTGCATGAGTGGACCCATGCAATTCAAACCTGTGTATATGTATATGAATATATGTGCACATAGATACCCATTACAGATACATATATTACGATATAGTGTATATATTATATACTCTCACTCTCTCTATATTAAAAAAATTATTCCCATAGTTCATATCCAGAAGTTGAGGCAATGTATTCTTTTTATTAATTAGTAGAAACATTTTTGAAATTATTTAAATATCATTTCCCTTTGAAAAATTGTCTAGAAAGCTAGCATTTAGGTTGATACAGACCTTACATTGAAGTTCACCTTTTTAGTAAAAGTACTTAAATATTTACATTGGCTTTGGTCCCTTGATCTAGAATATTAAGATTCCCACCTGTGCTATAGGTGTCATTATCCTACAACAAAGAGAATGCAGCGATGTTGTCTCTGAGACACTCAAAATTTATTTTATGACACCTTCAAATGACTGGGGATTGATTGACTGATCATTTTTTGTGAGAGCATTTAAGCTCTACTCTCTTAGCAAATTTCAATCATACAATGTTGTCAACTATAGTTATTATGTTATACATTAGCTCCTCCAACTTAATTCATTTTATAGCAGGAAGTTTGTACCCTTTTACCAATTTTACCAATTTTCCCCATTCCCCCTACCTCCCATACTCTGGCCTGCTCTCTCTTTCTGTAAGGTGATTGATTTTATTTTTAGATTCTACATATAAATGATCCTATGTGGTGTATGTGGTATTTGTCTCTCTCTGTCTTATTTCACTTAGCATTATTTAGCATACTGTCTTCAAGTTCTGTCCATGTTGTTGCAAATGGCAGGATTTAGGGTTTTTTTTTTTTTTTCAATGGCTAAACAACATTCCATTGTATATGTATACCACATATTCTTTATCTGTTTATCCATAGATGGGCACTTACGTCGTTTCCGTATCTTGGCTACTACTCACGACTCACTACGACTACTACGACTCACTACTGTGAGTCGTGCTGCAATGAAGACAGAATGCTGACAGTTCTTGAGAGTACTGATTTCATTTCCTTTGGCTCCCCAGAAGTGAGGTTACTGAATAATATAGTTCTCTTTTTAATTTCCCAAGGAACCTCCAGACTCTTTTTCATAGTGGCTGTGTCAGTTTACATTCCCACCAACAGTACAAAGTGCTCTCTTTTTGAACTACCTCACCAGCATTCATAACTCTTACCTTTTTGATAACAACCGTTCTTAACCAGTATGGCGTGATGTCTTACTGTGGATTTTTATTGGTGTTTCCCTGATGATTAGGGATGTTGAGCTAGGTGTTTTAGAAGCCTGTCCCTTCAGTGGGAATCATAAGAGTTGAAACACAGATGCGGGATTCAAGCTCTCTACTCCTCAGGGAGAAGCTCAGAGCCGGGGGTTCCTCCTAAGGGCACAGTGCTGAGTCAGCACACACAAAGTGTGTGTCCTCAGCTTTTCCTACTTTTCCTGCTTCCTAGATGAGGGTTTATAGGAGTGGCTCCCTTCAGAGGAAATTGCTCCTCATGTGGCTATACATTTGATATGTTCCTGGGAGGAAGGGAACGAAGAGTGTTCTGTCACAATCTTGGTTGCCTCTGTGTTATATCTAAGAACGTACTTATTTAAATTGAACAAAGAAGTTCCGATTAAAAAGTGTATATTTTCTTTAAAGGTACGGAAACAACAATACATGTCTCTTTGAGACCACTTTCATATTCTCACATAATCCTTTATTTTCCCCCATAAGATAATTGGTCATTATCATGTCAATGATTTTGGCTGGCCACAGTTCTTCATACCATAACCAAGGTGTCGAACGCATTCATAGTCTGCTCCAGACCTGTGCTACCTGCTGAGATCACAGGCACAATCTGTCCTCTGGGAGTCGGGAGGTGAGCACAGAATGAGCACATGAATGAGTAACATCTCTATCACTTCATTTTGACATGAATGTATTAAGTAATTAATGCAATGAAATACACTGGGATGGTATTTTCCCTTTCTAAGAAATTCCACTAATACGTGAAATACCAAACGAAAACATTTGTCACAGTAAAAATTAAGAAAATTAATGGAGTGGTAGAGACTGTTAGCTGTCTGTCAACATTCTTCACCCACTCCCTTCATAATGGGCATGGAGTTGGATTTCATTCCTCAGACACCCTGTCATGCAGGTATGACTGTTGGAGAAGGACACAGAGTGTGGGCAGAAGTGTTTGTTTCTGACCGAAGACTTTTACCTCAGAGGCATGCTACCTCCTCATCATTTCCATTTGGCCTCCTGCAGCCTAGAGAAGGCAACCAGGTCTTAACCATATCAATAGTGAGTAAGCCCTAGGAGAGTATGGAGTAACCATAGAAAGGTCCCGAGTCTTCATCTGCAAATGAGAAGGAATTGCCCACTGGCAGAGACCATTCACCCTGAGGCATTATGTGTAAGAGAAATGAACGGCTATTTTTTTTTTTTTAAGATTCTTATTTATTTATTTACTTGACAGAGATCACAAGTAGGCAGAGAAGCAGGTAGAGAGGGAGGGGGAAGCAGGCTCCCCGCTGAGCAGAGAGCCCGATGTGGGGCTCGATCCGAGGACCCTGAGAGCATGACCCGAACCACAGGCAGAGGCTTTAACCCACTAAGCCACCCAGGCGCCCCTGAAATGAATGGCTATTAAGCCACTAAGTTGTTTGAGTATCTCATGTCAAATTAGCTTAGCACTCCTTCACTAATATAACATAAAAACAGCAGATTATAGGATAAACAAATAGTAAATTATATGATATGATTGTATATCAAACAATAGTTTCATCACTGGATTCTTGGATCAGTGGGTGACGTTAGCATTAGATGAAAGAACTGATTAATTGTAAGCGTGCACCAAGTACAGTTTCTCTACCTCAGGGCCACATTTCTTTTTATTTATTTATTTATTTATTTGACAGACAGAGATCACAAGTAGGCAGAGAGGCAAGCACAGAGAGAGGGGAAGCAGGCTTCCTGCCAAGCAGAGAGCCCGATGCGGGACTCGATCCCAGGACCCTGAGATCATGACCTGAGTCAGGGCCACATTTCTTAACGCGAACTTGATCATATGCACACATCTTGATTTTGGATGTGTGCCCAAAATGTCCTATAGGAACACTACGGATATTAAAACATGGGGAGTCCCATTTAGCCCAGAGTGAACAATGAAAGCCAGAGTTTGATATGGCAACCAAAGTGAAAATATGTAGCATTACACTTGGAAATAAACTAAAAATAGGAGTCCTCACAGTCCTCAGTGGGAAAAGAAATTCAACACACGAATATCATTAAAGTTCACACTAGGAAATCCCAATACAAAAATCTTTCTTAAGAAGTTTTTGATTACAACATGGTTTTCATCCATTAATTGTCAGTATATTTTTTTCATAGTTCTCCTAAGAAGATTTTCTTGTTAATGCTGTTTGAGGGACTGGATCCTAGAACAACCTTAAAGTAATTTTACTATAATTGTTCCCTTTATCTCTTATAAGATTCAATTTCATGTTTCATCTGCTTCCTCAATTTCCTGTTGTTAAATAGAAAAATGTATTCGGATCTTCTGAAAAAATGCATGGAAATGGACTTCACCAAATGGATAGTTTTGCTTAATAATCCACTTATTAAGGAAAAAAAATTAAAAAGCTGAAGATGTTAGTAGAAGTTTTTTAACTGCAGTGCTTTGTATCAGTTTAAAGCAACTTAGACAGTTGAATAAATAAGTCTATCTTATGTTGCTTCCTATGTTATATGCTGACGTGAACTATTTTGTAAACTTTTTATCTGGTAACTGACCCTACTGGTAATTTCTTCTAAAATTTTAAGGCTAGTTATTAATATTTATGTTCAATTATTTATATTCAACAATTCATGATAATAATAGAGAGATACTTTCATTCCAGGTGCACTCATAGCCATTTAGCACTTAGCACTCAGGCATCCCTGTCATAGATGTGACGGAAAGTTTAAAAAACTTACCCAACTTCACACAGTTAATAAAAGGCAGATTCAGACTTCAAGACCAAGAGATTTGACTCGTGAGCTCCTAGTTTTAAACTCCCCCATGAAGTTTCCCTAAACTGATTTAGGGCAAGGCAAATAATTTTTTTTTAAAGATTTTATTTATTTTATTTATTTGACAGAGAGAGAGATCACAAGTAGACAGAGAGGCAGGCAGAGAGAGAGGAGGAAGCAGGCTCCCTGCTGAGCAGAGAGGCCGATTCGGGGTTCATGACCTGAGCCGAAGGCAGAGGCTTAACCCACTGAGCCACCCAGGTGGCCCAAGGCAAATAATTTTACACAAAAGGAAATTAAGGCTCAAAAATGAAATATGACTTAGCCAAAAATAAGGAACAATTAAATAACAGTTTCTTTCTTTCTCAGGGCATTTCAACAGGTCTCAGGATCCTGTAATATAATTTTAAAATTCAGTATCCCTTTATTTGAGAAAATATTTTGATAATAATAAACAAAATGCTCGTTAACATCTGCTGAGGGAAATGCAGTATGAGAGATGGGATTGAAGTGTAAGTATGATGTAATAACAATATTCGCACTAAAGAACATGTAGTTTACCGTAAAATATGCAGTGGATGTGTCATAAGTGAAAGGGATTTAACTAGCAATAGGTGTATGAATTTCTCTTTTCATGTATATTCGTGTTATTAAAAGCTGAATACATAAGATTGTCCTAAGAGGCTAAGCAGTAAATGACTTAAGGTGTCTCATTAGAGAGCAGTAAGGTCTCACTAGAGGGTAACAGAAATCATTCTAATGGATTAAGAAACAATATATTGCATTACTCAACCAATGATAACATAATTGGATTTTTTAAAACAATTTTTTTAAGATTTTGTTTATTTGACAGAGCACACATAGGCAGAGCAGCAGGCAGACGGAGAGGGAGAGGCTGGATCCCTGATGAGCAGGGAGCCCGAGGAGAAGACTGATCGATCCTAGGGTCCAGGGATCATGGCCTGAGTCAGGGTGGATGCTTTACCGACTGAGCCACCCAGGTGCCCCTTAAAAACAATTTCTTCAAACAATTATGACTTCCTAATTTCAGAGTTTTTTGAGTCTTTTAAAAATTGGTAGTGAGCTGGTTTACTTAGTCTGGAGGGACTTAGAGATTTTCAAAGAATACAAAATATTTTTTCATTAGAATTGTTAAAGTTTGGGGATGCCTGGGTGGCTCAGTTGGTTGGGCATCTGCCTTGGGCTCAGGTCATAGTCTCAGGGTCCTAGGGTTGAGTAATGCATCGGGCTCCTTGCTCAGTGGGGAGCCTACGTTTCTCCCTCTGCCTGCCGCTCCTCCTGGTTGTGCTCACTCTCTGATAACTAAATAAATAAAATCTTAAAAAAAAAAAAGGTTTAAATTTGAATCATTCAGATTGAGTCTCCTAAAGATCCTTCCCAAGGTGATTAAAAATTATTCTCAGACATTCATTTTGATTGTTAGAAGTGGAAATACTTAAAGAATCTTATTGATAAGTTTTGCCTACTTCTATGTAAATAGGAGTGCCTATGGTTTTATTTTCTTTGCTCTTGTTTCCGTTTATACTGTGCACTTTTGTAAATAAATACGCTTTTTGAAAAAAAAAAAAATCTAGCAATTCACGTTTCACACAGTGAGTGCATGGGAAAGACTTCATTGTAAGATGGCATTCCACATCATCGATGACTAGACACTACATCGTGTCCAGACTCGTGCTCAGTATTTTCATTCATAAATGACCAACACAAGACTTTGATAGAAACAAATAGAAAATATTATTTCCACAAAAAATACATGAAATTTCTTGGCATTGATATAATATTTCCTTTGTCAGTGTCTCTTTTCCTACCTAGAACGTTCGAGAGACATGGGTCCAGTGCTTAAACATCTTGCTGGAGATGAACAGACAATCCCTGTGTTGGAAGTATATCACTATCTACACAATTCTATTTTAACCTGACCTGTTGGAACATTCCACTTCCACTCAACAGGAGAACAGTTTGGAAAAGTTGCAATATCTCAACTTTCCCAAAATGTACACTTCTAATTCTGTTGATATATTTGTCCAGTCACTTCCCTCTACAAACTAACTGCTCATGTGCATGGGTCCGGGGGAAGAACTGCACAATGGACATCTGACCGAGGTTATGGTTGGAGTAGGAGAGGTAAATGGCCTGCCAGTTAATAACCTTGGAAAACATTTTAACTATTTGCAACTCTGTTTAGGATGTACGATTATTAATGTTGTTGTTGTTATTTTTGGCAGAGTCAAGCATCCCCTCTGCTCATGACCAAAGCCATACAAACATTTACTCTCAATAACCTTCATTTTATAAGGTATGACAAAACATCTTGTTTGAAGTGTTTTCTAAGATCAATACTGAAGCCACTATAGTATTGGGGAGGGCCCCTGGTAATGATATATAAAAGATGCCAGGCGGGGGTGGGGGGGTTGCCTGGGTGGCTCAGTCAGTTAAGCTTCTGACTTCTGCTCAGGTCATGGTCTCAGAATCCTGGGATCCAGCCCACACGGGACTCCCTGCTCAGCAGGAGTCTGCTTGCTTGCCCCTCCCCCCATTCACACTCACTCACTCTCTCAAATAAATAAAATCTTAAATAAATAAATGAAAAATATATATATATATACTCAGGGTCTCAGGTACTTGGCTAGATGGGCTTTTCTCTGGCTGGGGCTCTGCGACCAGGAGGCTTCAGGGAAGCCCACCAGAGCCTTTCTTGTTAACGTACCACCTGCCTCTTTATTTTCACTGTCTAAAAATGAAATCGGGGAAGGAGCGAATTCATAACGTTAAAATTGATTCCACCCACATCGTCTCCCCAAGACGTCATCGCGTCCATCCCAGCATGTCTTCCAAATCATCCTGCTCAGTCACGGCCCAGGCTGAAGCGTCTCCGGGCTGTCATCGTCGGATGAACGTGTTCGCCCGTGTTGTCAGGGGACACATCAATCGGACCCCATCCCCAGTGGCTCTCTGACCTTCCAAAATCCTCCGCGGTCACGCTCACAGTCACAGTCTCTCATTTGCAAAATTAGCTACTCCCTGTGAATATTACTTCTTTCTCATAGCCCTAAAAATGCCTTTTTTCCCCCTTGTGTTACATCCTCTGCATCAGGTACCACAGGACATGGGATAAACGTCCTACTTGTTCTTCTGTGGGGTTCCAGGTGACCCTGTGTATTCCCTTCTCTCTCTCTCTCTCTCTCTCACACACACACGCACACACACACACACGCACACACACCTGTGTTACAGGCGACACCTCCTAGGAAGGACGATGTTTGCTCTGTTAGAGATGGTAATTTTGTGTGTTGGGAATTGACTTGATTTTTTAAAAACCTTCTTTTGTCTTTTTCTACATTCCTGAGTTCTTCAACTTCCTAATCATCAACTCTTTTCTCTTACAAAATCCAGGTCTCTGTATTCTTTCAAAAACCGACGGAGTACAAACAAGCTCAATGACTAACTAGATCGTCCTTCTCTGTGCTCGTGGGGGTCACCGGGTGCGATTTTTCATTCTGTGAGGGATCTTTTTTCCTTTTTTCCGTTCTGCGAGTTTTGAACAAATGAATGTTAATAGGCACAACGAAAATGAAGATTAATTATCTTAAAACTTACCGAATCTTCAGAGAATTCACTAGTCCCGTTGATTTATCCTTTGTGCTCTTCCATAATTTCAGAATGTAATAGAGCCTGCCATATTTGCAAACTTCTCTTTTTTCCAATCCCATCCATAATGGGTCTATGGCATGTTTCTATGTCACCGTTGAACTACAAAAGGTCACATACGTTAAAACAATTTTTTAAAATTTTGATGTGCCTTACGTAGGAATATTCATACTCCAGAGGCGCTCACGTTGGCTGCACGTGCACTAAATATTCAAGCGTGGACGACGGCAGGGCTGTGATCCGCACATGCCCGAGTTAAAGTGTGGGACCAGAGGCTGAACGTCTCCTGTGCTTGGCACATGGCATAAACATGTTTCACAACCACTGGAAGAGACTCTGACTCTTGCACCCACACTGACTGGGATAAATGCACAGCTCCCAACTGCTTTGCCTCTGAAGCCATCAAGCAATTTTAAAATCAATTTGGTATTTGACAGGGAGCCATTGCGGTTCCCATAGGAAAGCAGTGACATGCTGAGGCCATTTAGTGTGAATAAAATTCTGACAGCAGCTTTTTGCTGAAGTTGAGCTTTTGTGGCATTTTTTCCCCCTAAAAGATCATTTAAAAAAGGGCATGGTGATGGTGTAACTTAGAGGTTAAAACAGCAGAATCTATTGTCTCAACATCAGCAGGAAGACAGTTGGTGGATGTTTTCTATGTTTTAAGGCAATGATAAAATTAAATTCTTGTCTGAGATCTGAAATTGTGATTCAGAGGCAAAGGTTGATTCCAAATTAGATGTCAAATATTTGGCATAAGCACAATGACCACTGCTTTTAAATTTAGCAAAGACAGGAAGCTTCAGGAAATGACATATATTAGGCAGCAATTTTAATTTAACCCTTCAGACATCACCGTCTATTTCATTTAATATATATTAGTGATAATACTACATCAATGTATTTCATTTTACCTATAATTTTAAAAATCCATATAAATTTTATTTGCATTTAAACCGCGAGCTATATATTTCATAATCAATATTATCTGTTAAAACATTAATCCTACTGAATGCTGGAAATTAACCTGACCTACCCTAACCTTTGTAGTTCCAGCATATATTGGATACCCTTTCTTTACCACTTCTGAGAGGACCATTGTATTTCATCATAGATGAATGCAGTAAAACGACAACAGTAAAACCTTTTTTTCTATGGCTTTATAACCTTTGATTTTCATCCTCAATATTCTAAAACATTTTAAGATATAATTTTCTTTTGCAAACAATTTCTGATTTTGAATACAAATTGTGTTTTCACTACGCCAAACTAATGTTAATAAGTAGAATGCGATAAAGGGGTGTGTGTGTGTGTGTGTGTGTGGAGAGAGAGAGAGAGAGACAGAGAGACAGAAAGGAGAGGTGGGGAAGTAATTAGAAGTGTCTTTTAGCTTAAAAAACTCACAAGTCAAAAAACATCTCAGAATGGTTTCAATTTAGCTAATGTATATATTCTACACATAAATGATTTATTTTCTAACATTTCGGTCTCGATGAAGCAAATGGGCCCTGGTGGGGAAAATTCAGTGAAAATAATGTCTCTCTCTTTTTTTCTGTTTCTGCAAGTAAATAGCAGTAACATGATAGGGGAAGTAGCTGTGGGTAGTCACATGGTTGAATAAAAATGCATGCAGGTGAAATCAAGCTAATATGGGTTGCTGTCAGTATTCCTAATTAGAAGCCTACTCAATTTAGGGGCGCCTGGGTGGCTCAGGTGGTTAAGCGTCTGCCTTCAGCTCAGGTCATGATCTCAGGGCCCTGGGACTGAGCCTTCCATCAGGCTCCCTGCTCAGTGGACAGGCCTGCTTCTGCCTCTCACTCTCCCTCTTCTGATCCCCTTGCTTGTGCTTGCTCTCTCTCAAATAAATAAATAAATAAATAAAATGTAAAACAACAAAAAAGAAGCCTCCTCTATTTAAAACAGCCGGTGCATGATGTTTGTTATCACTCATATCCACTCTGAAGGGTCTGATTGCTTCCAAATTGCTTAGTTAATTTTGGAAGTTAAATATATTAGTTTGATTTTTTTTATTGACACTGATTTATATAAGTAATATTTTACACTTAAAAACAACCATTTCAAAGTGTAAATTTCAGTGGCAGTAATTCACTGGATTGTGTAAGACTCCTACATCAAGTTTCAAAACATTTCATCAATCCCCCAAATTCCCATAACCACTAAGCAGCCATTCTATGTTTCAAGCCTTTCTGAGCTCAGACAATCACCAGTCCCCTTTCTGTCTCTATTGCTTTATCTATTCTTAGTACTCATATAAATAGAATGATATGTGACATTTTTGTGTCTAGATTATTTCACACAGTATAATGCTTTTGAGGTCTAGCCATACTGTAGCATATATAGTACTTAATTCATTTTATGACTGAATAGTATTTCATTACATGGATGTAACGGTGTGTTTATCCATTCATCTGTTGATGAATATTTGGGTTTTTCCCCACCTTTTGGTTGCAGTCAGTAGTGCCAAATAAACATTTACGTACAAAGTGTTTGAGCTGTTTTCAGTTCATGTGTTGTGTGATCATTTGTATATCTTTTTTGGAGAAATGTCTACTCAAGTCCCTTGCCTATTTTTTTTAAAAGATTTTATTTATTTGTTTGACAGACAGAGATTACAAGTAGGCAGAGAGGCAGGCAGAGAGAAAAGGAAGCAGGCTCCCTGCTGAGCAGAGAGCCCGATGTGGGGCTCGATCCCACGACCCTGAGATCATGACCCGAGCTGAAGGCAGAGGCTTTACCCCATTGAGCCACCCAGGCGCCCGCCTTGCCTATTTTTTAATTGGATTGTTTATCTTTTGGATGTTGAGTTTTATGTGTTCTTATATATTCTAGATACTAAACCCTTCTCAGATCTCTGGCAAATATTTTTTTCCCATTTTATAAATTGTCCTTTCACTTTATTAATAATATCCTTTGATATGCAAACTTTTAATTTTATTATTTTTTAATAAGACATAGTTTCTCTATGTTTTCTTTGTGGCATATGTTTTTGTTGTAATATCTAAAATCCATTGCTAAAGCTAAGGTCATAAGGATTTACATCTATGTTTTCTTCTAAGAATTGCATGGTTTTAGCTCTTTGGTTTAGGTCTTTGATCCATTTTGAAGTAACTTTTGTTTGTTGTATGAGGTATGGGTCCAGAGTCATTCACTGGCAGGTCAAAACCGAGTTGATTCAGCACATACGTTGATGAGACCATATTTATTTGTTCAATTGTCTTGGATCCCTTTTGAAAATGAATTGGCCATATATATATATATATATATATATATATATATATATACACACACACACACGCATATATATATGTGTGTGTGTGTGTGTGTTTATTTCTGGACTATCAATTCTATTCCATTAGTCTAGTTGTCTATCCTTATGCTAGCACCATTTTATTTTGATTATGATAACTTTGTAGCAAGTTTTGAAATTAGAAGCTGTGAGTCCCCCAAATGTGTTCTTGTTTTTCAAGATTGGTTATTTAGAGCTCCTTGAAATAGCATATGAATTAGGAATTGACTTTTTCATTTCTATAAAAGGTCACTAGAATTTTTTTTTTTTAATTTACTTATTTATTTGAGAGAGAGACAGAGGGGTAGAGGGAGAGAGAGAATTGTAAGTATACTCCGCACTGAGAGCAGAGCCCAATGCAGGGCTCAACCTCACAGCCCTGAGATCACGAACTAAGCGGAAACCAAGGGTCAGACACTCAACTGACCATGCCACCTAGGCTCCCTATAGTCACAAGAATTTGGATAGGGATTTCATTGAATCTAGATCCTTCTAGGTATTACTGTCATCTTAATAATATTGTCTTTCAATTCATGAACATGGGATATCCTTCCACTTATTTGAATATTTTAAAATCTCTTTCAGCAATGTTTTGTAGATTTCAGTGTACAAATCTATTACTTCCTTGGTGAAGTTTATTCCTAGGTATTTTATCTTTTGGGTGTTACTGCAAATGAAATTATTTTCTTAGTTTCCTTTTCAGATAATTTATTGCTAATGCACTGCAACACAATAGGCTTTTCTATATTATTTTTTTTTAATCCTGCTACTCTACTAAACTAATTTTAGCTCTAATGTTTGTTGGTGGTTTCTTTAGAAATATATATATATATATGTAATCATGTTGCCTGCAAACAGTAACCCATAGACAGGTTAAAACAGACAAACACAATTATTTGAGAATAAGGTCTGTTCTGCTTCTTTCAGAATAAGGACCAGGGTCACACCCTGGATATATAGACTGATTTCTTCAATATCATTGCAAAGACTAGGAGAGTGTTTGGCAGGGGCAAATAAACACACCATTAAGTTCCCTTACCTTTTTAAGTGCTTTATTGTTGTCCAGTGTACATATATATGCTGTAAATGTTTGAATACTTTTTAATAAATCTTCCAAAGTTTGATACTGACAGTTTTAGCTCGAACTTGTGATAATGTCTCTGGGAAGTAGTGGTCCTTAGACTACCTACCTTTGTTTGATTTTTTTTTTTTTCCTGACAATCCAGTTAAATTTGGATAATAGAAAGCAAAATCAGGTATTTTCTAGAGTATCCTTTGGTTAATCAAAGGAGTTATTCTGTGAAAAAAAATGGCCCCACTAATTATCACAGAGAGGGAGAGCAAGTAGCTCTGGGAATCTGAAAAGCTGAAACAGGATTCATCAGGAGGGTGTTGCAATCATAATAATTCAGAACCAACTTCTTTACATCGAAGTATGTCGTTGCAATATTTAAATTCTAAGCATTAAGGATCTTTTTCAACTCATTCCTCAGGGGTTTTGGGGTAGTATTGAATGATTGATTCTCAGAGTAATTACATGGACTAGAAGAAAGAAAGTTGTCTGTAGGAAAGGATGTTGCTCAGAATTTTTTTTTTTTTTTCAAAAAAGTGAAATGGTCCCCAAAATATAAAGGATTAGGGATAGGGAAATATAGGCTGCACATAAATCCCCATTTCAACCAGGAATCTTCTGAATACATGGGTACAGTAACATTTTTCCAGTGAGTAGAGAACTGTTTAGAACCTTCTTCGGGAGCCCAGGAAGTGAAGGCTACCATCCCATTAGATTCTGAAGACAATAATCTTGTTGTTCTGAGACTCAGTGAGTGCCTCAAAGCTCACAGCAAGCTCACGGAGTGATGGTTAGACTGGCAACATTTTCCTAGTCTGCCCTAAAAACATCGTGTGTGTGTGTGTGTGTGTGTGTGTGTGTGTGTGTGTGTACCTAACAGAATCCTATCTGTACCATCCTGAAAAGATTGTTTTATTTTAAATTTTAATCCCTGAATTTTATTTCAAAAGTCTGCATGTTAATGTCAACTGTTTTTGTTATCAAATATAAACCCATGGTGTTAGTGTAAAGTAGAAAATAAACAAGAAAATATAGTCTTATAAAATGACTGAGAGAGAAGGATGAAGTGTCAACCTTTACTTTTAATTTTCCTTCAGAATATCCAGAATTATCATTTAAAATGTGTTGAATTATTCATGCTGTTCTCATGCTACTTATTTATTATTCCAGTATTTCTTCATTATAATACATTATTTTGGAGATGTTACTATGTCTGCACATGGGGCCTTGTAGATGTATTTTTCTTCATCTTTAGTACTTTTCTATTAATGCTTACAACAATTCCAAAGAAAATGTTTTTCTTTGTCATAGAGAATAAATAAAAAATTTCAGTTTCTATGTGTGCTAGCTACAGATTTATTATAGGAAAGAAAATACATTAGTTTCATGATGTTTGCCTTCAATATTTCATGTGTGTACCGTCCCACCTTGGATATTCATAATCACATAATTCAAAATATAATGAGAGAAAATGATCTTATATTTGGTTTTACTCTGAATGTATATTTTACCACACTCTTTGTACTTAGAACCATACCCACCAACATCTATCACCAATCATGATTATTGGAAAGATAATACAACCGGTATCAGTTATTTAAGAATTAAAATATATCAGACATACTAAGCAGTTCTAGTAAATAATAAACTGTTTCTTAAAAGACAAATTATGACTTTTATTTATGCTTAATTTACTCATGTCATAGATATTTTTATCTACTTAATGCAATTGAAATACAAGTATTTACCTAGGGTAATACTTTAAGAAACTAATATTAGAAGCTAATCCCTGAAAAAAATGCAAATCTAGGAGTAAGCTAATTAAGCTTCTCTACAACATAGAAATTAAATGCTACATATTTCATGTGTGTTACTGTCTAGTATAATTGGCCTCCTATTAAAGGACAGAATGTATTCTCTTCTGGTCAGCTCTTAAGTTGAGTATCTCAGGGATGTAGGAAAGATGTTGGTGTTTGGAGCTGATGGCTAAGAAAAAAATTCTTGAGTTGTCTTTGATGCAAAAAGAAGTTTTATTAAAGCACAGGGACAGGACGCTTGGGGAGAAAGGGTTAGATTTTGACTCTAAGGAGTGACCAGTCATTTGGGTTTTCTATCCTACAGAAGGGAAGATGATTTTGGCGCTCCAGGAAATTGGATCTGAAGGCTCCTAGAAGTCTGATTATTACTAAGATTGTGTTTTTCTTGTAAATCATTAAGACAGTTACAAACTATAGTGGAGTTTCATGTCCTGCATGACTGGGAGCTTTGTCAATTGACAATTTGTTTCTCCCCTGCCACTGTTCTTACGCAATCACTAGTTCCTGAGGAACGTTACACATATCCCACCTTAAGGGGGTGGTTTGTGGGGTGTCAGCTCGAGTTTTGCCCTCACCTTGCCTTTTGCTTTCTCATCAATTAGCAAAGGTCAATAAATCTTAAAAAAAAAAATTGTAAACTGAAGGTGATATAAATTACTAGAATAAATGCCAAAAAAGGAGAGTAGAAAGCATCTAGAACTATTTTGATAAAATAAAAGGACATCCATGGCAATAAAGAGAAGTCAATAGATACTGAAAGAGAAAACTAAAGATAAAAGGTGACAGCTGGACACAGACTTTCAACTGGATACAAGGAGACAATGAAGTCAATTTTTGAAGTGTTAAGGAAAACAAATTTAATTCTATAATTTTGTAGCCATTATAACATTCCGAGGAGCAAGCGCAGCCAAGATCTCTCTAGGCATATAAAGTTTCTTAACAGGAAGACCAGCTGAAAACACCCTTTGATGAAGCAATCCAATAATAACAAATGGAACGCTCAAGAATGCAATCGTGTATATTGGTTGTAAAGGGTGATTAAATGATCTAGTTGTTCAATAAAAAAAGCAAGGGCCACAAAAGGAAAACGATGACACCATCATACAAAAAAGTTGGGGGACCAGAAGAAGGAAGACATCCAAGGTGTGCTATGGGTACTTGCTTCTTTTGGGATAGCTGAGTGTCTTCGGTGGACTGTAGGTACAATAGCAGAAGACTGAGTTGAGGAATATGAATTGCCCATGTGAGACCACCTGCAGGTACAGGCATCACTGAGCAGGAGGAGGGTTTAGAATTAAAAGTGGAGGAGAGGCTGAGTGACAATAGATGACCATGACCAACCAGCAGTGAGGGTTGCAGCTTGGTCTCAATGATCTATCTCTTCTGAGTCTCCCCTCAGAAAGAGAGGTCCACCAGAGACTTGGAAGACCTCCTCCCTGTGCTGGAAAGAAGATCCATAGATTGCAGCCAGAATTTTCCGACAGGAAATAACTTGTCAATCAGTTGTGATGAGTGCAGTTAGCCTACAGCCTCTGGCTGAGGAGCTTTTATTTCCCATCGCAGCATTTGATCCTAGATCTTTGTAGAGAGCAGCATGGGGTCTCTCATGTCAAGCAGGAGCCCGTGTTAAGCAACGATATGAGTAGTTAAGGTCCTGCAGCTAGGAGATACTGCCGGGACCAACATCAGCCGACACCCCAGAACTGATAACAAGCAGAACCAGAGGAGGTCTGCAGGGACCCCAAACCAATTAAATCCCTTTAAAAAGGGAAGGACTTTGGCAACAAACTGTCAGACCTCCAGACATGACCCCTGCATGTCTGACCACTTTAAAGAGGCAACTGCACCCTGATTAATCTCCGAACAGAACCGAGATCCTTCCCTGCTTGAACATGAGAAGCAATGAGTGCCGAGAGCTGACCCGGACCAGACCTCGGCTTTATCTCAACCGTGCATGCACAAATGTACTTCGTGTTGGGTTTGTTACATTCCTGCACCCTTCTGCTCCCTGTTCGTTGTGTGGTTTGTCTTCTGTCTGCCATGTAGGAAGCCAACTTTAATCACATGGTGGAATGTCATTGAGTTTGGAATCCTGAACTGCTTTAAACTTGTGATTTAACTTTGCTTTATGATTGAGTAAAGCTGACACCATGGAAAGTCACAACTCCTCTGTGCGCCTTTGTAGTATGCTCGTGACAGTCTTCCTTTTCCCAGTGAACTTCAGCCACTGCCTGAGCAGGGCCAAGTACTGAAGTTTTAGACACATACCTAATGGTGTGGTCCACACCCTTACTCTTCAGAGATCTGCTTGCCTGGTCACCAGACCTTTCTTACATTAGGATTGCTGTACCTCCAATCACTTTGGGGCCAGGGAGGATTAGAGATGGCTAAGAGGTTCATCTGTATTCCACATACAGTCCTCACCGCCTTCATATGTAGCAGCAACACTAGCTTTTTCCTGGTGATCAGAGTTACCCTTGCTAGGATGGTGAATCCTTCCCATGTCTGCTGGTCCCAGGATGCCAGGAATCTAAAGGATTATTCAGCTGATGCTTGGTGGATGTCCACGTCTCCTTGGATATAGAAAGAACCTTTATTTATTATTATTATTATTAATTTTATTTTTAAAATTATTTTTATTTTTTTTGAGTGGGATTCACACGGAGTTCAATGTGAGGCTTGAACTCACAAGCCGGAGATCAAGACCTGAGCAGAGATCAAGAGGAGGTCAGTTAACTCACTGAGCAGCCCAGGAGCTCTATTCTTAAATGTGAAGTGTGTGTTGTCTCCATAACAAAAGAGGCTTAATAGATGTCATCATCTGTCTTTCCATGTGATAACGAATGTAAAAAGCAGGGGGGAGGACATCCCAGTATTCACCTGAATCCTAAAGATATTCCTAAAATGGATGGTCCCTGTATATTGATAGGGGCACAGTCACATTTTTATTTCTTTCACTTTTTTTTTTAAGATTTTATTTATTTATTTGACAGAGAGAGTTCACAAGTAGGCAGAGAGGCAGGCACAGAGAGAGAGAGAGAGAGAGGGAAGCAGGCTCCCCGCTGAGCAGAGAGCCCGATGCGGGACTCAATAGGTCTCCAGAAAGCTCGTCACCTCTTTGTCACCCTGCTCAATTAAAAAGACGCTTTCAATATAATGAATCAATACAATGTTATGAGTAATATCCTGATACTCATGACCTGTCCAGCAATCATGACAGAGAGTTGGAGAGTTAAAGCAGCATCAGACAGAACCGTAAGTGTGTATTTTGTGTATTCCTTGAGAGTGCAAACTGTTCTGGTTTTCTTTTCACATTGGGATAGGAAAAAATACATTTGCCCAATCAAGTGATCACAAACCTGAAGCCATATTAATCTGGTCTAACAAAGATTCCACGTTCAATGCTGCAGCTGCAATTCCCAGTTTTTGGTTGAACTTGAGGTAGATTACAGCCATTCTTCAGGATCCAGGAGCCAACTGGTTGATTAAATGGAGATATAATAGGGATCATTACCTTTGCTCCTTTTTCCCCCCTTCTTTTCTGTAGTGTCTGGTTTGCACTGTGACTGGAGGCTTTCCCTGATTGCTACTACTCCTGCTTCCCTCTACCATTCAGAGGAGTTAATACCAATACATTTGTTACAAGTCCACCTGGGTTTGACACATGCATTCCAGAGGACACAGCTGACATGGCTGGCACTAATGAGGTTCAGCCCTGAAGCACTAATGTGAGACATTACGACGAGTTCACTCACTTCCCATCTAGTTAGGTGAATCCTGTTGAGTGGTGTGTGGAAAGTTAATATCCCAGAATGCAGCATTACGTGTGGCAAACTCCTTGAGCTTGGTGTTTGGACCCTAAAAGGCTGCCACTTGGATAGCTAATAATCCTGAATTAAACCATTTTTCAGAGGAAGTGACTCAAAACTTTAAGTCATCTGACTGTAAAATTCTGAATCATGGATATTGGGTTCATATAATTATGTATGGTTCTATTTTTCTTTCAAACACAATATCCAGGAAAATCTCAAAAGTAATGATAGAATGGTAGAGAAGGACATGAAGACAGTATTTTTTTTCTTGTGCTGGATGGTAAATGAATGGATATTATTATAATTTATTAAGCTATATATCTGTTTCCCATATTGTATTGCATTTCTCAGTACAATGTTTTCAAGTAATAATAAATAAGAAATGTAGAAGAAAACAATATACATCTTTCCAAATGCCCATGTCTGAGTCATGAAGATAAATTGTATATTTGCTCACTAGAAAATTCTCAGTAAGTCCCCCAAACTAGAAATGACTATTTTTGCATTCAAAGAAAGAAAGAGTTGAAACTGAAACATAAATTTAGAAGCAACAGGTAATTTCATTGTGAAATTTAAAAGCTCTGCATAAAGTAAACAAAGCAGAAAAATCTCAGGTCTATGGGGAAATACAAACTGAGAAGCATGATTTCAAAAATTTAAAAAAAATAATGAAAAGATCTCGTATTAGAATTTCTCAGTAGAGCTAAAGCAGTAAGTGGCTTGAAACATGCCATTATGCATGTGTTTGTTTGTGTGTTTATAGCTTTAAACACTTCTTAAATGAAATACATGAATTATTTACCCAAAGCTAGAACATATTTAAGAAAGCTGTTCAAAAGTAGAAGTAAATAAGAAGCAAAGATAAAAAAGTTATTAATGGGGGCACCTGGATAACTCAGTTGGGTGTCTATCTGTCTCTTGATTTCCATTCAGGTCATGATCTCAAGGTTATGGGATCCAGGCCTGCATTGGGCTCTGTGCTCAGTGTGGAGTCTACTTGTCCCTCTCCTTCCCCCCGCTTGTGCTCTGTCTCACTCTCAAATAAATAAATAAATAAATAAAATATTTTAAAAATAATTAATGAGTTAGAAAGCAGGAAAACTGTTGATATACATATAAATGTGAAAGTTTGCCTTTAAGGAAAAGTCAGTATAAGAAATGTAATTCTCAATGACCTAATCTGGAGACACAATAAGAAATACAAACATACAAAATAAGAAGTAGCAAAGGAGAAATGAACATCAAAATAGATGAAACTTTAAACAAAAATTCAACTTTTCACTGGTCCCTGCAAATGTGTACAAAAACCCAGCTTACATGTAATTTACCAAAACTAATCTCAGATGAAGTAGAAAAGTTCAAGTAGATAATCTCCATTCATAGGATAGAGAAAGTTTTCTAACACATCCCAAAATACTAAGCTCAAACAGTTCCTCGGGGGAGTTTTCCAAAAACCCTAAAAAAAAAAAAAAAATTCAAAATTCATAAAGTTATTTCATATCATACAAAAATAAGAAAAATTTGATTTTAATTAAGTAATTATAACATTGATACTAATTATTTGAAATTTATATTAAGAAGTGTCTAATCAATCATGCTTAGAGATATTAAGGAAATATCAAATGCATAAATATTATTGCAGAAATCCTAAGAAAGTATTTGTAGATAGAATCCAATGTCATCATCAAAAAGTAATACATCAGACTCAATTAGAACTATTTGTAAGGATGTGTATATTATAAAAATTTGGCAACTATTAATATAATGAATCATTTTATTATTTTTAAGGGGACATGTATCTCCATATATGACGAGAACAGTGAATAACAGGAATGGAAGAATGGTTAGTTTAATAGTTTTTTATGAATATAAATATATAGAAATACATATAAACACCCCAAATTCTCCATCTTCTCTGTATGGGAATCAGTAAACACATTCTTTGTATGATTAAGAACAAGAAGTCATGCTTATGACCATCACTTATATTTATACTTAAGTATTTATACTTAATTATTTATACTTAATCACTTACACATCAGTAGATAGGAATTTGAAAACAAATAGCAGATATAATGGCCAATTGGAAAACTATTGCAAACAATAGGAACATTCTTAACTTATAAGAGATAATATTAATGTACAGACCTAGACTTTATTTCTACCAACAAAAGACAGAACACATAAAATGCTAAAGAATTACTTTAACAAATGCCTAAAATGTAATAAGAAATCTCAAGGTACTTGTGAAAGGCTTAAAAGTAAACTAGAACAAATAGGAAATTATATTGTGTTCTTGAAGTGAGGAACTCAACATCATAACAATATCTCCAAGTTAAATGTATTAATTTAAAGCAACTCAAATAAAGATACAGTCTGGTTTTACTTTCCTGGAATCATATAAGTTTCTAAGGTCTAACTATAAATATTAATGAACATTAATAACTAGGAACATTCTAAAAACAGAACAGTTGAGTCTAGACCATCAGATAAAAACTGTTCTAAAACTCTAATAATTAAAACAATATGGTATTGGATTATAAAAAGTAGAGCACAAAGTAAACAATTCTGAAAAAACCCCACATATACAGAAATTTAACACATGGTAAATGTGATGTCTATAATCTGACGTATGTAAAATGGGCTTTTGATCAACAGTAAAGCAAGCAGAGGAATCATTTCAAAATAAACGTTGCATCCATCCCATACATGAGGCCACAATAAACTCCAAATGCATTAACGATTGAAATGTAGAAAGGATTTTCTAAGTATTCCAGAAGAAAATATTAGTTAATTTGAAAGTAAACTTGAAGTTAAGAAAACTGATTTTTGATTTAAAGTATTTGAAGGAAAAAGATCTGAACCATATGTTTTATATATATATATATGTTATAGTCTTATCCATAGTGTTCCAAAAACATGTCACAAATCATCTGGGGATACACGTAAATAGGTCAAAAGAGAAATCCCATGTGGGGCTGCAAACATATGTTTAACAAAATCCACAGGGCCATTTAACATGAGTCTTACACAATACATAATGACCCAGGTAGAGCAACGAAATAGAAAATCAAACTTTCCCTACTTTGTGAGTTATAATCTACAATATCAAAAATTTATGACTTTAAAAAATTCTTTTATCCATACGTTCAAAAAAAAAAAAAATTCTGTTATCCATGTGACCCTAGAAGAACATGAGTTAGAAATGCCTGGGTCGTCTACGGCCATACCACCCTGAACGCGCCCGATCTCGTCTGATCTCAGAAGCTAAGCAGGGTCGGGCCTGGTTAGTACTTGGATGGGAGAAATGCCTGGGTCTACTTATAGACAGACTTTTTCAATAAACAGAGTGTTGCTGATAACCTGTCTTTTCTCTTCCTTATGACTTTCTTAATAATGTTTTCTTTTCTCTTCCTCCCTTTATCATAAAAATACAGTATATGACACATACAACATACAAAATAGGTGTTAATCTAATGTTTATGCTATTGGTAAGACTTCTGGTCAACAGTAGGCTAGGAGTAGTTGTTTTGGAGAGTCAAAACTTTTCAGTTTTTCAGTTGCCTGGGGTATTGGCAGCCCTTAATCCCTGCATTGTTCAAGGGTCAAATATATATTTTTGTCATTTCATTTAGAGGCAGCTTTCTCTATTCCTAATCACACTCTATATTAAAATTATTCTCAGATATTTGTAATTTATATACTAATTATTTATACTTTTATTCAAAACTAAAGTTTGCCATATATGAGTTCCGATAAGAGAAGGCAACTATGCTGTAGAAAAAAAATACCTGGCTGATAATGAAGTCTTGGAGGATTTTCAAATACATGTGAAATAATGTATATCAGGGTAAAAATATGTGAGAGCATAAAAGTATCAATACCAGTATTCTTCAAGGGATCCACCTATCTCCAGAGAATGGGTTTTCATTTTAATTTCAGCATATAATGTTGCAGTAAGTAGAGAAGAAAACTTGGTCTGGCTCGAATACTCAGTCTGACAGTGTCTGGGCTGTCAGGCTGGGGCGGAGGAGAGGAGAGGAGAGGAGAGGAGAGGAGAGGAGAGGAGAGGAGAAAGCAGACTGGAACAGGACATTGCCTAAGTGACTCAGCAGCTGCTGGAAAATCCGGGACCAGTCAGTAGCTGGGAAATCATCCCTGGGTATCACTACCACATGCTTAATCACCAGCCCTATTCACGGGACTCTTAAACTATGATTCCAAATCCAGAGTCCGTTGATGAATCTGTGACCTTAAAACAAAATAAAGCAGATCTATAAGACTCACTACCTTGGAAGTTCAAATGTTCAAAAAAGAAAATATGGACAAAATATTTGTGGTTCATGTCACAATGGCTTAGTGTGTGTGTATATATACACACACACACATGCACATACATATATATGCACACACACACACACACACACACACACACACAGGGCCGTCTGGCTGGCTCAGTCAGAAAAGTGTGCAACTATTGATCTCAGGGTCTTGAGTTCAAGTCCCATGTTGGGCATAGAGATGACTTAAATAAAAAAAACCCCAAAACCCTTACATACACACACAGAGACATGGATAGAGATGTAAAGATATGATATACATATGTGTATACATATACAGCTAACACAGGTTGTTCCTAGTCATTGAGAAGAAATCGTTTAATGCAAATATGGTACATGTACAAAATGACTCATTTATCCATGATTATAAAAGTCAGAGATTGGAAATAACTTCACATAAAAAAACTGAATGAAAGGGGCACCTGGGTGGCTCAGATGGTTGGGTATCTGCCTTCGGCTCAGGTCATGATCCTATGGTCCTGGGATTGAGTCCTGCATCGGGCTCACTGCTTGGGAGGGGAGTCTGCTTCCCCTTTTCTCTCTCCATTGGCCCCCCCTGCTCTCTCGATCTCTCTGTCAGATAAATAAATAAAATCTAAAAAAAAAACACAAACAAACAAACAAAAAACTGAATGAAATTTGTAATTTTGTACATTTGGAGAAAAAAGGCAGTTCTGAATATACAGAAATGCTGACACCTTTAGCTTGTATTGATAGGTGACCAAAGTAAGGTGTCGCAGAATGCATGTAGGATACTACTATGTGTGTAAAGACTGACAGCTTGATTAGACAAAGTTTTGGTAATGAGACATCTTATACATACTTTGTCCTAACCTTTCAATTTTTGGAAATTGAAATATGTTATCGATAGATAGAAAAGAAGAAGAAGAGAAAGGAGAAAAGTGGGAAAATATAAAATTTTAGATGAATACAGTACATAAAATAGGTATGTAGAAACAATGACCACCATGAACTACTGTTTACCAATAAATCAGGAAATTTAAAAGTGCTGGAAAGTACTGAAAATTTTCTGGAAAATCCTGAATCATTGATAATAATGAAAAACACATAAATGATAAAACACAAGCATTATTAACTAACCCATATCAAATACACCCTGTGTGTGTATGTGTGTGACATATGGCTTTATGGGTAAGTTATACAAATATGTCCAGAAAGCAAAAAATTCTCTTGTAGGAAAGTTTTCTTCAAAATAATAAAAAAGGAATGAGATGACCAATCCATTTCATGTATCAAAAAAATAAACCTGATGTAGTAGTTAATTTTATGGGTCAACTCATCTGTATGACAAGGTGCCCAGATACTTGGTTAAACATTATTTCTGGGTATGTGAGGATGTTTCTGGAAAAAATTAACATTTGAACCAGTGGACTCAGTAAATCAGTTTGCCATCTCCTGTGCGGGTGGGTCTGGTCCAACCCACTGAGGGCCTAAATAGAAGAAAATGTCTGCGAAAGGAAGAATTTGGCCTTAATGACTGACACCAATCTTCTGTTCTCCACATTACTAGTTCTCAGGCCTTCAGCCTTGGATTAGATCTACATCAGCCTCTCCCTTGGCTCTTTGGCCTTTCAGTGCAGACTGAATCACACCGTCCACTTTTCTGGAATCTCCAGCTGGCAGGCAACAGATGAGGAGACTTCTTAGCCTCCATAATATGAGCCAATTCTTCCTGATAAATCTCTTCTTATATACACATACCCATCTTAGTGGTTCTATTTCTCTGGAGACCCCTAATACATTTGATTTCCAGAATGAGTAACAACAGTATGAGAAAAGAAATATATAACTTTTTTTAAATTAATTAATTTATTTTTTCAGCAAAACAATATTCATTGTTTTTGCACAACACCCAGTGCTCCATGCAATACGTGCCCTCCCTATTACCCACCACCTGGTTCCTCAACCTCCCACCCCCACCCCTTCAAAACCCTCAGGTTGTGTTTCAGAGTCCATAGTCTCTTATGATTCGCCTCCCCTTCCAATTTCCCTCAACTTCCTTTTCCTCTCCATCTCCCCATGTCCTCCATGTCATTTGTGATGCTCCGCAAATAAGTGAGACCATATGATACTTGACTCTCTCTGCTTGACTTATTTCACTCAGCATAATCACTTCCAGTCCCGTCCATGTTGCTACAAAAGTTGGGTATTCATCCTTTCTTTCTTTCTTTTTTTTTTTTATAAACATATAATGTATTTTTATCCCCAGGGGTACAGGTCTGTGAATCACTAGGTTTACACACTTCACAGCACTCACCATAGCACATACTCTCGGAGTTGGGAGAGGGGGAGGGGGTTATGGAAATATATGACTTTTAATTATAGCTGTTGACATATCTCGAAGAAAGTAGTAGATGCATGTGTGTGTCCGCATATACAGACGTTGCCGTAACCGAGTGTAGTATTTCCTAGGAAGGCAGAAGAGCCCGATCAGAAAATCTGTCCAAGTAATTCATGATCTGTGTCAGTTAAACCTGAGAGTAGACAAAGCTTTCTAGTTTGTTTATGAAAACATATGTTTAGTTCAGTGAATTACGGGGTAGCTTGCTTTAGGTGGGGGTTCCAAGAATAATTGTCAGAGCGACATCCTGGAATTAGTCCTCTGAGGAAACTGTTCCTTCTGCCATAATTGTGAGACTGGAGATCCAGAAAGTCTAGCTGGTGTCAGAATGCTCCTGCCTTGCTGGCCATGTGGAGTGAAAGAATGGCGTGGCCACAATACCTCCTCTCTGATCCAGGCACAAAGATTACACGCGCAGGCCTTGCTGCCCGACAGCCACAACATTAGGAAATAAATACATTTGCCGACCCCTGCGGCAGGAAAGCCACCTCTCAGCCTCACTCCTTTTCCAAATCCCGTTCTATGAATCATCTGGTTGGAACCCAGTGGCACGCGTGACACAAACCATGAGCTACGTTGCAAGCAATCGGTGGACCGGACTGGAGTTGAGGAACCAATACTTTTTATATGCCCTCAGCCTGCCTTTAACTAGTCAATCTGTATAAACAAAATCACATCGTGTACTGAATCTTCACCTAATATGATTTAACTACCCATTTATCAAAAAACAAGCACATGAATGAAACACGGTTTCTAGTGCTTCCCTAAAGGAGAGTCACGCAACCTCACTAATCAACGGTGTCCATTTCTATATAAAATCCTTTTCTTTTCAAGTAGAGGAATTTGAGAATTCTTTCTGAGGCCTACGGGGTCAGTTGGTTCCAATCTTGGCAGCTGCCGGATATAACATTCATACATGTTCAAACAGGCTGATTTTGTTTACATTGCTTTGAATATGCACATGTTTATGCATGAAGAAGGATTGATTATAACAAAAGCTCCTTTGGTGAATTATAACACATGTCTCTTTTTAAGTTTTTGTGATTATTCTTTCTAATGTCCAGACGGTTGAAGTTTCCCCCTGCTGTCTGCAGAGAAATAGATCTACTACTCAGAGTTCTTAAAGTGGATTTTTTCCAATTCAATTATTTTTTATTCTGACTCGTGATTCTCTTTGCTTCATGGGAGCCTGAGTTTCAATTACCATGACTATTATTTTCCTTTTTTTGTTGAAGATTATATCCCTAAACGTCATAGGAAGTCATGCTAGATATTTTCTTCTATTATATTTTTCATAGTACAGGGTGTTTTGCTGTCCAAGGAAGGCTTTATAAGCCTAGTTTCCAGTATTTAAATTTGCTATGGTAGCTTAGATCATTGTTCTTTATTTATTCCCTCCTAGCTTGTTACACTGCAAAGTAAGAAATTATGCAGAATGTACTTCCCCATACATTTGGCTCAGCAATGGGATTTTTTGGGTCAATGGAATTGGTAAAGAAATTGCAGTCTTACTAGTTCTGAGCTAAGACTTCAAGAGGTTACCCATGCTTCTGCCTTGTCTCCTGGTCTCCTGTGCCCCATGATGAGAGAAATGTACACAAACTAGCTGCTGATCCAGAAATGATGTGGAGCCAATACGGAGCTGATCTAAATGGATCTAAATGGAATTTAGAGCCTAAAGTCAAGGCCAACAGACTGCAGGCCTGAAACAAATCTTCTCTATTCAATCCACAGAAAAGTGAAAGGAAAAAAAAAAAAAACACAACAAAACGCTTTCAGGGTGTTTAGTTATGCAGCATGGATTTAGCAAAAACCGAGTTGTAGAGTTGGATAAACAAAACCATGTATTGGTTCTTCATTTGGAAATTTAGGCAGGAACAACCGTTTTAGGTGAAATTTTACACTCAGTTGTGATAATAAATGGCCTAGGAGCTATGTTGTCAGACGTAGTTGATGTTTTGGGAATCACAAATCTTAGCAACGTAAGTCAAATTGTAGGAGAAATAATTTGAAAGAAAGTTGTTCAAAATCACATCATTTTGTCTATATGACTGGGTCACTTTCCCAGAAACATGACACACAATGATTATGCACAAACTAGGAGTAACTGTCTTTCTGCCACTGGTGATATTCTGCTATTTCAAAGGCTCTTAGTGAACTAAGATCAAAAACCAGATCATGAACCAGCAAAAATGAGCTTATTCCTAAAGAAATGGGAGATGGACTTTTTTTTTTTTTTTTTTCATAAAGTCTGGTTTGTCACAAAGATGCAATTTATTTGTATTTTTAAGGTGGAGATGGTCTTGGTCAAGCTGGGAAATATTCTTGAAAGGTTTTCAATTTAATTTGTTCATTCGATAATTTTTTCTGGTAAGAATTTCCTTATGGTCTGATCAATTCATCTAGAAATTTTAATTATCACAGAGCAGTGTACAATTTACTCAGGGAGTGGACATTCTCTGAAGGGTAGGTGATCTGATTTAGTAAAGCGATACTTGCTAAGATTTTAGGGAACTCATTGAGATGGTAAATGCTAAGGAAAAATTAAACTGCTGATGACAGGTGGGCAGGCTAACATTCTTGGTACTACTTAGCTTTGCAATACAATGTATGTAAAATGTCAATGCTTGGCATCCTCAGTGTGGCCAGCCAGAGGATTTGGTGCAAGTCAGATATTTGCATTCAGGGCCCATCACTTAACTGAAAGAATGTGTATCTAGGTAAACAGAGCACTGGGAAAGAAATGTAGGCAGTAGAAAACGATCAAACAGGTATGTTTATAAAGGCACTCATAGAGCACAGAAAAATCATTTGGCAAACTCCCATTTCATCAGAAAAGAATGAGTCTGTGAATTGGGAATCCAGAATCTCAAAGAAAAATAGTCAAACAGAAAGTCACTACTTATTAGGAGGAGGATGAGTTCAGTTTCGTTTTGTTTATTTAATGCTACACAATATCTTTGCTATGTTTCACCTGGACCCAGTTGGCCAGAGTAGCTGGTAGCCAAGGGTAGTAAGGGGTCTGGAAATATTTTTCCGATATATGAATAATAAGATTTTACATTGTATGCAAGTTATAAGAACTTACAACATACTTATCATAATTTAAGATATTACATAGAATGAGAATTGATGAAAATAATCTGCTGGATTTTCCTACTCATGACTTTGTGTGGCTCAAATGAGTACTTCCTGTTATGAGTTTGCTCTCATTCTCCTCAGGGCAAAGGAGATTGCCTCGGGTAACTAAATGGCATATTCTTTACCTAACATATATTATAATTTAATTTCTTATTCTTATGCATCTGGACTCTGTGATGATAGAAAGACTGAACAGATTTGAATCCATAAGAATTTGGTGCCTTATAAATTTTACATTGAAATGTATCTAAAATGTCTTATATAAGAGATAATGTTCCCTTTCTACAAAGAGCTTAGACAGTTTGGGGGTGGAGGTAGGGGGGATTGAACTTGAAAGCAGATAATTTTCTTTTTTCACAACATAGATTAATTAGCCTAATGTCCATCTGCTTGATACGATTTTCACACCGGAGCAAGGAGATCTAAGTTCTAGAAACAGAGATGGAAATGAGTTTAAGATGGATTCTCTTTTTAGACTGTGCTCAAGTATTCAAACTTGACAAGTCCTTCATGGTTTTTTTTTTTTCCCCCACAGAACAGCTTTTGGAAGTGTTTGACAAAAATCATTTAAAACACTGGGTTTTCTAGTGTCTCTACTGCTTACTGTATTATTAGACACACCAAAAAGTAAAATCCCATGAACTAGTTTTGACTTTCTTATACTGACAGTTCCTCCCTTGATCCTGATGGTCCCACATTTTTTTTTCTTTATAATTTAGGAATGCTAAATTGAGGGCCATAAATTTTGAGTCTGTATCATCCCCATTTTTTGACTGACAACTTACCCAGTGATCAGTCATGTGTCTCAGTTCGTGCAGAATCTCTGCATCTCAGCTCTGCTCACTAAAGTGATTTAAAATTGCTTTTGAACTTCGGGGTGGAGGCCATGGACAAATATGGCCCCGAAGAGCATTTTCTGTGGTTTCAATTCCCAAATGACATTCAAATATGTTAGTCATTCTCCGAAGCCACTCACCTACTCTTTCACCTTTGCTCAGTTTACGAAAGTTTATTTTTCTCAGTCTGACCTACTGGGCAAAATGCAGAAACTGCCTCTACCAATTTTTCTGAGACGGTCCTTACAAATTTCTATTTTCTAGAAAACTCGGTGTACCTATGCAGTCGGCTAGTGCATGTAGACAGCCGGGGCATGCAGTAGGCTTGTGCGTGCCGTTTACAGAGTTTATCTGCTGGGAAGCCCAACCAGAAAAACAGGTTGAAATCCTGCCAGTCGTGTTTATAACAGTTATAAGCATGGAAAATATATCAGAGAATCACTAGGACTTCCCACTGGAAGGAATCTGACCTGGGACTCCTGACAGTTTTTGCTTGAGTGGTTTATGCCCATTTGTGAGCTGATGGCTAACACCCCTGCCATGTTTTCAGGATCTGCTGGGCATTCCCATCTAAGATGAAACTAGGATTTGGGGTCCCCTTTCTCAGAGTTTGTGTTTGCAGGGATGAATGTGCAGTAGAGTCCCATGACCAAATACTGAAAGGTGGGATTTGAGGGCTTTACACATAGAATTCAGCCTTGACTCAGTTTACAATTCTTCTGCAAGATCTAGGGCTTAGATTTGTAGTTGAAGATTAAGAAAGTTGGGGGCACCTGGGTGGCTCAGTTGTTAAGTGTCTGTCTTTAGGTCAAGTGTGATCTCAGTCTCCTGGGATTTAGCTGCGCATTGGGCTTCTGCTCTATGGGAAGCCTGCTTCTCCGTCTCCCATTTCCTCTCCTTGTGTTACCTCTCTTGCTGTCTCTGTGTCAATTAAATAAATAAATAAAATATTTAAAAAAAAAAAAAGATTAAAATGGAGAAATTATGGCTACTATATACTAACAAGTGCCTTTTTTTAGGTATAATAATTCTAGCTTCTATGAATCTTTAATATTTCTAAATTACGATTCTGTATGTTTTTCACTATGAAATGGGAGTCCAGCGGTACAGCAGCCAACCAAAATTTTATTTTATTTTTAAGATTTTCTTAAATCTTACTGAAGAAGGAAAGGGCGGAGGGAGAGGGAGGGAGAGAGAGAAGCAGACTCCCTGCTGGGCAGGGAGTCCATCACGATGTGAGGCTCAATCCCAGGACCCCAAGATCATGACCTGAGCCCGAAGGCATATGCTTAACACCTGAGCTACCCAGGTGTCCCCAACCAAAATTTTATATCCAGGGCTTTTACAAAGCCCTAGAAGCCCTAGAAGTAAGTGTGCTGACTTAAAGCAAGTGTGCCAATCAGTACAAACAACTATTTTGTTTTCTTCTTATTATGCCAGGTATCACATTTTTTATTACATTTATATGTACCTTTTCTGTAACTCTGTAAGAAATCAGCAGGTATTGTAGAAAAAAAATGGATGACACTTATTAAAGATGTGAGGAAGAATTTATTCAGAACTATTGTGATAGGTATAGGGGCCCTGCAGTACAGTTTTCCAGTGGGGAAGAGAGACTGGGCTCCGCTCCAAACACAGCATGGGCAAGTGGGAATTTATAGCCAAGAGTAAGGTGGAATCAGTGCATAGAATATTACTAAGGGGAAACTTCCATGGTGGATTCCGGTTAAACTGACTGAGCAGGGTACTTACTAAAACTGGGTTTTATAAGAAAGTGCAGAGGTGGGCTCCAGAGAACTTTCCAGGGGCCTGACTAAAGTTTGAGTTTTCGCCAGTCTTCCCTTCCACAGAATTGTAATGCCTTGCGATTTATTCTGCATTTCCTGTATGTTTTAATTTATGTGGTTGTCATTATATATAAACAATTCAGATTTATTTTAGAGCTTTAACCTGACGTCATTCTCTGCAGAAAGAGAAGTTGACTTTACACCCAAGTATGATAACAATACCTCATCAGAGACTGGTACCTACTTTTGAATTTTTCTACTCTCAATCATGAGGATTTAAAAACAATCACTTAATGACTTGTTGGCTTCCCAACCTAAAAACAGTTGTCAAATATGCTATTTCTCAGTGGCTTTTACAAACTATTTTACTATCCCAAGGAACTTTCTATTTATAAAATCCCCCTGAATCTGACTGATTTTACAAGACAAACACGCTGGGCAAATTCATAAACCTTTATTTAAAAGAGAACCACATGGTACCTTGGAAGTGGTGTCTTATACAAAGTACCGTTCATCAAAGTGGCACCCCATCGCAGTGAGAGTCCTTTTCCTTCTTTGAACTTGTACTTAGAATTTCTCTCTCTCTTTTTTAAAGGTTTAATTTATTTATTTGACAGAGAGAGAGATCACAAGTAGGTAGAGAGGCAGGCAGAGAGAGAGGAGGAAGCAGGCTCCCTGCGGAGCAGAGAGCCCGATGCGGGGCTCGGTCCCAGGACCCTGAGATCATGACCTGAGCCGAAGGCAGCGGCTTAATCCACTGAGCCACCCAGGCGCCCCGTACTTAGAATTTCTGAAGAAAGTTGGTAGTCCATTTTTTTGCTAGCAGTGGACACTTACCATATGAGATCATGGATCAATTAATTATGGAGACACAACTGAAGAACTTGCCTGCTCAGTTAAGCTGTCTGAAGTCCTGCCATTTATTGCCACGGTATTGCCAAGAGTCAATCAACTGTGTCCCCAGGGTCCCAAATGCATGGCGCACTACTGTCTGCAGGCAGCCTTACAAATTTAGATTTCACATCATAGACACAAGAAAATATGCACACTAAAATTTCATTTTCACATAATATACCACCAATATCCAAAATACACAGAAATACTCTCTGCAAAATCAATATTTTCCACGATTTCATTGAAGAAGAGGGAGCATCTGACTGGTCGGTTTCTTAAAATATTTTAAACTTGTCTCTCCAAAGTTACAGCATATCACACTGAAGTCAAGATGCATATTTTCCACAAATTTGCCTATCAGTAATCCCAAAATATTTCACAATCAACAATTTACAACCATAATTTCCTTTCACGTATTAGTACAAATTACCTGTTAAGTGGTAACTTGGAGTTGATAAAACATGGCATATGAATAATATTTAAATTGTTGCACAAATAAATTGTCAACCAAAGGTCTCTGATATGGAATATATGGTATGCTGGCCAGGGAATGCTAAAAGTAGATGAAAGGAAACTTCTTGGGAATTCTGAAATTTTTAATGGACATTAAAAGCATCATTGCTGTAGAATACAGGGGTCTCTCAGATTCTTAAATCCATCCATTTTAGCAGTATATATTTTGCTCAAGCATGATATACATGGCAAACTGTGAGTCATAAAGCCTGGCATATCAATCATAATACCTATTAGCATAAAGGTTTTTTTTTTTTTTTTGGCTGAATCATTCATCTCAGTAAACTAAATAAGCTTCTCCAGGATTTCAAAATAATAAGCAGAAATATGATCTTTGGATTATATAGATATGTCTTCCTTGCCATTGACAGAAGCATTTTAGAGACACATAAATTCAGGAGGTAGTCTCATATGCCTAAGGACTTTAGGGTCCCAGCTAGAGTGAAGAAAGGCCTTTGTTAGAAAAAAAATCAAAAGCTAATGCTATAAAATTCTGTATTTGTATCAATTTTCAGGAGAGACCCAGGGAAAATCATGACCTGGAGTAACAGAATATAGGTGTAGAAAAAAAAGACCTGACTCTGAGTATAGCTAACATAACAGAATCCTGCAAATTATAAAATCGTCTCGTACAAGGCTTCGGGTATGTTTCATCGAATAAGATGTTGCATCTGATTGAAGCCCCAATAGGAGTAACACAAACACACACAGTAACACAAACACACACACACACACACACACACCCAGCAACAAAAGAATGTTGCTTTCATTCATATATTATAATGGAACATTGTCACCAACAAAATAAATTTTTCAGGAAAAAGAATTATAAAACATAACACACAAAAAGGCAAAAAAGAAAAATAGCATCTCTCTATGCATGTATGTATATATGTATGTGACTTTAAATTGTGATGGAGTAGATGGAAACAGATTAGAGAAACTCTTTCTTCTTTATATCATGTAGTTCTTTTAATAACTGCCTGATGGAGCTCTTCTCTCCTAGTATTTGTTTGCTTTTAACTGAGTAGTTATATATTTTTACTCTATTGTTCGATGGGTTGATTCTTCCTTTCTTTAATCAAATAATATAGAAAGATTGCCCATTCTCATAAACGGTGCTAATGCTCTGTTCTGCCTGGGATGGCTAGACTGAGACCAGCCTTTTACTTGGGTGAGGCCCAGGGGCTGGTGTTTATTAATGGAATGTGGACAGAAGTGGGTCAGTGAAGAGTGGGGGTAAGAACTCACTTGCCCTTCCCGCATCTACTCTCTAGACACAGAGGTTCCCCTGGGCAACTCTGAGTCCATAGGGTTTTGGGAAGAACACCCGTGGAAGGAACCAAGGTCTCTGACCCAAGTTATCTGCTGAATGTTTGCACTGGAATTTATTAGGGGGGAAAAAATAAAGGCTGATTTATTTTAGATCACTGGGAGATTTTTGGTAGCTTAACCCAACTAATACAAACATTAACTTCAAGTAAGGCAAAAAATGCTATTAGTTTACAGATTGGTACTTTAGAGAAAACATATATTTTCTGACTGGCAGCCTTTTAAGATTTTCTTTTCAATATTAGTTTTCTGATGTTACAGTGAAATAGAACTAGGCCTGGAAGAACTTTGGGATTCTTCTAGTGACTTGAAATTGAATCAAAGCAGAAATCTTTATAGACTTTTGGACTACAACAACTCAGAAGATTACATATCATTGTTTTGCACAGTTTTCTGAATTAATGCGCAGTTCCTTCCTCCCAAACTCACAAATATACGTTGCAAAGGTACAAAAAACAGGATAACTATGTGAGGTGATGGATGTATGAATTGACTTGATTGTGGTAATCATTTCAAAATATAAGCCATTCCACTGTACACCTTAAATATATACCATTTTGTTTGTCAATATTACCTCAATAAAGCTGGAAAAAAGCTAAGTCAGTGAAGGAGTTTAAAGTCAGATAACTGTGTTCTAAATCCAATGCTTTTATTTTTTTCAGCTTTATTTATGTTGTTTTCTCACCTTGACTCTTATGAATAAAGCCACAATAAATGTGGCAGGGCAACTATGCCTCTAAGATAGTGATTTTGGTTTTCTAGGTATGCCTTGAAGTGGGATTGCAGGGTCACGTTTTAGTTCTACTTGTAATTTTTTAAGGAAACTCTATCGTTTGCCGTAGTGGCTGTACCAGTTTCCATTCCCATCAGCAGTGAGCAAGGGTTCCCTTTGCTCCACATCCTTGCCAGCATTATCTATTTCTTTCCTGTTTGACAGTTTACATCCTAGTAGGAGTCAAGTGATATCCTGTCATAGTGTAAATTGGCATTCCCCAATGATTAGTAATGTCCAGCAAATTTTCATGTATCAATTGTTCATTTCTATGTGTTCTTTGGAAAGATGTATATTTAGATCATTTGCCCAATTTTTAAATGGGTTATTTGTGGTTTTGCTATTTGGTTGTTTGAGCTCTTTGTGTATTTTGGATATTAACCATTTAATGGATATGTGGTTTGCAAATATTTTCTCCTATTTTGTACGTTTCCTTTGCATTTAGTTGATGGTTTTGTTTTCTGTGCAGATTTTTAGTTTGATATAACCTCGCTTGTTTATTTTGTTTTGTTTGTCTTTGCTTTTGGTATCAAATTAAAAAAAATAATAATTGCCAAGACCAAGGTCAGGGAACGTACTTGCTAAGTTTTCTTCCAGGAGTTTAATGGCTTCAGGTCTTAGGATCAAGTCTGTCATGGATTTTGAGTTGATTTTTGTGTATGGTATGAGATGAGATCAGTTTCACTCTTTTTATATTATTGTTCATTTTTCCCAGCACCATTTTCTGAAGATACTATCTTTTCATATTGTATATTTTTGACTCCTTCATCATAATTTGATTATATAAGCCTGGGTTTTCTTGTGGACTCTTTATTCTGTTTCATTAATCTGTATGCCTTTTGGTATGTATGTGTCCTAATTCCATACTTTCTTTATTATTATAACTTATAATACAGTTTGAAATCAGAAAGTTAAATATCCAGATTTGTTCTTCTCTCTCAAGATTACCTTTTATTTGGGGATTTTAATGGTTTTGTATGTATTTTAGGATTTTATTTTTTATTCTTATGGAAAATGCCATTGGAATTTGATGGAAATTGTGTTGAATCTGTAGATTGCTTTGAGTAATATCATAAATTTTGGAAATTTTTAACAATATTAATTCTATCATTTCATGAGCATATAATATGTTTCCATTTGTTTATTTTTCCTTTAATTTCTTTCACCAATATTTTATAGTTTTTAGTGTATAGAACTTTCACTTCCTTGGTTACATTTATACCTAAGTGTTGTTTTTTTTTTTTTAAAGATTTTATTTATTCATTTGACAGACAGAGATCCCAAGTAGGCAGAAAGGCAGGCAGAGAGAGAGAGAGAGAGAGAAGGAAGCAGGCTCCCCGCCGAGCTGAGAGCCTCATGCGGTGCCCGATCCCAGGACTCCTGGACCATGACCGGAGCCAAAGGCAGAGGCTTTAACCCACTGAGCCACCCAGGCACCCCATATCTAAGTGTTTTATTCTTTTGGATTCTATTAGAAATGGGATTGTTTCCTTAATTTTGTCAGTATAAAAATAAAAGAGGTATTTTTTGTATGTTGATTTTGTATCTTGCAATTTCACTGACATTATTAGTACTAATAGTTTTTTGAACGAGTCTCCAGTGTTTCTACATATAAGTTCAGGTCATCTGGAAGCCCCTTTTCTATTGAGATGTCTTTTATTTATTTATTTATTGCCTAATTGCTGTGTCAGGAATTCTACTACTATGTTGAATAAAAGTGATAAGAGTGGGCAGTCTGGTATTTTTCCTGATCTTAGAGCAAGAGCTTTACTTCTTACCATATAGTATAACATTAGTTTATCATACATGGTTATACTGAGGTACATCCCATATATACTTAATTTGTTGAAAATTTTATCATGAAAGGAAGTTATGTTTTATTAAATGCTTTTTCTGTACCTGTCGAAATTATATGATTCTTATCCCTCATTTTATTAATGTGGTATATCAGATGTGGTATTTGCAGATGCTGAACCATTTCAGAATCCCTAAAATAAATCCCACTGATTGTGGTATAAAGTCCTTTCATTGTACTATGGAATTTTATTTGTAATATTTTGTGAAGGAGTTTTATATTTTTATCTGTTTTCTTATTACTAATTTTTATCCTTCTATTTCTTCTTGGAAAACTCCTCTCATCATTTTTTGTAAGACTGGTCTAAGTGATGATAAACTCCTTCAGTTTTGTTTCATTTTTTGTTTTTGTTTTTGTTTTTGTTTTGACTAGGAAACTATCTCTCCTTCTACCCTGAAGGGTAACTTTGCCTGGTAGAGTATTCTTGGTTGGCAGGTTTTTTTGTTTTTTTTTTTTTTTCCTTCAGTACTTTGAATATATTTCCCTATTCCCTTCTGGTCCACAAGGTTTCTGCTGAATAATTCTCTGATAGTCCTATGGGTAAACCATTAATCTATTACATAAATATTAGATCTGAAGGTTTTTTCATGTTATTTTTTTGGTAACAAATTTCCTTTTTTTTTTTTTTTAAACTTTCTCTGCTGGTTTCTGAACATTACACAGAATACCCACCTCTCTCAATCTTGACAGATTATTCTTATCATCTACTTGGTCCTGGCTCCTGATTATCTCCCAAATCTTTTTGATTATTCATGCTTCCATCTGTTCTTAGTAGCTCACAGTGGTAGAGTGTGCCAAAACCTGTCAGTTTTCCCAAGGGAAAGATTATAATCTGCACCCTGTATGAAGGCTAATTAGAAGCTGGACCCTTAAGCAGCACATGGGAAAGTAAGCACTCAAACTCCTTCCAGGGAAAGCTTGGAAGGTGGGCATTTTGGCCTGTTTCCTTTTCCTCTGTGCTAAGCCCTGCACATTTAGCCATTGAATGCTTCTGTGCCCACTAAGAACTGTTTCTTTATATGCTGTAGTGCCTGTGGGATTCCTGAAGCCAGCCCCACCAGCTCTCAGATCTAGGTGATTTTGGGGGCCCATCCTTCAGGTGGCAACCTTAAAAGTTGGGTGCCAGATGTGTGGTCCAAGCTCGTTGTTCCTCAGGAAGAAGCTCAGAGATGATGGTTCCCTCTGATCTGATGATATTGAGTGTGGGGTCTCTGGCTGGTATTTTGTCAGTCACCTAATATGTAGTATTCCCTTAGCTACTTTCTGAATTTCTTTCAGAGAGAATTGATCCACGTGTAGCTGTACTTCAATGCACCCACAAAGGAGGGAAATTCAAGAGCTTCCTGTGTTGATTGTAGTCTAGGCCCCCAAATGGTCATTAACACTGTGGCAGGGTGCTTCCATTTCCCAGTCTGTAATATAAGATAGTTGAAGTATAGAAAGTTGTTCTGAGGTGAAATAAGATAATGCACATAAAATGGAAAGTACCATGTAAGTACCAGTAAGTAGATTTTATTTGTGTCTACTTGACTTGAAACATAGTCTCTCTCAAAGAATGTCACAATTAAACATATAAAAACAATGTTTTAAACTCTAATAATGTAGTCCATTTTTTTGAGTAACAGTTTTAGAATTTATCCAGTCTTAATGCTGTCAGTTATAATTAATATCATCTGACTTTATTTATGTCAGTGACCTTCCTAATTTGGAGAGACATGGAGACACAATTGCTTTCAACATCTGTCCAAGCAAGAGAAAGAAGACCCAAAGTGTCTGGACACTGTGAATATTTTGTAGCAGAAAAAAGATAATACTTCTGGTTTTGACCTTCCAAAGTCTGGCATTTGCTCCTCAATCCATGTTTAAACAATGCCTCCTACCTATTATGTAATTTATAATTAAGAGAATTTCGATATTTTACATCTCACATATCATCATATAGTCTTTTTCTTTTTTTAAAAAATATTTTATTTATTTATTTGACAGACAGAGATCACAAGTAGGCAGAGAGGCAGGCAGAGAGGTGGTGGGGGGAAGCAGGCTCCCCATTGAGCAGAGAGCCTGATGCGGGGCTCCATCCCCAGACCTCGGGATCATGACCCGAGCTGAAGGCAGAGTCTTTAACCCACTGAGCCACCCAGGTGCCCCCATATAGTCTTTTTTTCCTCCTCTGCAGACTCTCCTGTCTTTCAAGCTATCTTTCCTATTGCTGTAAGAAATATCCACTAATCTCTGTTTAAGATGGTATTAGCATTTTTTTTTTAAGTCATGGATCTGTTTTTATGCTTGTGTTTTGATCTTCCAGCATATTCAAATGATTTCTAGTTGTCTTAGCTTAGTGGAAAATGCTATTCATAATCTGGTGTTAATTTGTTGTCAACAAACTAAAGTCAGTTTCTTGGTTACTTGAAGCATGATTGGTTCTTTTAAAGGTTTGATATCTACCAAAATATACTGGATCATTTAAGGGCAAAATGTTAAAAGAAACTACAGAACATGATTCTTGAGAAGGGTCCAGGAATAAGACTTTGGGATTCCTGGAATTTGACAATAAGAAAAGTGATATGAGTGAAAAAGAATCTAAGAAGGCAAGGTAGGATGTGTGGGAAGAATTTTAGTGAGGGACCAGCATTAATGTATCAGGACATATCACATTTCTTGGACATTTTGGACATTTTTATAATCCAAAAAGCCACTAAATCTATCCCCAAAATTGATGAGTATTCTGTCCTTGCCAGCTCTCTAGAAATAGTAAGGCATTGAATAAGTATTTGTCAGAATTTGCTTCAGGAAACATTCTTCTTCCACCGGCTTTTTTCTTGACTCTAGAACGCTGGGTATAGAACCGTGCTGTTCTCCAGTACTTTTTAACCGTTCCCATGTTATAATAATTCAACGATACATGTAATAAATAACTTATCTATTCTACAGTGTGACCATAGGTCAGTTGGTCACTCATCTGAATGCCTGAGACGTAAAATTAAAAGACACACAGGGCAATAGGGAAAAAAAAAGAGACTCATACTGAAGAGAATAATAAATGTATTGAAATCATCCCACAACTGACTCAATTTCAGAACTAGCAGACAGGGACATTAAATTTTGTTATAAATTTAGTGCAAATTTATGAAGATATTTGTTACATAAAGGATAATTTGCTGAAAAGGGAAGTAGAACAATTGAGAATTCAAAAGAAGAAGAAGAAACAGATTTCAAACTAGCTCCTGATCAATAGTAGACGTAACTATAAAATATAATTCTGTAAATACTCTAAAAGAAAAATGGTAAAGGGATAGAAAGGATAAAATTATTGTGATCTTAAGCTCTGCAAAATTATTTTAGATGTAATACTAAAAGCAATCATAGTTACTGGCATCCAGTTGGAATCCACTAGGATATTAAAAAAAGGCAGGATAATGAAAACTATAATTAGAATATAAAATAATAAGTTAAAATCAATTTAGAACAAGTACAGATGTTAGAATCAGTAGTAAAGAAACTTTAAAAACTTACTATAAATATGTTCCAGATATCCAAATAAGCAAAGACCCAGTAAATATAAAAAGTTATAGAAATCAAACTTTTAGAAGATGAAAAATAAGATGTTTCAGATGAAAATTTCACTAGATATGGTCAATAGGAAATTCAATGTTTTAATTAGGAAATCAAAATAAGAATTAGAAATTATTTTAAACTGAAGGATCATAAAGCAGAATATGTCTGATTTTGATATTAAAAATGTTAGAAAAAAAAGCATTCCTCAATTAAATTTGACCTCAATTTCCTCCTTAGCAAACTAGAAAAGAATATTAAATCTGAAATAAATACAAGAGCCAAAAGTCGATGAATAGAAAACAGAAAAAATATAGAAAATATCAGTGAAATCAAAGGTTGGTTCTTTGAAATCATTAAAATTGATAAACTTCTATCCAGACTACTAGGAAAAAGGAAAGATTACACAAATAACCATTATTAATAATGAGAGAAATAGAATCAGTACAGGTTCTAGAGATATTAAAATGAAAATAAGAATATATTATAAATAATGTTATGCCTACAAATATATAACTTAGATAAAATTGGAAGATTTCTCAAAAGACAAAAGGACCAGTACTCAGTGAAGAGATAACCCGACTCATCCTATATGTGTGGGGGGTTTAGATTAGTCACTTTCCCTGACAGCTCCTCCTGCAGGTCTGAAATAAACATATTAATATAGACAAGTGAATAGTAACAAATAATTGAATAATGCCATTACATCAATTATTTTCTGCAATTTCAAACACTGTCTTTCCCATCAGAGAAAATACAGCGTGTTTTGACTGTATTGTTTACATAGGGAGCCACAAAAGAATTTCAGGTAATATAGATATTAATTCTGTATCGTAAACATTGCTTCTGACACATTTTTTGCAGAGATGTGAACCCAAGAATAAGACTTTGTTACTATGAATAAAACATTCCTGAGAGAAAGGGCTAGCAGAAGACACATTACAGCAGTTTGATAGTTTATTATGTGTAACTGCTCGAAATATTTCATGAATATGTTTCAAACCCCTATAGATGATCATGATCAATAAGTGAATTTCAATTTGAGGAGTAGTCACAAAGGAAAAGTAATTGAAACATCTCTGTCAAGAAGTACAGGTCAACCTGTCAAAATGGGCCAGGAGATGTTTTATTTCTATACCTAATGCTTGGTGGATGTGAGAGCATGGGCAAATTCCAGTTACTGTATGATGCTAATACTAATTGACAGAAGGAATATTCACAACTGAAGCAGCAACCTGAAGGTCAAATTGACTTGTGGGACTCAGACTGCACATACCTAGAAGAAAACATACCTATTAAAGTCTTCATTATTAAAGGAAAGTTATATATTTCATATCTTACTACTTAAAATTTTATGATAGTGTGTGTGGTAAGAGACAGGGTGATACTTCCTTTAATTTCCAATGAGTAATACAAGAATGATGATTCAAAATCTCTCTCTCTCTCTCTCTCATGAGGCTACCTAAAGTCAATAGTGCTGTGGAATTCACACACAGAAATTGTATTTTTCTAACACAACGTGAAATTGATGTATCATTTATATTAGAATAAAATACAAATAAACTTATAAATTGTGCCTTATATAACTCTGTTTCAATTACTCATGTACCATTTGACTCAGAATTTTCAATTTATAAATACATACCTCTCCTTAAAGCTCAATGAAACAGATTTTATATATATATATATATATATATATATATATATTACTGATTACTGTTCACATAGGTAGTTCCTTGTTCTAACTCTAAAGTGGATATGCTTTTTTATTTATTGTTTAAAAGATTTTATTTTATTTATTTGTCAGAGAGAGATATAGCAAGAGAGGGAACACAGCAGGGGGAATGGGAGAGGGAGGAGCAGGCTTCCCACTGAGCAGGGAGCCTAATGCAAGGCTCGATCCCAGGGCCCTGGGATCATGACCTGAGCCAAATGCAGACACTTAACCAACTGACACACCCAGGTGCCTGGATATGGTTATTTTATTTCATCGTTGGTAATGGTTAATATTTTATTACAAAGTCTAACTTAGTAGAAAATAATTTACAAAAAAATAATTCACAATTTATATTTAACTCTGCAAATATTTTGGCTTTCTTTATCAAATTTATTTTTCATGGCATTATTAATAAAGACTTTCTTTCTCTTATAAAAGTTTTCATTATTTTTGTAACTAAAGGAAACCAAAAAATATTTAAAATATATAGAAAACCATAGAAATGAATGTAGTGGACCTTAGTAAATATTAATATTATGTTTATTTCAACTATTTTTAAAATTTATATCACTAGTGGTATAAGCAATCTCCAAACCCTTTTACTTTCATTCCTTTCAACAAACCTCGGGATAACATGTGTCTTGTGTTATGTATAATTATTCTTTTGCATTAGATCTGGCACTAGAATCATAAGGTATTTTCCTTTGGGACCCTACATTAATTCCTTAATTTATAATACTGCCTTCATTAATACTACATATAGATATAGCTCTTTATTTCTTTGTTAAATTTAATTGCTTTTCAATTAAAGGGAATCACAAATCCTACATTTGTGAGAATTATCTGAACAAATTTTACAAAAAAATTTGCCTTTGCATTACAAATGTTCAAAGTGTCTTCTTGGGTAAGTACCATTGTCCTATGTCAAATTTAATAGATTTTTCTCATTACCCCCTGGTGAATGTTTAGATGAGACAACTCTTCTTCCAGCTGTTAATCCAACTCTGATGAAAACTCAAACGAAATTGACAACCTAATAGAAACAGAGATAGATGGTGAAACTCTAGTGATTTCTTCCCCTGAAAAAGTGACTGATAAAAAAAAAAATATAGGCTTCCTTTGGAGTTAAAGGAGAAATGATTTGGTGTTTTATTTCCCAGGGGTCAATATGTTATGGGCTGGTTTCTTTCCCCTTTGAGAAACTATATTCTATTTATGAATAATATCTTTTGAAACCCTAGCATTCATTTGATATAAGAAATAAAGGCAGCGCATTTACAGAAAGGTTATGAGTGTGTCACAGAAATCTGCTGGCCTATATTCCATCCGTTTAAAATCGGCTCTAGTTGAATGAACATCACTCATCCAAGTAAGAACTTTATCCCCACTACAAATGTGCTTAAGAGCTTATTACCAAGCAGAATTCCCAATTCCCAGCTATATTTTGAGCATCAGAAAAGGCAGAGTCTTGTCACAGTTAGTAGCTTCATTTCCCCTAAACTTTTGGAATACTAAACACTGACGATTGTTTTCCTTTCTCCCCAGCGATACACGATGTTTCCTTGCCTACTTAATGACTTGTGTTTTTCTATCACGCCTGGAAAAATGATTTTTTAAAAACTATCAACCCCAGAATATTTTGAGACTACAGTAACATCCTTTAACACATGATTACCATCTATAACTTAAGGTTTCTTTCAAAGATCCTTTAGCAATTAGGCTTAACTTGAAAAATTAATGCCGAGATTCATTGTACATTTTTCCCAATATGAAATCGTTTTAATATGATTTTTGGGCTTCCAAGTTTTTTTTTTATCAACCTACATTAAAATGTCTTCAGTCATTGTAGCAAAGTTCTTTACTTCTTGAGAAATATAAGATCGTAACATAAATGTCAGATCAGGAAAAGATGAAAAATAAAGCTAATCATATTTAAATTAAGATGTAAGACTTACTACCTAATTGAGGTTCAGAAGCAAACAACAATGGATATACTTGAGAAATGCATTTCAGGCTGTAATTGAGATAATCAGACTTACCAAGGGGCGCCTGGGTGGCTCAGTCAGTTAAGCATCTGCCTTCAGCTCAGGTACTGATCTCAGGGATTGAGCCCCACGTTAGGCTCTCTGCTCAGTGAAGAGTCTGTTTCTAACCCCTCTTTCTCTTTCCCTTTTGTGTTTTTTTTCTCTCTCTCTCTCTCTCAAAGAAATAAAATCTTTAAAGAAAAATAATAAGTCAAACTGACCAAACCTCAGCTCCTATAAGAAAGATCTACGTGTGTGTAGAATAAAGACATAAAGTTAATTCAATAGCAGGAAAGAAGAAGACTTGGTGGAACAAAAGGAGTGGGAGGAAGTAGTGGGGCAGGTGATGAGATTAACACCCACACTATTGATTAAAAGAAAGACTTTCACAGAGCTCTGTGCATTGTAAGATTCAGTTCCAAATGAACATCCTTCTCCACTGTGATTTCAAAACATTTTGAGCATCTATTTTCACACTCTTTACATTATATCCTGGCTATGTATGGCTTAATACCACATTGATATCTTACTTATTTCTATTTGCAGTCAAAGCTTATGTAAGGAAGAGCCAGATGAGCAACTAGCTCAGGCATCCACTGTTAAGGTATACCAAACAGTTTCTGGAATAAGTTAGAATTATTACTCCAGCTAACTCACCTAATTCATATGTCACCCTCTGCAATAGTGAAATGTGTATTGGTTCTACTCCTTTGGGGTCTTTGAGGAGCCAAACCATTTCTTTTTGAATTTTGCAGCAAACAATAATTAAAGGGTGTGGGCATAGCCAGGACCACCAAAATCTAAATCTGTCAGTCACTTGTAGTAACAGGTGTAGTAACAGTAACTTCTAACAGGAATCAGCTCTCTTTTCTGTATCCACTGCAAGAACGAAGACCATTCTCAGCAACGGGACCATGGACATTCCAGAAAATATTAACATCATTCTAAAGGGATACACAGTCATTGTGAAGGCCTCCAGAGAATTTTAACTACATCAATTAGAATTCAGTCACCTTGGGAAGAAAAAGGCTTCAGACTGACAAAATTGGGGACATAGGAAGGAATAGACTGCAGTTCTACTTGTCATCATGGGAACAACATGATCGAGGTCACATCGGGCTTCCTTTACACGATAATATCAGCATAGGCTCACTTCCTCATCAACATTGTTGTTCAGAAGAATGAGTCTCTTGTTCAAATCTGTAATTTCTTGGGTGAAAAAATAGGGTTCTGATCAGACCAGCCATTGCTTGTTCAGTTTCTCAAGCCTCACAAAGATGAGTTAATTCTCATAGGAAACAGCACTGAATATATATCAAGTTCAGGTGCTTTCATTTACCAGGCCAAAATAGTTAAAAAGAAGGATTATTGAAATATTTGGATAGTACCTATGTCTCTGGAAAAGGAACAGTTCAGCAGGCCAATGAATAGAATCTAAGGAATGATGGCCTATAAAAAAAGCAAGATTCTAGATAATTCTTTTTTTAAAAAAATATTTATGTATTTATTTTAAAGAGAGCATGAACAGGAGAGGGGAGAGGGAAGGGAGAGGGAAGAAGAATGGAAGGAAGAGGGAAAGGGAGAGAATTCCAAGCAGACTGCATTGAACATGAAGCCTGAAACAGGGCTCAATCTCATAACCCTGAGATCATGACATGAGCCGAAACTAAGAGTCCAATGCTTAACTGACTGAGTCACCCAGGTGCCCCATGATGCTACACAGTTCTTAAGATCGATCTGTGTTATGTAAAGATGTAATAAACCCCCCCTACGGAAAAGTTTAAAAAGGAATTAGTGTTTGTTACAATGTTACTTATCAAAATATGTTACTAGTTAAGTTAAAGCATGTATGTGCTTGTTCCTTCGTTTACTCATCAAATATTATTGAACACTTACTATTCTGAACCCTTTTCAAGAATCCGGAGATGTCGGGAAACAAGACATAGCAAATGAAACTAATTGAAAGCAAACATATGAGGAGCCTATGAAATATTTGAGAGCTTATTAGGTATTTGTACCATCTTGGGGACATGCTTCTCTGAGACTGTCTCCTGGTATGTCGGGGTGGGGGCAGCTTACAGAGATGAACTCCATCTTGGACCTTGAATACTTCTCTTAAAAACAAGAACAAACTGGGGCCAAAGTTTGAGAACATCTCCCACCCAGGGTACCCTTACGAAAATGATAATTGATGTCCATAGAAAAGTATGAGCTAAAAAGAAGAAATAACAGAGAAAATGAGAGCATAACTACTGTGAAATAAGTAACACAAATTAAACCAAATAATCTACATCATAATAGAATTTGATGATCAAAAATGGATCAAAGATGTCAAGTTAAATATGTAAACATTCTGGTGAGATCAGATAAAATATATATATTAATAATGGAAAAACTAGGTAGAAATACATAGTTTGAAAATAGACTGATATGGAAGATTCAATACATCATAAGAAGTGTGCCAACAGAAAAGTAATGAAGAACTGAAAAATTGGGCCAAAGCAACAGGAAGGAGAGAAGTAATAGAAAATAGTAGAGACAAGAAAAAAATAGAGACAATTTTGAAGTCATTGGAAAAATTAAAACATCCATAACTGTATGATAAGGGTAAAAATTGTGAATGGGGTAAGCATTTAAATAAATATACTAACAGCATCTAAAAATTTGAAGAAGAAACTTTTAAAAGTTAAAAATAGAACTACCTTATACCAACAATGGCATTACCAGGTATTTACACAAAGGATACAAAAATACTGATTCAAAGGAACACATGAACCCTGATGTTTATAGCAGCATTATCAGCAATAGCCAAATTATGGAAAGAGCCCAAACGTCCATTGACTGATGAAGATATAAAAATGATGTGGCATATTCATATGTAAGGGAATATTACTCAACCATCAAAAGAGCAAAGTCCTGCCATTTGCAATAACATGGATGGAGTTAGAGTGTATTATGCTAAGCAAAACAAGTCAAAGAAAGACAAATACCATATTATAGCATTCATACATAAATTTAAGAAACAAAACACATGAATATACAAGAAGGGGAGGGAAGAGAGGGACACAAACCATGACGACTCTTAACTGTAGAGAACAAATTGAGGGCGAAGGAGGAGAGGTGGGCGGGGGATGGGCGAAATGGATGATGGGTATTAAAGAGGGCACTTGTGATAAGCACTGGGTGTTATATGTTCCTGATGAATCACTGAATTCTACTTCTGAAACAAATGTTGTACTATATGTTTATGAACTAGAATTTAAGTAAAAACTTTAAAAAATTAAAAAAATAATAAAATAAAAGCAGCTAAAAAGAGAGAGAGAGAGAGGAGAAAAAAACTATTCCAGAGAATAAGGTCTTTTATATGACTGATGAATTGAATGAATGCAAAGCATTGCAACAGTGATGACTTTTCAGCCTTTTGGATAATTAATGTGCATTTAAGTATAAATCAAGCATTTTATTCCTTCACAGAAGTTCTATTTCAGAGAGTAAGAAATGAAATTACAGTGACAGACATAGCCCATGCATGTTCTGATTATTATTTGTATATGATTTCTCTGATATTAGGAATAATTCAGCTTGGCTTACATTCATTTTTGTCCAAAATAATTGATCAAGGGCACCTGGGTGGCTCAGTTGGCTGAGCATCTGGCTCTTGATTTTGGTTCAGTCGTTATCTCGGGATCCTGAGATCTACCCCTGTGTTGGACTCTGCACTGTCTTTGGAGCCTGCTTGGGATTCTCTCTCTCCCTCTCCCTCTGCCCCTTAGCCTGCACACACAGACCCTCTCTCTCTCAAAATCAATCAATAAAAATTGACCAGATGCTAGAGGGGGAATAACTCATCATTTTAGGGAGTTTTCTTTTAAGTTGGTGCCAGTTGGCTTTGAATGAGCCTGCACTAAAAAACACATAAGAGATTCATTTTTTTTTTTTTTTAAGGTTTTATTTATTTACCTGACAGGGAGAGCCAGAGCACAAGCAGGGGGAGCAGTAGAGGGAAAGGGAGAAGCAGACTCTCTGCTGAGCAGGGAATCCAAAGTGGAGCTCGATCCCAGGACCCTGAGATCATGACCTGAGCTGAAGGCAGAGGCTTAACCAACTGAGTCACCCAGGTGCCCCATAAGAGTTTCCTATGTTAAGCCATATTCAGAAAGAAGAAAAGCGAGAGGAGTTTTGAAGACTTCTAAGGTTGAATTCCAAGGTTAATACTGATAAAACCTTCTAAAAATGTCATATCTCATGATATTTGATGCCTACGAGAATTTCTTGGTAATAAATTTCAAGATGATTACTAGTATATAGTGTGAAGTAGAAGCAAAGGTTTTTGTTTACGTGTTTGTTTGGTTTTGTTTTTAAAGAATCATGCCACATTCATCTTGTGTTGGTTTATTTCTTTCAAAGTTGTTTAGCAGTTTTTCCCATACAGATCACACACACACACACACACACACACACACACACACACACACGGAGTTTAGATTTCAGTAGAAGTAATTGATGTTTTTGGTGTTATTGTGGGTGTTTTTTTGTTTTTGTTTTTTATAGCTTCAAGTATCTATTTAAATTTCAGTTCATTAACAAACAGTGTAATATTTAGTTTCAGGAGTATAATGTAGTGATTCATCACTTACACACAGTACCCTGTGATTCAATGGCCTTTTTTTTGTTTGTTTAACTTTGTATTTCTAATTGTCTGTTTCTAGCTTATAGAAACACAATAGGTGTTGCTTATCGACATTGTAGTCTGGGAAAATGCTCAATTTATTTATTTGATTTAGTAACATTTTAATAGATTACTTGAGATTTTCCATATAGAAAGATCATATGGTCTGTGAACGGGAAGAATTTTATTTTTCCTTTACAATCTTCACATGATTATTTTCCCCTATTATTATGATGAGTTTTCTAAGAATGATGTGGGGTCAGTAAAATATTGGTGTTATAAATTTAGATGGGAAGTTTCTCTTCTATTTTTGAAATTTGTGTTAACAGATATTTTTTGTTTGAAAACTTGAAACTATTCGCTAGAAAATTCTCTGGACTTTGAGCTTCTCTTTTTAGATACTACAGACATTTTCCTCTTTGAATATTCCTTAGAGTCTACCTTTTCTGATTGAAAAAAACCTCCTTTTATTAGTGTTGCATAATATATATTTTCAATAATTTTATTTTTACATGCAGTGTATGTAATTTTATTTAAAGTACGATTCCTGTAGACAGAATATAGCCAGGACCTATTTTCATTTGTAATTTAATATGAATAGACCACTTGCACTTAGTGCAGTTTTGAAACTGGTTAGATTAAATGTCTATCTTGATAGACATTTAGACATTGATTTATTCCAGTTTTTCTTTTTTCCTTCTTTTTATGGATTTGTCTTTATCTTTATATTCCCTTCATTTAGTATTTACAACACAGTTATGCAACTTATCACAGTTGATTAAAATAGTACATATCTTCAAATGTAATATATATCTCTTACAATAGTATTTTCCTAATTTTTTGGCATCTTTGTATTATTATTGCTATTACACACTTGATTTTTCATACATTTCAAACAATATGTTGCTACTTTTTTTGGCTTTAGACATGCACTTTTCATCTAGAGAGATAAAAAAAATATGTTATATCTACCTTCATTTTAATCATTTATATTGATGATCGTTTCTTTTTAAAGATTCGCATTTCTGTTTAGTACGTCATTCCTTCCACCAAATGACTTTGGAACATTTTTGTAGTACATATCACTTGGTAATAAACTTGCTCAGTTTTAGTCAGTTTAGTCAGTTTAGTCCTTTTTAGAAAAAAATGTCCTTTTCTACATTTTTAGTGAAATACACCTTCACTCTATTTAAAATTCTGTGTTGGCAGTGATTTGCTGTGATTTCATTACTTTGGAGATGTCAATCCATTATCTTATAACGTAAACATTATTCCTTTCAATGTAATATATGTTTTATTCTCAACTTCGTTAACTTTTTATCATTAATATGCAGTAACGTGAATATGGTGTATATGTGTATGTGTCTATGTTGACATTTATCCTCTCTAATTCACTTCGCTTCCTGGACTTATGGTTTAATTTCCTTCATTATTTTGGGGGAATATCTTGACCCTCTGTCCTCTATTTTCTACTATGTTCTCTCTTTTGCTTGTAGGATTCCACTTATGAGTATGTTAAATGGCTGGAATATTTTCTACAGTTCTGAAAGTTCTGAAAGATGCTGATTTTGTTTGTTTCCATTTTTGTACACTGTTTTTTCTCCTAGTGTTTGATTATGGGTAATTTCTATTTACATCTTTTCACGGATTCTCTTTTTCGGCTGTGTCTGGTCTGCTGATCAGCCCATCAAAGGCATTTTTCGTTTCTGCTGTGATTCTTTCCCCCTTTCCATTTGAGTCTTCTTATACTTTCTATTTTACTAATAAATCCCCCCAACTGCTCTTGCATGCTGGACACCTTGTCTACTACAGCCCTTACCGCATTAATCATAGTTATTTTAAATTTCCTGTCTGTTCCATCAGCTAGATCGTATCTGAGTGTCGAATTTTTACTTTGTATTTATAACTGCAAGTATGTTTGTATATTCCGCTAGCATGTTAGTGGGCAGAGTTGAGTTAATTTATTCAAGCATTGAATTCATGTGAGTTTTATTGTTTCAATGTACTTGGGCTTCAGATTCTTCCACTGGTACCTTGTTCTTAGGGTGGCGGTTGGTTTGTTGAATGACTTAATGATTGTCCTAATGTCTCTTCCCTGCTTTAGACCTTCTCTGCACACCTGTACCTCAAAATGCATCTTTCTCTATGCAGTTCTTTCTCTGAGCAGCAGACTGTTGGTGCTTGTTACACCGTTTTTGCTTGCCTGGTTATAGGGAAGGACATTTCTCTGTTACCCTCTCTCCTAGGCAGCTACTGTGTTTCTGGGTCTCAGGACTGGACTGAAGGATTTACCTCCTTTACCAGTGAGAGGAAAACTGTAAGAGAGAAAAGCGTGTTTTCTCCTGTCCCTTTCCCGAGCTGTACTAGGTCTTCATATGTGCCTTGCAGGCAGTAGAGCCTGCTGCCCATCCCCTGACCCCTGACGGCTTAATGCTCCTTTCCCTTCCACCAGGTCTACATCAAATAGAATGCTTTGTCCTGTCTTAAGTACCATCCCTAATGGTTCCCATGATCATCCCGCAAAGAGCCTGTGAAAAGGTACAACACCCCTTGTGTGTATATAGATCCGAGGAGTTCTAAGCTTTCACTGTGATCCACACTCAGCATTTGCCACTTTGGGAACAAATTTTACTGTCACATTACTCACTCCACCCACATTCCATGTTTTCTGGGAACTTACCCCATACCGAACAGGAGGCTAGGCGTGGGGGTTTCAGCCATAAGTAACATAGAAGCTTCCCATGCTAGTACCACGTTTTTCCTCAACTGTGTCTGCATATTAGAGTTTTCATGTCTCTAGATATCACCAAGTAGCATCCAAGATAAATTAAACCAGGTTCTCTGGCAAGGGGATCCATCCACATAATTGTATCTTGTGAAGTTCCACCAGATGATAACAGAATGCACCCAAATCAAACCACTAGTCTCTCTGCCCTCCTGCCTCCTGTTATTTCTGGGTCTCTTCAATTTGGCACTGAGGGCCTTATCAAAATATGGTTTACTGTGTAATAGGACAGCTGCTTTAGGCATCTGCTAAATTGCAAATGGAAGGCAAACTTTTACAAGTAATTACTTCTTTTGTCCAACTATGGTTCTGTGATATTTACCTGATGGGTCCATTTTTATTACCGGTTTTCTATTTATTTCAAATTAGGGAAATCTCTGCTTCATGTTTGGAATCAATGGGGTGATATTTATGGGACAGAGCATGATAAACAAATTACAGACATGATCCCTGATTTCCCAAGGTAAGGTCTAGACATTTCCTATGAGGTGGGTTTTAAAATGTATTGCATCTACTTATTTGGAGACAAAAAAGTAAAAGTTGGAATCACAAGATTTCCAATACTGTGAATCCTGTGTTTGAGCAGCGGAATTATTTCCCTGGAGGACTTTGAGATAACACAGGTTTCAAAGACAAAAGAAAGCACAGTACTGTTGTACTTGCAAAGATATTGGCCTACAAATTCAAGGTAAAATTTTAATGAGATGTGAAACCATTCCTTTGTACTCTACCTGATTAGACCAAATTGACTAAAAAGAACAGCATTTTGAGTGCATTGTTTTGTCTGCATTAATGTCTCTCTGGCTTTACCATTCAAAGAGGCTGCAGCCAAGGCCTGAGGTGGTGGTGGGGGAGGGACAGCAAAGGAAATGAGAACCAGAGATCTTACTGTCCCAACACGGACGCATCATTCATGACCTCTGGCCTGCTTTTCTCTTCTTTTTAAAAAAAAAATTGTTTAATATTTCTTTTTATTTTTTAAAGATTTTTATTTATTTATTTGACAGAGAGAGACACACACACATACAGTGAGGAGGGAACACAAGAAGGGGTAGTGGAGAGGGAGAAGCAGGCTTCCGGCTTGAGCAGGAAGACCCTGTGGGGCTGGATCCCAGGACCCTGACGACAGCACCGAGGCACCCCTTCTTTTCTCTTCCTGACTACTCTTTACCACTCAAAACACAGAGGCATGAACACATTCTATATTTTGTACATTTCAGGAAACTGGACTTTTTAATTATTCAGATTTACACATGCAAACAGGGCACACGGGATCAGAAAGTTCCAGTCATTGAGCAAGAATGAAGGGAATTTTGATGGCGAAATTTCAAAGGGAAGCTCACGTATAAACCCAGTTATAGCTGGATGACCAGAGAGCCCTCTCCCGTCTGTCTGAATCTCCTAATTTTGAGGGAATGATCCTTCTTGGAGAGCAAACCCCAGCGTAAGATTAGATAACTTCACCGTCTGAAGGATACGAGGCATAGGCGCACAGTCACCCGAAACAGAAAACGGACCTTTAATTCCTGCCCTAACCCAGTCCCCATGTCCTCTAGGAAGTCAACTTTATACAGGAAAGGTTATGAAGGTCTCAAAGTGAGATTCTTTTGCAGAATTAAAAAGATGCAAGATTAACTTCTGTAAATTAAGTTTACCAATATTATGGAGGTAAAATAATCCGATCAATCTTCCCACTTAAATAAAAATCAATAAAGTAAGATCTTTTTTAAAGATAAATATCTTAATTCGTTGTTGAGCTGGCAAGGAAAAAATCCTCAGAGATCAAAACCAGTAAAAGTAGAGTTCTTATCAGTTAAGGAAGGGGCTATTAAAAATAGCCAAACATGTTTTGAGACACACCTAAATAGACCTTTTAGGAATAAATACGTTATGGTTGAAATGTAAAGTTAACTGGGTTATTTAATAACAAATTAATTGCAAACACAACTAAACAATGAACTGAAAGTAAAGCTAAAGATTTTTCTAGAGGCAGAGAGAAAAAGCCATAGTAAATAGGGATTTAAAAAAATGGAAAAAATAGTAATTCAAATGATAAGACTTTTTTAAAATCAGTTTTGAATTCCAGATGAGAAAAGAGAATGAAACAGAATATTTTACAGAATGATGAAAGATAATTCAAGAATTAGTATTAAAAAAAATTCATGCTCATATGAACAAAGCTCAACAAGTTACTATTAGGTGTACGAAAAGCAAACATCCCTAGCCTTCCACCACCAACAGAAACACCCAGGAATATCAGTTATCTCAGATTACAAAACCCAGAGGAGATGTTAATAGCAGCTAGTAATTTCAGAGAGATGATTTATTAAAAATAATAATAATATGTACATTAACAGCAGAGTTTCACACAGGAATATGGAAGCCAGATATGGAGAGAATCTTTTCTCAATGTGCTCATTAAAAAATTATGCCAGACTGACATCACTACCCTCGCTCTCTTTGTGTTTCCACTTGCACAGATATCTTTCTCCATTCCTTCCCTTTGAACCTATAAACCTTTGACCTTAAGGCTGAAGTAAATTTTTTGTAGGCAGCATATAGCTAGATTTTGTTTGCTTGTTTGTATGTATGTATGCTTGTATATATGTATGTATATATTTCCGGTCAGCCACTCCATGCCTTGACTGGATAATTTAACCCATTTAAATTTACAGTGATTATTGATAAGTAAGGACTTACTAATGCCATCTAATTAATTGTTTCCTGGCTATTTTATAGATTTTTTTGTTCCTCTCTTCCTCTTTTGCCATCTCCTTTGTGAATTGGCAATTTTCTATAGTGATATACTTCAATTTCTCTTTCTCTTCTGTGTATCAGGTGTAGGTTTGTGTACTGGAAATTTTGCTAAGAGAGAAAACCTTAAACAATCTCACCAGACACACAGAAACAAACAAACAAACCGGTAGTTATGTGTGATGGTGGATGCATTAACTAACTTGATGGTGGTAATTATTTCACACAGTGTATGTAGGTCAAAACATCACACTGCATGATTTACAAGTATACAACGTTATTTGTCAAAAATCCCTCCATAAGTTGAGAAAACCCATACACCAAGAATTTCTTTCTTTTTTTTAATACATCAGCCTGACAGGGACACACAGTGAAATTATTTTTCAATGAAAAAGAAAAATAAAGATATTTTTAGATCAACAAAGGTTGAGCTAGCATTTATCAGCATTAGGTAATTACTAAGGTAGAGCAGCCCCCTGGGTAAGCCTGAGCTCCTGGGGCCTCATGGCTCTTGAGGGTCTGGAAAGAAATGTAACTTCTCCATGACTGTGATCAGGGGATGGCAGATGAGCTGAGGCGAGGACAAATCTGGCCTGCTGCATAGCAAGTCCCCTGGTTCAAAACATTCAGACATTAAGAAGGGTGTACACTGTCGGCTGGCGCAAACAGTTGGGGAAACAAACAGAAACTGCTTTTACTCTGAGAGGCTCATTGTGAGAGTTGAAAAATGCTGGAGACAGTAGTGGTTGAGCCTACACTAAGACCAGCCTATAAACGCATGCTACTTTCGTCAGACTAATCCAGATAAAGAGCTTAGATACCAATCCTCCCCAATTCCCCAAACCAGTTGTGCCTGCTTCAGCTGTAGGAGGCATCTCTGGCAGAAAGAAAATGGATTTTTGACCCAGATTGTGACTGAAATAGTAATCCTAAATTACCAGCTGACGACTGCATTTCACTGAACACAGCAGAATCCACCTCGATTAATTTGTACACCGTAAAGAGGTCAGAGTCTTTTTGAAAGGTATTTTTGCTGTGAAGTTTTAAGTGTTACATTTATGATGCTGGGACTTTACATTTTGCAACTGTTATTATGTTATAAAGATACGTTCTATCAGAAAAGTGAAGGTATGGGCTTTTGTGCTAAGATCACCGAGGAAGCCTAAGGGATGGCGATGAAGGAGAGTAGACCTGGCCTTTACTTACCAAGGTGGCAGTTATCAAAGTTAGAGTCAGATTCAAACTCGACTCAGGCCTTCCTAGCCCTCATGCATATATGTCACAATGCTTTGCCCATTACCGGCGATCCAAAATGTCGAGGTGGTGGTCGAATCTCAGAGTTGTAAGGATATATAAAAAGTGAAAAAAAAAAAGGGGGTGTTGTTTGATAAAATTTTTAGAAATTTTAATGAAAAAAGGTATCAACCAAGGTTGAGGCACACAGAATAATGTCTAGACATTTGTAATGGGCTCTGAATTATTACTTTGTATGACTCTTTCTCCTCCCAAAAGCTGAAAGTGAGGAAATAAAGCGAACCAGGTGAACCCTGGAAATAAATTGAACCCACCAAATATTAGGTTGGTGGTGCAGTATATTTTTATTTCAAAGTTATTTTGATAAAATATGGACAGCGATCAACAATTTATGAACTCTTATTTTACTTAGGATTTACTATAACAGAATTGGCTGGGTTTTTTTGTTGTTATAAATGGAGAGCATATTAAATAAGTACATAAGTACATTCTGCCTTTAAAATTCAATGATTGGGGTGCCTGGGTGGCTCAGTTGGTTGAGCGACTGCCTTCGGCTCAGGTCATGATCCCAGACTTCCAGGATCGAGTCCCGCATCGGGCTCCCAGCTCCTTGGGGAGTCTGCTTCTCCCTCTGATCTTCTCCTCTCTCATGCTCTCTCTCACTCATTCTCTCTCAAATAAATAAATAAAATCTTTAAACAAAAATTCAACATGATTTTACTTAATAATGATTCAGTTCACTACTCAAAATCTCTATTGGTGCATGTTACACTGAACATCCAAAAATTCTAAAATATCTCTAAATTATTAGTCAAGTACATATGCCAAGACTGCAAACACTTTCGTACTTACATTTCTAAATACTAGTAGTATTGCACAACATAGAAACTTTTCTTAAGCCAATTAGGAAACCACCAAATGGAAAACATATATTCATTAGATTTTCTAGGAATTCCAGGAATTATTTCCAAAAAAATAAGTTCTCATTCTGTGATAACCCAAGCATTGATATCACTTGCTTTGCCGAAGAGAGTAACAAAACTTTTTTCTGTGTGTATTTTTAGCCAAATCTGTTGGTCCTTTTATAGGATTATTCTGATTGTGTCCATGCAAAATCTAGTGAGGGGGGAAAAACTTGCTTAAATTCAGGATAATATTTTTATGCCCTTTTGCTTTACTCTGAACACACAGCTTTCAAAGAAGCAGTGGTCTTTGGTTAAAACAAACAAAAGCCAAAGAAAACATTCAGTGTCGGCTGACTGAGGCTCTTGATACACTGAGGCTCTTGATACACATATACACTGCAAGATAGGACAACATAGCCAGGGGGAGTTAGATGATTCTCTAAAGGGTGGAGGCGTATCATCAACAGAAAGTCAGGAGGGAGGAGGAGGGAGATGTTCTCTTGTTCAGTCCATGGTTCACACATAGGGACAATGTTGTGTTGCTTAAGCAGCCGTAAACACTTAATCATCATTAGCAACTTCAAGTACATTTTTAAATGAAAAATCACCGCCGGCATTATTTCTCTAAACTAAACAAACTCTGTTATCTCCAGAATTAAGTCTCTTTCCAATCTCAGGTCCCTTAATGCTTGTTTCGTTTCTGTGTTCCCACGGATGCAGCTGAAGCTTCAGCACACATTTTCGGTCGTGATGCTGTTGACCTCACACATTGTGTCTGTAATTTCCACTCAATAATAGAATGTTTGCTTCTGTCTCTTTCCAAAATTGTCCAACTGCTGAGCTGGATTCACATCATTAGGTCATCAAACTGCTACGTAGAATAAATAGCAGTGCTTTAGTTTCCTCTGCAACCTAATTTTACAATTTTATTCCAAACCAGCTTGTTCTAGTTGTATCTTGATTGCTTTGTGAAATGTTGTGTTCATGCTCCATTAAACAAATGCCAACGCTATAATTCATCTAGCAGAGACGTGGAGGTGGGGAGTGACTCCAAAAGGTACTTCCCAGAAACATACTATTCAAATGGGTCTTGCTAATTGCCATGGAGGGTTTTTCTTCTGATCCTTGTGAAAAAGAGTTATTAAAATAAAAGTGTTTTGCTCCTGAATAGCAGATAGGGGTTCCTTTTGCTACCAAACACAAATAATTGTCAATGGGAACATAAAGACAAATGTGGAAAAAAATGCATATGTATGATATATATATATATATATATATATACACACACACACACACACACACACATACATACATTTTTTTTCTGAATACATTTTGGACCAAGGAAAATAAAAAGGCAAATTTAGCAGAACAGGAAATATATTTAAAGGGTATTAATTGCATCTTAGAAATCTCCCATTTTTTTCATTGGTTTATCTGAACATTGTCTATTTTAACACCATTATGCACTCACTAATATTTCCAATGTATTTATTTTAATGAATGGCTGTCTAAGTATATGGATTTCGTTTGTCTATCACTTTAACTCTGTCTTATAAGATATCATGTAATTTTTTTATGTTTTGTTATACTCGAATACCTCTTTCCAAAGTTCTCTTTTGTTAAGTAACTAATCATTACCCAGGCTTGTAATTGATTCACCAATTTCATATTTATGTGGGATTTTTCCTTCCATCCAAACCAACCGTACGTGTCACTCTCTCATGAACATATTCGTTGCTGCTAATGTGAAATCATAGTAGTCCAAGTAAATAAAGTAACTTCACCATTCATCTGACAATAAATACCTATTTAACATTTACTTATAACTTATAAAATACTGTATTTCTGAGTGTGGATGTAGGCAGAAAGAAAAAAAACGCCAATATGGTTCTAAAATTATATACAATAGAAAAAGCGAGAAGTAAATAACTAAAAAGTTCAGATATTGTAGAAGTCCCATATGAAGGAAAATAAGGCACGATGTCTGTTCAGATACAGAGCCCCTAGTGTACGTGAGCTGTAAGTGCAGCTTGGCATGACGAATCAGAGTGTGACGTAGAGATGGAGGGAGAATATTCCAAGTGAAAAACAACAGTATGAGCCAAAGGCCCAAGGCACAACAACTTAGTTCCCTAAATACCTATTAATAATTTGCACGAGGCATGTATGATTCAGCATATGCAAGAAAGAGTATTTAAGAAACGTTTATCGGGGGCGCCTCGGAGGCTCAGTGGGTTAAGCCTCCAACTCTTGTTTTCAGCTCAGGTCATGATCTCAGTGATGCAGGCGCGAAACCGCCTGTGCAGCCCTGGATGAGACTGAGAATGAGTGATGATGTGCATTCTAGTTAGAGTAGAGGATATTTTTTAAGGCTAAAGACAAAAATACTTCTTTTTCCCTTTATGAGCAGCCTGTCTTTACACATACCCAAGATATTTGTTCTCCTGTCTATCTTTCCTAGCATGTACAACGAATTGTATGATTAGGAGTGGAACATTATGCAAGATTTAAACACTGTTCTAAAGGGGAAAAATATAGAGGGATCTTTGAAACAGTCGACAAAGGCAGCACAGGCCACGTCCATGTTTCCTTCTTAGAGGTGAACTTACTTTTACTCAGAAAATCAAGTCGTTTTAACACTGCACGCGGGCTTTGTGGTCAAGGAGGCTACTGCTTTCTTTTCTCCTCGAGCTTCTTGCACTGGGTCTGGACCGAGATTCAGAAACGGCACACGTTACTAAGTCAAATAAGTGCCTCCTCTGATACGTCTTTTCTTTCCCCACTTACTCAGTCACTCGCCGACTCACTCACTGTTCCATTTAATTATTATTCACTCATTCATGAGACTGTGCACCGACCACCTGCCAGGAGCTGGATAAGGCAATGAGAACACGACACCAGGCAAAGACGGCCCTTGAGTTCACAGAAAGTGGAATCTCATGCAGACTACATCGACCTCACGGGACAAACAAGATATCAAGATGCTGGGAATAGATATTTGTGTTAATGATAGTATTTATCTCCTCTTTTCTTCATCTTTCCATCCCTGACCCCACCTGATACACGAGGGATACACCGGGACTGACATAATGCTCTCTCTGCATTCAGTCACCCACTCTCACTTTTTTCATCCTATTTCTACCTTGGATTTTCCAAAATTAAAATGTTAAAAATAAAAGGGAAGTATGCATACTCATAGGCATATTATTGACCATATATTTGCCCAAAATAATTTAGGATAAGGGGATTTTTATAAGAACCTGGAAGATGTATATTATTTCTCATCCAGTAAAGGTCATAAATAATACTTTATATATTCTTAGTGAGGATTCAATGGTTAGCACAATGATGAATATTTATTGTATGTATATTATTAATTTATTATTAATACTTTATTATAGATGTAAAATTTATAACAACTTATTATATATTTATGATTATGAAGTATAACTTATTGATTATTAATTAATGGCTTATTTTTCTTCCATTTAATTTCCATAAGTACTCTATATAAATATATGTAGGTGCACATTTAAAATGGAATAAACTGAGGCTTTAAGAATAATTAATAGAAAAATATGTTTTATAAGTTTCCTAAAATTGCCTCTTATTGGCTGTCATGCTAACTCCTTTCACTTTCTTTAGAACCGTAAGGTACCCACATATCACTGAGATGAGCGGAGGTTCCAGAGTGCCTCGGCATTTCTATCATCGACGTTTGCTTTATCCAAGGAAAACTGGACAGACTCAATACCACAAACTCAACTTTTAAAAGGAAAACATTAACAGTCTATCCAGATATATCAAATCCCTGGGCCAATCTATGGGTGTAGATCCCAGCAATAAGTTAGAAGCTGAAAAACATTGGACTTTTTTAAGGCTGGAAGTTTACGATGGAATGCATTACCTCAGTAATGCCATGCAGTCGATGGCCTGGAATTCTTCTCTGCTCCACCAGCCCAGAGGGGAAATAGAGTGATTTTCAATAATGCTGCGAAATAATGGACTCAATTCTCCCCCGCATCTCAGGGAGTATGGGTTTCTTAAACACAAAGAAACGAATATCTGCCATTTTCATTCCCTTCCTATATCCCGCAATTGAATCTTTCCAAAATTAGATTTAGAAAAAAAACAAAACACACAAAAAAACTGGGGATTCACACAAAGCAGAACTACCCATTCTGTTGAAGTTTGTCTGTATCTTTGTAAAATGTAGTACTGGTACTTAAAAAATTACATGCAGATGTTGAATTAAAAAACCCTACATTGGAATAAGTTTCAATAATAAATCAGTAGTTAAAAATTTAATTTTAAATATGAAATCATCAAATCATTAAAAAATGTATCGGGAAGGTAGAGAAAACATTTTAAAAAACAAGGCATACATTTTAATTTATGACATGTAACATAAAGATAAAAGGGTAATATCAAACATTACTGATGGGAAAAGTTTATTGATCATTTCACATCTTTTAGCTAATATATCAATTACCTTCTGGTAATCAAACAAGTCATTTGATTCTTGCAGAAGCCATATAATGTAGGTAACAATTATTATCCTTATTTTACAGATGAGGAAGCCATGCTTGTAGAAATAGAATTAAAAACGGACTCTCTTGAACCTATATCTGTTTCCAAAGTCTGGAAATTTAAACACTACACAATAATGGGTTGGTGCATCATGAGCACGTGTGAATGTGTGTGCACATGGGCACACATGTGGAACATGGCTTTTCCAAATGACTTCATCACTTGTATATAGGTGTCCATAATATATAAATTTTGCATAAGTATGTATATGTATACACAGACCCACACACAAACACAAACACACATTGCTGATGGGAGTATAAATTGGTATGATAACCTTGAAAAAATATTATAAAATGAGTATACAATACTCTTGTATTCATACAATAGGAGATATCTATATATCTAATATATATATATATATATACACACACACACACACACACACACACACACCATTGGCTTTATATCTATAAAGCCCATGGTACCACTGTTGATAATAAGGGAAGAAAATTGAAAACAAGTTAAATATTCATTGAACAGAAGATAGTTAATGGAGTATGTTATAGTCACCCAATGGAATATTACACAAAAAAACTGAACATAATACATGTCCATATTATGACTTGAAGGGATCTCAGTGACATAATACTTAGTAAAAAAATATGAGCCACAAGAGACTACAGTGAATATAACTTTTGAAAAATTAAGTTGATTTAAAAACAAAAATAATTTATGTTTTGTTAAATACACACACACACACACACACACACACATACACTTGGCAGACTAATTAATTGCATCAGGGATGAATTTAGGGAAAAGAGTGCCTGATTGGCAGAGTGTAAACAGGGCTATGTAACTTATTGGTAATTTTGATTTATTGTGTTGCATGATGGGTCTTGCTTGTCTATTGCCTTAGTGAAATAAGTAATGCAAAATAGAATAAGAGTGGGTCATAGTAATTCTAGTGCAACATATAATACTGTTTAATGAAGCAATTATTATGATGCATTTTCTTTTGTGCATCAGACTCCACCTCTAAAAAGAGAAAAGAAACAGCAGAATTGTCCAAATCCAAATTTTCAGTTTGGTTGGGATTTATTTCATTCCAGTTGGATACATAGTATCTGTGACAAGATTTAACAAGATGTACCCTGCTGGATGTATGAGCACTTCCTATGAGCAACACCAGGTTTTTTTCTCAGCACACAAGTCACTTTCTCTTGTCTTATCTCTGGATCCTTGAATTTCAGGATGCTGCTTCTAAGTCTCTCAGACTGAGGGTGGTTTCTCAAGAAACAGGTTCTGAGAGACAGGTTTGCAGGCAGGAAGTTGACTAGTAAGTGCCTTTAGGAAAAACAAAAACAAAAGCAGAAAAACATCTAACAGCGTGGGAAGCAGGGATTGGCAGAAGCAGTAGTTTTAGCAAAGATAACCTGCCGGGAGCTCTGTGGCTAGATGACTGTAAGGAATTTTCTAATAGAGTCAGAGGGATTTTTTGTATTCTGAGAATTATGAGGTGGTTCCCTCTGATCCCTGAAGAGGGCTTAGGTGTGAGCTGTCAGTAGCAGAAACTCGCCGGTCTGGGGATGAGCACCTGTACCTTGACGGGGTCTCTGGGCAGCACACCGCACTGTCGGGCCAGGGCCCCACTGGATTTTAGTTGCATTCAGGGACACGTCTCTTCTACCTCTCTATTTGTCACAGTAATAACCAACAAATGGTTGGTTGCATTATTATTCATTACAATCGTGCGCTCGGAGTTTTACAATTCTCACCCTACAATACATTATTGTAATTTTATCACATTTCTCTATCCTCAGCAGATTTATTTCCCCAATTTTTAATGTCACAGACTCGGCCTCTAACTGGTTAAGTAGTCTGCCTGATGTAAAAACATTGGTTGCAACAGAACTACAGCACTCATATAGCTCTTCTATATTTAAGTCCAATGTTTCTTATAAAATAACATGAATTCAACTTAGATGGACCAAAAATCAAGATAGAGACTTCCGGAAAGCTCATGAGAACTTACAGGCAAATTATCAACCATAAACTGTGTGGCAAACAGTTCAGCATTAGGACCCAGGTAAACTTCTTGCAAACCTGTTGAAAGATACTCTTAAAGAAATGTGTTGCTGTGCTTTTAGAGAAAATGTATCCAAATTCAAGCAGTCTTCTACCCTTCGTTGTCAACATGACTCACTATATCCCTTTAGGAAGTTATATTCACAGGGGGGAAAAGTCCCGTTCTGACAAATAACAGTATTAAATAAGAAGCAAGGAATTAAAAGGGGGGGGGGGAACTTCAATAAACAGAAGCATATATACAGAGAATGAAAGAGAAACGAATGCAAGGACAAGCATCCCCAAACAGCCATGCCAACGGAGAAGTGAATCAGAATAAAATAATAAAAAGAGTTGTAAAAGGTGTTTCTTTTTAAATCAAGAGCTAAAAAATAGAATAAGATTTCAATGGATTTCAGATAAAACTATGGGTGGAGATAAAAACTGAGCTGGCATAAACGAGGGTAGAAATGCAGAATAAATTTATAATCAACATTCGAATGATTGCAATACAATAAAACAAGTTGCTCTTAAAACATAAGGTAAAGGATAAGCAATTCTATTTGGAAAAAAGCAGAATTAAAATGATGTGAAGAAAATGAAAGATATTTGTTTACAAGCAAAAGTAGAGTCTAGTTAAAAGACTAATTTCTCACAAACGAATGGGAGACATAAATGTTTAACTTCTTTAAATGTTGCAGGACAGGAATTACCTGAATATTTAGATTAAAAGGACAAACATGCACAAGGTAATGCAACATAGGAAACTGTGCGCCCTATCCCGTTAAGCCTTTTGACTTAAGAACATGGAAATCATTTGAAGGATAGTCAATGGTCATCTTCTACAAATCACCTATATTGGAAAAATTGCGATGAATTTTGGACATTATTTTAGTATCAAATTAATAGTGTTAAAAGATAAGCTGAAGCATAGTCAATTTTTGAGCATATTTGAGCAAAAAAGCAGCACCATCCTGGAAGTGGTCCTCCACGGGAGCTAGGGGAAAGACATTTAAAGAGAAGAAGCACAAGGAAAGCAAGAAAATCGTTTGGCTGTAATTAAGCTGGTGTATTATTTGAGAAAGCCCGGTTGGGTGTTTCTAACTGGTTGTCCTTAGGTTTCAATTTCTTAACTTTGTGGTCTGACCTGCACAGGTTTCGGTTTGCTTACTTAGGTTTCTAAGACATGAAAGCCACCTCAGTTTAAGGGCCTCTGGGTTTAATTAATGTAACGATAGGATTCCTACAATAAGTAAGAACACTTTCAATAGCTATGCTGAGAGACAGCAATTGAGAATTCCTAAATCGCAAAGGGAGTAGCCAGGAGTAAGAATTGAAATCATTTGTCTGTTGAACTAGTCTAACTAGTGGTAGGGATTCCATAATACAACCATTACGATAATGAAGTAGCTTTGCTTTTTGTTTTTCAAAGTCATGGGAGTTCAGTCGTGCACAATGTTATCTGAAAAGAGGTGGAGAAACAGGGTTGCCCACCCAATAAGGCAGTCACAGCAATGGAGTGTCTGGTTAAGTCACTTGACTTGGGGGCACCTGTGTGGCTCAGTCCCTTAAGCCTCTGACCCTTGATCTCAGCTCAGGTAAGGGTCTTAGGATCCTGGGAACCTACCTGGGGTCCAGCACCCCACAAGCACTCCTCGAGGGGAGTCTGCTTGTCTACTTCTTCCTCTGCCCCTCCCGCTGCTAGTGCTCACTCTCATGCCCGCAGGCGCTTTCTCTGTAATAAATGAATACATCTTTTTAAAGAAGTTACTAAACATGCGCAAGTGAAACGGGCAGACCCCCTCACATGTGTCGCACCACTGATAAGTAAGACAAACTGTACTACGCCTCAGATCTGCTGCCCTGCAAGGGCAGATCCCCAAATTGACCAAACTATATGAAAAAAACTCCTATCAAAGGGTTCCTGTCCCACAAATCTGTCCCCAGGACGGCAGTTCCCTTTTCCTCCCTCTACCCCCCTCTTTCTCTCTTCCTTCCTATCCCTCCTTCCTCCCCCACTCTTTCTCCCTTCACCCACTTTTTCATGCCCTTCTCTATCCTGCTTTCTCCGCTCTGCTGCCTTTTCTTCCCCTTCTCCCCCCTCCTTCTCTCCATATGCACGAGTGAGTAATAAACGTTTCTACCATATAGGTTTAATAGATGAAAATAACTTGAAGGGCATAAATGATGGTAAAATGTAAGGAAACTAAAAATGATGAGAGTATTCATTGTCTTACTTTCAAAGTCATTTATTTTATCATAATATAATAAAATGGAATTTTTAGTAATAGCTCTATTTGACAACCGGCTTGCACAAATTCTGAAAAACTAACAGTTGGTCCTCCTTAGCCTGAAGGAGCTGTCTCGGATGCGCTTCTCTGTAAAGTGATGGGACACTAGCAAATGGGGACACCAGGGCACAGACTACCAGAGAAGATAGAATGGTGCTTTACCACAGTGATGTCACAAAGAGAGAGATTTGTGATATATTTTTGGAGGTAAAAAACAAGACCTGTTGATACGTTAGATGAAATTAAGGAAGAGTGTACCATATGCAGTGTAATAGGAAATATTTATCAGTTAGTTCCGTAAAACAGATCCAAAATCAGTGGGCCTGGTTGTCTTTCAGATTTTTTAAAGAGGTAGTCTCGCGCATACAGTATGTTATATAATACTCTCTTAGGATTAAGAGTACACTCAAAAAAATACATGAATATTTACATGAGTTGGGTAGATAACAATCATAAATAGGACTCCATCAATACAGGTCATGTTTTGTTGCAAAAAACCAAAATACTTGTATAAATGGAGACATGATCTATCTTTCTGATGTAAAGATTTCAGGAACTAAAAAAATATAATACAAATACTGTTGGAGTCCTAACAGAGAAGTAGTATGTATGTATGTATGCATGCGTGTGTGTATTAATTTATTTTAAGATTTTATTTATTTGTCGGAAAGACAGAGCACAAGCAGGGGAAGCAGTAGGCAGAGGGAGAAGCAGGCTCCTGGCTGAACAGGGAGCCCAATGTGGACTCAATCCCAGGATCCTGGTGTCATAACCTGAGCCAAAGGCAGATGCTGAACTAACAGATGCACCCAGGTGTCTGGAGATCTAGTTTTTATATATAAAGTAATTTCAGGGTTTACATTTAAATAGAAATGCAAAAGAAAACCAAAAACCCACAAAGCTCAACTCTTGTGACAAGGTGAAACCCAAACCAAAGTTGTGTAGTATGAAGCAAAATGGGAAGGAAGAACCATAGGGGATGCCATTGAAGGGAAATCTCTTAGAATTCAGGTAAATCTGTACTCAGAGATATTTGTTTGGCACCACAGTACAATCATCTAAAAAAAAGGTTTACATAAAAATAAATTGCAAATAAAAATTAATATTTTAAAAAGGAAAGCATAAAAATATTAGAATATAACACAAAATCTATGTAATAAGATTAGCCTTACATTGCAAATGGAACAGATTCTATAAATGAAAAGATTAATACATTTCAGTATATAAACATTTAAAAAATTGTACAGCAAAATATCTTATTCAGGTCCCCAAAAATGTAAAATGTAGGAAATACATTTACAATATAAGTTAAGGAATAATTTCCCCAACATAGCAAAAATTCCAGACACCGATAAGAGTAGCAATCATTAAAAATTAAGGAAAACTTCGGAAGTTGCCAAAAAAATAAATAGATAATTACACAGGACATGTGCATGATAAATCTGGTCTCTTCACTCCACAAACTCCTTTCCCTTACTTCAGTTTCTTCCACTGGCTCAAAACCTCCATGGGTTCCAGGCCTCAGCTGATTATACCAAGATTCCAATTTTCACCAAATCTGGAAGGACGCTGGGCAGGCTGGGTTTCCGTCCAGTGAGAAAGGATTATCCTGAGACATTGAATTCACATTCCATGTTTTATCAACAAACACTACTGGACCACTAGTTCTTGTGATAATGACATTAATTTAAATATATCCTTCAGGGGAGCCTGGGTGGCTCAGTGGTTTAAGCCTCTGCCTTCGGCTTAGGTCATGATCTCAGGGTCCTGGGATCAAGCCCCGCATCAGGCTCTCTGCTCAGTGAGGAGCCTGTTCTCCCTCTCTCTCTGCCTGCCTCTCTGCCTACTTGTGACCTCGCTCTCTGTCAAATAAATAAATAAAATATTAAAATAAATAAATAAATAAATATATCCTTCACAGGTGACATTTTTTTCACACTGGCAACATAATCTAAAACTGTATAAAAGAATCAGTGAATGCCTAGAGTCAGGGCAGAGGGAGGAATGAATAAGCAGAGCAGTAAAACTACTCCATATAAAATCATAGTGGTAGATACATGTCACTATACATGGATCCAAAGCCATAGACTGTTCAAGAGTGAGTCCTAATGTAAACTATAGTGACAGTGATGTGTCAATGTAGGTTCATGGATTGCAACAAATGTAGCATTTGGGTGGGAGATATTGATAGTGGGGAGACGGGACATGAACAAGGTCAGGGGCCATGGGAACTCTCTGTACTTTATGGTCCATTTTGCTCTATATCTAAAATAGACCTACAAAATAAAATGCATTTAAAAAATGCTTATGACCTGGTAAACACTCATCCTTCAGTAAATGTCAATGATTATTATTTCTGGTACAATATTCTTTTATTAGCTAAAGACTAAAAATGCAAAGGACATCACCTTGTGTTTTTATGTTTTCTTCTCAATTTATTCTCTGCACTCATTAAAAGGTAATCCAATCCGATGGGTAATATCCCTAAATTGCACTCTCTGTTTGCAAAAGTCTCTAAGCTTAAGAATATCAGTATTACAGACATTATGAATCAGATGGCCTTTGTGCAAATATATATAATATATGAATGTAATTTTCAAATTGGTGAAAAATTTGAGAAATTATTGTTGGTGACATCATTCAGTAACGTAACAACTTGTATATTCCAGAATAGGAATAGGAGCTTTGCCTGGTCATGACTCTAAATGTGTACTTGATGCTGACTAGGTCTTTCCTTTACACACTGACATACATGTTTTAAAATATGAGACAAGAACAATCAATGTAGGAAAGATATGACGAGCAGTCTCTATCTATCTTACGAAAGGCAAGAGATTTAAGAGAGCTAAATTTTAAAAGATAAATAACACATATTTATTAAAAATACATATTTTAAATATGTATTTAAAAGAGATATAAATTATGTGCACTCTTCCCCACCCCCCCACCCCCCACTTCATAAGATAGCACTTTTCTTCTTAAAAACAAAACAAAATACAACGGAACAAAAATTCTGTTGACTCTACATTGTCAACATGCTGGATTCCAAACTGATAGCACGACATTAAGCTGTACTTCACAATTTAAACTTCAATCTACCTTGCCAACTTCATTTCACACAACTACCCAGTGACCTCCATGGGCCAAATGATTTGGCAGCTCTGAACTTATATTTTCTCTAAAACAGGAATTATTATGTCTGAGCTATTGTTGAGGGGGGGGGGGAGGATGAATTTTTCAAAAAATGGTAGATGCTATCCCCCTGAAAATTAATTATTTCCACCTCTAAGGTGTTAAAGAGTATCATCTACAGATAAATGAATCTTGCACTAGTAACTTTTTACTGCAAAAATTATTCCTAATGTATGTATATATTTTTCACTAACACTTAAGCGTCATGGAAAGAACTAAGAGGAAAGAACTAAGTTTTGGAATAAAAAATGTTTTATTTGAATTTGTTTCTCCACTAACAACTAAATCATTTCAAGCCAGAATAATGCCAATATCCTTTAACTTGCTATTTATTAAATGTAAGCTACGTAAAAATAAAACTGAAATATAAAAGCATTGCAAATCTGAAGTGTGTTGCATCTCCTAAAATTAAAATTAACTTGACTGAAAGAGAATATAATGCCTATTTATATATGTTCATTACAAAAGAAATAGAAACAATGACAAACAATTATCTAAACCAACAAGCAATCACCTATTTACCAAGGGTTGATAATTGCTGTTTATGCTTTGGTAAATATTCTTCCATTGTTTTCTGTTAAATGAACATATATTTAAAACATATGTAAAATATAATGTCAGAAGTGACTTTTTTTTTTTAAGATTTTATTTATTTATTTGACAGAGAGAGAGAGAGATCACAAGTAGGCAGAGAGGCAGGCAGAGAGAGAGGGGGAAGCAGGCTCCCCGCGGAGCAGAGAGGCCGATGCGGGGCTCGATCCCAGGATCCTGAGATCATGACCTGAGCCCAAGGCAGCGGCTTAATCCACTGAGCCACCCAGGCACCCCTGTCAGAAGTGACTTAAAGCAAATACTATTTTGCGACATGTTCTTTTGTCCCTCACAAAGTACTGAATGAACACTTTTGCATAGTTAAGTCATTCAGCTTAACAAATGTATGTTAAGTGCCCACTTTGTGCCGGATACTTTTCAGGCACTTGGGATCAATAAGCAAACAGGTTGATGATACTTCTGCCCATAAATCCTATTGTAGGGAAGACAGTGCCACGTTCTAACAAAAACTAGAGTGAGGAAATTGCCTATTTTTAAAAAGTTCTTACTAACTAAAGATAAATCAGTTTGATAACATACAATGAGCCCAATGCATTTCTCTCATCCATATATTTGGCCTTGAATTTTTATTTTTCTGTAGTAGAGAGAATCATAGATCTAAGTCCTCACATCGATCCCGTGTTATTTCATTAGGCTGATTTTGTTGTTGTTGTTGACTTGTTAGGTTTATATAAAATATATAAATCAAAATTTTCCTTCAAAGAGTTTTTGCTTCTTTTTATACTTAACTGCAAATTGTGAGTGTCCCTATATTCTAATCCCCAAACAAGTGGTGGGCTACAATTATATTTTTGAGGAGCAAAAGTAGAGAATATTCAGTTTTAAGAAAACTATCTATCATAGTTCCTGGGATGTAGTCAGTGTCCCATAAATTATAGTTTTCTTCCAAATGTTTTTTTTTTTTTAACAAGAATGAGTAAGTTCCCATGTAAGTAGCACCAAAAAACAAAAATAAAAATAAACCAGACAACTCTTTAATTTATGCAATTGAGGGAATGATTGTTTTTGTTCTCATGAGATGACTAAACTATATAACAAAATGAAAACCAAAAATGTTGTCTTTTTTTTCAAAAATGTTTTCTAACATCAAAAAAAAATTGATTCTAAAACTTCTTTTGACATACATGTTTTTTAAATTATTGGATAATTGTTTTTTGAAAATATTCTGTTTGTCTTGAATAAAACTGCCTTTATATTAGCAGTATGTATATCATTAAATACTTTTAAACAAGTAGTGTAAGAAACTTTTTCTTGTTCAGATTACTACGTATTCCTATGCAGGCTTTTGAAATAGCATTATTTCTGCTGAATGGTTCCAATGTTTGCCATTGGGATTTAAGCATGTTCAATTAGTACAAAAAAATGTTTCCTTACTTGCATTATTTCATATTTTCCTGCAACATCTTTTAATAGCAGCAATATTTCTATTGAATGGATAACGTTCTTTACTGTTAAAAGAGTATTCAAGATGAAATCACTCATAAACTGGTACATCAACTCTTCCCTACATTAGAAGAGCCAACCAACCTTACACTTGTTGATTGAGTTAATAGTATGTTTAAAAATACTTCCATGCTGATGAGAAGTTAAGATTTGGATCATTGAATGGGAATTAGACAAAGAGGCTTTCAGAAAATTTCTAAGTTATAATTTTACTTTAAAATGGCTCTCTTTTTTCTTTTGGCGCTGCTACTTGTGAAATAGCACATCAAATTCTGTTCTGTGAATGTGTATATTTAACTAGGTAAATTTTGTTTGTAATACCAGCCAAGGATGAATCAGAAATGACTGAGAATTGAGGGAGCAGAACTAAATGAAACACATACAACTGGAAAACAGTAGGAAAATAAGATAGTGAATGACTGTCAAATAAATTCAAAGCTTTCCTTCAAGTTTATTTTTGTATAAAAGTCTTTCTTTAAGGTTACCTGCAGACCAAACTCATCTCGTTTGTTACTCAGGCCTAAGTTAAAAGAGAAAAATCACCAGATTTATATTTTTATTAATAATGAATTTTAAGTATCCCTTTGGCATTTTAATGAACTAAAAATGCTTCTCTATCTCATCACATATTTAAAATTTTCTACATGGGGTCAGTGCATAGGTTTTCCACAAAAACGTAATTGAAACCTTAAACAAATTCAGAGGAGAATTTTTCTGTAATGGTTGGTAACACTTTATTCAAAACTATTTGTCCTTTAAAAATGAAAACAATTGATCAATCTAAAATATTATCTAGGAAACAATTTCATTTTCTAATTTTTCACATATTGTTATGCTTCCTAACTCACAATATCATTACTGATTTGAAAATACTTATGAAAATTGAAGAAAAAAGATGCCAGTAGGAATGTAGGTAGGATGTACATGTAACTGTTAGATCTGTAAGAGTCGAGTTAAATCTGACCTTTTTTTAGCCTTAAGTACACATTCAGTGTCATTAAGTCCCCTACATCGCCAGTCCTTCAATCATGCCTAGAACAAATGGAAACTCTTAATGGTCAATCTGACTTAATTTGAGTAAACGTAGCTTTATAAAGAGCTAAAGGCCGAAATAAATTATTCAAGTGAAAGAGTATTCTTTGGAAGTAGATATCACCTAAGAAGGACTCTTTCTCCTCATTATTTTTATTTTGTCCTCATCCAAAGTGACATTTAAAAACAAAATAAGACCAAATACACTAAGGGTGTGTAACTGTCCACTCCAGTCAAGCCCGAGTTTCTCTCAGCTATGGAACTAATTGCCTAGGTCCATTGATGGGTCATTTTTACACAGTAGCAGTGGAAACGATGATAAGGGATGGTTTACTCATTATCCTACCTTCAGGAGTACTAAACTAGTTTTCAAGAAAAACAGATAATCAGACTCACATGACAATTGACTGAAAGACGCTTCTGTAACCACAAAAACACTTACAGTGTTGTTCAAAGAAAGTTCTGTCTGTGATACAGGAGGCTTAATTAACCTCATTCCATGACCTAGCAAAGACATCATACAATTTAGGCACCAAATGTTGGGGAAGAGGGAAACTCCAAGAGCTGTGTTTATGAACATCCTTCAGGGCCATGTTCTGCCTTGTAATGAATGAATGTGCTCTCTGTGTCCAATCCAGCAAATTAAACTTCAATTTAATAAGCAAGTGTAGAAGCAAGCAGAGCAAATAAAAGCAAAACAAAATCAACAAAAAAGTATTTACACTAGCATCAAGAAAGAAATGAAATACTTAGATACAAATCTAACAAAATAGGTTTAGGATCTCTATGAAGAAACCATAATGATGAAATAAATCAAAGATAATCTAAATAAATAGAGGAAGACCATACGACTATGCATGGGAAGACTTATTAGTGTTAAGATATCAATTCTCCCCAACTTAATCATATCACAGTGGTTTAATTAAACTGGAGGTCAAGATGGGTAACGTGGCCATTTTGAGCTTCTGCTCCTGAACCCAAGGGCAAAAAAGGGCAACATTCTAAAGGTCCCCTGTAATACTATCTGTTGATACTGTGTTGCTTCCAGGGAATGAGAGGCTATTAACCTAACTCAAGAGACTCAGTAGGGAGCCTCCTACTAATTCCACATCTAAAGGTAAATGTCAGTGGAGGATTAGAGCAACCCCATAGAGACAGAATCCTTAAGAACTTAAGACATCTTAGGAAAGTTATCTTTCAAACCCAGCCAAAATAGTCCACAGCATGTTGGATAAAACAGAAAATCTTCAAAAGTCTCAACTCTTTTCCTGATCTGAGCTGATCCATCACATGCTGCTTTTCTCCCTCCTTATTTTACATCAGTGTGTGGAGCTTCCTTCTGTCCTCTAAGCTGTCAAGTCCATTGCTGTTCTTTTTGTCCATGCTCTCCACAGGGATTTTCTTGACCTCTTGTCCTAATTGTCCAACTCCTACTTATTATGAAAATATGAATTTGTTATTTATTCTCTGTGAAGGATTTCCTAACCTTTGAAGTTGGCCATTATAATAATTATTATTATTCTTATTATGCTACAACTGATTATTTGCCACTAATTGAGTGGCTAGCCTTCAACTTTTTTTCTATCTCTTCATGCATTTGTTCTTCTGTTAAGAATTATTTACTAACCGCCTCCTGTCTTAATTCATTGTGATGTCAATAGACAAATAATGCCCATCTCTAGTTGTTTTATTCCTCCTCCTCCAATGGTCCTAGAGTCCACTCTGTGTCCATGTCTTACTCCCAGGGTAATTCTTAGACTAGGTAATTATTAATAACAGCAATCTCTCCATAAATTCATCCTCAGGCATCCCACACTTTGATGACTAACTCCTATTTCCACCTACTCTCTCGAGCATCTGTGCTCTAGAAATCTGATTGTCCATTTGTACGTACAAAGCTTCCATTCTACTCTTTTCATAGACGTTCTTATTTTCCTGTTTAGCTGCTTAACTTCCAAGACCACCATCAGCTTCACTCTTCTCTGTTCTCTGCACTCTCCTCCTTCAGATGCTGGGTAGAACTGTAATCAAACTGTCTACCTAATCAGCATGAGGTGCATAGCAAAGCGGGTCTAGAGAAAAACACAGAACCACAATGACTGGTCTCACTGGAAATATCATAACACTGAGCCCCAGGTGTGTCCTAATTGGTTCATTCCCCAAGTCCCTTAATATCTCCAAACCTCCAGGTGGCTATTTCATGCCTGATCTCTACTCACAATGTTAGTATCATAAACTCATCCTATCTCATTCTCCACTAACGTTACTGCTGTTTTCCTGAAAAAGGAGAGCTTACACCTCTTTCCACCATCTTTTCTACTTAATGACCACAAGTATCTTAACCTATCTTCTCTGCTTCAACTCCGCTGATGAGAAGTACACTTTCCTTCTGCTGTCTGGGACCAACACTTCAATTTATGCTCAAGAGTCAATCCCCTTTCAAACACTTAAGAATCTTGCCCTAGAAGTTCTAACTTCTAAAACTTATATTACGTTTTTTTTCTCCAATGGATCATTTCCAACAGCATTAAAATATGCTGCTACTGACACATTCTTCTCTGTTGTAAGACTTGCTGAGTTGATTTATTTGATGGCTTAAATTCCTCTTCCATTTTCTTTTATATGCATTTCATATCCCCTCTAATGGCCAAGTTTTATAGCTTGAGTAGGCTGAAGTCTCTAATTATTCGATTGAACACTAATTTAGATGTTGCTGTGAAGGTGTTTGTAGATGTGATTCATGTTGACTCTAGGGAAAGGACATTATCCTAGATTATCAAGATTGGCCTAATTCAATTAGTTGAAAGGCCTTCAGAGCAGAACTGAGACTTCCCAGAAAAGAAGGAATTCTGCCCATGGATTGCATCTTCAGCTCCCATAGGAAGTTTCAGCCTGTTCTACCCAATAGCCTGCCCCATGGACTTCCAATTTGCCTAGCCCCCCTCGATTGCAGAAACAAATACCTTGCAATTAATTCCTTACTATGTATCTCCTGTTGGTTCTGTTTCTCTGGTTGTGTCACAAGTGTTACACCCACTATTCTACCACAACTGCTCTGAGAAGGTCAACGTTAAGTTCAACGTCATAGAATCTAACCCTTGATTGCAGTCCTCATCTTGATTATTAGTCTCGTCTGTCATAGTCCATCCATCCTTTTCTTTGATACAACTTCATCACCTGCCTTCAGAACTTCCACATTCTCTGATTTTCTTCCTTCTGTAATAGACACTTGTCTCCTTCGCATACTCTCTTCAGATGCCTGGACAGATAAGTGATACGCTTTTTTGTTTGTTTGTTTATTGTTTTTAAATTTTAGTCATTCTGATGGGTGTGCAGTAATATCTCATTGTGTTTTCAGCTGTATTTTCCCAGTTAATTACACTTGACATCTTTTATATGTTTTTTATATGATTTTCAGTGGTTAATTATGCTTGCCATCTTTTATATGTATATATTTGTTTAAATGTCTTCATGGATTTTCCCTATTTTTTTAGTTGTGTTTTTTTTTTTATTGCTGAGTTTTGAGACTTCTTCATATAGATACTTGTACTTTTTCAGCTTTATGGTTTGTAAATATTTTTCTCACTCTGAATGAGTATTGAATTTTGTCAAATGCTTTCTTCTACATTGATAAATCAGATTGTATGATTTCTTTTTTGGATTACATTGATTGGTTTTAAAATATTAATCCAGCATTGGATGTCTGGAATAACCCTCTTTGGTTATGGTGTGTAATTATTTTTGTACATTTTACCAAATTCTCTTTGCTAATATGTTGTTAAGGATTTCTACATCTATTTGTCTGTCTGTTCCACCATTCAGCATTTTCCTATATTTGTTTTATATTTAATGGCTAAACTTGTAAGTTTACTTAGTGGAAGGAGTAAGGGAAATGGGATGTACCCCCACCTTCCCAGAAGCAGAAGTACTATCACAGCATTTTGAAATTTAAAAAAAAAAAAAAAGTAGGAATGTATCTTCAATTTTTATAAGTATATAACAACAATAAAAAGTATTCCTTTTGGGGCACCTGGGTGGCTCAGTCAGTTAAGCATTTGACTCTTGGTTTCAGCTCAGGTCAGGATCTCAGGGTCCTGAGATCAATCCCTGTGTTGGACTTTATGCTGAGCATGATGCCTGTCTAAGATTCTCTCTGCCCCACCCTTCCCTGCTTGTGCTCTCACTCTCTTTCTCAAAAAATATATATATTTCTTTTATCTTGCATTTAATGTTTCATTTACTCCAACTGATATAAAAGATATTGTTACTACTCCACGTATTAAGAAAAGGAGGCTTTGGGGCGCCTGGGTGGCTCAGTGGGTTAAAGCCTCTGCCTTCGGCTCAGGTCATGATTTCAAGGTCCTGGGATTGAGCCTCGCACCACATTGGGTTTTCTGCTCAGCGGGGAGCCTGCTTCCTCCTCTCTCTCTGCCTGCCTCTCTGCCTACTTGTGATGTCTGTCGAATAAATGAATAAAATCTTAAAAAAAAAGAATTAAAAAAAAGAAAATGAGGCTTATAAAAATTACTCTAATTCAGGTCAGTGATAACTAGAGAAGATAGGATTTGAATCTAGAATAACTGACCTCAGAACCTGTTTTATAACCACAACACCATGTTATCTTTCCTATGTAAATGATGACTGCATTTTAATATGTCACTTATATCTTAATCAGAAAGCTGAGCAAGAAAGATCACTATTATTTTCTTAACATACATGAGAAAATTATATATAAAATATAGACATTATATAAAAATATCTTTGGAGACAAAAGCATTTAATAAAAATATTTGTGTAATATATACTTGTATTAGGGCCATGTTAATATAATTAAACCTATCTTGTTTTCCTAGAAATATATATAGATATATTCTCCTAAAATATGAATCTATAATACATTTAAATGCAAATGAGGTGATATAACCAGGCATAAAGCAAGCTTTATATTAATGAATGGAGGTTACAATAAAGCTTCATTCTATGTTATTTTTATAAAACACATTTGTATTCTAACTAAAACATATTGTAACCTCCAATCATGCTATATATTCTAATATTAAAATTTCATTTTTCAAAATAGAGCATTTTTCATTTACTCATATAATTATGTTTACTAGAAATGTCAATGACCTGTTTTATCACTACATTTTTCTAAATTCATTTGGGTGATGAGGGCTATTATTTCCAATTTATAGGTTAAAGTTATTTTTCAGCATAAGCAAATTAAATAATATAAACTGCTAGAGTACAGTTCTTCAAAAATTAACTGTTAAAAAGCTGTTTTAGTTTTTCTTCATATTCTGATTATTCTGAAAAGTCAATAACTTTGATAATTCATAACAATAATGAATTGTGTTCTCATATATTCTTAAGAGACCACATTTGATCTTTCATTTTCCTCTTACTTTATCCTTCCTCATTTTCCTTTTCTTTCTCACTGTGCATATAATTTTATGAAGTAGACTTTTAAGCTGTAGGGTACATAAAAGGTAACATATGTGTCTCATAATTTTTTTTTAAGATTTTATTTACTTATTGAGAGAGAGAGAGGACAAAGGGGGTGGGGGTTGGTGGTGGCAAAAGGAGAGGGACAAGCAGATTCCCTCCTGAGCAGGGAGCCTGATGTGGGGCTTGATCCCAGGACCTGGGATCATGACCTGACCTGAAGGCAGACACTTAACTGACTGAACCACCCAGGCATCCCCTGTGTCTCATACTCTTGACATACATGTGCAATTTAAACTAAAACCTAGTCATCCTAGTCTATGAGGCACATATGATTCTAAACATGGCATACAGTAGATTTATTTTTAGAAAAGAAGAGAAATCTTAAAGAAAAGGAATCTCATCTGAATAATCTTCTTAATGTTATAATAACAATTAAACATGCTCACTAATAGCTTAATATATTTGCATTCCTTCATTCATTTACCAATTGATTACTATCAGAAATAAGGATAGTCACTGGGATATAATTATACATAATTATATATATATTATAATAATAATAACAAATATTTCTATCTCTAAGCCTACAGATGATTTTGAGTCAAAGGTCTAAAGTATGCAAAAATAACTTATCTAAAGTTTCTTTTACTTTTACTGGGTGTGAATATATACTAAGTGCAGCCCAAGGTGTTTTTTTAATTGTTTGTCTCAACTGGGAGTTAAAAAAATTAATAAAACATACAGTCAAATCTCTCCTTTCATGTCAGGTGTCTGTCTCTCTTAAGGTTGTGATCATCCTCTAAACAAGTTTTCTCCACTAGACGAAAGAAATGGCAGACAGTATCCCACAAACTAAGCACTTCACTATCTTGACAACTCTGCTCTCTTCCCACTCCTCATTCCCCTGAGAAAAAGATTATTCCCCCCGCCCCATGCCCTTGCCTTAGTATTTGATCTTGGTTTTATGTTTTTAACCAATGATGCCCAAAGATGTCATGGAGCAGCACGGCATGCAAGGCCCGTATCATGCCGCACTTCCTCCCGTGGTCAGGAGACATTCAGACTCACTAGTTGTCATATGAATTAGGCAAGAGAAGTTGACAATCTCTTCACAAGGAGATGGTTGGGAACCAGAAGTTCTCCACTGTATATTAAAGAAACGAGGGAGAAATTTAGTTTCTACTCTATTTCCACCATAAAAAAATATAGAGATAGACATGTATTTCTATATACTAAAAATCCCACATTATTATATTACACTGTTTGTCTCATGTAACTATCAGAAGTATAAGACATACTTTCTTACCATCTTCCCAAAAAAGAAATTTCTCCAAATGCTGTTTTAAGCATCACATCAAACTCCAAGTGCAGGAACTCTGTGTGATACATGTTGTCCTCCAGTCACAGTCACCCGTGCCTTGGTCATCATGTGAATCTTTATTATCCAAAAACCAATGGCAACCTGTTTTATAAGTCCCTGACTCAACTCTCAGCTTTGGTGGAAAGGCCCCTGGACATTTGATTATCTGATCTCCAGTCCAGCCTGTGAGCTGGAGGCAGATACAATGAGGTCTCCAAATAAAGACATGAAGGTCTGTCAGAAAGAGGGCAGCCTGGTCCAAAGTCTGTCCTTTTCATCCAGAAACTAGCAAACATGGCATGAAGAAACTAACATACTCCAACCCTTCACTTTTTTCTATCAAGTATCTTAAAGACATACACTTGGTAAGATATGGCCTAAGCTAAAAATGAAAGCAAAGCATAATTTACAAATTTTTAGTTATTATGCTTATCAGTTCCAAACTTGCAACCAGGGCCAGTCTGGTAATTGTTGCTTTTTATTCCATTTATTTAGTCAATTTAGTCCATTTATTTAACTGTACTTCTGTTAACAGTTTCTGTTTGTCAGGACACTATTGATGGAAAAGGATAGCAATCCAACTTCAGCTAACCTGATTAGAAAAGAAACATGATATTTTACAAAACTGTGAAGTCCAAAGATGGGTGTACCTTCAGGAATGGCTGGATCCAGCAGTACAAACAATAGCAATAAATGTTTATCATCTGGGTCTTTTCAACCAAACATGGATTTACTTTACTGTAGATTCTCACCAGCCAGAGGCAAGATTCCCAGTTCAGCTATCCCAAAGAAAGAATGTTACTCTTTCCTAGTAGCCATAGACCATTAAGAGGAAAGTCTGTGATTGGCCCTGCTGTTATCATATGCCTGAATTCAACCTCTGTAGTTTGCAGAGAGCATGATTCCCTCCCTCCTGATTCATATACCACAGAATACAACAAAGGCGAAGATAGGATAGTAAGACCGAGGCTCAGCACAGCCACTTGGAATGAAGGAGAGCTGGTACAGTACAAAAACAAGATATTGAGCAAAGAAAGAGACATAAATAAAGAAGTATAACAATATTCACATTGGGATAGTTGAAAGTTATGATAGATGTAGAATCCCATTCATCTGTATAAATTCATAACTAATACAGTATATAAGATTAATTTTGAAGGGTAAATATCAGGAAAAGAAGGGTGGTAAGGGAGGAGGAGACATAATTCCTAAGGAAAATGTGTTATTTATTATGAAATCCCAAATTGTGAAATTATGGTGCATTAGATAAAGTTGCCACCCTTATGAGCCCCTCTTCATCCTACCCCCACCTCACAAATATGCTTCATATTATCTGTGTGGACCACACTCATTCATTCTTATGTGCATTTATATACACATTTTCCTTAAGAATTAAGTCTCTTCAGGTACATAGGTACTCATATTTTAGTTGAAGGTGAGCATACACCACTATATAATTGTGGAATGTTCTAAAGGCTATATTGGAAATATGTAAAAAAAAATTTAAGAATTATAATATACTTGAAGATGCAGAAATCCAACAAATATTTTGAATTTGGGAAAAATCACAGAGAACAAAAATTTTATGAAATTTTTCAGTTGGTAGCTTCTTTATTTCATTAGAAATACCTGCTAAATAACCAATATTCTATCAACAGTTCCTGTGGCACAAAATAACATTCTGTACTGAAAGTGAAGTTTACTTTTTAACTTATTCTTCCATAGTTGTTGGTTTTGTTTTTTTTTGTTTTTTGTTTTTTTTTTTATGCTTATGCTGTACCTGAGCTTGGTTTCACACAGCGAATTTTAGGCCATATGTTAAGACATAACCCTCTGATCAGAAATAGAACATAGAAAAGATTTGTGGGAAAAATTAAATTATAAGCTTGACTGAACTCATGTTGTTGAAATTTCAGAAACGTTTATTTGCTTGCTTGTTTGAATTAGTCTTTTTTTATATGAAATTATGAAGGTACTTAACATAGGAGTTTCTCTCAAGCAAGAATGGAAGGAGGGCTATTTCATTAAGAAATAGAAACAAAATATAAATGTTTCATTGCTTCTTTCTATGAAATTCAAATATTATTCTCAGTGTTATATCCCCAGAATATTTCCTGAAATAAAAAAAGGAAGGCTTATGGATATGGAGACAGATAAAAATCAATAAAATCAGTTATGCATTGTTTGAGATTTTCCTAATTGACATTTTAAGCTTTGAAGTTAGACAAATCTATTTTGGCTCTGTGTTCTTCTGCTACTCTGTTATAATGAGTACAGCATTTCACCTCTATGGACTTCAGGATCCTCATATGTAAAATTTAGAAAGTAACAGCTTTCTTACAGGTCCTTGTGAAAATAAAATGCCATAGCTCCTACATTCAATCAACAGTTTTTTCGTTTTTTTCAACCTGGACCAAAGATAAATAACTCCTATAGTTACCAATTTTTAAATCTTAATATAGTTTCTTTAAGCACTATTTACAGTTAAAATTACTTAAAATAAAACCTAGAAATGTTTCACTAGTTTATGGATCTATTTCTATTAGGAGGACAGAAAAGATTAAGACCATTCCTTGTCTTGATGTAACTAAACTTCAGTAGGGGAAAACAGAACTAGCACAAAAGGAAATAGTAGGACATAGAAGAAGAACGTATGGCAACATTGAAAATTATTACATAATTAAAAGGTGAACGTTATGATTTGTAACAGGACTTCAGAAAGATGCTTCAGTCATTAGAGGAATGAAAACATTATCATGTTACCAACCAGGAGGCAAATCTATAAAAGAAGCATTTGGATATTTGCAGTATTTATTTGGGTTTTGTATATAAATATAAAAATATTATTCAATTCCTGATATTATTTTCATCTCCATTGGCATAATCAACATTGAAAAATGATATTTCATTTAATATTTAATAATAACAGATCTGACATTTACTGATACATTCACCAGGCACGATTCTAAATGCTTTCCATAAAATATCTTATTTAATTTCTACAACTACCTTTTATATAGGTTGTATTTTATCCATATTTCTCAAAAAAAGAAATTGAAGACAGAAAGTTTAAGTCAAACAAGTTTCTAGAGGTAGGAAACAGTAAAGCCACTTATAAATATGATCAAGTACAAGGATGTATCATGACTTGTGAATCATCTATCATCTGTATATGTAAACATGAGTGAGAACAGATATGGATGACTTAAGACCCCATTTCCATTCCATCCATGGAATCACCAACACTGGTCCACAAGTCACTTAGGAAAGCATTATTGAAAAAAAACGGTGTTCTTTCTTTTCTTCTTCTTCTTTTTTTTTAAATCACCACAAAACACTTCCAGCAAGTTCCTTTGGGAAAGAGACTTTGTCTTTATTTGTCAATATTTGTCAATATTTTAGTGGCTAACGTAATGACTGGTATTTAGGGCTGTGGGGTAAACGTCTGTTGACAAAATGAAGAGCCGTCTTCAAGGAGATACCTCTGAAGAGCATAGAAAGGACAAGTGCTGTAGCATTCCCTGATTACCTGATTGATATGTATCAACAATGCACACACACACACACACACACACACACACACACACACCACCACCACCACTTGAAGTGTAAAAGAAAAAAAAAACTGTTTTGAGTTGTTTATATGAAATACTAAATATGATCTTAGATACACCAATTGGAAAAAATTTTAATAGTAGATTATATCATGATTTCCATCAAATAGAGACCATCCTCTTCACCTTTGACTATGTCTGTGCTAGATATATTTTCATCATAAAGCATAGTTACAGTGTAAAAGGACATAGTTTAGGGAATAAAACTAGAAGCAAGTCAGTGAAGGAAGCCCGTTTTGATTCTGTGGAGTGGGTTTCCTGGATTTATCATTCATTTGAAAGTAGTTACAACATTTAATAAAACATTAATAGGTTAAAATTGTTGTGTGTAGCTTGTTCTTAATTTTGACACCAATCTATCTATAGATCTATCTATAGTTTTAAAAATAATATAAAAATTCACCCTGAAATAATGTTGACATTGTGATATAGTTTAAAAGGTATTACAAGTTTGTCTCTAGCCCCATGTTTTTCAAATATATTTTGAAAGAAGGATAAGGGATTTATTTATCCCATATGTCATTGCCTTAAAGGCTTATGTTTAAATAGCACTATTTCTTTATTGAAGATTTTCAGATATTAAAAGGAAAAAAAAGAATAAATCCCTAAAGGACTAAAAATCAATGCTACTCACCACGTGGAATGGTGACTCATTCTGGTAATTACTTGTAACCTATCTGTTATAGGGTTGCAACACTTTTCAACTTTCTGTCTATTAAGCATTACTTTGGAAAGATTTGGTCACATCAGTGAAAAACAATCCTGAAATCATGCAATTACAGAACAGCTTGAGGCATATCATCAATGTACTTGAAAACAAAGGCTTTTTAGCCCAAGGTGTGCTTTGCTATAATAGCAATATATTTTCTCTCCAGCACTCTCCATTGGAGTATTCAAGACTATGATACAAATCTTAAATTCTCCAAATCTGATGTATAGGGATACATATTTCTCCAAATTAATTGATTAATTAATTTGTTTAATTAATTACTATAATTAATTAAACCCTAGATATCCAAAACATCTTGAGTTTTTAAGTAACTTAAAAACATACTCCTCCAGCCCTTATTCTAGACTCTCACATCCCATGCTCTGTTCTGTTGTAATCCCCAAGTGACATGACGAAAGCAAGCATGCTGGTCACACTTTGTCATGTTTATGCCATATATTGCCAGAGCCTGATGGGGGACTCAATCTCATAAATCTGAGATCATGACTGGGGTTGAAATCAAGAGTCAGATGCTTAACTGACTGAGGCATCCAGATGTCCTTCCTTTGCCATTTCTGCACATCATCTTTACCCCCTTTGCTTGTCTATCCTACATTCTTGTTTATGTTTAAGCTTAGTTATGCTTTATGTACTTCTTAAATATCTCTTGTCCTCTGATCATGTGAGACATTATTTAGTTTTGCTTACATATGATTTTTAACTGTTTTATTGAGGCATAATTAATGTGCAATAAACTGTACATATTTAAAGGATATTAAAGGATAAAATTGATAAATTGATAGGATAAAAGCATAAAATTGAATAAATTTATATATATGTGCCCTTGCAACTGTGACTTTTCTTAATTTATTTCTTTGCCAGTAAAATGAGTGTCATGATGCCACTTAAAGGTTTCTTGGGGGGGTCAGGTGTTAAATGAGATTACCTTTATAAAGTGACGAGCACAGGTTTGGTGGCTCTTATTACCTATGTGTGTACACACCCACACACAGAATTCATCATCACAAAAACAGAAATGAAACACTTCTATCATCTCCCAAAGTTTCCTGGAACCCATTTATCACCCATTCCTCCTGCCCATTCTGAGCCCCCAACAAGACAACCATTGAACTGCTGTCACTATAGATTAGATAGAATTTTCCAGTAGTTATAGAATTGAATTACACATTGTGTACACTTTTTGGTCTACTTTCTTTCACTTGGTGTGCTTATTTTGAAATTCATCTATATTTTTATGTACGTTCACTTATATTGCTGCAAAATATCCCGTTGTATTGAATATACCACAGTTTTAATCCATTTTCCTGTCCATGGACATTTGAATTTGATTCAAGTTTGTTTATAACAATTTATAGCTATTTTAAGCATTCCTATAAATTTTCTTTTTCTTTGATAAATACTCAAGAATTAAGGGCTAAACATGGTAAATGCATGTTTAACTTTTTAAGAATCTGACACACTATTTTCCATAGTGGTTGTTACCATTTTACATTGCCCCTAGTGATGCATAAGAGTTCCATGTGGTCCACTATCTCAACAACATTTTTTGTAGTTTAACTTCAGTTATTCTAATAGGAAAATAATGGTATCTTGTGATTGTAATTTATGTTTCCTCGTGGACTAGTAATATCATGTATCTTTTTATATACTTGTCAATTGTTTATCTTCTTTTTTTTTTTTTTTAAAGATTTTACTTATTTATTTGACACAGAGAGATCACAAGTAGGCAGAGAGGCAGGCAGAGAGAGAGAGGAGGAAGCAGGGTCCCTGTGGAGCAGAGAGCCTGATGCGGGGCTCGATCCCAGGACCCTGAGATCATGACCTGAGCCGAAGGCAGCAGCTTAATCCACTGAGCCACCCAGGCGCCCCAATTGTTTATCTTCTTTAGTGAAATATTTGTTCAAATAGTTTGCCCATTCTATATTGGCTTGTTTTATTATTGATTGTTCAGGTTCTTTACATCTTTTGAATATAAGCCCCTTATTAGATATGAATTTCAGATATATTCTCTAGTCTGTGCATTGTCTTTTTCTTTTCTTTTTTTTTTTTTTTTCTTATTCATTTATTTGATAGAGAGATCACAAATAGGCAGAGCAGAAGGCAGGCAAAGAGAGGGGGAAGCAGGCTCCATGCTGAGCAGAGAGCCCGATGTGGGGCTCAATCCTAGGACCCTGAGATCATGACCTGAGACAAAGGCAGAGGCTTAACCCACTGAGCCACCCAGGAGCCCCTGTCTTTTTACTTTCTTAAGAGTATCTTTCAAAGAACAGAAGTCATTATTATCATTATTGCCATGTTTTAATTTCATGAATTCCAGTTTATAATTCTATAGATTATGTTTTTGTTATATTTAAAATTATTTGTATAACCCAAGGACACAAAAATTATCTCCTATGCTTACTTCTGAAAGTTTTATTTTATTTTATATTGTTTTATTTTAGAACTATAACACATTTTTAGTTAATTTTTGCATATGACAGAACTTTGCGTATGGCACAAGATTCCTTCAATTCCTAAATTCCTTCAAATTCCTTCAAAATTTTTTTTTTCAAAAATCTTTTGACTATATATATGAATGTCTATTTATAGACCCATGCTCTGGACTGAATGTCTGTGTCCCCTCAAAAATTCATTGTTGAAACTTAATCTCCAACGTGATGGTATTTGAAGGTGGGGCTTTTGGGAGTTCATTGAGTCATGAAGGTAGAATCTTTATGAATGAGGTTATTTATAAGAGATCCCAGAGAGATCCCTGGACCCTTCCAGCATGTGGGATTATCACAAGAAGTCTGCCTTCTATGAACCAGGAAGAGATACCTAATCTGCCCAACACCTTGATCTGGATTTCCCAGGCTCCAGAACTGTGAAAAATAAGTTTACATTGTTTATAAGCTGCCAAATTTGTGGTATTTTTATTAGAGCCCACTGAAATGGACTAAGACAACTCTCTTGTGATACTGTAATTTGTAATAAGAAATATGTATTTGGTCTTCCTTCCCATTTCTGGCACAGAGTTCCTAAAACTTTAAAAATTCTCTGGGGCGCCTGGGTGGTTCAGTGGGTTAAGCCTCTGTTTTCCGCTCAGGTCATGCATGATCCCAGGGTTCTGGGATTGAGCTCCACATCAGGCTCTCTGCTTGGCAGGGAGCCAGCTTCCCCATCTCTCTCTTTCTCTCTCTCTGCTTACCTCTCTGCCTACTTGTGATCTCTGTCAAATAAATAAAATAAAATAAAATAAAATAAAATAAAACTTTAGAAATTTTCTAAGAAATGTGAGTAGCAAAATGTATTTTGAACCCCATAATGCCTGGTTGTCAGGGGAACCAACTTTGTAAGTAGATGGTTGAAACTCATAGTTCTACCTCCTGACCTCTAGGGGTGGGAGAGGGGCTGGATGTTGAAGCGGTTGCCATGGGCCAATAATTGACTCAACCATGTCTGTCTTATGAAGGCTCCACAAAAAACCCCAAAGGGCAGGATTTGGAGAACTTCCGGGTTGTTGAATGTATGGAGATTCTTCAGGAAAGAGCATGAAATCTCTCTGCACCCTTTCAGCACACCGTGCTCAGTTCATCTCTTCCATCTGGCTATTACCGAGTTCTGTCCTTTTATAAAACACTGGTAATCTAGTAAGTAAAATGTTTCTCTAAATTCTGTAGGCTGCTCTAGCAAACTAATCAAACCCAAGGCAGGGGTCACTGGAAATCTCTATCTGATCTATAACTGGTAGATCAGAAGGACAGGTGAAGATACGGACTTGTGACTGGCACTGGTGACAGAGGTGTGTGTGTGTTGGCGGGGGTGGGGGGGGGGGATGATGCAGTCTTGTGGACAGAAGCTTTAACCTGTGGATTCTGATGCTATGCCAGAGTAGGGAGTATCAAAATGAGTTAAATTGTAGGACATCCAACTGGTAGAGAATTGCTTTTCGGTATGAGGGAAACCTCCAAACCACACGCTGTAACTGGTGACCAGAATCTTTCACTTCTGTTCTGTTCTATTTTTCTATTTGTCTACGGTGACAATACCACATTGGCTTGATTACTGTAGTTTCATAATAAGACTTGAAGTAGTGAGAGGTCACCATCGTTATCATTTTTCAGAGGTGTTTTGGCTTTTCTAAGCTCTTTGCTTGTTCAAGTTTATTGTAGAATTAACTTGTCAATTTCATCAAAAATGCCCGCTGGAAGTGTTTTTATAAAGTTTCACTGAAGCACTGCCATGGGATTTATTGACATACTGTGTAAGCTCTTTCCTTGCTTTAGAGAAGCAAGCTGAATTGTGATAGAGTCTCTTGTGATTTGCAAAGCCCAGAATATTTACGATTTGGATTTACGCAGATAGGTGTACGGACCTCTGCTGAAGAACGATTTGGAAGGAATTGGTATTTTAACAATTTTCAGTCTTTCAACACATGAACAAGATGTATCTCTCCATTTATCTGTCTTTCATTTCTCTCTGGAGTATTTCATACTGTTCAGTGTTACACATATTCCTTACAGTTTGTTGTACATAAAGTTTATAATTTGTTGTGCATAATATTTACATCTATGTTCTGTCAGTAAATGATCTGTCATTTTGTTTTCCTATAATATTTTTGTCTGATTTTGGTACCAGAGTAATGCTGCCCTCATAGTATAGCCTATAAATTTCAGATGGTACTGAAATTGGTTTGGTTTGTCATGCTCAGTACTTCTGTTTCCTTCTAACTTTTTGTCTACTAGTTTTGTGCACTAGTAGCAGAAATTTTGCTTTTTCAAAGAGGTATATAAAACATTCTAACGATAATTGTTGTGGACCTCTGTATAATTTTTTGAAAGAAAGGTTTTGAAATCTTTATCTATAAATGTGGATTTGTCAATTTCTTGCTCCATATGTGGTTAGGTGTATAAATATTTAGGTTTATTATTTTCCTTTGAATTTGATCCCTTGATCACTATGAAATATCTTCTTTATTTCTGACAATAGTGTTTGTTCTGAATCTACTTTGAATAATGGTAATATGGCACTCAGCTTTATTTAGCAATTATCAATATGGTATATCTTTCCCATTTTTAAAATTCAACCTTTTATGTCTTTATATTCAAGGTGTGTCCCCATAGGCAGTACATAATTAGGTCTACTCCTCTTTCCCACCGTCATTGCCTCCCAATATAATCATATCTGTTTTTTAAATGAGGATGTTAACACCATTTGTATTTAAAGTGATTATTTGTATGGTTAGATTTAAGTATACCATTTTACTATTTTTTTCTATTTGTTCCATCTGTCCTATTTGTTCCCTTTCTGTGATTTTCTGATTTGAATAAAGTATATTTTGAATATTTTGAATTGAGTATATTTTATGATTACCTTTCATTTTTTGTATACAAATGTTTTTTTGTTTCATTTTGTTTTGTTTTGTTTTTGTTTTGATATATAGCTCTTCTTTTTAAGACCCAGAATTCTGGGTTGATAGATTTGTTTCTTGACCTTAAACATATTGTTCCACACTCTTCTCACTTGTGTTCTTTCCAATATGAAATCTATAATTTTTCTCTTTGTTCTCTAGGTAGCATGTCTTTTGTCCCTACTTTACTTATTTATTTATTATTTTTTTGTCCCTACTTTAAATATTTTTTTCTTTTTCACAACTTTTGAGCAATATGGTTATGATATGATTTTGTTTAATTTTCTTCAGGCCTTTTGTGCTTGGGAATGTTAAACTTTCTGTATCTGCTCATTAATGGTTTTCATCAAATTAAAAAAATTGCCATTAATTTCTCTAAAAGTTTTATGACATCCTCTCCAGTCTATCATTTCCTTCAGGGACTCTATTTGCACATGTATTATACATCTTGAAATTTTCTCATAGTTGACTCAACTCTCTTTATTTTGTAAGTTACTTTTTGTCTTTTATTTCTTTTTTCATTGCTATGCTTTCAAGTTCACTTGTCTTTCTGTCCACAATATAAATTCAGCTGTTAATCTTGACCGGTGTATTATTAATCATATACATGATAGCTTTCATCTCTAAGAACTCCAATTTGACTCTGTTTTATATGTTGCATATGTTTGTTTATTTTTTGGATATTAAGAATACTACTGTGATAACTGTTTTCACTTACTCTTCCAGCTATTTGAGGATCTATGTAAATATTGTATCAGTTTTGATTGGTTAATTTTTTTTCTCCTTAATTATAAGTTATATTTTTCTGGATTTTGCATGCCTGGCAATCTTTGATCAGATGATAAACATTGTGAATTTTGCATTATTGGGTATTATATATTTTCGTATTCCTATCTACCTATTTATTAATCCTATCTACCCCTTCTTGAGTTTTTTTTTTTGAATTCAGTTAAATAAATAAAAAGGATTTTGATCCTTCTGGATTTTGTTTTAAGAAATCTTATTAGAGTAGTGAAGCATTTATCTTAGGGCAAGTTACTCCCCACTACTGAGGCAAGACCTTCTGAGTACCAGATCCAGTGGTCCCTGAATTCTGAGCATAACTTGTCTGCTTGGTGGGAACAAGTTCTAGCCCATGGTTGGATAAGACATGAGACGGCCCTTCTAATCCTCTCAGATGATTGTTTCACAACTTGAGCTATTTTCTGCATGAACATATTAATCAGCACTCTGTAATACTTGTGAAGTACTCTATACAATTCTCAGAATGTATCCCTCTTGGCAGCTTTCTCCTCTCTAGTACTTTGTTTTGTGAATTCTACCTGACTTTTCTTCTCAGTCTGTCAGTTTGTTCTCCTCAATTCAGGTAGTTTTAGTTTCTTTCGCTAGTTTAGGAACTCCATCAAGACTGTAGGGGCAAATAATAGTGGACTTGCTATGTTAATTTCCCATTTCTGAGTGATTACTCTGTCCTTGCCTCTTGTATAATATATTGATTTTTTTCTTATTTTTGTTTATTTGATCCACTTTACTCCATTTTTTTTTTTTTTTTTTTTTGGCCCAGAAGCATCATTATCAAGTATCATTTTGTACTTTCCAATTCATCAGGGGAATTACCAAAAAAAAAGGATTTCTACCTTAATAGAAAGTCTACCTTAGTTGATTTAAATTTGTGGGAACAGGAAACCATCTATTTTACTCATATTAGAGCCATAGAACTTAGAAAAAAAAATCTCATATATAGAAGATACAGACATCTATAATTTATTTATTCATTCATTGTGTATTTATGGGGTGAGGCTACAATGAAATTTGTATGAAGTATGCTATTTAAATAAGATAATTCTACTCTCATATTTTCGGTGTTATAGAAAATAAATATTATATGGTATACAAATATATTTATCCATATATCTGTGACTGTATCAATGCCATGATGAATGATATAAAAATAAGCCAAATTTATAAACTGTAAACAAAATGATTCACATAAATACTAATATGCATGCTATGTTATGACAATAATAGTAGATTATTAGAATTTAATTTTATTTAGCTTGACTCTCAAGGTAGATGCAAGTAATTAACCTAAACACATTATCAGAATTTTTCAAAATATACTACCCACTTGTCTAATGTTCAAAATTTCTAAGAAAACACAATATGTCAATTCACTTTCTAAAAGGAAGCTGCAGGGGGCGCCTGGGTGGCTCAGTGGGTTAGGGCCTCTGCCTTCCGCTCTGGTCATGGTCTCGGGGTCCTGGGATCGAGCCCTGCATCGGGCTCTCTGCTCAGCGGGGAGCCTGCTTCCTCCTCTCTCTCTGCCTGTCTCTCTGCCTACTTTTGATCTCTCTCTGTCAAATAAATAAATTTTTAAAAAATAAAAATAAAAAAAAGGAAGCTGCATCATTGAAAAAATTTACATGAGAACATTAGTGATGCCAGATGTCATCATGTTATTGCTCAAAAGATAGAATCTAGCATATATCCCATTCACCAACCATGTTGTTCTAATCCACCATATCAATCTTTATTTTCTTTCCTTTGTAAGAAAATTCCACTATCCAGTTTTAGTGATCTACACTAAACAGAAAACTATAGTGGTGCAGTTGCTCTTATAGAACAAATTCCAGCTTATGTCATTGATGTGTTATTTGGAAAGGCCTCCAGAAATGAAGTAGTAGATATAATTTGTAAATAAATTTGAACCTAAAATTCTAATATTATGTAGTGTGAGGTGGAAAATGAGGGAAACCCTCATTTTCATTATCATTTTTGGATAACTTACAAGTTATCCAAAGGGAGATAGTCATTTTCTGGGAGGTAAGATATATTAACACTAAATATTAAAGGCCATATCATAGAAAAAAGCTCATGCATGCTTTCTCTTTCTCCCCCCCACTCTCTCTCTCTCTCATGCATCTGGGCACTCGCTTGCTCTCAAATAAATAAATAAATAAAGCCTTTAAAAAATATGGAGACTTGAGTTTATAATAATACTAGAGAACAAAATTTTATACCCAGTGTTTACAGATAATCAACTAAAGAACAGAAATTCTTATAGTTTTTCTATCAAAGCTTACATCTTTATTAAATATAATTTTCAAAATCAACATACTAATTAGATCACATGCTTATTTACAAATGAACATACTTTTATTCTGTTACTGAGTGGCAGAAAGGATTAATCGTAGATGAATTGATAGACATTTAGAATTAAAATTTTAATTCTGTTTTCTCCTAAACATCATGATATAAGTAATACAGGGAAATGGTTAAAATGCATTTGTTGTATAGTATTCTCCTCTGAGGACATTGTCAGTGTGATTCAAAAGTTTACCTCGTTGCTGTTTTTCAACTCTAAAGATTTCTTCCCGGTGGTAAGCATATGAAAATGCCTACATCTGCAGTATGAAGTGTTTTCACTGGGAATTAAAAGCTATTGAAATTTTTCCTTACATGAGAATTTAAATAAAAGAGTCTGTTCCAAGAGAAAAACATTTATTTTTTATTTTTTTGGAAAACATTAATTTTTGAAAGCAATATTATCTTCAAGCTATCAAGTCTAAGGATAGTTTATTTTTATATTTTGCATTTTCATTAAGGTATAGTTAAATTAATATTTTATAAATAGATACTGTTAATCTGAATTTGGAAGAGGATATAAAATCTCCTATAGGTGACTTAATCAGAAAGAAATTTAATGCAGAGAATATGGAGCTTATAGAATTAGTTGGAAGTTGGAAAATCATTCTCTAGTCCACGTATCTTAGAATGATTCTCAGAACTATATGGAGCTATTTCTCAGAATTTTATGCCAGTGTAGCCTCTGAACACTAAGAGGCTGGAGAAGGTTCATCCAAAGCTACAATCCTGAGCCTCCTGAGTTATATGAAAGTCATCTCTACAGACACTATTTCACAAGATCCAGGATGTGAATCTTATCTAGACTGAACATTAGAAACTGCTGGTGAAAATTCAAGAGTTTGGTAAACAATGACACTTGCTAACATTCTAGAATGTTCTCCCTTCTAAATCAGTAAGGACGTCTAATTGGTAAACAATAATTCATATTCCAAACCTTATCAACAATGGAGTTGGTGAAATATAGGTTTTTTTTTGTTTTTTGTTTGTTTTTACTTTCTATAAAATGTGGAGGTTGGATAAAACAATTCCAGCATGTTTCACATGGTTATTTTAGTTTACATAATATATACAAAATGATGAAGTGTCTCTTGAGAGAACTGAGATATCCTTTACAATTTAGGGCTAATGTAATTTTTGGTTGTTTAACATTCTTGATAGTTATTATTAACTAATTCAGGTAAGTAAATGTTGGCACTGTATTTAAAATTAATGAGCCATTCTAAGTGTAAATCTCATTTGAATATTGAAAGCTGAAAGCAATGCTTTCTTTTCTAATTAGACACCATTTTCCTAATCATTGTAGTGTGGATTTATATAAAACAGTGAAGAACCTTCCACCGGTCATAGTGCCAGGGAGTTTTGAGTTGTAATTGCAATATAGATATAAAATCCTACTATTACTGTCTGTCCAGACAGACAGTAGGACTCTTTGTTGTTTGTTTTATTATTTCTTACTGGTACTATAGCTCCTAGGACTCCTTGTTGTATGTTTTATTATTTCTTGTTGGTACTATAGCAAAACAACCTAAATTTCCTGATATATAAGAAAACATATGTTTTTGTCCCCCTGGAATCTTTTTCACAAGTTGCCAGGCCACAATTTAGACAGTTCTACTGAACAACATAAATGCTAATGTTTCCATGGTGACTCCATTCACATGACAGTTACCAGATTTCTTTCTTTTAAGGTGACATTTAAGTAATTCTGAAAATATTCACACTAGAGTCAGACAGACAGAGTCTATGTAATTTGAAGTTAATTTGAGCATATATATTAACACACTTACATAACCTTAATTGATTGAATATGTCCATTCTTCATAGTGGATATGCACAATTTTGCTGATTTGTTAAGCAATTTTAAATGCATCAAAGATAATTATATGTATCATCATCAAAATATAAACCTTATTAATGATAATTCTTAGATGATTAAAGTGCATTTTTAATGATAAGTGGCTATACTTATAGAGACGCACACAAATATTTACTTACAAACTCAGAAGTACTCATCAAAAAGTAATGTTTTACTATAGGCATCAACTTTGAACCTAGAATTGATTTATTATTCATTCAATTTTTAACTTAAATAATTATTTAAATAAATAATCAATGTTAACATTATTTGATCTGGAAAAAACAAGGAAGACATTTCCTCTAGCATAACCTGACATTTTATTACTATACTCCTTACAAATTAGATTTTAGGAAAATTTTCTTGAAAAGAAAGTAAAAAGTTATAGTATTCAGGGATTCTTTATTAGATAATTGATTATTTTCCTTATTTTAAGTGTTTAAGAAGAAAATTAAGTATTTCATATTTTGACAAGAAAAAAAGACTGGAAGGAAATGTAGGAATCATGGAAACTTATGAGAGTTCAATTAATTATCTCTATGTACCAGAAAACTTTGTTCTATCACTATAGGTTTTCGTTTACTTATTCACAAAATATTCAGATAAAGACTAGTTATTTATATCATCTCTAAAACCCTTTAAAGAAGAAACTTTTACTCATGGTTTATTTTATACATTCAATATATTTCATTATAAAGAAAATTTCATAGTATATTTTTTTAAAAGATTTTATTTGTTTGACACAGAGAGAGAGACGGTGAAAGAGGGAATACAAGCAGGGGGAATGGAAGAGGGAGAAGCAGTCTTTCTGCTGAGCAGGGAGCCCAATGCAGGGCTCGATCCCAGGACCCCGGGATCATGTCCTGAGTTGAAGGCAGAGGCTTAATGACTGAGCCACCCAGGCATCCCCCCAAATTTCATAATATCTTAATCAAAGAGCAAATGTTTACTCCAATTAAGAAATAAATGTGTCCATTGTCATTTAAAAGTCACAGTACTTATTCCAAGTGCATAACTGTAGCCTACATATCTGAGACTTAAAAAAATAGCAACATGGAGAGAGCCACACATGGGACTTGCACTCACATCCTTATGGTACTGGTGTCAGGCACATAAACATGATAAATAAATGTGTGCAAATACAATGAGGGAATTCAGTTAAGACAAGTAAAGAGGTCAAAACTGTCTTCTCAAAAACAAGTATAGAACTTGGAAAAGTTATCAAAAAACACATTTAGTACTTAAAAAACAACAAATTTGTGTGTAACTGTAAATGGAAAAATATCCATTTTTGGTTAAGAACAGCAGATGTCTTCAACTTTTTGTCTGGGCCTGCTCCATCTTCCTGCACCCTTACCCAAGAGGTGAAAATGATAATCTTTACCAGAGTGGAGAAGGCCATAACAGCAGCAGGGCTCTTCCTAGAGGTGGCTGACTGAACTTAAAACAAAGGACAAGTTTATCCCCAGCAACATCATGGATAATAGAATCAAATATGGTAGGAAACTTGGGAAACACAACCTTAGCCTGAGATGGAGTTCCTAATTGAGGTGAGTAGCAGACGACCAGAAATTCATTCATTGGAGAGCTCTTACAAATGAGAGCATCTTAAAAGGATTAGAAGAGGTCTCCACATAGGCCTGGTGAAAGCTGCATTTGCACCGGGGAGACAATAAAACCTGACATAGAGTTAAAGTCAAGTTATATCGGAGACTTGGCTTCTCAACCCACTTCTAAAAGAATCGAGAGAAGGTGGAAACCTTGCAGACTCAGTTCTAATCACTGGATATTCATTAAGACTACCTGATGTGAAGATGACTCGGAGAAAGCCAGCATAAAGACAAAACAAAATAAAACAAACCACTGCATGCAAAAGCAGATAGTCAATACACAACATGTGGGAAACAGAGTCCAGAGTTTTAATCCAGGCACAATTAAAAAAAAAAAAAAAAAAAGTAACCCACAGAAGAAAAAGTTAAACATAAAGTGCTGGACAAAGCATTCTAAAGTTCGCAGTTCTGAGCAGAAATAGGGGATATGTAAATATGTAGGGAAAAGTGATCCATACTCAAGAAATAAAAAACAAATGAAAGCTCACTCTAAATGGACCAGATATTGGATTTAGCGGGGCGGGGGGGGGGGGCCTTGCAAAACAGTTAGTATTAATATATTCAAGGAGTTAAATATAACTAAAGATGTAAGGAAAAATAAATCCAACATCTCAATAAGAGGGAAATACTCATAGAGAAATATAAATTATAAAAAGAACAAAATGTAAATTCTAAAACTGAAAATCGTGGAAACTGAAATAAAATTACTAAAATTTAAGAAATGTACTTTCTACAGAAGATCTGAAATGGTAAGGAAAGACAATAGTGAATTTAAAGACAATACAATAAAAAGTATCCAATATGAATAACAGAGAAAAGAAAAAAAGATTGAAGAAAAATGAACAGAACATGAAAGACTTATGGAACAATGTCGAAAGAATCTACATACATGTAATAGAAGTAGCAGTTGGAGAGGAGAGAACGAAGGGAATAAAAACTGAATTTAAAAAAAAATGGTAAAAATGTTCTTAGATTTGATAAAAAAGTTCTAATCCTTAGATTGAAGAAGCTAAAAGCAACAAACAAAAAACAAAACAAACAAAACCCAAAAAACTACAAATAGGATTGATACTAACAGATCAACATTTAGACATATAAATTGCTGACATCCAAAGAGAAAATTTTAAAAACAGAGAAGAGAAAGAAATTTAAAAAATAAAAGAATCCTCCATATATGGGAACCATACATTTAATTCCTTATTTTCATCAAAAACACTGGATGCTAGTAGAGAGCAGAATAGCATTTCCCTAAAAGAGAAAGAAAAATCTCTTTACCAAGAATTGTGTGTCCATTGAAGATATCTTTCAAAAATGAAGGTGGAAGGAGATGTTTGCAGATAAACACAAACTGTTAATTCATTCATACGATACCTATCCTACAAGAAATATAAAAAACGTTCCTTCAGTTAAAAAAAAAAAAATACCTGGGAGTAATTTAAAGCCAAGAAAGAACTAAAGAGCAGCAGATATAATTATGTGAAAGACTTCATAAATGTTCTTTCTTCTATTAATTTCTTTAAAATATAAAAATTGCATAAAACAACAATTAAAACAGTGTTGAAGTTTTTTATGAATGTGAGAAAGAGAAACACAGACAAGTAATACAGATAGTAACAAACGGAGGTGGAGAGAATGAAGCTATATTGGAACAAAACTGCTACATTTGATATTTGGCTGGAAGTCAGCATTAACCCAAAGGGTATTGGGATAAGTTAAAGGATTTTAAATAGTACACTAAAATATATATGTTATATATTATATTTATTTTCTATATTCTATATTTTATTATATAGAATATAATATATTATATGTTATAATATACACATATATAACTATCTATCTATATTTTTTAAGATTTTATTTATTTATTTGGCATATATATATATAGAGAGAGAGAGCATGAGCACAAGCATGGGGAGTGACAGACAGAGGGGTTCAATCCCAGGACCCAGGGATCATGACCTGAGCCAAAGGCAGAGGCTTAACTGAACCACCCAGGAGCCCCTGAAAATTTTTTTAATATAAAGCCAGAACTTTAAAAAAAAAAAAAAGAGAGCAAGAAAATAGGTATGAGAAATATGGAAAATAAGAAGACAAATGGCAGATTTAAATACAATATTAGTAATTGTAGTAAATGTGAATGGGGTAAACACTTCAACTGAAGGACATAAATTATAAGACTAAATTGAAAAGTAGGGTACAGGGGCACCTGGGTGGCTCAGTCAGTTAAGCAGCTGCCTTGGGCTCAGGTCGTGATCCCAGGGTCCTGGGATCAAGCCCCCAGTCTGGCAGGCAAGCACTCTGCTCGGTGAGGAGTCTCCTTCTCCCTCCTGCTCTGCCTCTCCCCCTGCTTGTGCTCTCTCAATCTCTCTCTCTCTCAAAGAAATAAATGAAATCTTAAAAAAAAAAAGAAAGAGAGACACACTTAAATTCAAAGACACAGAGAAGTGAAAAAGTAAAAGGATAGAAAATGCCATATTAAACCTATATTAAGTATTAGAGACTAAGGCGCATGTATTAATTTCAAACAAAATATATTTTAAGATGAGACATGCCAGTAGACTATTATAGTGCTTTTCATAATGTCAAAGGATTCAATGCATCAAGTGGATGGAAAAATTACAAATGCGTATGCACGTAATAATGGAATCCCAAAAGAGCTGATGTGAAAATTGAAAGAATTGAAAGTAAGGAGAAAAAAAAAAGTCCATCATTGGTATTAGAGACTTTGACATTCTGCTATTGGTAATTGATATAGGAGGCACAAAATCAGTCAAGGTATTAAAGAGTTGGAAAACATTACCAATCAACTTTGCCTTATTGACATTTATAAAATATTCTACTCCAAAGCTGAAAATATATTATTTTTAAATTCATATAGATTACTTTTTAGGATAGACCATATGCACAAACCAAATAATTATCTTAATAGATGTAGAAAAATCATTTGACAAAATCCAATACCTACTACTTGTGAAAACACACAAAAACTAGAAATACCAAGGAACATCCTTAACTTATTAAAGGGTATCTACAAAATAATCAACAGCTAATATCATAGTAAGGGGCCAAAATAGCAATCTTCCTCTAAAATTAGAGACATTGGGGTGCCTGGGTGGCTCAGTGGGTTAAAGCCTCTGCCTTTGGCTCAGGTCTTGATCTCTGGGTCCTGGGATCAAGCCCCCCATCGGGCTCTCTGCTCAGCAGGGAGCCTGCTTCCCTTCCCCTCTCTCTGCCTGCCTCTCTGCCTACTTGTGATCTCTGTCTGTCAAAAAAAATAATAAATAAATAAAATAAAATAAAATAAAATTAGAGACATGATAAATGACCTCTGTTGTCATTATTCCTATTCAAATTGTATGGAGTGCAATTAGGTAAGACACAAATTTAAAGGCATACAGATTAGAAAGAAAAATTAAAAGTAAAAATCTATTTTCAGAAGTCATGAACTTGTAGGTAGAAAACAGTAATAAGTCTATGCACAGATTAAATCGTACTATTAGAACTAATAAGCTGGCTTAGAAAGTCAAAGAATAGAGGATCAATTTATAAAAATCAAATAATTCCTAAATAATATTGCCAAGACAGTTCAATGGGGGAAATGTTAGTATTTACAACAAATGGTTTGGGGACAATGATATAACCAGGTGCAAAACCAAACAAACAAACAAAAAATTGGGATTATACTTCACACCATATTAAAAAAATTAACTCTAAAGGATCACAGACCTAAAATTAAGGTAAAACCACTGAAACATACTGAGAACTTACTTGACATTGTTCATGTAGGTAAAGATTTGACATGACTACAAAAGCATGATTTGTAAAAGCAACTGGAAGATGAGAAAGTCGCTACCTGTGGGGAATAGGGCTGAGAATCTAGGGTGATCAGGAGGTAAAAACTGAGAAAGGCAGACGTTCCTTAGTGATCTCTTATAATCATATCATTTTACACTATGGGCAGATACTAATTTGGCAATAAACATTGTTGTAAAATATGATGAGAATATTTCAATATTCTAAACTCTATGCTTTTTTTCCCTCTAATTTTAGATATTTTCAAAAGTGAAGTGGGAGGACTATAGCTACTCCACCATAGCAATAGCAGTTGGTTAAAGACCTAAAGAGAAGGAAGCTAAAGTCTCAGAATAAATGAGCTCTTCCTAGGAGAAGAGTATCCGAAAGGTTGATTTCATTACTGGAGGACTGATGGAGGGGATGAAATCTCCACAGGTGGCTGTAAAAGGAGCCAGCTGATTTTTTTCATAAACGTTGACAGCCGCATGTGAACAGATGTGATGTTCTCACATTCCAGATGAGTCTGCTGAAGGCTGGGGCAAGGGAGACAGAAAGTTATATCTGGTGGTAACGCTATGCAATAAGCTATTATTTGGAACCTGGCGGCATGTTGTAACACAAAAAGCGATCTTTGGATTGCTGGTTATTTGGCTGATGCCAAGTCCTGAGCCTGTCTTCAAAATATTTGAGGTTGGGATGAACTGAATCTAACTTAAGGTACCACAGCAGACCTAGCTGAATGAGAGAAATGATGGTCACTGATCCCTCTTACCGCATCCTGACAGAGGATAAGTAAATGCACTTACAACTCTACTCTGCCTATGTAACCAATGTCCAAAATATAATTTAAAAAATACAAACGTAAAAAGAAGCAAGAAAATGTGACCCATAATCAAGGGAATCACAGGCAGCAGAAGCAGATGTGCAGATATCCCACATATTGGAATTGGTGAACATGAGTTTCAGAGTAACTTTGCAAAGTATGCATAGGGTATCTTTCCCAGACTTTTATTTCTAAACTCCCTGGGTCTTTAGCTTTTAAGCATGCATATTTCTTACATTGTTTGTGAAATCATTTACTGCCTGGCAGGATACTGTTGTAAGTCAAAGATGCATATCATAAACTTGTTTAGAGAAACGACTAAAATTTGACAGAAGGGAAAATATCTAAAAAGTCGATGGTGGGAATGATACGTAACAGTAAAAAACATAATCAGCCCAAAAGAAGGCAGAAAGGGAAGAACAGAGGAACAGGAAAAATTTAGGGAAGACAGAAAATAAATAGCAAAATGGTGGACTTTAACTTACACTTATTTATAATAAATGTAAATGCACTAAACAGTCTGAAAAATGTTTAAAGTGTCTTATGCCTATACCATGTACTCAATTATATCTAACTGCATTCTCTGCATAACCAGTTATGGTTATTTATTATTCAGTGTTTTGTGATAGAAGAAAATACCTCCCTATTATTTTTAGGTACTGGAATTTGTACATGTGTCTGCCTTTAAATCTTACCACAAAAACTAAAAATATCATGTCAGTGTTATGCAAGGGAAATTGAGACTATTAGCAATGATAAATTCATAAATAATAATAGATTCACCCAAGATCTTGCCCCTAGGAAATTTGGGAACTGGGATTTAATCTTCAGACTTTCTACCTCCAAATTTTGTATCTGTCTGTAACATCATGCCTCCTAAAAGTAAATTTATTACACGTGCATTGTGAGAGTTAGAGAAGTTAATCTGCATAACATTGTAATAACTGACTTTCTAAACTTATAAGAAATGCCTCACTCCTGAATGAAGAGCTGAAAGCCATCTAATAGTCAACGATTACAAAGCATCAATTTGGGGATTATAAAGAACTAAGAAAATTATTTTTAAAATAGGCCATGCATTTCCATTTTTAATTTTTCTAATTCTCCCCATCTATTCATTAGGAAAGTTTTCAAATGTGATTAGATTTAGAGGGATGGTTATAATCAAGGTCAATTATGTAAGTGTTCCAACTGTACACCACTTATTGCTCCATATTAAACTATGATCCCAACATTTGCTTCAGGCCACATTCAAAACTGTGCTGAATAGTCATTTTTACCTGTAATGCACTTACTAATTGGTAAAGCATGTCTTTGTCAGTTGGGCTCATTCGAAACTATTTTCAATTCATTAAGTGAAAATATTGAGCTGATTTTCTTTAACTCATTGAAATTTAAACATATACCTTTTCTTCTATGAATGGACATCCTCATTTCTAAATCTTATTGAGAATACATTCTAAATCTTATTGAGAATACATTCAGTCTTATTTATCTAATAGTTTCAGGATGAGAGTAACACACTGAATATATAGAAAGAATCCAATTTTCAATATAATTTGTCATTTAATTGTGAGGTACATGTCTTTTAAGCTTCATACATTGTTAATTTTAATGAGAGTGTTTTCTGTACTAAGGAAATATTTAACCTGTGTAAGGAAGAATCAGTTAGTCAAGTGTCATACAAGTTAGCAGAGTTCAGAAAGAATCAAAGATGTTTTCTGTTCATAGGTTGAGAATACTTTTTTCTGTTATTAAATGTTAGCTATTTTTTTCTTTAGTTTTAATGTTGTTTTTAAAATATTTGACTTCTCTATTACTATTTTACAATTCATGAGCACTAGTTAAGTACCAAATAATGTCTTAAACACGTAGTACATGATCACATTTTATCTTCATAATAATGATTTACTTTACTAATTCATACTCATTTTTGTTGTGACTGTGTTACGAAGAAATGAAATAATTTCTCCAAACTAAAACAATTACTAAATTATGGAGTTGATATTTATATTCCATCTACTGGGATCTTAACCAGACAGCTAGAAAACAACAATGTTGTCAATGGCATTCATCCCTTCCTCATGTATTCGCCAAATACACACCAAGCATATTTTACATAGCAGGCGCAGAACCAGGACTGGGAATAGAATTGATTATGACATGGAAGAACTCGCTTTTCCTGGAAAAAATAGAAGACTAAATAAATGAAGTAAACATTATAATTGCTCAGATAGATTTGTACAGTTATAAAGTATAATAGTAATTATTTTTAGAATGATTTCCACATACTTACTTGATGCCACACAATGAGTTAGGCAATGAATTGAACACTATACAGAATTTAAATCCTTGTACAGTATACTGTCAAACTGGAGATTTGCAAGACGTAAAAGATGACTAAATTAAAATATTGAAAGCAAGAGATACAGAAACAAAGACAACCGAATCTGGATTGTCAGATAAACTTTTCAGGAAAACTTGTGTAGAAATTAGTACAAACAGTAGGGTAGGAAGAATACCTAGGATGTTTTAGAAAGAGTTAGGAGCACGTGCAAGAAAACTTGACCCAAATAGAAGTTAGCACTAAAAGTTTTGCATGGTTAATAGACTAGTGCAGGAATAGGGTTGCTGGTTAGTTCAGAAATATCGCAAAAGTGACACTAGCTGGTGGCATACCAGACATCAGAGCACACATTCATAATGTATCTGAGTCAATAGAAATAGAATGAGAATAGAAGTACTATCAAAGTTACAAATCCCCATTGAATCAGAAAATCCCCTAAGGATTTCCTGCACCAACACTGCCCAAGAGAACTTGTTACATTAAGGGGAATGTTTTATATCTGGCCTCTCCAATACAGCAACTACTAGCCATATGTGGCTAGAAAGCTTTAACAATGTAGATAGTGACTGAATAACTGGATTTTTAGTTTTATTTAATTTTTATGTCTACCACATCAAACCATATAACACTATTTACAATGTCCAGCACTCCAGTGAAAAGACATCCAATATGCCTCTTCCTGCATTTCCACATCTTTAGTGAATTTTCTGTATATTCTCTCCCTTTGTTATCATAAATGGTCCCCATAGATATTATTAATCACAGAATGACAAGCTTCTTTAGGTTTGATTTATTTCCATGAGCACAGCAGAAGTTTAATAACTGGTTATGTCTTCTTTGTTTACTTTTCAAATCATTAGCTGCACAATACTACAGAGTAACGATCAAGGCCTTAGAATTAAATTTTATTTAGAAGTCTTCATAAGAAATTTCAGATTGCAAAAATGAACTATTGGGACTTCATCAAGATCAAAAGCTTTTGCACAGCAAAGGACACAGTCAACAAAACTAAAAGACAACCAACAGAATGGGAGAAGATATTTGAAAATGACATATCAGATAAAGGGCTAGTATCCAAAATCCATAAAGAATTTACCAAACTCAACACCCAAGGAACAACTAATCCAATCAAGAAATGGGCAGAAGACATGAACAGACATTTCTGTAAAGAGGACATCAAATGGCCAACAGACACATGAAAAAGTGCTCCACATCCCTTGGCATCAGGGAAATACAAATCAAAACCACAGCAAGACACCACCTTACACCAGTCAGAATGGCTAAAATTAATAAGTCAGGAAACGACAGGTGTTGGCAAGGATGTGGAGAAAGGGGAGCCCTCCTACACTGTTGGTGGGAATGCAAGCTGGTGCACTCTGGAAAATAGTATGGAGGTTCCTGAAAAAGTCGAAAATAGAGCTACCCTATGACTCAGCAATCACACTGGGTATTTCCCTAAAGATACAAATATAGTGATCTGAGGGGCACGTGCCCCCCAATGTTTATAGCAGCAATGTCCACAATAGCCAAACTATGGAAAGAGCCTAGATGTCCATCAACAGAAGAATAGAGAAAGAAGATGTTATACACACACACACACACACACACACACACACACAATGGAATACTATGCAGCCATCAAAACCCCTAGAATCTTGCCATTTGCAATGATGTGGCTGGAACTAGAGGGTATTATGCTAAGCAAAATAAATCAATCAGAGAAAGACAATTATTATATGATCTCAGTGAATGAGATTCCTCACTGTATGAGGAATTTGAGAAGCAAGACAGAGGATCATAGGGGAAAGGAGGGAAAAATGCAAAAAATTGAAACCAGAGAGGGAGACAAACCATAAGAGACTCTTAATCTTGGGAAACAAATTGAGGGTTGCTGGAGGGGATGGGGTGGTGGGACGATGGACATTGGGGAGGGTAAGTGCTATGGTGAGGGCTATGAATTGTGTAAGACTGATGAATTGCAGACCTGTACCCCTGAAATAAATAATATATTATATGTTAATTTAAAAAAAGAATTTTCGATTGGACTTTAAAAGCTTCTATCATTTGCTATACTGTGGCTAAGAAATCAAGCTAGTAAAATTTCCTCAGAAATTTTAAAAATTTTTCAATTTTATCTACAGTACGTATAAATGAGGGTAAAGTCCTTTCTTCTAGAGACTCCCCAGATTTGCTGAGGTTCCTGGCATGACAGGAGGTGACCTTGCTTACTTTCCTGGGAGATTGCAGTCCTGCAAGGTAGGTTCCATGCCTTCCTGTTTCCCCAGCAAGTTTCTCTAACTGCTGGCACAATCTAAAGTCAACCTTTGTATCTTAATAGCTTGACACACCTGTTCAAATAAGAATTATCCACAAACGTGGCACCACAGCTATCTACGGTCTTGATTGCACAATTGCTTTATCTAATTATATCCTGGCAGCAAGAACAGTTTTCTTATTGACTGTATGCAAATACTTATATTGCTACAAAAATTAAATAGATTTATATGGGTTTCTGAATTGAGGGGAGATTTGTAAGAATCAAACACCATTTAAAAATGTTTTATTTCAATTTTCAAAAGCAGACTTGACTACATCAAGGATTACAGATAGATTAAGAAGACATTAAAAAAGGATTTGCTCACTTATCTACTGAAAATAGAGTGTAAAGGCAGCATTAACTATATTCTAGTGGCATGGTCTGAAATTTTCTCAGCCATTTCAGCACAGGCATCAGAAATGTGCACCAAAATACTATTCTTTAACTTATCAGAAGTTCAAAATATTTAGTATAGTCTCTTATTTTCCATCTCTTAGGATGCTGTAGAAAGGATTCTTTTATTGGATGATATCCTCAAGTCTTTCTAGTTATAGGATTATGTGACATTTACTTTAATTATGTAAACATGTTGTTAATGAGCTAAACGCTTTTGTAAATAGGACTTTTAATCAAAAGTCTAGCACATTTAAAATATTAGAAATTATATTTTCTTGTATTTAGTGATTTGGGGAAATAAGAGATTTAAGTATGACTTACAGAGTACTATAGAACAGTTGAAACAGAGTAGGTTTGTATATAAGGGATGTTATAATCAAATTTTTATATACTTCTTAAGAAAGAAAAATGATTATTTACTCTCCAGGAGGATAGGACTGTGTTGATTATAGACACAAGACACAGACACATATAGACATAGAGACTTTTTAGCTTCAGTTCTATAACTATAGTCTTTAGCTGAAATTAAACACAAAAACTGGCATAGAATTCAAAGAACTGTTTTCCTATAAGGGAGGCACAAAATTAATTAATTTAAGTGCACTAACAAATAAATAGAGAAATAAAGACTAACAATCTTGATTCTCTATTTTGCCTCACCCCACTAAGAATATATTTCTAGTATCATCTACAGAGATGGTCAAATAGGGAAGTCATAAAGCTAAGTTCTCAAGAAAAGCCTGGGCCCAGACGTCTTCACTGGTGAATTTTACCAAATATTTTAAGAAGAGCTAATAGCAATTCTTTGCAAAATTATACAAAAAAAAATAGAAATGAAAATATACTTCCTAATTTATTAAATGGATCCTGTGCTACCCTGATAGGAAGGAAGGAAGGAATGAAGGAGGGAAGGAAGGAAGGAAGGACCCCCCAAACCAAACCAAAACAAAAAACCCAAAACAAACAAACAAGCAAACAAAAATCAGAAGAAAACTAAAGACCAATATCTCTTATTAATATAGATCAAAAATCCTCAGCAAATTAGCAACCGAGTCCAGCAGTATGTAAAAAATGTTTATATACCAAGACAAAGTGGGATCTATGCCTGGAGTGCAAAGTTGGTTTGTCATCCAAAAATCAATGAACGAAATATATTTCATCAATAGAATACATGTCAAACAACTCTTGATTACTTCAGTAGATACAGAAGAACATTGACAAATTTAAACCCTCTTCTTCATATAAAAAAATCAACAATTATGAATAGAAAAGGATTTCCTCAATCTGGTAAAGGTAATTCACCAAAATCCAACAGCTAACATTATACCTAAGTTGGAAAGCTAAATGTTTTCTCCACAAGATAAAGACAAAGTAAAGATTTCTGCTCTCTGTACTTCTATTCAATATTGTACTGTAGCTTCTAGCCAGAGCAATAAGAAGGAAAATAATACCAAAGACATCTATATTAGGAAGGAAGAGACACAACTATCTCTATTCACATGATCTTATGTGTAGAAAATATAAGCAATTTATTAAAAAAAAAACTGTTGGAACTGACTGATAAAAGGTTGTAGGATACATAGTTAATATACTAAAAACACTTTTTATATATTTGTAATGAACAACACAAGTTTAAAATAAGAAAATTCCATTTGTAATAACATAAAAGTAAATAAAATATTTTAACAGTATTTAACAAAAGAAGTATAGAACTTATACCCTAAACACTGTAAAATATCTTTGAAAGAAAGACATTCTAGGCTCATGGGCAAGAAACTAAGAAAATTATACCCCAAACTGATCTATAGATTCAACACACTCCCTATCAAATTCCCAGCAAACTTTTTTTTCAGAAATTGATGATATGGCCCTAAAATTCATATGAATATTCAAGGATCCCAGAATAGCCAAACAATCTTCAAAAGAGGAACAAATCTGGAGGACTCACATTTCCCAATTTTGAAAACTTCTGCAAAGCTACAGTAATCAAGACTATGTTCTACTTTCATAAAGTGGGCATGTAAACAACAGAATAATTGTGAGAATCCAGGAATAAGTCCTCATTTACAGTCAATTATTTTTGACAAGGGTGGCAATAGTATGTAATAGTAAAGAAATAGTCTCAAACAATAACGTCAAGACAACTGAAGGTACACAAAATATGATGTTGGACCCCTAGCTCATACCATATACAAAACTCATAATGCTTCTATTACCTAAATGTAAAATACAGAACTATGAAATTCTTAGAAAAATATATAGATAAGTATACATTTATCTTTGTCATCAGAAATAGGTCCTTAAATATTTCACCAAAATCACAAGTACCTTGGGAAAAAATATTGATCAATTGTACTTTAATAAAATTAAAACTATTGTGCTTAAAAGGATGCCTTCATCAAAGTAAAGAATACACAACAACCATCTCATTGGAGAAAATATTGGCAAATCATATCTGATAAAAGACTTATTTCAGCAGGAAGAAGACAAATAACGCAATAAATAGGAAAAATCTGCTAGACAGTTTTCCAAAGAAGGTACAGAAATGGCCAAAAAGCACATGAAATAGTTAAAGCCCTGAGACTTCAACAGAATGGAAATCAAAATCACAAGGAAATAATTTCATAGTCTCTAGAATGACTATAGTGAAAATGGCAGATAGTAAGAAGTGTGTACAAGGATGTAGAGAAATTAGACCACTCATACACTGCTGGTGGGAATGTAAAATGGAAAAAGAATCTGACAGCTTCTCAGAAAATTGAAAAATAGATTTACCATATGGTCCATCAGTTTCATTCCTTAGTACATATTCAAGAAAACTGAAAATATATATTCACACAACCTGTATGTGATTATTCATGGCAACATTATGCATAATAGTTGAAAAGTGGTAAAAACCTACATGTTCATCAATTGACAAATGGGTAAAAAAAAAAAAAGTGGTATATCCAAACAATAAATGTTCTTTAAGTAATAAAGCAGAAAGAAATGCTGATATATTTTACAACATGGATAAATCTCAAAACCATTATGCTAAGTGGAAAAATCCAGATTAGATAGATAAGTAAATATTTAGATAGATAGATAAATAGATAGATGTAGATAGATATAGAGATGTACAGATATATAAATAGTATGATTCCATTTATATGAAATGTCCATAATGGGCAATTCTATAGACAAATTTCATTAATAGTTATCTGTGGCTGAGAGGGATTGATAGTAGGGAATTTTGGGATAATGACTAAAATATACTTGGTTTTCTTAGGGGTAATATAAAATTTCAAAAAAGATTATGGTGATGATTGCAAACTCTGTAAAAATTTTTTAATAACTAAATTATGCACTATAAGTGGGTATACTGTATATGATAATTATATCTCAATAAATCTTAAAAATATGTATCAAAAATAAAATCAAAATAGATGAAAGACCTAAGTATGAGACATATTCATACCTAAGTGTGAGACAGGAAGTCATCAAAATTCTCCAGGAGAATGGAGTTAGGAAACTCTGTGAACAAGGCCACAGCAACTTCTGACTAGACTCATTTCTAGAGGCAAGAGAAACAAAGGCAAAATGAACTATTGGGACTTCATCAAGATAAAAAGCTTTTCACAATGAAGGAAACAATCAACAAAACTAAAAGGCAGCCTCCAGAATGGGAGAAGATATTTGCAAATGAAATATCTGATAATGGGTTAGTATCCAAAATGTATAAAGGATTTACCAAACTCAATACCCAAAACCCAAAAAATCCAGTTAAGAAATGGTCAGAAGACATGAGTAGACATTTTTCCAAAGAAGACATACAGATGGCCAACAGACACATGAAAGGATGAAAGGAGGCTCAACATCACTCATCATCAGGGAAATACAAATCAAAACCATGAGATACAACCTCATACCTCTCAGGATGCCTGAAGTTAATAATATAAGAAACAACAGTTGTTGATAAGGATGTGGAGAAAGGGAAACACTCTTACACTGTTGGTGGGAATGCAAACTCATGTGGCCACTCTGGAATACAGTATGGTGGTTCCTCAAAAAGTTAAAAATAGAACTGCCCTACAACCAAGCAATGAACTATTAGGTGTTTAACCAAAGGATACAACAAATACTGATTCAAACTGACACATGCACCCTAATGTTTATAGCAGCATTATCAACAATAACCAAATTATGGAAAGACCCCAAACATCCATTGACTGATGAATGGATGCAGAAGTGATATTTATATATAATGGAATATTACTCAGTCATCAAAAATAATGAAATCTTGTCATTTGCAACAACATGGATGGAGCTATAGTGTATTATGCTAAGTGAAACAAGTCAAAGACAGACAAATATCATATGATATCACTCATATGTGGAATTTAAGAAACAAAACAGATGAACATGGGGAAGGGGAAAAAAGAGAGGGAAGCAAATCGAAAGAGATTCTTAACTACAGAAAACAAACCGAGGGTTACTGGAAGGGACGTGGGTAGGAGATAGGCTAAATGAGTGATAGGTTTTAAGGAGGGTACTTGTTGTGTGGAGCACTGGATGTTATATGTAAGTGATAAATCACTAAAATAAATCACTAAATTGTATTCTTGAAGCTAATATTACACTATTAACTAACTAGAATTTAAATAAAACTTTGAAAAAAATTAAAAATAACAAAAATAAAGTGGACTCCATACCCAATGTGGTGCTTGAACTCTCTCTCACACACACACACACACAAATTCAAAAAGAGATGATGGTGATGATTATAAACTCTGTAAAAATTTTTTTTAAATTACTGAATTGTGCACTCTAAGGTGCACTGTATGTGACAATTATATCTCAATGAATCTTAAAAATATGTACCCCAGACTTTTGTATTAGTGCAATGAGAATAAAAGTCATGCAGAAGAAACTGTCCATGGACAGGCTCTATTTGATACCAAAAGAATTTGTGATGATATAAAATTTATACAAGCTTCAAGACAAGGAATTTGCTAGAAAGAAAAATTACTGCCAGATAACAAGAGAAAGATTCTGTAACTTGGATAGCTGAATTGCAAGCCACAATAAATTGTGGAATAATAAAAACTAAGGCTTGACTTTGAGTTAAAGAAAATGATCGATACAATGAATGAGGTTTTCTTTTTTTCCTTCTTTAGAATAAATCTGGTTCCATAGAAACTACTTTCCTCTCTCTGCCTATATTCTTCAGTTGCATTCAAAACTGACTAATAATTAGAAAGTAATCAACTTATAAATTATATAATTGAAAATTTGCAAAAATGGGGTTCTAGATGAGGGAAAATGTAGAAGTCAGTCGGAGAAAGACAAATGCGATGTGATTTCACTCATATGTGGAAGTTAAGAAACAAAACAAATGGACAAAGAGAAAAAAAGACAAAGAAAAAATGGGTTCTTAAACACAGAGAACAAACTGGTGGTTGTCAAAATGAAGTTGGGTGGGGAGATGGGTGAAGCATAAAGGAAATTAAGAATGCACTTACCTTGCCGAGTAGTGAGAAATATAGAAAATTGTTGAATCATTCTATTGTACATCTGAAGCTAATGTAACTTGGTATGTTAACTATACTTCAATTAAATGACAAAAGATAAAAAATATATATAAGTGAAAAAAGAAACAGGAAGGAAAACAAAACAAAACAAAGTTCTTTATAGTGCCAATGAGATTGAAGGGAATAGTATTACTAAACAAAAATAACAGAAAAATAGAAAAAAATGAATACTGGAAAAAAAGACTGTGCGGTGTTCAAGGAAGTTTTGAGACATAAACAAAACTAAACAAACAGCTAGTTGGAAAAATATCAGAATAGAGTTGTTCTTCTTTTAATGAGAGACAAAGGAAAAGTGCATTGAAAGAAAGAGAACATGAATGAAAATAAAAGCATGGAGATGATAGACATGCTCGCTAAATATCACGTTCAAAATTAAAAAATAAAAAAAAAACACTAAAATTATTGTAGGTAAGCGGCTGGATAGACAGGATGAGATGTGGGTTATCCTGATATTACCAAAGAATAGTGTTTTGAAAAATGTGAATAGAAATAAAATTTAATGAATAGAGAAGAAAACAAATACAAAACAATACTATAATATGAAGTCACAAAAGGGTTTACTATATGAGGAAAATTTGATTTAACATAATCGTAGTACAACTGCATACACTCCCAAAGTGATTTCACTTTAAGTGTAAAAGAATGTTAATAATATGCATAAAGCAAAAGCAAGGGAGACACAAAACAAAAGTCTCTTTTTTTTGGTCTAATGTTGAGTCTTTCCTTTTCTTCCTGAAAAGAACCAAAGTGTATTCTAGTTAGACGTTCATTTAGCAAAAAGATTGCTTTTTGCCCTCCCTTCTAACTGTTGTGACCTGCGAAATGTAGTGGGCATTGTGGGGTATGTATGTAGAGGTACTTTGAGATGGTTGGGTCAACTGGCCCATATGCCCTTTCTCTTGTAACACTTTCTTCTTTCCAGACATACAGACTTGGAGCTGGATACCAGAATCTATCTTGGACAGAGGTAACATTGAGGTTAGAAGTCATGCGTTAATTATGGAAAAAACAAGACAAAACAAAACAAAGCTCATATTTATCCTAGGTAGCTTACTTAGGCTGACTGTTGTTTGCCTGAGAGAAAATCAAAACTCTACTTTGTTTAAACCACTTTGTAGGGGGCAGGGGGCTGGGATTCCTATCCTATGTAGGTGAATCTCATCCAACACTGAGTACCATTTGTGACTGTAACCCCAGGAACAGAACACAGATTACAGGACTGGCTAACTGGGAGAGGTGAGAATATGTAAGATAGGGAAGTACTTTTGAAGGCTGCGAAGTTGGTGACCATCAATTTGTAGTGCTAAAACAGTGGGTCAGGGGCGCCTGGGTGGCTCAGTGGTTTAAGCTGCTGCCTTCAGCTCGGGTCATGATCTCGGGGTCCTGGGATCGAGTCCCGCATCAGGCTCTCTGCTTGGCAGGGAGCCTGCTTCCTCCTCTCTCTCTCTCTCTGCCTGCCTCTCTCCCTACTTGTGATCTCTGTCTGTCAAATAAATAAATAAAATCTTAAAAAAAAAAAAAAAAACAAAAAAAAAACAGTGGGTCAAACTGTTACCTTCAGCATCTTGGAAGGAAGTACTATGATTCCTGAGGCTGATATATTATGAAATAGATGAAAAATTCAGAATGTTAGTGTGTATTGGCTTGTTCTGGATGCTTTCAACAAAACCCTATCTGTGAGAAATAAATTGAGTCTGGAGCTTTCTAATCTACTAAAAGAGATAGAAAGAAAGGCCATTTTGCCAAGGGACAAACTCTCTGCCTATGGCTTACAAAAGAAGTTGCCAGGGAGTCTGTAACTTGGAACATTTTCAGGGTCAAAAATCCAATTGCTTCTATATGTATATTGGATCAGTTATGAAGAGTGGTTGTAAAAATGCAGATATAGTGGGAAATAACCCTGGTGCTTTGCCATAAAATACAGTGGAGTACTGGCAAAGATGGCAAGTGCTTCTGATTGCCTCCAGGCAGTGACTGCTGAGCTTGAAAGAGAAGGGAGCTGTCAGAGCTTAAAAACCAGCAAGTACAAGTTTAGAAACTATGACAGCCTGGGTAGCTCTCTGTGCTATTTTCATAACAACAGAAACAAAAGCAAATCGTCTCAGTGTCTACTATATTTTTGAATGAATATATCCTTGTGAAGTTATTGAATCCAAAGATCAAAAAGATGTCATAATGTCATTCATGTAGGGTTTGCAGACACAGGAGAAGCACATAGTTTTCTAGTGCTTCTTCTTCCTCAGCAATAGACTCCAGTTTTAGTCTGTGTGGCAAAAAGCATGGCTAAGGGATTACATTTCCAACCTGCTGTCTTGCTGGTAACTAGAGGTGATCAATTAATATAAGTCAAACTTTTGGGATAAGCTTCTGGGAAGACTATATAGAAATAATTGAGTTAGCTAGTGGTTACTCTCCTTTGCTCTACTCACATTTCCTCTTCTTTCTGCTAAGATTGTGGATTTTGAATTCCAGCAGACATCTTGAATAATGTACTAAAGTTAGAGGAGCCGAAGACCGGGGTGCTCTGTGTCGCATGTCCCTGTCTGCTTGTGCTGTTTAATTTGGCTTTGTTTTGTTTAATGTGAGGGAAACATAAACGTAAAAAATCAGCTGGGATATGGTCACTTTGGCTCTGTCCTCTCTTACTCTCTTTTCTTATAACAACTTCTAACATGATAGCTGAAGTTTCATTAGCTATTCTGAACTACAAGGTGAACTTGGATTTCAAAGTCCTGCACCAACGTTTGTACAATAGAAACACAGGGGCAATTTGGGTTCTTGATGACCACAGAAAAGCAATTCCAGATACCTTTTACTGCTGGTTTTGTATTGAGATGCACACTTGCATCTTATTGATTTCTTTTGGCTTTATATTATATGCATCTAATATTAATATAAAAATGGAGAAAGTAATATACAAGAAAGACAAAATAACTTTAGCCCCAAACATTTTCATAGAAACATTTGATGGTACAACATAGCTAGAGGATTATGATCTCCAAAGACTTTACAGAAATAAAATGCATCCCAAGAAGTATATATATACAAATTTCCTTGTAAAATTCAACGTGACAGAGTCATTCTTGGTCATGAATTAATGTAATTAATTAATGTAGAGATTCTAGCACCCAGGAGGTTTCCTTGAACAGTATTTTAATTTAAAAAAAAGGTGGAACAAAAAATGTGGTTTGGAAATGAAGATAAAATAAAATGGCTGATGATTACTAAAACTGTACTTAAGCATAGAATTAGAAATTATATAATAAACAATGATAAAAATTAAGAATTATTAATATTATTATTAATAAGAAATTAAAAATAATGTGTATGTGTATTCATATATATGTATATACATTCATTCATGCATGAAATAAACATGAATTGAAGAATTTATATCTTTCATATTAATATATAAGATGGAAGATATAGTTTGTTGGAATGTTAAAAAATGCTCAATAAATGTGAAAGGGACTTATTTCAAAGAAACTTCTAATGATACTTATTATTAAAATAGGTGTTCTAGTCAACAAAAAATATTTGCAGAAAAGGGAAATGAAACAATAACATATGTATAAATGGAAAAATGTTCAGGATGACAGTAAGGTCATGAATATTCTAAAAGATTTATTTAACTGGAAATGGAGATTATATGGTACAAGTATGTGCATAGAAGATCTTTAGGAGTGTAATAATATATAACTTGTTTTCATATAATGGATACATATGAGTATCTTGAAAGGGTAAGTAACCATCAACAGAGTGGAAAACCAGTGTAGAATTATAAAATTGACAATGGGACAAAAAAATAACAAATAGCAATTTAATCAAATTAGCAGCAATGAGGAAAAAAGGATTGAAAAGAGTAAAATAAATAATAAATTAAGGCAGTTGGAACACATTAAGTCAATAAATATGTATTTATTAAAATACATATGAATGGCTTTGATTTGACCACTGGAACACAGACTATTAGGAAGGGCTAAAACTCCATACCCAATTATATTTCATCTTTTAAGAAACACATTTGAAATAGAGCTTCATAGAAATGCTGAATAAAAAGAGACAGGTAAAGAGATTCAAAACATTTCCAAACATGAGAAAAACAAGATATGACAATACTAATGCGCAAAACATTAAGATAAAAGAAATACATTCTAAGGCAAAAGCTAAGATTCATTATCCTTAGTAGAACACATACTATAAGGAATATTAAAAAAAAGAATTTTAAAGCCAAATTAATGATATCAAATGGAATCAGAAATTGTAGGGAAGAATTAGGGCAGAGTAAAAAAAAGAACAAATTAGTGATATTGAGGGACAAATATATAACTATATTACATATACATATATTACATATAATAATTACATTGTATATAATTTATTCTTATATATTTGGATGTATATACATGTAAATAGACAAAATCATCCACCTAAACAACATAAATTTATGAATTAGTTAAGATAAAAACAATAAAACTATGTTTTTTGCAAAGAATAATTGAACTAGGGGCACCTGGGTATTCAGTTGGTTAAGCATCCAGCTCTTGGTTTCAGTTCAGGTCATGATCTCAGGGTTCTGGGATGGAGCCCAGCATAGGGCTCTGATCTCAGTGAGGAACCTGGTTGGGTTCCCTCTTCCTTTTCCCATGTACCTCCTTCTCTCCCTCCCTCTCTCTTGCTTTCAAATAAATAAATAAATCTTTAAAAAAAAAAAAGATCTAGACTGTTTTAAAGTAAAATATTTGAAAAACCTTAAGGGAGCTGATGTGTCGGTTTTAACCAAACCTTAAGGGAGCTATGTGTCGGTTTTAACCAAAAATGTTAAGACAATGGATATTACCAGATATTGAGAAAGACATGTTGTAATTTTTAAATGAAGTTATTCATCAAGAAGACATAAAATTATTTATAGACCTAAATATTTATTGTCCTAAAAGAAAGTGTTTCAAAATACATAAAATAATAATCAATATGATTAAGGGGAGAAATATAAATATCTACAAATACAGTTGCAGATTTTAAGAAACGTTATTATTAAATTACAGGAACAAGCAGGAAAAAATACAGAATATGAGAGAAAATAAAACAAAAATCAGTAAAATTTTAGAAAATTTAAACACAATCAACCAACTTGGTCAAATTAACATTTATAACAGACCACAGCCAATAACTGCACAATATATACTTGTTTCAGGTGAATTCGTAATATTTACAAATAACTATTTAGCATCACAAACAAGTCTTAACAAGTCTTAATAGTTATTTACAAATAACTATTTAGCATCACAAACAAAATTGAAATTTTAAAATAATTCAGAGTACACTCTCTGACCATAGTATTAAACTAGAAATGGATAAAATGAAAATATGAAGAAAAGTCACGAATACCTGGAAATACAACAACATACTCCTAAATAATCTCAGAGTCAAAAAAGGAATCATAAAAGAAATGTTAAAATATTACAAACTGAACAAAAATGAATACAGAACATACTACAATTTGTGGATGGTCTTCCACTTAGAACAAAATATGCTAAAAAAAAAAAGTTGCCTCTAACATGACAATGGGAAAAAAAACAACATCAGATCAGCTGTTTCAACAGTTTGTAACAATTTTTGTTTCTATTGGGAAACTGAAGTTAAAGGGTGATGAAGGAATCTGAAATCCAAAGAGGTTTGAATTCTTCCAAGCAATGAAAGGACATAATATTTTCTTATCTGTGACAATCTGGAATTTTCCTGGCCACAATACAAGTAGGAAAACTCTAATTTGGCTAAAAGTCAAGTGGGAACTAATAAATCTGAGGTTGCTGGTGGCACTTAGCAACTGCCCTCACTCAGCCATACAGAACTGTATCATTTGAAATCTCATTCCCCATGGGTGCTCAGTGGAGAAATTGAGTGTAGGGCAAAAGACTACAGAGAGCAAATGTTGAGTGGCTCAGATGAGTAGGGGGTGATTGAGGACTATTGGGGGCCAAGTAGGAAACTTTGCCACTTCCCAAGTTCTTATTTTTACAAAGCAACTGCCTTAATCCTCTGGGGGTAGGAGAAACAAATCCTTTTGCCTACAGAATGCAAAGGAGTTCAGCACAGATAGCAAGCAGACAAAACACAAACACCACAGTGCCTGCTTCTCTAAGCTTGTTGTTGTATAAAGCCAAAGATCTCCATCACTGGGGAGTGGGAAGAAACCGCTCTCTTATGCAGTGCTCCAAGGAGCTTGTCACTTGCTGCAAGAGAGATAGGCATAAAACCCTGCCAATTACCCCCACACTTCATTCCTGCAGAGCCAAAGATCCAGAGGAGGGACGAGAATCAAAGATGATTAGCACTTGTGAAGATGATAGGGTGGTCAGTGATCACTCCCTCCAAAATTATATTCTACACAGCAAATCACAACAAATCCTGGGAAGGACATCAAGGCCACTCACTGGCAAGGCATAGGTAAAGACTGCAGATGAAGGGAAGTCAAAAAGAAATTCTCTACAATACATGGAGAGGCAAGAACATAAGGTTTAACATTCTATCCCATGGTCGATATGATAGGATATATATTGATGCGGTTTCTGCAGCTATGGGTAGTACAGTAAATCCACACCCAACATCAACCACAGAAATAAGGCTGAGTTTGACCAGCAAAGGGATGAGGGTGTAAGAATGCTGAGAAAGATACCTCTAAGCACAGAAGTTTCCTAAGACTGAGAGAACAGAAGACTAGACCAGAAAAAAAAAAGATGAATTCCACACACCCCATAACAGGTGTAACAAGGTTATTGCTGGAGAGGGCAACTACATAGAGATTCCTCCATGGCACAGTGAGGGATGACTGACCGTGGGAATGGAGCACTGACTCTGAGAAAAACTTTCCAGCACTCCAACTGCTACTTTATGCACTTAACCCGCTGCTAGAGATATTTGAACCTGTGACACTGGAAAGTAACCATAGCAATAAGAACCATAACCCATCACAGCAACTACAGCAATACAGCACTATTCTAGACTATACTGGATCAACCACACTATTCTAGACTATACTGGATCAACCGCCCACTCTAATGGCCTGACAGAAGACCCGTGCGCTTGCCAAGCATCCGCATTACTTATTGCAATGACTAGCATTCAGTGAAAATTTGTGAAGATACAACAGAGTGAAAAACTAAATCCCATTTCAGGAGATAAAGCAACCAACAAAACGAGGCTCAGAAATAATCAAGATGTTGCAACGATCAGACAAGTTTTTTAAAATGACCCTCATTAAAATCTTAAAGAGTCTAGTGAAAAAGAGGCCAATATAGATGCACAGATGGAGAATTTCATCAGAGAGAAGGAATATTGATTAAAATTAAAGTCCTGGGAATTAAAAAAAATGGTATCAGAGATGAACAATTCCACTGACTGGCTCATCAGTAGACTTGAAGCAGCTGTGGAAAGAATCAATAGACTTGAAGATGAGTTAATGACATTAGTCGAAATTACCCAAACAAAACACAAAGGAGAAAGAAAGAGTTACAGATGAAGAAAACATGAAAGACATGGAACATTATCATAACGGTCTAGCATATGGGTAGATAAAATGCCAGAATGAGGGGAGAAAAGTGATAATGTGGGGAAGAAAAATAATTTGAAGTAATACTGGCTAATAATTTCTCCTAAAACAGGAGTGAAACATCAGAAATACAACTCTTTTAAAAAAAAAGAGGAAAAAATGATAAATTTGTTGTTATCAACATATATTTTTTAATGTGTCCTCTTTAAAACACTATTGTGAGTAATGGAAGCCAAGCAAAGACTGGAGAAAATATTTGAAAATCACATATTTGATAAAGAACTTATTTCCAGAATATATAAAGAATATTAATAATGCAATAATAAGAAAAAAATGAGGAAAAGGTTTGCATAAACCCTCCACCCATGGTGATATTCAGGTGGCAAATTAGCATGTAAAAACATATTCAACATGATTCATCATTAATTACATACACACTTAACAACACGAACTGGCTTCATAATTTGGGGGGTAGGGCACTATGCGAAATGAAATTCATGGTCATTTGTTTAAAAAATTAGTAAAAGTGTCTAAATTGCCATGCTGAACATTACACCAAATATAAAATCCTTCTAGTTGTCCTATGCTGTGTGATTGCTCAGGGAAGATGGACACAAAACTTTCCCTGAATACTGTCACATAGTTATTAGGATAACTATGACCAAATTGAAAAGACCAATGATGGGTCAGGAGGGGGAATAATATGAATTCTCATACATTAATTTTGGGAATTTAAAATAGCAAACCACTTCGGAAAACTTTTTGGCAGTTTGTAACATGTTTAATACGCATGTAACTATAACTTAAAAATTGTAATTTTTTCCTGCCTCTGTAACCAAAAGCCAATATGTCCGTATATTATATGGTACCAGACTCATGTATGTGTAGAAATAACTTTTAGTGGAAACAAACAACAAAACCTCAACAGAGCAGACGTTATCTCTGAGCACAGAGAAAGGGTAGATTGGGAAGCAGTACCCAAAGAACTTTCTAGGTTCTTTCTAGGTTGATTGCAATATACTCTACCTTAATACTGGTGTGGTTAAGACATGAGTTTAAGCTGTCATAATTTCTCATTTGAGATTTGTGTATTTTAATGTGTCCAAATTTTACCTTTTCTCAGTCTCTCAAAACACACAAGCAGAAGGAAATGAGCAAGAAAACAAAAACTGCTATAAGCCAGGGCCAAAGTTTTAAGCATGGTCACTGAGAGCCAAGTTCTGTTCCAAACTACTCTCAGAGGAAATGGCTTAGAGCGGCAAAGTCATCTCAAGTTGTGTCCCATACCCTCAGAGATGAAAAACAAACAACAACAAAAACACTTTAATTTTCGAACTGCAAATCTTTTAGGTGCATTCTGGTAACCATTGATCTTTGCCAATATGATAACTGAATTTACGATATAGATGTTGAGGCAAAGAGTCATAGTCACACTGATATGATATTGCCCTAGGAATTAAAGAACATGAAAATGTGAATGTCCCAATCACTGAGCAATAAAAACCAAACATTTGCCTGAGATACTGTCGCTGAATATGTTGAATTAATTGTACTTTGCACTTAGGAACTTAATAAAATTAAAATTTTAATAAAAATAAATTTGCACTTAGCAGCTGACACAAAGATGAAGCTTGGGACCAAATAATGTATGTCTTACCCACCAACTCCCCTCCCTTAATTTTCAGTGACAATAGGAAGAGAGAGAATTGTAAGAATACTGTAATGTCGCCAACTCACACATCTGTCATGTATTCAACGGTAGCGTTGGCTGTGCTGGTGCAGTCCTCATGAAGGCTAAAATTACATTTTTTCTGGCAGTACATCACTAGCATCTCCCACACCTACTTTATTTCATTTTTTTCCCACGCCTATTTTTAAACCACAGATCATTAGCATAAACCCAATTATTTGAAGAACTCAGAGAAAAACTTGAATTAAGAGTACAGATGTAGAATTTAGAAACATTCTTAATTATTTTAGATGTCTATGCGTAGCACTCACTGAAAAAAAATTAGGTGAATTTCCTTCGGAATTGCCGCAATAAGTGAAACTAACTGTACTAGATCAAAAGTTATGTGTTTGTGTGCTTGTGTGTGTGTGTGTGTGCGTGTATGAACTTACATAAAAAAAGTCATGTGGTGGATACTAGAATAACACATTAGAGTAGTTATGATAACCTCTATCAGATAGTCACAAAAAGTTACTGAAACATAGGTCTTGTTGGGGAGGAAAAATAATTTTCCCTCTACCTTTCTGAGTTCTTCAATGGACCACTGTAATAAAAGATTAACAAGAGAAAAATAAATAACAGTAACATTTCTACCTCATGTACACATGGGACACACCCAGGGGAAAAAGTAACTCCCCAAGGAGGCTTAGAATTAAGGATTAAATATTATCTTAATAGGGGAACAGAAGAGAATTATGTACACTTCTTTGGAAAGACCAATGGGCTGTTAGGAGAAAAGGTCAGATAGGATATGATAGTGTTAAAAGATAAAATGATACATATTAAAAAATTTTAGGAGTTTGTGGGAGCCAAATTCAGTCCCAATCAACAGTGCCAAACCTGACATGGCGAGGAACACCCCACAGGCAAAAATCAGGGGAAGACTTGCATAAAGAAAGTGCAGACGCAAGGGAAACGTTTGACTGGCTACAGCTTAAAGTCTAGTTGGCTGTTTGTGATTGATTTTCATTAGCATTTTTATTTCATAACCCTGAGGCATTTCTAGGCTTCAGATGTAGGTTCGTTATGGAGGCCTCTCATAGCATTTGATTCAAGTTCATTCTAAAGGGCTCCTCTGTTTAATTAACTTAACAATTGTTTGTGACAAAGTTTGTCTGGGTGTGATGTCGACTTCTACTCTCCTTTCCTGTGATAAGAGTCAATCTTTCCTGGTTGAGAAAGTTTTTTGGGGGAGGAGATTTATGACAATTCAGTTTCCTTTGAAGGATCTGTCTGTAGGCAGATAAGGAGAAATCAGAGAAAGGCTCTCCCTGCTTTTACTTTTTTTCAAGTGCTTTCAGTTCAAAATAATCAATATGCCAAAGCAGCATATTTTGAGGTAAGCAGCACATTCTGCTATCTTACAGCCATTAGGAAAAGGTATTTTTTTTCCTTGTGGAGTAGGGGATAATTTTATCACATATATGTTAACGTCTGATAATGCGTATCTCATCTGACAATTTTCTATATGAAACATAGATTGGACTTAATTATAAATATAAGTATTCACCAACAGTGCTTGATGCTCATTCTTAATTATGCCAAAAAAACCTTATTTTTTGTCAAAAATGAAACAAATTAGGGTTTTCACCCATATAGAACTCAGAGAAGATATATAGAGAACAGTAGGGTTTCATTCATTTATTCATGTAATCAAGAACTTTGTGCCCCTGTTGTGTGCCTGTTGGGCTAAAGACACATGACAGAAGGAAGAAAAGGGGAAAGTTCCTGCTGGCCTGGCACTTACAAGGGAAATAAATGTTAAGCGCAGCAGAAAAAAAATAATGCGTAATTGTATTATGAAAAATGATAAGGATAAAGAATAGATGGTGCCATGAGACAACACAATGATGGGCTGCAGCCTCATGTGGGTGACGGGTAAGTGATGGCAGTCAGGCTGAAATTTGACAGATGAGTTAGTGTGAGTTGTGCATCCAGGTGGGGGTGAAGAGGAAGGGGCAGGCACACAGAAGTCCTAATGGAGGAGTGGAAATTACTCTGGAGATGAAAGAGAAAGGAAAGGTTTGAGGCAGTCAGAGCGCTAAGTATACCTTTTTCTACGTTGAATAAACAAGTAGATTGTTAGGCAAGTTGGATATGGCACATGAGAGATGAAAACATCGGAAAGCTGAGACACGGTGCATTGCCACTGTCTCCTTTGACCAAGAAAACAATGTATGAACCCAATAAAACTATGGCATGATGTCACTAAAAGCCAGTTTTTTGGTTCCGGACAACACAGAAGGACTGAATCTTCTGCCCTTTCAAATTCTTCTAAGGAAACTGCAGCCCTGAAAATGGTAATGAAAGCATATGAGCTTTCAATGCGAAATAGTTTTGAATTAATTCATTAGTATGTTGACATTCGAAACCAACAGACTTATTTTCCTTTTTCTAGTATGTTCAAGCTTCCAGTGGATTTAGCTAGCAGTTGTCATGCTCATTAAGCACACATTTGTATTGTTTTTGCAAATGTCATCTAAATATTTAGAATTATAGAGGAACTGACCGTGGAAAAAGCAAATGATTTTCCCCTGAAAGAGGAATCTACTGCTGCCAGGAATTTATCATTTTGACATTAGAATTGATGGATTGGATATAATTCCTGTCCAAAGCAATAGGCTAAGAGGTCAAGTATATTTCCCTAAGCCAATATACCATAGTGTCATAATGAAATCCCTTGTGTTCTGGGCAAACAAGGTAACGATTTTCTACCTGAAACCTCATTCTTGGGAGATGCATTTTGATTCCTTCTTTATTTCATTTAATTAGTTCAATTTCACTTAGAAATGGTGATATAAAATAGAAAAAAAACAGAAGATGGAATAAACATGGTTATAAGATATGCATGATGAAAATGGGCATTTTATCGACATTCAGGAAAATATCAGAAATGATAAACTTCAACTTATACATGTGAAAGCATTGTATTTATGATGCCAAAATGAGGAAGAAACCCCATATTTTCTTACCCTTTTTGTTCTTCATTGTTATTTCTCTTAGGTCTCCATCAATAGGTATTATTTACCACTTGCCGTTCAGCCAGCATTACTTTGGGTACCTTTAAGAGGTGAAATGATCCCCGTACTCAAGACATTTATACTTTAGTTAGGTGAATTAGACTCAGGTAACAATAGCATAGAGTAGGAAGCAATTTGAAAATCACATATAAGAATATGTAATTTAGCACTAGACAATTTACTATGTTATCAAGTACTAAGTGATATAAAGGGAGATTTTTCTGAAGCATTGCAGAAAAGAGTACAGTGCACAGAAAGTTATTGTTAAGTTACAATAAAATAATTAGTCAAGTTGTACACACAGACATCTGTGCGTATGGCCTCTGAATTTCAGAAATGCATCTAATAGCTGTTTGGAATGGTAAACAACTTGGGACTGGGTGTCAGGGGAAACATGATAAAAGTCCCAGCTCTGCAGGTGGGTTTGCTGGGTGTGGAAATGTTAAGAAAAGAGGGACAGTATGTTATAGCTTGATAGCTATGAAGGATACTTGCAGAGACCATGAATTAAAAAGACTTCAGGGGTGCCTGGGTGGCTCAGTGGGTTAAAGCCTCTGCCTTCGGCTCAGGTCATGATCTCAGGGTCCTGGGATCGAGCCCCGCATCGGGCTCTCTGCTCAGTGGGAAGCCTGCTTCCTCCTCTCTCTCCGTCTGCCTCTCTGCCTACTTGTGATCTCTGTCTGTCAGTAAATAAATAAAATCTAAAAAAACAAAAAAGACTTCAAAATCAGTTTTACAGTGATCACCAAAGGTTTGGTACAGAAGGCAAACAACATGTGTTCACTACAAGATGGCAAGTGTTCGAGATTCCAAAAATACGAGACAAGGTGCAGAAGCCAAGTAGCAGAAATTTAGAATCCGGCCTAAGAGAATGGTGTGAGGACGTCAGTAGAAGGTCGGCATAGCAAATCATCAGAAGGCAAAAGTCCGTAACTGTGGAGGTCGTGTCCTCTACTTGGCCTCTTTATGGAGGCAAATCTGTCTGCTTACTCTCTCATGTGGCCATTATAAAGGGAGTATGCATGCTGTGGTGTGATAAATGAGATATGCTCCACAAGATGACAAGCCTGTGTGCAACTCAGCATCACGCATCACTAGCTTTGTCATTGAGACAAACCCCCTTATTATCTCTTTTTGCTGTCAGGCTGTGATTATACCTACCTTATAAGTTTGCTTGTAAGATTCTAAGAAAATGGGGGCGCCTGGGTGGTGCAGTCGGTTGGAGTCCGACTCTTGGTTTCAGCTCAGGTCATGATCTTGGGGTTGTGAGATCGGGTTCTGCACTCAACGGGGAGTGTGCTCGAGATTCTCTCCTGCTCCCTCACCCCCCTCAAATAAATAAATAAATCTTTAAAAAGGGATTAAGTAAGAAAGGGCAGTGTTAGATAGTTGGGAATTAATAAATCTTTCCAGCTTCCCCCTTCCATTGTTTGGTTGGTTTTTTCCTCCAAGTCAAAAGATGTTCACATCTGTCCACATCTAGGGTTTACCAGCTTTTCCAATCTGCCATCCTCTCTTGCCTGGAAAACTGTAAAAACATTCCATCTGGATTCTCTTGTATCTGGAATTTGACCCCTAAAATCCATTTACACAACAGCTAGAGAACGCCTATTAAGGAAACCATACTACCCCACTAACCTACCTGAAAGCTCCCCCAATGGCTCCACTTTGCCCAAAGAATAAAATACAATCTTCCCATAGAGGCTGAAAAGGCCCTTAAAAAATAAAACCTTTTCTTCTGCCTTTGAGTACATATTTGGCCCCCCGGGCCTTACTATTAACATGCCAAGTTCTGGCATGAAGTAGGAACTTCAGACTTGCTCTTTTTTCTTGTTGGAATCCTTTCTCCCCAAATCCTGCTTTCTTGACTTCTTTTTCTTCTTCCTCTTTTTCTTCCTGTCCTCCCCTCCCCCCTTTCTTCTCTTTTTCTTTTCTCTTTTCTTTTTTCTTCTCTTCCACCTCCTTCTCCCCCTCCTTCTTCTCCATATTCTTTTATTTTTTTCTCCTAATCACATGTAATTTCAAACATCACCTCACTCAGGTTTTCCTTACTACTCAAAGCCACTGACATTACCCAAACATTCCTTATATCAATTTCATTTAATTTTCTCCATTTTTACTACCTGAAAGTATGATCTTTCCCGTTCTCTCTTTCATTCTCTCCTCCTTTCTCTTTTATTTTCTGGGACAATAAAAATGTATACATCAAAACATTTGAATACTAATATGTGTCACCTTGCTTCTTTTTCCTTCCTTCCATTCTCCTTTTTTCCTTTTCTTTCATTTCTCATTCACTAGTTCAACAAGTAAGCATTGAGGACCTACTATTTGCTGTTCAGTGATCTAGATGTTTGAAATAAATCAATGAACAAAACTGATAAAGATCTCTGCTTTCATAGACTTTTCTTTAGAGCTCTATGAAGTTAAAACATTTAGTATGTTAAAATATAATGAGCAGTAGTGAAGGAAAAAAAAAAAAACAAAACGGAAACAGCTCGCTGATCCCACAGTGGAAAAATAAAAGTAGTTGAGGATTTGCATGGAGCCCAGTGTGGTGAGTTACAAGAAGAGTACAAAAATTAATAGGCATCCAGATTGGAAGAACTGTGTGAACAATTTTAAGGATTTTTGTTTTAACCCTGAGAGCATAACAGTTGCATGGTTTTAAATAAATGATTGGCATGATCTAATATAGTTTGAAAGAAGCTTCTGAGATGTGATGCTCAGAATAGAATGTTGGGTGTTAAATGTAAAATCAAACGACCAGTGAGGAGACTTCTGGGGAATTTCAAGCAAAAAACTACTTGGACCAAGAGGCTGCCAGAGTAATCAATAAAAGAACTTTCAATAAATAAATAAATAAATAAATAATAATAAAATAAGAAATCTCAAATATGATTGGTAGAAGATACAGAGAGTGTATCATATATTTTCTAAGTAAACATAGTCTTTTTCTATTTGTGCTTTTTATTTAATGTATTGAAATTATCTTCTCACAACTTTTACATTTGCAATGCTATTTATTTACAAGTAGAGTCAGCATAAATTATCTTCTAAATAGACTTTGTATGTGGAAGCAATATTCTCCACCTGCCCATTTTCTGCATAAATTACTAGCCATAAACTCATTTCCAATTATAAAGGAGAAATTGTGGATCTTGTTTAAAATGAGACAAAAAGGCATAATTTCCCTCTCAAAGATTATTTTACCAATATAATATTTACCTAAACAACACAGAACTTGAATGGAATGAATAACCTGATCTTCATATTTTAAATAATATTGAATAAATTCCCCTGGGTTTATGATAAATATCATTTTTGTTTTTAAGAGAAAAATCAGACTATTTGATGTTGTTTTTTAAGACTGTAGAGTTGCAAAAATGGACAAAAAATATCTGTACAAACCTGACCAATGCATCTGACAGCTTCAGTACAGCATTGCATTCGTGATCATTTGGGTATTATTGTTGCTTGTTTATTAGAAATATCTTTTATAGTAAATGTGCCAGTCATCACGGTTTTGTTAAAATAATTGTTGAATTAGCATATAATGATCACGAGAGACCGATATAAAATGTCATGAACTATCTGAAAAGAATAAACAAAGGACCAGTACCATACCTCATCATTTGTGGTGTGACTGATAAAATTTTATCACAAACAACAGCAAAGTGGTTCGCAAAAATTCTTAAGTCATATGCATACATAAGAATTTGTAATTAAACAGGAAATTTTATAGGTTTTTTGTAATTAATTTAATAAAGGAAAAAAGTCCATTTATAATTCAGGTTCACTTTGACGTTATCACAACGTTGAGCTACTATTTGTTATGCTTTCACACTTCGCAAGGAGGAGTTGATTGTAGGATTGTGTTTTTGCAAGTATGTACAAGATTTGAATACTAAATTTACATTTCCAAGGCACATAATATATTTAATATGAAATAATTTGTAATGGCTACAGTACACATAGATTTATTGCAATGCATTTTTAATTAAAGAATTTAAATTTTCACCAAGGTGACTTTAGTGTTTACAACCCCAGTATGTTTAATGTTTCTTCTAGTAATGCTATTTAGAATATGCATTTTCCTTTGTTTCAGGAAGCTTTGTTTTTATAAACAACTCAGCCTTACAGTACATAATTCAACTTTTGAGGCAGATGCCATTTAGAATATTTTGTTTCCCATTGAGAAATATACTAACAAAATTATGATTTTTATTTACATTGCATTCTGATAAATTATGAGTTATTTAAATGTATTTTAATTTTGATAACAATATCTATTTTTTATGTTCTGATATGAAAATGACTTTTTTCATATACTGCAATTATGAAAATGTTAATACATGAAATATAAGCATATAATGCTATGTTGTGTATATTAACTACCTGGACTTGGTTCATTCTAGAAATATTAGCAAATAATGCAGACACTATTACTATGCCTTTGAAAATGTGTACAATTTGCATGCATTTCCTTTTTGGCCAAATATATGTGAAAAATCAGTTCCTTTCTCTCATATTTTAAGATAGCCTATCTACTTCAAAATTGTATTTAGAAGTACTTATCATAAAATCATGTGTCTCAGGGCCCTTGGGTGGCTCAGTCAGTTAAGTGTCAGCCTCTTGATTTTGGTTCAGATCTCAGGGTCTTGAGATCAAGCCCCATATTGGGCTCCAGGCTCAGTAGGGAGTCTGCTTCTCTCCCTTTCTCTCTCTCCCTCTGCTCCTCTCCCTGCTTGCAACTTCTCTCTCTCTAAAATAAAGAAATCAATCTTTAAAGCAAAATCGTGTGTCTATATTTATATATATCATGCTAGTTAGAAAATAAAGGGAAAAGGGGACTTACATACAAAGGAGAGTTAGAACAAGTAAAATCTGTTTTTGAAAAATCTGAGCATTGCAATTAATTAGAAGTTGGTAGTTAAAGTATAATGAGTTTGTACTATTGAAAGTATAAAGTATGTTTAAAATTGTTTTTATAATAAATAAGGCACATATATATGTGAGAATATACATTTTAATGATGGGGTTTTTTTGTTTGTTTTTTGTGTTTTTTTTTAAGATTTTATTTATTCAGAGAGAAAGAGTGTGTGTGCATGCACAAGTATGGGTAGGGACAGTGGGAGAAGGAGAGAGAGAATCTCAAGCAGACCACGCCTAGCCTGCCCAGCAGGACATGGGGCTCAATCTCAAGACCCTGAGTCCATGACCTGAGTCAAAAACAAGCATCGGATGCTCAACTGACTGAGCCCCCAGGATGCCTCTTCAGAGATAGATTTTAACGCATTTCACATAGGCATATGTTATCTTAGAATCTATTTCTGTGTAGTGAGGCTAAACTTGTATGCAAATGTTGATAAATGCAATATAAAGCACACACGCGTCTGAGTGGTAGATGATAGAGAGAATGTGAAGGGATCAGATATGATGGGGTAGAGGTGGAAATAGGAATATTTTTTTCGCTGTCAACAGCTATTTTCTTACTAAATGGCAAAACCATTCTTTCCTTTGTTCGTATATTTAACATAGAGACGTGTCTTTCTATGAGACATTTCATATGTGGTTAAGGACGGAGCAGTGAACAAGCTGATGGGAGGCCAGCTTTCACAGACAACAGCAGTCTGACATGACATCGAATAAATACGGGGGGGGGGGGAGTGCAATGAGGATAGAAATAGGAGTTATTCTCCAAGGATACGAATAGCATATGGGGAACAATCTGGTTATTTTTAGTTCCTCAAATAATGAAATTATAATTATATAACAATTATTTGAACATGCTTAGTAAATGATTCAGAAGTAAGAGATGAATCTAATAACCCACTTTGTCTGTTACATTAAATCTCAGTTCACTCGTTCTAGCTTAACGTGTCTTTCTATACGTGCCTCTTTCCACAAACTTACATAAGTAAATATTTCCCAAAAGAAAAACGTAATACTGGGTCATTAACGTAAATGATGTACTACATAATATCTGTAGATCTCTCACATCAACAATTTTTATGATTCAGAATAAATATAAATATATGTTATATACATCAAGATTCAGAATATAGATACATGTGTATAATATGTAGATACAGTATGCATATGTAATGCACACATAATGCATATATAATACATATAATGTAAATATGTAATGTATATATATGCATACAATTTTTTCCCTGAATCTCAAAAATTGCTATATAGTATTAAGAATATGGGTGTATTCTAATTGCACTGAATAATTTTTTTTTAATTGTACTGTTTGTGAAAATGGAACAGCTTATTTCAATAAGGACATGCCCATATCTAATACAATGGCGGTCAAGCAGAACTTAGTTTATAAAATGTTTTTTTTTAAATTAATGATATTTAATAAAAACATTGAATACATTATATATGAGAAGTAGATTTTTCCTCCATTTTAAAACTTTCCAAATTATTTGGTTTTATCTTTACATTTAAAATTTTTTTTTTCAGCGTAACAGTATTCATTGTTTTTGCACAACGCCCAGTGCTCCATGAAATATGTGCCCTCCCTATTACCCACCACCTGGTTCCCCCAACCTCCCACACCCAACCCTTCAAAACCCTCAGGTTGTTTTTCAGAGTCCATAGTCTCTTAGGGTTCACCACCCCTTCCAAATTTTTTTTTTTTATAAACATATAATGTATTTTTATCCCCAGAGGTACAGGTCTGTGAATCGCCAGGTTTACACACTTCACAGCACTCATGATAGCACATACCCTCCCCAATGTCCATAACCCCCTCCCCCTCTCCCAACCCCACCTCCCGCCAGCAACCCCCAGTTTGTTTTGTGAGATTAAGAGTCATTTATGGTTTGTCTCCCTCCCAATCCCATCTTGTTTCATTTATTCTCTCCTATCCCCCTAACCCCCCATGTTGCAACTCCATGTCCTCATATCAGGGAGATCATCTGATAGTTGTCTTTCTCCGATTGACTTATTTCACTAAGCACGATACCCTCTAGTTCCATCCACATCGTCGCAAATGGCAAGATTTCATTTCTTTTGATGGCTGCATAGTATTCCATTGTGTACATATACCACTTCTTCTGTATCCATTCCTCTGTTGATGGACATTTAGGTTCTTTCCATAGTTTGGCTATTGTAGACATTGCTGCTATAAACATTCAGGTACACGTGCCCTTTCGGATCACTGCGTTTGTATCTTTAGGGTAAATACCCAGTAGTGCAATTGCTGGGTCATAGGGTAGTTCTATTTTCAACATTTTGAGGAACCTCCATGCTGTTTACCACAGTGGTTGCACCAGCTTGCATTCCCACCAACAGTGGAGGAGGGTTCCCCTTTCTCCACGTCCTCGCCAGCATCTCTCTTTTCCTGACTTGTTAATTTTAGCCATTCTGACTGAGGTGATATCTCATTGTGGTTTTGATTTGTATTTCCCTGATGCCGAGTGACGTGGAGCACTTTTTCATGTGTCTGTTGGCCATCTGGATGTCTTCTTTGCAGAAATGTCTGTTCATGTCCTCTGCCCATTTCTTGATTGGATTGTTTGTTCTTTGGGTGTTGAGTTTGCTAAGTTCCTTATAAATTTTGGATACTAGCCCTTTATCTGATATGTCATTTGCAAATATCTTCTCCCATTCTGTCAGTTGTCCTTTGGTTTTGATAACTGTTTCCTTTGCTGTGCAAAAGCTTTTGATCTTGATGAAATCCCAATAGTTCATTTTTGCCCTTGCTTCCCTTGCCTTTGCCGATGTTCCTAGGAAGATGTTGCTGCAGCTGAGGTCGAAGAGGTTGCTGCCTGCGTTCTCCTCAAGGATTTTGATGGATTCCTTTCTACATTGAGGTCCTTCATCCATTTTGAGTCTATTTTAGTGTGTGGTGTAAGGAAGTGGTCCAATTTCATTTTTCTGCATGTGGCTGTCCAATTTTCCCAGCACCATTTATTGAAGAGGCTGTCTTTTTTCCATTGGCCATTCTTTCCTGCTTTGTCGAAGATTAGTTGACCATAGAGTTGAGGGTCTATTTCTGGGCTCTCTATTCTGTTCCATTGATCTATGTGTCTATTTTTGTGCCAGTACCATGCTGTCTTGATGATGACAGCTTTGTAATAGAGCTTGAAGTCTGGAATTGTGATGCCACCAACTTTGGCTTTCTTTTTCAATATTCTTTTGGCTATTCGAGGTCTTTTCTGGTTCCATATAAATTTTAGGATTATTTGTTCCATTTCTTTGAAAAAAATGGATGGTATTTTGATAGGGATTGCATTAAATGTGTAGATTGCTTTAGGTAGCATAGAGATTTTCACAATATTTATTCTTCCAATCCAGGAGCATGGAACATTTTTCCATTTCATTGTGTCTCCCTCAATTTCTTTCATGAGTACTTTATCGTTTTCTATGTATAGATTCTTAGCCTCTTTGGTTAGGTTTATTCCTAGGTATCTTACAGTTTTGGGTGCAATTGTAAATGGGATTGACTCCTTAATTTCTCTTTCTTCTGTCTTGTTGTTGGTGTACAGAAATGCAACTGATTTCTGGGCATTGATTTTATATCCTGACACTTTACTGAATTCCTGTACAAGTTCTAGCAGTTTTGAAGTGGAGTCTTTTGGGTTTTCCACATATAGTATCATATTATCTGCGAAGAGTGATAGTTTGACTTCCTCTTTGCCAATTTGGATGCCTTTAAGTTCTTTTTGTTGTCTGATTGCTGAGGCTAGGACTTCTAGTACTATGTTGAATAGCAGTGGTGATAATGGACATCCCTGCCGTGTTCCTGACCTTAGCAGAAAAGCTTTCAGTTTTTCTCCATTGAGCATGATATTTGCGGTGGGTTTTTCATAGATGGCTTTGATAATATTGAGGTATGTACCCTCTATCCCTACACTTTGAAGAGTTTTGATCAGGAAGGAATGCTGTACTTTGTCAAATGCTTTTTCAGCATCTATTGAGAGTATCATATGGTTCTTGTTCTTTCTTTTATTAATGTGTTGTATCACATTGATTGATTTGCGGATGTTGAACCAACCCTGCAGCCCTGGAATAAATCCCACTTGATCGTGGTGAATAATCCTTTTAATGTACTGTTGAATCCTATTGGCTAGTATTTTGGTGAGAATTTTTGCATCTGTATTCATCAAAGATATTGGTCTGTAGTTTTCTTTTTTGGTGGGATCCTTGTCTGGTTTTGGGATCAAGGTGATGCTGGCCTCATAAAATGAGTTTGGAAGTTTTCCTTCCATTTCTATTTATTGGAACAGTTTCAGGAGAATAGGAATTAGTTCTTCTTTAAATGTTTGGTAGAATTCCCCTGGGAAGCCGTCTGGCCCTGGGCTTTTGTTTGTTTGGAGATTTTTGATGACTGTTTCAATCTCCTTACTGGTTATGGGCCTGTTCAGGTTTTCTATTTCTTCCTGGTTCAGTTGTGGTAGTTCATATGTCTCTAGGAATGCATCCATTTCTTCCAGATTGTCCAATTTGTTGGCATAGAATTGCTCATAGTATGTTCTTATAATTGTCTGTATTTCTTTGATGTTAGTTGTGATCTCTCCTCTTTCATTCATGATTTTAATTATTTGGGTCCTTTCTCTTTTCTTTTTGATGAGTCTGGCCAGGGGTTTATCAATCTTATTGATTCTTTCAAAGAACCAGCTCCTAGTTTCATTGATTTTTTCTATTGTTTTTTTGGTTTCTATTTCATTGATTTCTGCTCTGATCTTTATGATTTCTCTTCTCCTGCTGGGTTTAGGGTTTCTTTCTTGTTCTTTCTCTAGCTCCTTTAGGTGTAGGGTTAGGTTGTGTACTTGAGACCTTTCTTGTTTCTTGAGAAAGGCTTGTACCGCTATATATTTTCCTCTCGGGACTGCCTTTGCTGTGTCCCACAGATTTTGAACCGTTGTGTTTTCATTATCATTTGTTTCCATGAATTTTTTCAATTCTTCTTTAATTTCCTGGTTGACCCATTCATTCTTTTGAAGGATGCTGTTTAGTCTCCATGTATTTGGGTTCTTTCCAGCTTTCCTCTTGTGATTGAGTTCTAGCTTCAGAGCATTGTGGTCTGAAAATATGCAGGGAATGATCCCAATCTTTTGATACCGGTTGAGACCTGATTTGTGACCCAGGATGTGATCTATTCTGGAGAAGGTTCCATGTGCACTAGAGAAGAATGTGTATTCTGTTGCTTTGGGATGAAATGTTCTGAATATATCTGTGATGGCCATCGGGTCCAGTGTGTCCTTTAAGGCCTTTATTTCCTTGTTGATCTTTTGCTTGGATGATCTGTCCATTTCAGTGAGGGGAATGTTAAAGTCCCCTACTATTATTGTATTATTATTGGTGTGTTTCTTTGATTTTGTTATTAATTGGTTGATATAGTTGGCTGCTCCCACGTTAGGGACATAGATATTTAAAATTGTTAGATCTTCTTGTTGGACAGACCCTTTGTGTAGGATATAGTGTCCTTCCTCATCTCTTATTATAGTCTTGGGCTTAAAATCTAATTGATCTGACATAAGGATTGCCACCCCAGCTTTCTTCTGATGCCCATTAGCATGGTAAATTGTTTTCCACCCCCTCACTTTAAATCTGGAGGTGTCTTCACGTCTAAAATGAGTTTCTTGTAGGCAACATACTGATGGGTTTTGTTTTTTTATCCATTCTGATACCGTGTATCCTTTGATTGGGGCATTTAGCCCGTTAACATTCAGGGTAACTATTGAGAGATATGAATTTAGTGCCATTATTAGCCTGTACGGTGAATGTTACTGTATATTGTCTCTGTACCTTTCTGATCTACTACTTTTAGGCTCTCTCTTTGCTTACAGGACCCCTTTCAATATTTCCTGTAGAGCTGGTTTGGTGTTTGCAAATTCTTTCAGGTTTTGTTTGTCCTGGAAGCTTTTTATCTCTCCTTCTATTTTCAATGATAGCCTAGCTGGATAGAGTATTCTTGGCTGCATGTTTTTCTCGTTTAGTGCTCTGAATATATCATGCCAGCTCTTTCTGGCCTGCCAGGTCTCTGTGGATAAGTCTGCTGCCAATCTAATATTTTTACCATTGTATGTTACAGACTTCTTTTCCCGGGCTGCTTTCAGGATTTTCTCTTTCTCACTAAGACTTGTAAATTTTACTATTAGGTGATGGGGTGTGGACCTATTCTTGTTGACTTTGAGGGGGGTTCTCTGCATCTCCTGGATTTTGATGCTTGTTCCCTTTGCCATATTAGGGAAATTCTCTCCAATAATTCTCTCCAATAGACCTTCTGCTCCCCTCTCTCTTTCTTCTTCTTCTGGAATCCCAATTATTCTAATGTTGTTTCGTCTTATGGTGTCACTTATCTCTCAAATTCTCCCCTCGTGTTCCAGAAGCTGTTTGTCCCTCTTTTGCTCGGCTTCTTTATTCTCTGTCATTTGGTCTTCTAGATCACTAATTCTTTCTTCTGCCTCATTGATCCTAGCAGTGAGAGCCTCCATTTTTGATTGCACCTCATTAATAGCTTTTTTGATTTCAACTTGGTTAGATTTTAGTTCTTTAATTTCTCCAGAAAGGGCTCTTATATCTCCAGAGAGGGTTTCTCTAATATCTTCCATGCCTTTTTCGAGCCCGGCTAGAACGTTTAGAATCGTCATTCTGAACTCTTGATCTGACATATTACCAATGTCTGTGTTGATTAAGTCCCTAGCCTTCAGTACTGCCTCTTGTTCTTTTGTTTGTGGTGATTTTTTCCGCCTTGTCATTTTGTCCACATAAGAGGATATGAAGGATCAAATAAAATACTAAAAGGGTGGCAAAGACCCCAGAAAAATGCACTGTAACCAAATCAGAAGAGACCCCAAATAGTGGGGGGGGGAGAAAGGGGATAAAAAGAGGTTCATAAAAAAAAAGAAAAAAATTTAAAAAATAAAACAAATAAAGAAAAAATATAAAAAAGAAAGAAAAAGTATATGTTTTAGATAAACTAGTCAAAAAACGTTAAAAAAGAAAAGGGTAAAAGTTTTAAAAAATTTAGCAGAAGAAGAAAAAAGAAAGAAAAAAAATTGAAAAAAGAAAAAAAAATTGAAGTAGCCACAAGACTAAAGAATCATGGGGAGAAAGCCATGAGTTCCATGCTTTGCTTTCTCCTCCTCTGGAATTCCGCTGCTGTCTTAGGAATTGAACCTGCTTTCCTTGATAGATGAACTTCGTCCTGGCTGGATATTTTGTTGATCTTCTGGGGGAGGGGCCTGTTGTAGTGACTCTCAAGTGTCTTTGCCCGAGGCGGGATTGCACCGCCCTTACCGGCGGCCGGACTAAGTAATCGGCTCGGGTTCGCTTTTGGGAGCTTCTGTTCCCTGAACGCTTTCCGTAGAGTTCCGGAGGACGGGAATGAAAATGGCGGCCTCCCAGTCTCCGGCCCGGAGGAGCCGAGAGCCTGGGGTCCCACTCCTCAGTGCGCCCCCAGAGGACAGCACACAATCACTTCCATATCCCCGGCCTCCAGCCACGCTCCGAGCTCACCCAGCCCGCGACCAGTTCAAGGTAACCCCGAGCTGAGAGCTCAGTCCTCAGCTCTGTCTCTGTAGCCGGCTTCTGTGTTCTAATACCTGCGAGCTCTGTGACACTCCGACACCCCCAATCCTTCTGTGACCCTGCGGGACCTGGGGCCACGGTGACCCCGCGTGGGCTTCACCCCAGTTCAGCCTCTGGAGCAATGTCCCTCAGTGGAACAGACTTTTAAAAGTCCTGATTTTGTGCTCCGTTGCTCTGCCGCTTGCCGGGAGCCGGCCCCTCCCCCACGGTCTGTCTTCCCTTCGTTTTAGATTCACTTCTCCGCCAGTCCTACCTTTCAGAAAGTGGTTGATTTTCTGTTTCTAGAATTGCTGTTCTTCTTCTCCTCGATCTCCCGTTGGATCTGTAGGTGTTTGCAATGTTTAGATAAGCTATCGAGCTGATCTCCTGCTTCTGCTCCTGCTACCTGATGTAGTCTCAGCCTGCTACTTCTCTGCCATCTTGACTCCTCCCCCAGTTTATAAAATGTTTTAATGTTTATATTTTTTAATAAAAAAGGAAATGCGTTCATTCAAGAATCTTATCTTTATAGTATTAAAAATGATCTTAAAACAAAGGGCATATATTGCTTCATTTGGAAATGGATTTCCATTAAGAAATAACATCATATGTATACTATGACTAATGCTTTTCCTAATATTTTAACTATCATAGAGGCATAGCTTACAAGTCACTAGCATATTGTATTCTTTCTAAAATGTTTAATGTAAAGCCTTCTTTATTTATACATATATATTGAGGAATATTTAAATTCTTTATTATTGGTATTTAAAAGTGTAACATATGAGGAGCAAAAATTTTAAAAGGGGAATATGTGAATTACATACTCTTTTCCCGTAAATTCCATACAGTGTCCACCAGAGAGGACTTACCAACATATTGAACCTATTCTTGATAATTTGTGCTCAAGATGGAGACTCTTCCAGGGCATAACTATACTTGTAGGGTTTTGTTGTTGTTGTTGTGGATCTGTTTTTTGTTTGTTTGTTTGTTTGTTTGTTTTGTTAAGGCTTTTAGAGAAATCTTAAAGTCCTCCTGACTAGGGAAAGAAAACAATATTGATGTTCAATAAACAGACTTTTTTTTTAACCTATTGAGTTAGACGCTTCACATCCATCTGTATTCATGCGTATACTCTGTTGCCTTCTGCACAGAGATGTAGATATTATGATGTGGTGGCAAGACCCATGGATTTCTTTCCATTTACATTTTAAGATGTAAACCACAATGCCCTCATTTTATGTGCACCTACATTCACTACAAACCTTACTTGTAATATGTCAGAAGACTCCCGAGGAGCGTCCTTGAACTTCTCTAAACAGGGCCCAGTGGCATCCAAAATGGTACTGCCCACATTAAAATGTAAATGAGCCCGCAGTAACTGCAACCAAGATCATTTTATACAGGTGTTTAAATATAACAAGACCTTAAAATCGATCCTTCAGGGATATCACATGTACCAAAGTTGCTGAGTTGCATCTAGGCATAATGCTTCCTATATGCGTGGTTTTATGGCTCTTGTGTGATACTCACTGAACTCTTCAAAAAATATTCTGTTAAATTAAACAGAAGGGCATCTTACCAAAGCCCAAATGAGTATCTATCTCAGCCTGCTTCAAAATGAGCAAATATAATTTTGAGTAATACTGATTGACTTGACGTCTGATTAGTATTTATTGAACAATTATATTAGTCAGAAAATAAACATGTTTTCTGCCTTAGAACAATTTATATTTATGAAAGAAAAGATTAACATGTGGCATATAGTTTTTCTGGCTAAGGGAAGCATTTTATCTTTTTTGTTGTCTTATTGTTATTTTGTTTATTTCTGAGTCATAGAATATGTGGTCAAATTGTATGAGCCTCGTTGTCATATGTCACTACCAAGGTGAATTAAATTATCTCCTGGCAGTGTTATTTCTAGTGCATATTCATATGCATGATGCATAAAGCACTTCCTAATCTTTCAAATCAGATCCTCTACAGGCACAATAAATGTAAATGCAGTCAACCTCAAATAAGATCTCATTTCCAATGAATATGAGAAAAATAACTTTTCCAAACTGGGTTACTTTATTATCAATGAGAATGAATGAACCTTATTTTCCCTCTAAACAAAGGCTGGAAAAGGCAAATGAGGACAGAGGATGCCAAGGTAAAATAAAAGAGATTTATTTTCTATTATTTGATATATCACATTTAAAATGCTCATGCATTTCTGGGTCTTGTTACCTTATAAATGTCAAAGAAAGAAAAATAGAAACTGCCTCGGAATTAGCAGCGCCTCTATTACCTAGAGGGAAAAAATGAAAACAAAACAAAATGCTCGTTTTATTAAGCCAGTCATAACGTATATTTACAGACTTAATTAGCTCTTTGTTAGTATATTTTAAAGTTTCATTCAAAAATTGATGTTTTTAATTAAATATATACCTCTAAGAAACAATCTGAGGCTTTATAAGATAGAAAATATATATCAATAAATTCTTATCCTGCTTTATCTATCATCTACCTGTCATTTATTTCCATTATTTATCTATCCATATCTATCCAATTAACTATCTATCCATCCATTTATTTCCTTTGTTTCTGTAGTTTTCTAGAATTATTCTTTAAGCAGGGCCTAGTTAAAATGATTGTTTCCTGATCTCTGGGATAATGAGATGCATTCAGGAAAAATACCACACTGATGGGAATATTTAAATACACTTTGTAACTTATTCATCAGTATCATACTACTAGTCAATCCCTCCTTTTATTAAACCTCAGGCCAATTTCTTATCTTTTTCTTCTTCTTCTTTTTTTGTTTTTGTTTTTGTTTTTAACAGAGCTATTGCTGTGCTTAGGAATATTCTCAGAATGAAAAGTCAGAAGCAGTAGGAACAACGTGGTTTGGCACTGATCTGATTTGTCCCCCTTAGAATTACAGCACCTGCCTCAACACTATGACCCCCTCTCCAGCTTGGCCATAATTGGCAGGGGGTTTATAGACTTTGAGAATAATATTCCTTCCCTCAGGTATTCATAAAGTATTCCTAGTATTCCTAAGAAACCATTAAAATAAGTAATTCAAGCCACCTGGTGAACTTTATCCGGTCCAAACTCACGGATTCTTTGAGGGGCTATTTGACTTCTCGGTGGGTGGTCTCTGGGCGCTGGCTATGTCTGTTTATTTAACATCAATGTTGTTTTCTTTCCCTAGTCAGGAGGACTTTATGATTTCTCTGTGGGTACAGACTGTACTAAAGTCCCAGGCTGAAGCCCCTACTTCTGTCGCTGATGTGCTGAACTCTACCCAGGCTATGCCAAGGCTTTGGGCATTGCTATGCATTGCTATGGCTGGATTTATATAAACACAGGCAGGTATAACTTTAGTCTTGGACATATTTAAGGGTTTAGATTAGATAGTCAGGGAAAAAAATAATAGTTCAATGTCTGAACGTGTAGACTTTCAAGAAAACTCCTGATATGTATGCTGGCTATGAACCTGTATGATACGGTATCACAGGGGATGGAAAGGATTTAAATTATACAAGCACGTCCATGTTCCTCCTCGGCAGTGCCATTCAGAGAGAGCCCCCACGAGACAACTACCATGAAATTGTTGAATTCAAAGAGGACATGTATTCTCTCCAGAACAGAAATCTTTCCATGCGCCTTAAGGGTTCAAGGTCCTAAATCTAAACCTGAACGGGTAGCCTTGACGTATACCTGGAAGCAATGGTAGTTTCAAAGACTCCTCTTTTATTCCTTACTTTATATTGGCTGGAATCTGGACATTCACAAATATTGTAGAAGGGTGTGCTTGTCAAGAATAGAAATAAAGAAAAAGGACAAATTTTAGTACCACTTGGAGGAACATATAATCATAAGTATTTTCCAAGCACTTCACAGTAACAACAACCCTAATTAATAATTACACCAGGACTCTTCTGAGTTAACCATGACTCCCTAGCACAACAAAGACAAAAAAAATACTTTGTGAGTTCTTTGCTTTGAATCTACTGGTATCTTAGCCTCCAGAGTTTTCCTGGGTCAATTCATCCCGGCTTCTCTCTGTTTCCCCTTCTCTCACTTCAGTTCTTTTTAGAGACTATCATTTTTACTAAATCCAAGTTCATTGGGCTGGGACCCTGACACTGTATGTACTCATTCTTAATTCTCTTTTAGAGCAATGGATCAGATCCTATTTAACTCAAATCCGCTCACTGGTCATTGCCTACTGGGCACCACCAGTTTTAGAGCTCAGTGAAGGAAGACACAGATTCCGCATTTTGTGTTTGTCATTGTATCCTTAGTGCATTTTACAGTGCTTGCTAAGTAGTATGTATTAAGGAAATGAATGAGTGAACGCATGCATAAATGTTAGTGCCTGGTAATTTTTTCACTTGCCGTCCTCAATCTGTGCATCCTCTGTTACATCATATCTCCTTTGAGATTTGAATGAATCTTTGAATTTGAATGTTTGAATGAATCAATCAATTTGTTTTCTTTCACTTTAAATATCTAAGATTTGCCCTCAGCTACCACTCTGTGATTATTTAATATATAACCTTATAATTCTCTACTCTGTTTAATGTTTTGGATATTGTTCAACCTGACAGAGGAACATATTTGATGTCTGAGATCAGAGAAAGCTATGAGCTCCCATAGAAATGGGGATAAGGACAACATTGTAATTCACCATGTAGACATCTTGTTTTTATTTGAAACGTTACTTGGTAGGAACAATTTTCAGCATCTCGATGTAACATTCTCTTATCGACTTTCTATTTTAATTCTATATGTTGTTACTCTGCCATTTTATCGTTCTGTTCATGCATTTATTTTATGACTTGTTCACATTTAAACAACTTTAAATTATCTGTGGAATATAGCAGGGCATATAAAATGTAAAGTGTCTCATAATGTCTAGCACACAGTAAGTACACAATAGATGCTACCTTCATTCTTTCCCTTCCCTTACTATTCCTTTCACTAAAAATCTGTCCTCAGAAAATATTTCCAGGTTGTTGCCTGCACCTCTTCGTATGAACATGACCTGAAATGTCTCATTTTTGCCCATATATTGGCCATATCCTTTCCTTAACGTTTCAGTTTGGTGAATTAAAAGGGTTCCAAGGTATTAGGATGAACTAAAGTATGTGACAAAATGATCTTTCTTAGTCCATGAATATAATTATAACAAAAGTTAATTAATGGCAGAAAATCAATAATAAAAATGCTTACTTTTGAATTACCAGGCCAGATCCGTAATGACTTGGAAGTCTGGGAAAATATCAGTTTGCTTTGCTGTGCATTCCCACTGGCGATGCTCTGGCTTCTGTTGATGAAGTCCAGGGCTAGTAGGTCTGTTCTCTCAAACTGCTTGAAAGTCAATGTATGAAGGACCCCTGGGTGGCTCAGCTCAGGTGTCTGACTCTTAGTTTAGGTTTAGGTTATTATCTCGAGGTTGTGGGATCAAGCCCTGCATGGGGCTCTGCACTGGGTGGGAGTTTGCTTGAGATTCTTTCCCACTCCCTCTGCTCACTCTCTCTCACTCTCTCAAAGAATAAATAAATCCTAAAAAAAAGAAAGAAAAAAAAAAGGTCTATGTGTGATACTTTAGCTGCTGCCGTGACTGCCCTTCACTTCTCACTGGTTTTAGGAAAGTTCTCGTTCACAGTGTCATATCACGTCACACCATGGCTGCTCTATGGAAAACCTACAAGTTATCGATCCAGAGAAAAGTGTTCTGCACCATCCAGTGTGAGCTCACGGAAGTACCTGCTTGCTTTTCTCTTACATGGAATCTTATTAGAGACAGCAAGGATTGCTTTCTCTTTGACTGGAGAGCCTTACCTCAACTCCTTCTGGATACACTGGTGAATGCAGGCATTTTCCGAGATGGGCTGAAGTTTTCCTAAGTGGAAGGGAGAGAAATACAGAGCATGCATGCATACCTCAACTTTTCTCACCAAAATATCTGTTCTCTTCTCACTCCATTTTTCATTATCTTCCCAGATATATCGGCAGTAAGGAGAAGCCAAGACACATATGTCTAAATCTTGCCTTTTTTTTTTTTTTTTAGTTTTTATCATTCTGCAGGATAAAGGAAATCCTAATTCTTTGTTTTAAATAAGTGGACACATATTTTATCTATAATTTTAACTTTTTTAAAAAAGATTTTATTTATTTGTTTGACAGACAGAGATTACAAGCAGGCAGAGAGGTAGGCAGAGAGAGAGAGGAGGAAGCAGGCTCCCTGCTAAGCAGGGAGACCGATGCGGGGCTCGATCCCAGCACCCTGGGACCATGACCTGAGCCAAAGGCAGAGGTTTTAACCCACTGAGCCACCCAGGTGCCCCTTAACTTTTTTATTCATATATTAAACTCTCAGTTTTTAGTATACCAGATTTCAAGATTTGTTTTATAAGATGTAAAGTTTAACATGGAATAAGATATACAGATATCAAGCATACCGTATGAAGAGCATTAATTTTTCTATCACCCCGGAAGGCTCCTAAATGCCATTTTCCACTAAAACCTCCATGGTGTTCCATGTACGGGTAGTTGGTCCCTTGTCATTGCTGAGTAGAATTCCATTACATGGGTATACCATAATTTTTTTCTCTGTTTTCCAGCTGATGGACATATGATTGGTTTCCAGTTTGAACTTGTCAGCAAAGTTACTGTAACAATCCCATTACATGGTTTTTGTGAACATGTGTTTTTCTTGTCTTGAATACATGCCTACAATGAAGAATTATTTGGCCATATGGTATGCATGTTTAAATATGTAAAAAAAAAAATGAACAAAAAACCCCCAAACCCTCCCAAATGTTTTCTTTCCCCATAGTTGCTTTATAGTTTTACACAGCAGGTAGCAATGTGAGAAAATTCTAGTTGCTCAACCTTCTTTCCAAAACGTCGTAGCTGTACATTTAATCTTAGCCATTCTAGCAGACATATACTGGTATTTCTTTGCAGTTCCTGATAATGGTTTCAAGCAACATTTTTGTGGGAGAGAAGGACTTACAGATCATTTGTCTCCTTTTGTAAAGTGTACAGGAATGCACCCATTTTTAATTGGATAGGACTTCTGTGTGCATTCTGGGTGTGAGGACCTTATGATAAACATGTATGCCAATTTTCTCTCCAGTTTATGACCTGCAAATAATCTTTAATAATACTTTAGATGAGTAGATTTTTAATTTTGATGAAATCCAGTTTATCAGTCTTTTTTCTTGCAATTAGTTTTGTTTGGGTCCTTCTTAAGAACCTTTATCTCCCATTATTACAAGATTTCTCATGTGTATTTTCTCCAGCAGTTTTAGGTTTCAGATTTTGTAGGCAGGTCTATGAGTAATTCTGATTTCATTATGACAAGAGTTAAGGTCAAGGTTTATTTATTTCCATTCAAATATCCAGTTGTGCCCAGATAGTTTTTGAAGTCTTTTATTTCTTAATGAATTGCAAGTTCATTAATTATAAATTAATCAACTGAGATTATATATGTAATTTATTTATCTATATTACATATAATTTATTTCCAAATATAATATGTATTTATATATTACATATTTCTACATATGTATATACAATCTATTTCTTGAGACTGTATTTTGTTCCTTTGATCTATTTACTAATCCCTTCAAAAATATCACACCAAATTACTGTCTCAGTTACTATAGATCAATAGTTAATCTTGAAATCTATACTTTAAGTTTTACAAGCTTATTCTTCAAGACTTTTCTTGACTATCCTAGGTCCTTTGATTTTGGATTTCCATGTAAATTTTACACTCAATTTATACACACACAGAAAAAGCTGATGGGCGGCACCTGGGTGACTCAGTGCATTAAGCCTCAGCATTCGGCTCACGTCATGATCCCAGAGTCTTGGGATCGAGCCCCGCATTGGACTCTCTGCTCAGCAGAGAGCCTGCTTCCCTTCCTCTCTCTGCCTGCCTCTCTGTCTGTCAAATAAATAAATAAATAAAACCTTAAAAAAAAAAAGAAAAAGAAAAAGCTGATGGGATTCTGACTGAAATAACTTTGAATTTGTAGAGTCTTTTGTGGGAAATTGGATATCTTAATACCAAGTCTTCATGCTAAATATTTTGTATATCCATTTATTTAATTGGGTATTTTGAAAAATTTATCTTAGCAATGATTTTTATTTTGCATATAGTGATATTAAATTTTTAAGTTATATTTGACATTTGATGTACAGTAATTCTTGTATTCAATTAATATTGCCGAATAACCAATGGCCACAAATTCAGCAACTTAAAAAGAACTCCATTATTATCTCCCTGTTCTATAAACCAGAAATGCAGTACAGTGTGACTGTGTCTTTTTCCCCTTTGGTGGCTTTTCAGCTTTCTCTTTATATTTGTTTTTGTGAAATTTGAGTATGACCTACCTAGGTGTGGTCTTCTTTGTGTTCATCCAGGAATTCTCTGAGCCTCAGTGTATGGAAGAGGAAAAGCCAAGAAAGTGTCTTCTCATTCAGAATGTTTACCTCTTTCTATGATCATATCCCATCCTTTTCTTTCTGAATTGGGTTAATTTTAGCACTCTTAAACATTTACTTTTTCTATTTTGTCCAGAGTTTACAATTGCTACACTTAAGAGGTTTTGACCAATAAATACTACCCAGCCATTATCATAACAAGTATTTTCACCTTCCTCTTTGATATTTAGAATTGTTGGGGTGAAAACAAATTACTGTGCAAAATACTTGAATTTCAAGGTTATCTTTTTTTTTGTATTAAATATCCATCTTGGAAAGTAACAGATAAAAAATTAATGTTTTCTGTCAGACTGTAACTACGATAATTTGGTGATTTCCTGTGATATTAGTTGTTTCTGGTTGAATAGAGGGAAATCAATCACCCACAAAATATCCAGAAAAAAGTACATTCATTTATTTCAAAGTTTATTTTTATTACATAACAAACTCTTTGTCTATAGGGCAGAATTACCAGTGGATGTTGAGTTAGGAAAACAGTTAAATTATTGGTTTGGATCACTGTATTATAACAAATCACAAATGCATTTCAACTGAAATTATTTTTATACTATTGATATTAATTAAATGATACCACTGTATATTTTTATAAGATATGTTGATATTATTCACATTTTCAACAAAGAATAACATTATCTTTTATAACCAATCTCAAGGGGCACCTCAGTGGAGTTGGTTAAGCATATGCTTTCCACTCAGGTCATGATCCTAGGGTCCCCGGGTCAGGAGGATTGACCCCTGGGTCTAGCTCCTTGCTCAGCAGAGATTCTGCTTCTCCCCCTCCCTCTGTTCCCCCTCCTGTGTTCTCTTGTACATGCTCTGCTCTTTGTCTCATATAAATGGACAAAAACTCTTTAAAAACTAAAAAAACAAAACAAAAAAAAAAAAAAAAAGAAAGAAAAGTTTTCTTTCCCTAGATATTACTTTGAGTATAGTAGACAGCAATCCATTTTTTTAATGGGGGGTCAATTCTGTACTCATATTCAGAACATTATCAGTGTTACTGTCTCTAAACATTTTAAATCAACTTGCCATCTTCAGAAGGTATTTTCTTGTTTTCTCACCCTTCCTCAACTTTCACTATGTACCTACCATGTACCAGTCATAATATCTGCTTAAAATATATGAATGGCTATTTTCACTTGGAAAACTTACAACTCTGTCATGTAGAAAGAAATAATTCTAAATTTCACATCAGTACAGGATGGAAAAGTGGCATCCTCAAAAATAATCTAAGGGGAAATTTTCAATAAAAATATGCGAATATATCTGCTTAAAAACACACATATACAAGTGCTATGTATAAATACCACATATAAACAAATACAAAAAAAACCCCACAAATAAACGAATACCACAACTCTGAATGTTTGAAGAAGAGTTAAAAAATACTCCAAAATAAAATTAGAAATGCATATAAAATACATTTAAAGTAGTAGAAACATATTGAAAATTTTAGTAGTTGATTTCACTTTTGAGTATTTTAAGTTTCTGATATTATAATATAATTAGATCGTATGTTATAGATATTATATTAAAATATAATTATATTATTGAAGATTTTTATGAGGAAGCATATTTTCTTCATGTCTTTAGACCTGAGTGACTTATTTAATTCCTTACAATTTTTACATTTTGGTTAGCTGTGCCTATAGATGGAGGCAAACGGTTTGGAGATGAAAGTATCAAATTAAGAATTAAAATCATTTGACCAAAATCAATTCCAGAGTATGGATTAGGTTTGCATGTATCACATATAACATGAACCCACACCTATACACAAATAAATGTATTCCTAAAAATGATTTTACTCTCATGAAAAATAGCAGGCTGCAAAATCAAATACTCATCCTTCAGAAAAAGTATCGTTGATTTTAATAATCAGTTTTTTTAAATGATCTATCATTTTTGCAAAAAAATGATAATTTTTGTCAATTGAAATAACACTTGAAACAAAATGAAAATATTTTTAACATTTTCCTAGCACTGATAAATTATCAGAAAAATACTGATTTGAAATAGTATTATTAAAATGATGTTAATAAAATGGTTCTTATTCATACTCAACTTGGAAAAAAAAATCTTACCATCTCTTTTGTCCTCACCCCAAAAGTATTGGAATCTATAAAAGCATAATAGTTATGTTTCCTTTATTTTATTTCTCCACATTTATTTATGGTTTGTAACGGTTTTAATGACCTGTAGATAGGATTTTTCCAACAGGCAATAATGCCTGTAAAAATTGCCATTTTTATAGATTAAAAAATTATTTTTTTTCTGCCAGGAAATAATCAATCCTAGGTCATCATTATTTAAATAAGTAGATGATTATATAGCTAAAGGGAAAAATAGGATATATGTGGGAAATTTTACTTTTTTAATAATTGAAGGATATTTCTTCAACTAATACAGATGCTTTTTATTTGTCACCTCTTTATTGAAAGTACATTAGCCTAAGTTCACTGCTGAGTATATACCTAATGGAAGGAATAAATCTTTGAACACCACTGAGAGTACAAATTTGGCTGTGGCCTGTGCAACATTTCAAGGTTAATGGATAGAAAAGTTATAAGTCAATACTAAACTTCTATGTCCTTGACTTATTCAGAAACATGAGTTTTATAGTAAGAGCTGATTATATCTCTATTCTATTTACTGTTACATCTTTGTCAAAGTATTTCACAATTTGGGTAATAAAATTATTTTTCTAAATAGATCAGATAATATAAATTTTATAGTCATCATTAAACTATGTTAATTATACAGAATCTCATGTATCTCCTTAGAAATAAAAACTCAATAGATGTTATCTCTCCCTTTTTTTTTCTATCAGACTAATGGTCCCAGTGTCTCCACTACTAATATTGACACCTAATGCACATAATTAAAAAAAATACTTATAACATAGGTATTTTGTGATGGTAAGGACTTTATGTTTTTAGATATACTGATTATCTTTGACTTTTTAATATTTTTTGTTGGTGGGGGAAATGAAACACATAGATTGATGTTACATAATGATTTGAATGTAATTACAAAGATTTATAGGCTGTGTTTGTGTGTTCCCAAAATTCACATGTTGAAATTCTAACCCTCCATGTGATGGTATTTGGAAACAGGGCTTTGGGAAGTGATTAGGTCACTCATATGGAGTCATGAAATGGATTAGCCCTTACAAGAAGAAACACAAAAGAGCTTCTTTTCTCTGCTGTCTACCATCTAAACTTTATAGCCAGGAGGCACCATATACAAACAAGAAAGTGAGCTCTCATCAAATACCAAATCTGTGAAGGGATTAGGAGGTGGACCATTTGGAAGGTGCTTAGGGCATAAGAATGGAACTCTCATGAATGCGATTAGTGTCATTTACTGGTGACCGCAGAGAAATCCCTCATCCCTTCTACCACATAAGGACACTGGGAGAGAGCAGCCATCTATGCACCAGAAAGCAAGCTCTTACAGGACATCAGATCTGCTGGTGCCTTTATCTTTGACTTTCCAACCTTCAAAACTGTGAGAAATAAGTGTTAGCTAAGCCACTCAGTCTACGGTATTTTTGTTATGGAAGCCAGAACTAAGACAGAAATGCTACCAAAAATTAGTACCAGGAGCGTTGTTTAAGGAGAGATCCCTATTTGGGCTCCATACTAAAGCTTGCTTTGGACAGATCATGTGTACCAGTGCATTCAGAGAAGGAAGAATTATAATCACGTTTTAGGATTTGGGGCTTCTACCCTATGAAATATCATGGTACAAACTTAGCAGCTTCAGCGAACAGACTTGGTGTCCGAGTACAATACTCATGTGAATATCTTGAAAGAGAATTCTCATTTTTCCTTTTCAGCTTTCTTCTAACCATTGTCCCGTAGATGCTAAAATTAGCCCATAATACCTTAATTAAAATGAACTTTGAATCTTATGCTCTAGGATAAAAATAGTTACCCAAGTGACCCTGTGTTGAGCTGCAATGGGAAAGCTGAGGTAATGAGTTTCCCGCTTAACCTTCTTCCACATGAAAAACTCTATTTTCATTTTTGTGTATTCTGACGTTCTTCATAAGGTTATTCATAGAGAAAGACTCTGATGCTACAAAAAAAAAAAAATGTTAAAAGCTACTGTTTTAAAACATCGACTAAAACAGTATATGAAAGTACATAGACCAAAGAAAAAAATCAAAGAGAACTGCTTTATCCTCATATTTTAAGGTGCCCCCATTGTTACTTTACACCATTTCAAAAGAAAATATTTTCAAATTTTTCATTCCAAAATTGTAAAATTATTTAAGCTTAGTAGGAGTTTCCATCATGACCAAATACTATGATCATTAAATCAAACCATCTACAATTGCCATTTTTTTTTAAAGATTTTATTTATTTGACAGATCAGAAGTAGGCAGAGAGGCAGGCAGAGAGAGAAAGGGGGAAGCAGGCTCCCTGCTGAGCAGAGAGCCCGATGCGGGGCTCGATTCCAGGACCCTGAGATCATGACCTGAGCCGAAGGCAGTGGCTTAACCCACTGAGCCACCCAGGTGCCCCCAATTGCCATTTTTATGGATTAAAACTTATAGAATGTTGAGTGCTTGCTTCAGCAACACATGCACTAAAATTGGAATGATACGAGAAAATTAGCATGGCCCGTAGGCAAGGATGGCATGCGAATTCAGGAAGTGTTCCATATTTTTTAAAAAGAAAATAAATGATAGACTGTTGATAATCTTACATGACGGCTTCTGCTGTGCTCCACTGTGTTCAAGGACAGAGACGTATGCATGCGTGTGAAGGAAACATTTCCAACTGGGACGGTGGGGCACACACACAGATAGGAGGCACATAGCACCGTAGCTACCCTTCAGTCCGGTTTCTTAAATAGGAAAATGGGAGAAAGAGAGAGACAGACCGAGACAGACAAGACAGGCCAGTTTGACTTTCACAGAGGTTTAGAAGAAAATAATTTGGGTAGGATATAAGACCAGGTTGAAAGTTCCTTGAAGGCTGACAGAGAAAGTCGGCTGGATGTGGTAGGAGAGAGAGAGAACTGGTGGAAACTTCTTGACACAGACACAGGTCCTGAGCATATACGGATTTTATTTTGTATGTGCGCGCATACAGACTTTGGAGAATTAAAAGAAAGAGAGTTATGTGGATGCGTATAAATTCATAGAGAAGCTGTGTATTCATTATCACCTTAATTTATAAACTTGTCAGCCACATAAATGAGGCAATTAGCCAGAGACATGGCATAGACTCATCTCTGAGATAGAGGTCAGAGGAAATAGTTTCTTCAAATTTTTATCTTTAGGGGCTTGATGCACATTAAAACACCATGTCATTTTTATCTCCTTTTTATGATATTGAGGCTCATCTCTATTAAGATTCTTTAAATTGAGTATTGTTTTTAAACCAATCATATAGTGGTAGAAAATATATCCATTGTAAAGTTTATCTGAGGTCAACATTATAAACACAAAGAATTAATGGTAAAAAGTCTTACTTTTTTAGTCTAGAGAGGAAACCTCCCAAAAGAAATTTTGCAAAATTAGAAAAGCACTCTTTGAGCAAGAAGGTATTTTCCCCCTAACTTTCCAAATTTTAGTAAGGCTAACTAAATCAATAAGAAGAATATTTTAGGGGAAGAATTGAAGCCTCCTCAAGGCAGTATTGTGCCTTTTTAATTTGTTTTTTCCAGGAAAACAAGAACATTTTTTACAAAACAAAAACTTTCCATTTAAGTTGATCTAAATAAGTTTAAGTCAGATAATGTACGGAAGTTATATGACATTTTGTAGCTTTCATTTGGAGCACTGTATATAATTATGAAAAATCAAAGCCATTCCTTTTGTAATATGCATTACGTATTACAACATTTCTTTCTTGTTATATTTCAGATTATTCATTTCTCCTAGTTAGCTTTAAATATTAAGTCTTTATGACATTCTCACTATTCATTATCTGGTCCTCCCCTGTCCAGCCCCATTCCATATATTCACATATGGGAATGTAAGATTTCTCTTCAGTTTTACCAGCGATTTAACAGAAAATAAACAAACAAAACTTTTTAAGATGAATTTTTCAGTATGACAATGATGGGAATAGTGAGCAAATAAAATAAATGTTAATTATACTTGGACTGTTCTGTAACTTGTGTATTATATTTATTTTCCCCCCTTGGTGTGGGATATTCTTATGAATAAGTGCACGTATGAATAAATGACCATCACTATATCTATAATAATTGTTAAAAACCACCACAGATACATTCAACAGAAATTCCATGTATCCCCCCCTCACATTAGAAAATCTAACGGTGTTCATAAAACTTGCTCTTATATCTTGCTTTTGACACTAATGGGAGTTTTCAGTAAAGACTTCAAGTCCAATTGATGCATGAGCCTAGCAGTTCCCCTTAATTGTGTTTGTAAATTCAATAGCTATTATAGAAAGAGACATTCTTGGCTGTACTTTACAAAAATTATTATACCTCCTAGACCATACTTTATTCATTCTTAACTTCTTCGTGTTTTAAAACTGTCTTGTGTTGAGAGTAACTCAGAAATGTATTCTTGACTCTCACAGACTTGGGAAGGCTTTTGTTCTGTCACATGTTCTTCTGATAGCTCAATGCATTTTTTCTAAATCTAACATAATGGTGTTGAGAGTCTACCATAAAAGAATGAAGAAAATTGTTTATAAATAAAAACACAGGAAGAGAAAGAGAACTGAATATTATGTTCTGGAATTTTTCTTTAAAGATTTTATTTATTATTTGACAGAGAGAGAGGGATCACTAGTAGGCAGAGAGGGTGGCAGAGAGAGGTGAGGAAGCAGGCTCCCTGCTGAGCAGAAAGCCCAATGTGGGGTTTGATCCCAGGACCCTGAGACTATGACCCAAGCCAAAGGCAGAGCCTTAACCCACTGAGCCACCCTGGCGTCCCTGTTCTGGAATATTTTTGAAATGAGTTCTTAGCTGAAAGAAATAGAAAAGCATTTAAGTTACTGTTACAAATTTATACCAATGATATTTATTATTGAACATGAAATACTGACCTTTGTCCAATATTGGGGAACATTTTAACTCTTAGATTTTCTAAAAGTATTTTCACTGTCCATAAATTTATCACTAGTCAACACTGAAGTATGGATTAGAAAGAAAAGTACTGGTGTGTTGGAGGAGCCATAGTCACTTCTTGGAAACACACACTTCCTATTTTTTTTTCATCTAAATTCAATTAGACAACATATAGTACATCATTCGTTTTTGACGTAGCATTCAGATTGCTTATAACACCCAGTGCTCATCACATCATGTGCATACACTTCCTTTTGCTATTGCCCTCTGGTTGGTGCTGCCTGGTTACTTCTACAAGACTGACAGTGCCCTCATGTACTGTCCACTCTGTAAACTGACACGGAGGGTATCCTCTTGGTCTCCTATAGTGAACATTCAGAAATAGCTGGTTATCTTTTATAAGGAAACCAGCTGTGGAAAGGTGGGGGAAATTGATCAACCTCTCAAGACTTTTCCGTTTCCCTAAACATGCCACACTTTGATTTCTCCAGCGTGACCTAGGAAAATCCACCAGGCAATTCTCTTCCAGAATTTGAAATCCTAAGTGGTACTCTCAAGGCCATATTTTCTGGCTTTGTTCTGAAATATTTCATGGTTTTCTATGATCTCCCACTTCAAGAGTCATCTAGAAGGCAAATGGGAACACTTGAGAATATTGTCATCTGATCTCTTGCCCTCCACTTCAGTCTTCCACTGTCTCATGGGCGGGACTTATCCATTAAGTCTATCCTTGTTCCTTTCTTTCATATGACTTTTTATCAGGTAGGAGTGCTTTTGGCTATGTTTTTTGTCTGAATACTCTAGAAAACAAAATCTAAGGTAAATATTTATGTGATAATAATTTTCTGAGAAAGATTCAATTCCAAGGAAGGAAGAATGAGGAGACAGGGAAGCAAGGCGGAGAGAGGAAATCTGTTAGAGAATTTTTTGTGAAACTAAGTGCAGAATTAATACCAGCTAGACACCCATTCTTGCCAATTTCTACAGAGACTCTATGAATATGTACCATGGGGAGTGAGAAGAGTGTATTGTACTGCCCAGAAGGTGAGTTTTGCTGATGTGTGACACAAGAGATGAAGAGCCATAACAGCAACAGCATCCTTAAAAGCAGCAACAGACTTGGGAAAAATAGCAACCTAGATTCACAACAGAGCATGGGTGTTATCCTTTAAAATCCCACTCTGGCTAGAAAGAAAAGATGCTGAATCTGGGCTGACGCATAACTGAATCTTTTTTGTCTGCCATTGGTAGAAAGCAGATCTACGTGTATACTCTGAGGATACTAGGATTTCTGCAGGAAATTAGATGCCCTGATCTTTTCCCTGAGAAGGAAGGGAAGATCAAACTCTTTAATGTAGTGGCTAGTAATTTTCTAAATCAAGTATTAGCAAGCTAGGTGGGTGGCCAAATCGAGCCCCAGGACTGTTTTCCTGTGTCTCTGAGCAAAGACTTTTACACATTTAAAGATTGTGGAGGAAAAAAAGAAAGAAAAAGAAAGAAAGAAAAAATCTATGATAGAGACCCATAAACTCTAAAATATTTCCAATATATAATGTTTTACAGAAAAAATTCACCCACCCTGTTCTAAAAACACTGTAAAAAGGGTGGCAAGCTAAGCTATGGACCCCATTACTACAATTAGTGTAGATTATGTAACTAATTTTCATTACATCTTTTTTCCACCTTTAGCTGGTCTGGGTTTCTTATCTTGTTGGGTGATCCAGACCTTCATCCCTGAGAGTCTGACACGGGTGTTCTAAATGAAGGAACCACTTTCTCGAGAAGGGAAGTTCTTTGCCCATTGTCCTCCATACTTGTATATGAATGGGAATTGGATGGTCCACCAGGAGAGAATCCTGTTCAGTTTTCGTTGCTTATTGGAGCAGATCTGGGAGTTTAGGGTCATTTTAGGGAGTAGATACACATATGTTTACTGTTCAGAATGAAATTTTTGACCAACACAGTTTTCTCATTTATTAAACTCCCAAATATTTACATCTGGTCAATTTAAAAAGCTTATAGGCTTAGGGGCGCCTGGGTGGCTCAGTGGGTTAAAGCCTCTGCCTTCGGCTCAGGTCATGATCCCAGGGTCCTGGGATCGAGCCCCGCATCGGGTTCTCTGCTCAGCAGGGACCCTGCTTCCTCCCTCTCTCTGTCTGCCTCTCTGCCTACTTGTGATCTCTGTCTGTCAAATAAATGAATAAAATCTTTAAAAAAAAAAAAAAAGCTTATAGGCTTAAAGCCAAATGTCTAGAAACAGTCTACAAGATTGATTTTTTTCTTTATTTTTTTTTTCTTTTTTCTTTTTGTCTTTTAGCCACTGGCTTCTGGGTTTTTTTACTCCTTTAGCCATTGGGTTAATAGCCTCTGCCCTGGACAATTCAAACAATTGTCTTTGATGGGGAAAAAAGCAACATTAATATAATTTTAATTTGCCAGTTTCCTTACCCTCTTTATGTGGAAGAGGATAATTAACAAGTAGCATGGAAGTAAATTAGGAATACATATATATATATATATGTATATATGAAATTTTCCCCCTTGAAAGAGTTTGGGATATAGAAAGTGGCTACTGCTTGCTTTTCTCCATAACATGAAATTCCCTATCTTTGGGTCTTCCCCTTGAGGATTCTTGATTTTTTTTTTTTTTTTAAGATTTTATCCATTTATTTGACAGAGAGAGATCACAAGCAAGCAAAGAGCAGGCAGAGAGGGAGGAGGAAGCAGGCTCCCCGCGGAGCAGAGAGCCTAATGCGGGGCTCGATCCCAGGACCCTGAGATCATGAACTGAGCCGAAGGCAGAGGCTTTAACCCACTGAGCCACCCAGGCGCCCCTCCCCTTGAGGATTCTATTAGGAAAGTCTTAGTTGCACCTGGTAGAAATTCATGTGAAGGTGACCTAAACAAGTAAAGGTTGTCTTTTCTCACTTAATTACTCTGTAGGTTGGTCCTAAATGATGTTTTACTCCAACTTTCTGGTCTGGCTTATTATAAATATTGACTTTTTTGTTTAATCATATTGTCTCATTATGAAAATTTCCACATACAACAACAACAGTACAAAGACGGAAATTGAGGTATTGTGAGATAGGACTTCTCACTTGAATACCACCCAAAATCTTTCCCAGAAGCCCCCAGCAAACTATTTCTTACACATCACTAGATTGCTTTGGGTCACATCCCCCTCACCTCCCTCAAGGAACTAGGAAAATGAATAGTTGTCATGACTGGCTGAGACCAATGGTGATTTGCTGCCTGGGACAGAATTACAGGCTACCCTAAATAAAACTGAACTATTGTTAGTAAGAAACTAAGAGTAAGAGTCTGATATGTGGGATCCGCTTCAGTGAAAATTTCTTTCCTGAGTTCACTGGGATTACCTCTTGATATGTAAAGATAAGCTCTTAGAATTAGACAAAGCCTGTTTCTCTCTGGCAAAGCCTCACTGATAAGATTGTAATCACAGTATGAAATATGAAAGCATCGAAATCGACAACAAAAACGGAGCAAGAAATTTACTGTTGTAGCCATTATTGCCCTTTCTCTGATATACTAAAGCACATTGATGTAGTGGACCCGAACAACATTTTGAATTAAAGAAAATAAGAATCTCTCATTTCATTTTTTCAAAATATTATACCAATTACTATGCCTTAATGACTGCCAAGTGACAGCACAACTTGAAAATGAAAATTATACTTGAGGATAATTAATTTAAGAGCTCAGTTAATTTTTCATCATTAGCACTTCCTTTGAGTTGTTGTCCTAATAGAAGTGAAGGAAATACATTTATTAATTATTATATTGTCACCTAGATACAGTCATAATCATTTCAAAAATAAATAAATAAGTAACAACAACAACAACAAGAAAAACCAAAAAAGCCTCCCTGTGTATAAATAACATTCTGTGGACATGAAAGTAATATTATATGCAGCAATTAAAATCTGACCTTGACTTCATATCATCAGAATTTGTTCAAAGTTTTTCTAGGGTAAAATAATGCCAGATTTTAAGGGACTTGTTTAAAACATAGTTTCAGTTTGTGTTTAATATTTTAGTGTAATTAAATTTAAGAATATAATATATTTTGGAAGTTATATAACAGAATAATTATACCACATTATAATGAGGGTATCTACATTTAATTTGACTGCTTTCTAAATATTTTCCAAATACCTTTTAGTTCTCTGAATGTTAAAAAATTCTTGCAACATGTCCTTTAACTTTTTTTCTTCATGTGTTTCTGTATGTCAGAAGCATGTAACTTATGTGTGCTAATTGGAACGATTTAATTAGATGGGGTAGTGGAGGCAGAATTTTATGTTGAAGGAGAAAATTGTACAAATTTACAGTAAGTATGTGATATGAATGCTTTTATAAGGACTAAAGACCCAAAGAAATGAAACCTTCATGCTCTTATAGCAGGTTGAACAAAGAGAAACAATTATGGAAACGTAGCTGAACTGTGGGGAGACTAATGAAAAGAAGAATTACTCTAACAAGTTCTGTTTGTATAGAATTCTATAGGTCTCAACAGACGATAAGAATGTTACTTCCCTTCTGGTCTAGGGAGGATAACTTTCATATAGAAATTTCATCTTCTGTATTCAGAAATAAAAGGGAGGACCAGAGTGGCCTTCTAGTATCTGTGGTTTCTCAACTGACTTTAACTCGAAATAAGCAATCTGCCAAAGGAACACATTTTGGTATAACATACTTTGAACTCCTTCAATGTTTATGTTATAGTAAGTTGTGATTTAATTCATATGGGGTGACAGAAAACGGCATGAAATGGCTGGAGTATAAATCTTATATGATTTGCTCATTTGTGTTAGCATTTTAACCAATAATTTTATCTAAATTATGTCCAAGTTTTATTCAGTAACTAGTTAGATAACTGCTATTTTCTCCAATTAAATCCATGAATTAATTCTGTTTACAGAAGACTCTTAAATAATGTGTATTACTAATATTATTATACCAGATATTTTTAACTTTATAAAAAATCACATTTTTAATAGCAAATAAGTATCATATTTGTCACCATAGTGATTTAAAGTATTGGTAAGAACATTTTTTTTTCCATTTTGAGAAGGTAAAACTTGGCTCAAATGAGAGGAGAATAATTTTTTTCTCCATGAGATACAGGCAATTTGCTCATGGATTTTGAATATTTCTTGGGAAGTAATACCAGTGTAGTATATAATTTACACAATTTAAAAGCTCAGATTCTTCAAAATTGAATAAAGTTACTTTTATCTGTGTTATTATGTTATTCTAGATAGTATACAAAATGTTTTTTATTATTATGATGTTCAATTAGCCAACATATAGTACATCATTAGTTTTTGATGTAATGTTCAGTGACTCAGTAGTTGCATATAATACCCAGTGCTCATCACCACATGTGCCCTTTTTTATAGCCATCACTTGGTCACCCCATCCCCCAACCCTCCTCCCTTCTGGAACCCTCAGTTTGTTTCCTGGAGTCCAGAGTCTTTCATGGTTTGTCTCCCTCTCAGATTTCTCTCCCTTTGGATTTCCCTCGCTTCCCCTGAAGTCCTCTGTGCTATTGCTTATGTTCCACATAAGAGTGAAACCACATGATAACTGTCTTTCTCTCCTTGACTTATTTCACTCAGCATAATCCCGTCCAGTTCCACCCATGTCAATACAGTAATATTCCATGATGTATATGAACCACATCTTATACAAAACCTTTTTTAGTAGAGATACTTTTTTTCACTTTCGGTTCAATTTTGAAATGACACTGCTGTCATTTATGCCACTCTGTCTTCCACAGAGGTGGATTATCCAACAAGAACAAAGAATAAACACTGTAGAAACAAATTCTACAGTGGGGAAAAGCACCACGAGAAAGGGCAATACTAGGCATCATATCTGGGGGGCACTGTTGCTTTCTTTGTTGGGTTGGTGCTGCTCAGGATATTTGTTGGCACTCTACTATACTTTAATCTACGACAGTTTCTCCATCCAAGTACTAAGTAGGCCTGACCCGGCTTAGCTTTCCAGATCAGATGGAATCCGGCCCATCTAGGGTGGTATGGCCATAGACAACAGTTTCTAAGACATATTCTGTAGCGCTTTTGGCATAGATGTTACAAACCGTCCACTGCATACAAGCATATTGATTGTGTGTGTGTGTGTGTGTGTGTGTATGCATGTTTTAGTGACCATAAAACATTGTGTTCCTCCCTCTGAGGGGTGGTAGGGTCATATCCCCTCTCCTTGAATCTCAGTGGGCTTTTGACTATTTTGAACACTAGGATGCCTCTGAAGGGTTGCTGAGTGACTTCCGAGGCTAGAAGAGAAAAAGGCCATGAACCCTCCACCCAGTGTCCTTGAAAGGCTCACTCTGGGGCAAGTAGCCACATTATAAACCACAATATAAGAAGTCCAAGTACTCTTCAGTGTCAAGCTCCAGAGACCACATGTAGTCCTGCTCATCTAGCAGGGAACCTAGCAGAGGGGCCAGCAGATACCCAGTCCTGTCAGCCTAGGGAAGGAGTCTCCTTGGAGGTAAGCCCAGTCATGCCTTCAGATAACCACAGCACTGAGAACTTGTGAATGTAACTTCTTCCCAAATTACTGACCTCAAATCATAAGCAAATAGTGCAGTAGTGTTTTATGTCACTAAGTTTAGGGATAAGTAGTTAGCATCGTAATCAGCCCAGGCTGCTATAAGCTATAAGCTTGGACTGTGTGGCTCTATCAGAATAAATTTACTTTCTCACAGTTCTGGAGGCTGGTAAGTTCAAAATCAATGTTCTGTCAGGGCTCCATCTTTATTTAATAGCTAAATCAACCTTATTTAATCATTAGTGAATTCAATTATGATTTAACACTATTAGGTGATCATATTTATTCCTCCAATGATGAGGCGTTCTCAATGTATTGATGGAATGAATGAGCTGATGACACCATATTCACTAGGGCTGAGCTAACTTACAGGTAGAATAAATACACTTACCAATGGTTGTAAAATGCATGTGTAAAGAACAAAGATGCAAAGCATTAGGTAAAATAAGTTTAGGAATAAAATTATAAGGGTAATTGTCTGGAAGCATATAAGTGACATCCTGATGACTCAAACAATTCGAATGAACATACTTGTAATCCTCAGTCTATTATTTCTTAGTGAACCTTGTCTACAGAAAAAATTAAAACAAAATCTTCCATTTTCACAGTAATTAGTGCATGCAAGATATTTCTAGTATTGATTCCTTTATCTTGTAATGTAAGATTATTGAGGCCAAGTTTTCACTATCTCTCTTAGGGAATTGCAAGCCATAATAAAAGAGAAGTGTAAAATTAGACTATTCAGAAAAATATCATATTTTCTATTTTTCTTAATTAAAAATATATAAATTCAGGCATAATACAAAACCAGGAACCATCTATTTAATGTTTCCCATCTATGCCAATGATCAGCTAGTGACCAAATATCACTGTCAAGCTGTGAATGGTGGAAATATGAAAGAGAAAGATTCACGTTAACATGTATTGATGTTCTTTTATAATTCAAATAATCTTATGAGAAAGTAATATATTTATTCTAAAAATAAAGAAATGTATGGGTGCCTGGGTGGCTCAGTAGGTTAAAGCCTCTACTTTCGGCTCAGGTCACGATCCTAGAGTCCAGGGCTCGATTCCCGCATCGGCTCTCTGCTCAGTGGGGAGCCTGCTTCCTCCTCTCCCTCTCTCTGCCTGCCTCTCTGCCTACTTGTGATCTCTGTCTGTCAAATAAATTAAAAAAAAAAAATCTTTAAAAAAAAAAAGAAATGTGTATCATATAGTATAAGAATTATCCAAATTTATAGAACTGCTAGATGATGGAACTAATTTTGATTCCCAAATTCAAAGTATTGTCCACTATATTATTGTGTTGCAACCAAATGTTTATTACAAGTTGTTTATGGCTATATGTGTATGTGTATAACTTTATATATGCTTATAATTAACTCAAGTTTTTAGTTCCCAGAAGTATTTGTAGTTTACAGATTATCTCCAACTTAACTAACATTTAAGGATTTTAGCATAAAAGGAGGACATTTTCTTGGCAGGAAATAAGTCCAATAGCTGCAAAATTACATTTAGTATAACCCTGAATTTTTTCCACGTCTGCTCTTTGGCAACCACAATCTGATTCAGTTAAACTATATTGTTCTCTGCTTATCACACTATTTTCACAGTATTGCTATAAATACTGTTATCCTAATCAATAATAATGTTCATTGCGGCACTAAAATATTCAGGAACATTTACCAAAGACTGGAATATGAAAAATATCATTTAAATATTCTCTGTCTCAGGGACACCTGGATGGCTCCATCAGTTAAGTGTCTGATTCTTGGTTTCAGCTCAGGGCATGATCTCAGGGTTGTGAGATGGAGCCCAATTTGGGCTCTGCACTCAACGGGAAGTCTACTTGAGATTCTCTCCCTGAACCCTCCATTTCGTTGGCCTTTTAGATCACATACATAAAAACACAAGGTCCAGTTCAAAGTGGAAATTACTAGACTTCTCATGGGCTAGGTAGAAAAATAATTACAACTACTATTAGAGAGAGTGGCAAATATAAGTGTTTGGGATAGAAGAGGAAGACTGGAAAAACTGATTTCATCTGGATCTCATTGGAAAACTAGTCATGGAAAAAGTAGAGTTTGTCAACAAAGATATTCCTCATAAGGGAAATGAGAGAGCAAGACTGAGTGCACTAGTGAGCACCTTAATAGCCTTGTCCTATTTATTTTACAAAAAATGTTATTTTGTTATTCTTTTATAAAAAATAGATTAGCAAATAATAGTAAAAGACAAATATCTGTAATATAATTTGCTTTATAATTGCAATGTTGAACTTTATCTGTGCCCTGAACTCCTGAAAAACAAAAAGGAGTGACAAATTCACCTATCTTTCTAAGTTTCTGGAAACACTGCAAAGAATTACCCTTCCCATATGACACAGTTGAGACTTGTTTGTGGCTCCCTTGTTTCCTCCAACAAGGCCAGACATGGGTTCTCCAAAAATCCCATCCTTTGTTTTATAAATAACTTGTTGAACTGTTTATCTTCTCCCCAGTCTGGACAAATGCCTGCTAATTTGACCTGACCAAAATTTAATTAAGCTTCTCTCCTCCCCATAAGTCCTTACAGTTGGGCAAGCTTACTGGTCCTGCCAAAGATCAGGTGACCATCGAGAAAATCATTTTCAGCTCAACTGTCTGATTATACCATCTGCTCATCCAATATGCCTTATGTGCCTGACCTCTGAGACTTACAGATCTTACGGTTGGAGTGTTCTCAAGAATGCAATAGTGTCTTCAAATAAAGTCTCTCCTACCTAAGTTCAGATTTTTATTTTTACTTTTTTTGCCAATGGAAAAGTCCTGTTGTAATGAGATATGCCAGGCTTAATGGATGACTTCTGTGTATACTATGGAGAAGAAGTAAAAGAATTAGAGGTGAAATATGTATCGTTACGTACAGATAACATTTTGGAATGCTTTTAAGTTAGAGTATTTAAATTTGGAAGAATTTAAATTGAAATTGAAAACATGTCTTTCTTAAGAGTAATATTGAGAAGGCAGGGAATGGTGGCAGTGCTTACAGACAGAAATCACTGTTGACTTAGTACACCTCCTAATCTTGGGGAAAATACCTATCTGTGCATGTGCATTTCAAGAAGGAGCCATAATGTGGAAGAGTAATTGCTGTAGGCTTTACTGCATATCAGGGTTAATATATTTTAGAAAATCGTGAAGATATCCCTTTCTTATCAGCTCAGTAAATCTTCCCCAAGACTCACAAGTTATTGCAAAATGATAAATTATTTTTAAGTAGATTGTTATCTAAAGTATTATATATTTTTAAAATCCAAGGTTTAACTATGTTGCTTTCCTCCATTTCTTTATTCAAGATCCGATAGGATAAAACTATGATAAATATTTTTATGGGCTTAGATTTTCTGGCGGATCACAGTGTTCGGGACCACGAAAGGAAATACTGGGAAGCAAATTGCCGCAAAAGCCATCTGGCAAGGGCCTCTGAGAACCCAGTTGCTTTGCAAAGTCATTATTTTTAATCTCTACCCTGTGATAATTAATAGGGGTGCTCCCTCTAACGGAAGTTTGTTTAATTGAAAGATTTTTGGAAAATTCATCACTGCCTGCTCTTTCTCCTTTAGTCATGGTAAATGTTGAAAAATTACCAAATTACTGAATTGCCAAAAATAAGCCATCAGCAGAAGGGCAAAAGTGCTATTGGTGTGGGCAGTAACTTTGTAAAGTGTGTGGGTGCCTCTGTTCGTGTATGCGTAATCTGGGTATGTGGAACAGGAAGCATTTAAAATCAGGAATTTAATTAATGAGAATCCATCCTGAATGTTTCTAATATAATTCTAACTACATGGATTTTTGTGTGTGTGGAATTTTAAACATTTGTCTTATTTCATGTGACTTGTATATTTGTTCTAATTTGAAAGGAAGATCTTTCACTTGTGAATTTAACTATTTTGGATAGAAATCTTATAATTTAGTGGTGACTGTATCAACACATTCTCCGTGGATATAAGATACCCTGTGTTGTTGTGCTACTTTATGAAGACAGAATGACTAGAATAAGATGAGTAAGAACACATGTCTATGTATTGTGATACATACTAAGAAAATTCTCTTTAAAGTAATCCTTTAGCCGATATCCTATGACATGTATTCATTAAATGCTCCTTGCTTAGATCATTCCAGGGTCTTTTCATCATTCAATCTTTTTTTCTGGAGGGAACTGAAAACTTTGAAAATGGAAAGGTAGGTTTTGAAATTTTTATTAAAAAAAAAAAGAAGCTTGAAAATAAATTATGAGGCCAGAAAATCAAAATTAATGTGTAAAGGAATCGAAATAGCTTTACTCTCTGCGGAGTTTTCAGGTTAGGGTATTCTCAGTACAGAAGTCTTGAGCCTGATATGACCAATAATGCAACATACCTCGTATTAATCTTTAATCTGCTTCTTCCCTTTCAACTAATCAAAGATGTTGCCGAGAAAACTCTCCATTTAACCACACATCAAAACACATCAGCCTACAAATATACTGACAATTCCCCCAATCTTAACCCTGTTTCTTTATTAAACTATTGTTTCATCTCTCTGTTTATAACTCACACAAAAAGTGTACACTTTAAGTATCCAAATATTTAAATGCACATATACATGGGCAAACTTGTTTGTAATCATTAGAAGTGAATTTTCTCATAAAGTTAAAAAAAAAAAAGAGGTTTTTTTTCTAGCTCCTGTCTTGACTCACTTTATTTTTTTTTTTAAAGATTTTATTTATTTATTTGATAGACAGAGATCACAGGCAGAGAGGCAGGCAGAGAGAGAGGAGAAAGCAGGCTCCCTGCTGAGCAGAGAGCCTGATGCTGATGCGGGGCTCGATCCCAGGACCCTGAGATCATGACCTGAGCCGAAGGCAGAGGCTTAACCCACTGAGCCACCCAGGCGTCCCTCACTTTATTTATTTATTTATTTATTTTCAGATTTTATTTACTTAACTGAGAGAGAGAGAGCGAGAACATGAGCTGGGGGAGAGGCAAAGAGAGAAGGGGAGGGACAAGCAGGCTGCCTACTATGTGTGTATGTTGGGGTGTGGGGCGACATGGGGCTTGATCCCAGGACACTGAGATCATGATCTGAGCCAAAGTCAGATGCTTAACCTACTGAGCCACCCAGGTGCTCCATGACTCAGTTTACTTAAGCTTTTTACTCTATCACTTTGCCAGAACTGGTTGTTTCAGTATCACCAGTGATCTCATCATCAAATCCACATTCTCAAACATACCCCAATTCCATTTATCAGCAACATCTCTCTGCTCTCCCTTGAAAGTATACATAGAATTAGGGGCGCCTGGGTGGCTCAGTGGGTTAAAGCCTCTGCCTTTGGCTCAGGTCATGATCTCAGGGTCCTGGGATTGAGACCTGCATCAGACTCTCTGCTGACCAGGGAGCCTGCTTCATCCTCTCTCTGCCTGCCTCTCTGAATACTTATGATCTCTGCCTGTCAAAAAAAAAAAAAAAAAAAAAAAAGAAAGTATACAGAAAGTACTAGTATATAGAAAGTACAGAAAGTACTGGTTTTCACAATTTTCATTGCTGCTACCTAAGTCCACGTCATGCCATTATTATTTCTCTCATGGATAATTGCGATCGTTTCCTGACTGGTCTCCCTTCCTCTACCCGTACAGATAATTTGCTACACAGAAACATGATTTCCCATGTAAATAAGTAGCAACAGCAACAGAAAATTAGTTATCAGATTGAAGTAAAATATGTTCACTTGCTAGAATCAAATTTATAGCTTAGAGTATTATACAAAAGATCAATGAAATATAAAATAAAGCAAAAACACAAAAGGGTATAAATCAGGAAGGAAAAAAGTCTCAGTACATAAATATAATACATGTAATTTATAGGTAAAGGGAGCTCCAGAAGGAGGAAAAGAAAAAGATGAACAAAAGACAAATACGAAGTAGAATTTTTATCTAAGATAAGGAGATTGAGGTCTACAGGTTGAAAATTTTTACCACATTCCAGCTTGGAATGATAAGAAACATATATCTTGATGATATAGAAGTAGATATAGATATAGATATATAGATATTGGTAAAATAAATGTATTAAGAGAAAATTTTGTAATGCTTTTGACAATAGAAACAAGTTACAAATGTATAATGAAAATGATTTGATCTTAGGCTTCTTTTCAGCAAAATGAAAACCAGAAAAGAATGGGAATGACATGTGTGAAAGACAAAGAGAGCACTGTACCCAGACAATGATCACATCATTCATGTATCAAAAGTAGGGAAAATGCTACACAGTAGGCAAGAATCTAGCCATGTATGTACCCCATCTAAGGAAATAAAAAAGAGGACTATACCGAATCACAAATATTTGAACAGAGAATTCAACGATGGGTCATCCTTCTTTGAACTACTAGGTCAACTTATATCTGAAAGAATATACAGAGACACGCTAAATATGTAATAGTAGTTCTAAATAAGGATTATTTAAAAAGCTACAGCTAACCTAATACCTAATACCTCATACCTAATGGTGAAACTATTAGCATTGTGAAATGGTGAAACTGGAAGCATTCCCACTGAAATTATATATATTTTATTTTTAATATTTTATTTCTTTTTTTTAAATTTATTTTAGAGTGAGCAAGTGAGAGAGAGAGGGTGAGATCAAATGGGGGAAAAGCAGAAGAGGAGGGAGAGGGAGGACTCCATGCTGAGCAAGGAGCCCAATGTAGGGCTTGATCTCAGGACCCTAAGATCACAACCTGAGCCGAAACTGAGTGGGATGCTCAACTCACTGAGCCACCCAGATGCCCCATCCCACGGAGATTATAATCAAGGAGAGATGAATAGACATAGCCGAGGATTTTTAGGGAAATAAAACTCTTCTGTATGATACTATACTGGTGAATACATGTCATTATACATTTCTCAAAACCCATGGAATATGCAATACCAAGAGTGAACCGAATGTATACTATGAATTTCTGAGGATAATGATGTGCCAAGGTAGTTTCATCCATTTTGATACATGGTGATGTTTGGTGTAGGATCGTGAGAGTAGGGGCGTCTGAGTATGTGTTGGAGCAGGGGGTATATGGGAACTCTACTTCTCAATTTTGCTGTGAATCTAAATCTACTATAAAAATAAAGTCTGTTTAAAAAGTAATATGGTAGCAGAGTACTATTCATCTAAGACAGAGACAATATACAAATATCCCACTACAATGTCATTTATTCTAAATAGCAAATTCCTCAAACCATTAAAGTTAAGTCAGAAATTACAGATGTGTGTCCCATTCTCATCATTTAATTATTAGTCTAAGGAACCTAGTGATTGCAATAAAAATAAAACTAATGTATTTAAAGGCTAAAAGTAATGAACAAAAATGTACATTTATATTTTGGCAAACATGTAAGAAAACTAGAATTAATAGTATCTTGGAGATAAGATTAATAATAAAGAAGATCCATATGGAGAAAAATAAAAATGTAACAGTTAATTTTAGTTAGAATCCAATTAGTATTAATTGTTTTCTTCTACATGTAGACAAAATTATCATAAAATGCACAAGAAAAAAAGGCAGAGAATAAGAAAAAAAAGACAAGGAGTAGTCAAAAGAATTTAATTTCCCTAAAATCTACTATAAATCTTCTGAAATATCATCATTTCCCTGAGTTCATGCATAAAGTATTATGTTTTGGTTTTGATTTAGACAAATAGACCAGTGGAACACACTAGACAATTCATAAGTAGATCCGAGGATATATGAGAGTATAATATGCAAAAACAACATGTACATGAATGCAGCAGAAAATAAATACGACATTTCATAAGTTGAGTGAAACCCAGTCTCCTTTTGGGGAAACCAGTAGATTCATTGTAATGACCTCTGTGTGCCACAGTTCCTCAGAAAATGTCACATATTCCAGAGTTACATTCCTCCAATTCACTACCCTCCAGAAATTAACTACCCTATCTTCTCCTATTCATTTCTTTATAAGAAATTTGATGAAGTAATGTGCCAGATATATACCTGTGCAGTAGTGAACGGTGCAGTGTGTGCATATCTATATTTATATACATTTATTTCTGCTTATGCAAACATGTATTGATGTCGGTTGATTTGGAGACATTTCAGGAGAATGGAAAGGCTACTGCTTAGGAGAGGTCAACGTGTGAGCAACTGTCTAATCAGACTTTATGTAAGACTTTCATTATCTCATGTCCCCCAGATCGTATGATGACATATTGGCGTAATATCTTGGATACACCTGAAATCATGTGAAAGGGACCATAGCCATAAAGCAGAAATCATAGGGAGAGTTAAACATTCACTATCTTTTGAAATGACATGGCGCTCTGTCATTATTGACAATGAAAAATAAATCAATCCCCTGTATGACTGTTCTAAAACAAGTGACATTTTACTTGTTTTTTAGTTCAACAACCCTTCTTTTGGATTGTGACTGAATAGCTACATCCCTGAAGAATTAAATAATGGATCAAGATACTGCGGCCTCCAAGATCGTGTGCTCATTTAAAGCTGTGAGTGAAATCTTTGTAGCACAAAAGTGTTCTAAGTATCACTGCTGGGGGAATGAAAAGGGCACTGGGTAGGGCACTGGGTTGAGTGTCATGATTTTGAGGTTCTAGTGATTTCTAAGTACGAGCTTTTGCATTTGCATAGTGCAATAAAAGCCACCTTTCTATCAGCACTCTTATGAAAATTAAATAAATTAGTATTCTATAACTCATTGCATCTAGGAAGCTGTCAGTTTTAAAGAAGACCATCATTTACATATTACTCAGAAAGAAAACATGTCCAATTAACTATGACAGAAACTTTGCATTTTTATATTATATATGAAAATTTCTTTTAGACTGAACAAATGTAGTAAATGCTCCCGTACATATACTGTTGTATATGTATATATGTACAGTATATGTATAATACATATACTGGTTTCTCGTTTTCACGGTTTTCTGCATATCTTGTAGCATTTCATTTTAATGTAAACCAGGATATACTATTTTAAGACAATTTAAACAACAAATGATTTCAGCATATATAATTCGAAAAGGCGCATGATCAATTGACTTGCTGATAATATGAACAGCAGTGACCAGATTTAGGCGTGTGCAGTCAGGGACGACTACACCCATGACAGCCCCGGGGGCAAGAGCAATGGTCAGATACCAAAGGTTTTAGTTTCAGAGACAACTGAGTTGGTTCAATGACACCCAGAATGGGACTCTAAGAGCTTACCAAAGAGTTAGCTCTAGGTGTAATGTGGGCACACAACTTTGAGCTGACTTTTGAATACTGCACTGTAACATCTATCTCAAATATTTATTTCAAGAATTGTGATATACTTTTATAACCTTTATTAAAGGCAGTTCCATATGTTGTCTTATTTAATCTTCCCTAAACCTAAATGAGTTCCTTCATTTATTTTACAAATGAGAAAACTGAGCCCTGGGGTCATTATACGACTGAGGTCATATAGATATTAAGTAATAGAAATTTGCACAGGTGTTTCTATTTCACCGTTTACCTTAAAAATAAATAGTTGACCCTTGACCAGAACAGGATTAGGGGTGCCTGCCTCTGCACAGTCGAAAATCCACATATTAACTGCTGACTCCCTAAAAACTTAACTACTAATAGCCTACTGTTGACGGGAGGCCTTTCCGATTGATAATATAAACAGCTGATTAACACATATTTTGTTTGTTATATGTATTACATACTATAATCTTACAATAAGGCAAGCTAGAGGAAAGAAAATGCAATTAAGCATAAGGAAGAGTATTATTTACCCCCCCAAATCTGCATATAAATGGACTATACAGTTCAAACTCATGTTGCTCGAGTTGACTGTATATTAATTTATCCAAAATCTATTATTGTTGGAAAAATTTTGTGCATCAGTACAAAACTATGCACCATCTAGGAGACAGTCCTGCAGTTTGTCTGACTCTGATTATTGGGGAGTTATTCTGAAATTTGGGAAATTATAGAAAACTTAAAGTAATGCAAATAGTTCTTGTCTGTAGAAATGCAAATTATGTCCTGCCCATTGAGGTTCAAGTGACTTCTCCCCCAGTGTTGAAAAAATTAATTTGCTTCCATTTGCACTTTCTTTTCAATATTCCTTATCTATAAATACGTCTTTTCTTTGGATTCTCCTTTGATTTGAGTGGGTTATAGCATCCATCTGGTAGCCTTGAGTTAAATAAAAACATATTTTTTTATTTTATATCAATCATTTTTTTTTGAAATTGTCTTTTAGTCAGTAAAAACGTAAATAGTCAGTAAAATGTTATACTCCTTTCATTTGTTTATTGAACAAATAAATTCACTGACTTAAACCTGTATCTGTCTTTCACCCACCTCAAAAACGATAATGATGACACCTTGCCTGAGGGTATATGTGGGTTGGAACACAGAGGATGCATATACTTCCCCACCAACTTTGTGACCTTGAAAACAAATGAAATATCTGTGAAACTAACCGCTAAGTTTTGCCGTTTTTAATTTTTACACTCTGAATGTTTAATGTGTATATTCTCAAAAGGTGAACTCTTTCATCCCTTCACACCTTGACCAGGTTTACTTCCTTGTAAATCCACCTAATTATTTATATCTTTAAAATTAGTAGAAAATTAAGCGCAGGTCCTTGAAACTTATTAACCCTATTTTTATAAATAATAAGAATATTAGATTATCATTACCATATGTAGACAGTCTCCATGCTTCCAATGATAAATTCAAAATTTAGTCTTTGTAGAAAGGTTTGAACTTCAATTATCTTTTCTTAACTGAACAGGAGTGTGAAATTTTAGGACATCATTGACTAAGACCTTTCTTCTTGACTTGCCCCTGTGATTTCAAGTTCACCGAATCAACGTAACCTAGGTATCTATGAAATTCAGTCTAAAACCAAGGCCAGAAAGAGGTGAGAGAAAGAAACCTGATTTTTTAACACTAAAACATGAGTAATTATACTTAACCGTGAAGTATTTCATTGAAATAAACACAGATAATCTCAGAGCTGTAAGGAAATTAGTGATCAAGCAATCTGGTGTAGCTAAACAAATAGCTACTTCTAGAATTACTAAAATATTACTAACATAATTTTATGTATCAACAAAAAAGAAATTGGACTTGCGTTGGTTTCTCTATCCTTCTATCCTTCTATTCCTTCCATATTTCAATATTGACTTTCTTCAATGCAAGGGAAATTTTGGGATTGGTTATAAGCAATACTAAGCAAATTACTGAAGAGGAGAAATTTATGTTTAATATTCCATACTCTCCCTTTCTTTTTCTTTCTGTCCCACCTGACCAGTCTCCTAATCCCTTTCCAGTGCCTCAGTTTACTGAGGTCGATTAGTTGTTTAAAGAAAAACAAGTAAATATGGCTTTTTATTGCTGCATTCTGTGCAGACATATCTGTAAAAGGCAATTCCCTCTGATTTATCACACTCAGACCAGTGTGTGTTTAGTAATGTCATATTAATTTGTATTGTGTTTTACATTATCAGACCATGTTGAAAACAAGAATATTTTTTCAATATTTCTAGAGCTCGACAATGTCAATGTCTTTATTTATAAGATCTTGATCTGGGGTACCTGGGTGGCTCAGTGGGTTAAAGCCTCTGCCTTCAGCTCAGGTCATGATCTCAGGGTCCTGGGATCGAGCCCCACATCAGGCTCTCTGCTCCGTGGGGAGCCTGATTCCTCCTCTCTTTGCCTGCCTCTCTGTCTAGTTGTGATTTCTCTCTGTCAAATAAAAAAAAAAAAAAAAAAAAAAGGAAATGATCCCTTCTTAAAAAAAAAAAAAAAGATCTTGATCTTATCCTCTTCTCTATGTGTTATATTTAATAGATTTTATAATGAATTATGTCTCTTATTCCTGGACTCCTATAATGAGTTTTCATGATTCAAGAAAACAGGAAGGAATAATCTTGGACTGAACCCTAATTGTCTATGAAAAATATTTGCCTGGTCTTACATATCTTTAGCAAAAAAAAAAAAAAAATTATGTAAAAAATATTTTGAGGCCCCTCCCCAAATAGCATCTCTATCCCCTTCCCATATGTAATGAAATTCATCTTAAATTTTTTATGTAAATTGATAAATGCAATGTACTACTTATCTTGAGGAGAAAGAAGTCTTTGTTACACAGTAATTCTCTAAATCCCTGAATTTTAAGAACACAATTCCAGATGAAAGATAGACAAAAGATTTTCTAAGAGGAGCCATTCTGATTAAACAGAAGTAGCACAAGAATGTGTTGATGGTCATCACTGTTACAAGACCAAAGGACCCATAAATGATTTATCACTATAATACCTGTGTCAATGAAACATGCTGTTTGAATGCTTGAATATCCTTCCCTTTTCTCTTATAAGCCAACTGCAGAACCTCTCACATGCATGTATATATTTTTTCCTTTTCTAGAACTGCTCACAGTCACAGAAACTACTGTCTTTCCTCATCTCTTTAATTAGAAAAGTCATGTCCCAGCAGATCAGAAACTATGTGTTAATTTCTCTTGGATAAGGTATAGGTAAAGCAACATTTTATGAGGTCACTTATTAACCCCTAAAATGCTGCCTCCATCATATTGAAAAGGGTATTTCAGCCTTCATAGTTCTCTAGTTCTAAAATTAGATGTTTTATTTCATTTACTAAATTATCACATCAGTCAAGAGATGAAGTTAAGCTACTGAGTAACAGGCTGTCCAAGGATGGATTTTTTTTTAGGGCTACTTATCACTTTCTTGTCATGGCAATAAGAACACTTACATAAGAAAGGACAAACGTGTTCTCCTGAAAGCTTAGAGCTAATCCACTCTGGGAACTAAACACATGATGAATAAATAAATAAAAAGGGCAAGAGATAGTTTCCTGATCTATTTTACCAATTACTTCAAGGATAAAAGAATTCCTAAACAACTTTTGATATTATAATTAAGGGGCAGTGAGTTTCGGAAAACAAATAAAATATGCGAAGATATGGGAGAGGCATCTCTTAGAACAGAAGGTGGCTAGCACAAGGCTTGTGTGTTTTCTGTGAGTCCATTACAGCCCAGTAGCGCAACAGTTCATTTATCAGGAACGTATTATGGGAGGCTGTTTAAAATATCCAAATGATATATATCCCCTTTCTGTTTTTAGAATAAATGGCTTACTGTAATGGTGGAAATTACAGCCCTTGCTTCAGAAACTTCTGGGAAAATGAGCCATCACAAGTCTTTAAACCCATTTGTCTATTTCTTATGCCCTTTTTTTTTCTTGTCCCTCAAAATTAATTTTAGTAAAGGTTTAAGCATTTTTTAAATGTTAAAAATCGTGTTTCTTAGGCACAATACCTGTGCAAGAGTAAAGATACATTTTTTAGTAATTAAGATATGCTCACATTCAATAGCTAAATTGACTAAATCTGGAAGAGGTGACTAGAGATTTGATGGATGTGGGGGAAAATGTCCATAATAATACTACTACTTACATTGAAAGAATGAAAGCATATGCTTCATATTTTAAGGGACATTACAAATATTAATTAATTATATAACTGCTCTATGAACATATACATATTTATTCATCATCATTAAAATACTATATTGTCGACTACTTCACTGAATCAACTATACTTTTTTTTATGATAGATAATGATTAACTCATTGGCAACAACATTTACTAACATTTACCAAACATTAAATAGTAAGTAGTGGGGCGCCTGGGTGGCTCAGTGGGTTAAGCTGCTGCCTTCGGCTCAGGTCATGATCTCAGGGTCCTGGGATCGAGTCCCGCATCAGGCTCTCTGCTCAGCAGTGAGCCTGCTTCCCTCTCTCTCTCTGCCTGCCTCTCTGTCTGCTTGTGATCTCTCTCTGTCAAGTAAATAAATAAAATCTTAAAAAAAAAATAGTAGTAATAAATGACAGCTAATGTTCACAAAAAATATTCCGTGTAAGAATTGCAAAATTTTACTTACTTTAACTCAAATTATATTAGATTGATGGTATATTTACACAAGGGAATATTTATATGTAAAAAGAGGTTTTAATCCCAGATATGTGCAGTTCAATATATACACCAAGATTTATTTGTAAGTACAACTATAATATTTTTATGAAGTATTTTCTTTTTCTATTGCATATAAAATAGTGAAACACAGAGACGCCTGAGCAGCTCAGTCAGTTAAACATCCCAGTTTTGACTAGGGCTCATGTCATGATCACAGGGTCCTAAGATCAAGCCCCCAACTGGCTTTGCACTCAGCAGGGAGTCAGTCTGCTTGAGATTCTCTCCTTCTCCCTCTCTCTCTCCTCTCCTTCTCTTTCTCCTTGCACACACTCTCTTTCGAATAAATAAAAATTTTTAAAAGATTTTATTTATTTATTTGACAGAGCCAGAGAACACAAGCAGGGTGGAGAAGCAGAGGGAGAGGGAGAAGCATGGAGGGGAAGATGTGGGGCCCCATCCCAGGACCCTGGAATCACGACCCCTGCTGAAAGCGGACGCTTAAATGACTGAGCCACCCAAGCGCCCAATAAATAATTTTAAAAAAATAAATAAAAGTAAAATAGTGAAGCACATTGAACTTAAAAATAAAATGAACCAAAGAACTATAGGTAATGCAATGGATTCATTTAGCAATTAAGTGATTAATGGTTGATTAAGTATTAGAAACAGTAATGGCTATTGGTCTAGTAGAAAAGTGAATTCTTTTGACCTATAATTTACCGAAAATGCTTCTTAGAAAAGTGTTTACTTTAGCTTGGTCTTACACAACATAATAAACTTGAATAAATATAAATATTCTTAGTTAAATACATTGAAGTACAAACTACCAACCTTGACAAATGTATCCTACAATAAAAGGATCATGACTCCTATAAGGTGCTAAGTTATAAGCAAACATCCTTCATTTTTTTTTTAAAGATTTTATTTATTTATTTGACACAGAGAGAGACAGCGAGAGAGGGAACACAAGCAGGGGGAGTGGGAGAGGGAGAAGCCAGCTTTCCACAGAGCAGGGAACCCAGTGCAGGGCTGGATCCCAGGACCCTGGGACCATGACCTGGGCTAAAGGCAGACGCTTAATGACTGAGCCACCCAGGCGCCCCATAAGCAAACATTCTTCAACACAAATAGTGATACAAATTTGGGGGAGGGGGAAATTTGTATGTGATTCATCATGCAATTTTTCAAAATAACTACTGGACAATGACAAGACTGATAGAATCTCTTTTCCTAAATATCATTTATTCCTTAGTAAACAATATGATAAGAAATGCATTTTATAAAACTCCATGAAGTAACTCAGCTACTTTATTTCTGATCCTAAAGTAACAACTACATTTATTCCAGAGAAGTTTCTACCGGAACTTTTCTCAGAACTCCTACCAATTACGAGCTTGTTTGGTTTGTTTGGTAGAATGGGTCTCCCAGCCAGGGAGTCGCTGGCATCCTGCTGAGGTCGCTGCTTTCTTGCTGCATGTCTGACGTTCTGTAGCATAGATGCTTCTTGATCTTCCCCTGGTGTCTGGAAGACACCTCCATGGCGTGGAGGGCAACAGCATGTGTTTTCGTTACTGTATGATATTTCACTGTGTGAATAGGTCACAATTTATCGGTGTTACCGATGACCATTTAGGTTTCTTTCAGTTATTTTATTGTTTTTGTTTTAAATAGTGCTGTTACTAACATCCTATTGGCAAACCGGCGGGCCTGCAGGAGAGGAATGGCTACAGATACCTGAAGGGTGTCATCTGTTAGGAAATAATGCCCCATTGTTTCCAAAGCAATGGAAACAATTTACACTGCAACAGACAAGTGGAAGCCTGCCAGGTGCTCCACTTTTCTTACAGCACTAGTTCTCATCGGACTTTGTCTTTGTTGTTGTTGTTTTTTAAGATTTATTTATTTCTTCAGAGACACAGCGAGAGGGAACACAAGCAGGGGGAGTGGGAGAGGGAGAAGCAGGCTTCCTGCTGAGCAGTGAGCGCGGTTTCCGGGCTAGATCCCAGACTTTATCTTTGTAGTCATTCTGGTGCGGTGGTATTTAATCGCAGTTTTAATTCACATTTCCCTGATGTAATAAAATTGAGCACCTTTGTATGTGTGTAATGAACATTTCATATTCTCTTTAGTGAAGTAAGTGTTCAAATGTATAACCTTTCTGAGGGTGGGTTACTTTATTTTTGTTATTGGTTTATAGGTATTCTCTGTGTATTCTGGATGTGAGTTCCTTCTCTATTTTATCTATTGCAAAAATACATTCTCCTCTCAGCTTTGCACTTTCATTTTCCTAATCGTCTTTTGACGAACAAAAATTTCTGAGTTGGATGTAATATAATTAATCAATATTTCCTTTATAATTATGGCCTTTTTTTTTTAAATTCCCAACTCACGCATATATTCTTCAGAAATACCCTTTTTTTTTTCCTATCTCTTTTCTTTCTGCCTCCGCATCTCAAGGGTTGCTCGTAGGGTAGTACTAATGTTTTCATTCCTTGGATTTCAGCTTTAGAGTTTTAGCCTTATATATCTTTTATAATTTCTCTAGTGTTGATTTTTTTTTTTAATTTATTTGGCAGAGAGAGAGATCACAAGTAGGCAGAGAAGCAGGCAGAGAGAGAGGAGGAAGCAAGCTCCCCGCTGACCAGAGAGCCCAATGTGGGGCTCGATCCCAGAACCCCGAGATCATGACCCGAGCCGAAGGCAGAGCCTTAACCCCCTGAGCCACCCAGGCGCCCCTCTCCAGTGTTGATTTTTGAGAGAAGAAGCAGACAGCTTTGCTAAATTGCCAACTTGGCTGAAATGAACACATACCTGTCATCTTATCACATATGAAGGATAAATGATGAAGATATACCATCATTTCAAGAAATACCTTCATATCGGGGCACCTGGGTGGCTTAGTCATTAAACATCTGCCTTCAGCTCAAGTCATGATCTCGGGGTCCTGGGATTGAGCCCTGCATCCAGCTCCCTGCTCAGCAGAAAGCCTGCATCTCTCTCGGCCACTCCTCCTGCTTGTGTTTCCCCTCTTCCTGTTTCTGCTGTTTCTCTCTGTGTCAAATATATAAATAAAATCTAAAAAAAAAAATACCTTCATATCAATATACTTATGAGGAAAGACATATAAATACGAAAAGATTAAGATGAAATACAATAAAGCTATGTAATTTAGTGGAAATTTAGAATAGCATCATTTAGCCAAGGCTTATTGAGGTTAGAATATTTGAAAAAGACTTCTGGAAAGTAAGAGTCCTCTTGCCTTTAGAAATGATGATTTTTCTTACTATTAGTCCTCAAGCTGAAAAAAACATTGGTGGGGAAGCAGGTGGAGAGTTCACTTGAGTCGTCACAAACAAAGCTCTGGGAAAAAAAACTGAGCTCTAAAACATCAAATTGTAGGCTCGATTCTTTAAATTTCTGTTGAAAATAAATGAGTTTTTGACAGATGGAAATAGCATAATTCTACTAAGATCCAACACGCTATTGCATTCCAGCAGATAAGAATCACTTAATTTCTAAATTATTATTCATCCACTTAATATCCACTAGATAACTATTCCTGAGGTAATTGTACATATTTTTTGAAATTCTTATTCAGTTTAACTTACTGTGCAACCTACACTCGTTCATTGTACATAATCATGTTTATATTATTTCTCTCTCACTAATTAAGTAGTAGATATTATAAATTTCCACTCATGTTTCATGGACAACAATATATGAAAGGAGGAAGAAAGTTATTTATTCTAACTATAAGAACTCGTGGATACTCAAGTAGGGGCCATGATTTGGGGAATCTTGTCAGTTGTTAGGGTCTATTATAGCCCCAAAATAAAAGCTACCAATCGGTGACCTAAGTACTCATAACGGTTCCTTCTGGGGTAATTCGTCAAAAATATTCTCTCACTCATAGTAAAAATGATGCGAAAAAGACAAGTCATAATCTATGAGTCTCCTTACTATCCACGCTAGCTGTTCTTCTGCTTTGATTTTGTCCACAATATCCCTTAATAAAATGAATGTAAATTCCAATCAAATCATGACATTTCAAAGACCAGATATGTTCTCTAATAAATATCTCATTCTCTCTCACACAAGCAAATTTAAATATAATAATCTTTCTCTTTTCAATCTTAAAGAACTCAGTAGAAATGAATAATTTAATGGTAGCACAGTGATTGAGGTACAGGGCTAAAAGATGTTAGTTTAGAAGAACAAAAACTGTTAGAAATATGGTTGTGAACTTCTCCACTTTAGAAACAAAAATTGGATGTGAAAAGACATCAAAACATATATGAACACACCAGGGGTTGATTGTGTTCTCTACAATCTTCAAAAACACATCAAAGAAAATCTAACAAGCAACTTCAAAAGCCTGTTAGTCTCACTGCAAGCCGCAGTTCAGGGAGAAACGGCCAGTTAAAGGCCTTATTGAGGAAAATGACAGTATCCACAGAGAACACGAAGAGATTGACCTACAAACAATTTCTTGAAAAAAATATCACCAAAAGATAATACAAATTTCACCTAGAAATAGAAATAACACCAAAGCGTACTATGGCTACAGGAGGGATAAAATACAAACCAGGAATATAAACCGAGAAAAACTCAGTCTATTCAAATTGTGTTCATAAAATACATGAGAGAGACTTAATATATATGCAACAAAGAGACAAGAGAATGATTAAAAATATTTAACTTGAACTGAAAAAGAAATAAAATAAAAGTAAGTTCAAGTTGAATTATTTTAATTCAAAAGATTTGCTGAATATATATGAGTGTGTGTCTATGTGTGTATATATGTATCCTAACCCCTGGAACCTGGACGTATGTGCTTGTACTCACCAGTTATACTCACTGGTTTTTTTCCTCTGATTTAAAAACTAAAAACCTGTAGGCACCATGCTGTTTGGTAAGTCTCCAGAACCTCTCTTACATAACTGAAACTTTGGACATTTAAATATCACCCTCCCATTGCCTACAGCTAATAATACTTTATCATATATTTAAAATTTGCTAAGAGGGAAGAACTTATGTTGTGTTCTTACTACAAAAAACAAACATGTATAATAAAAGGGAGCTCGGGGAAACTTTGGGAGCTGATGGGTTTATTTATGGCTTTGATGGCGATGGTTTCACGGGTATATATTTATCCCCAAATTCATCAAGTACATTATATATGTATAGCTTTTAATATGTCAATCATATCTCAATAGAGTCATTAAAAACAACAACAACAAAACAACAAAACAAAACAAAACAAAACACAAAAAATTAGGGGCACCCCGTTGGCCCAGTTGGTTGAACATCTGACTCTTGATTTTGGCTCAGGTCATTGTCTCAGGGTCTTAGGATTGAGCCCCTGTGTTGGGCTCCACACTTAGCAGGGAGTCTGCTTGGGATTCTCTCTCTCCCTCTGCCCCCCCACCTCAAATAAATAAATAAATAAATAAATCCTTAAAAAAAAAATCTAAACCAGAGACCTCAAAGCATACCAGGATTTAATGGAAGCCAGCACCTAACATATTCTATTATTTTTTGTAATTATTTTTTAATAATAAAAACAGGTATATATGGCACTCTGATTATAAAGTATTGCTCATTTTATAAGAAAATGAAAAAAAAAACAAAACCATACAGGATATAGTGGAAAGCTTAAATTGTACCAGGTATCAACTGTCTTGCAATCACTGTTACTAACATGCTTAAGCAAAACACATATACACAATAAGGTGGGGTTTTTTGTTTTTTTGTTTTGTTTTGTTTTCTTTTGTTTTAATAGTACCGATGTGCCTTATCATTTGTTGAGAACATGATAGATTGAATACCGTGGTGCCCAGGTCAGATATTTCTTTCAAAATCCTGGAACTTTTCTCCAAGCAGGCAGAAGTGTTGCCTTATAATGAGTACATCCCCAGATATAAAGAATATATCCCATTGCTTTCCTGTGGAGGAAGCTGTTCCATTTTTACCCACTCTCCAAGCAAGGGCGTCCACATCCATCAGCTCTTTAATGTGGGTATAGACTTTGGGAAGGGCCTTCCGGGAGGTAAGCTTCACATCGGATCAGCTGAGGCCTCTGCTTTGATTCTACCACAACCCAGTTGTTTCATTCTGTCGCATTCTTCTTCCTTCACCTTTTTGTTTCTATTTCTGAGAGCAATTCCCCAAACTACCAGCATACAAGTTCTGCTTCAGAAAGTATCTTCTGAACAATCTACCTAGTAAGATTACTCAGAAAGGTCTTTGGAACAGACTCTAAAATGGGATTTTTGAGGCCGATCACCTGCTTACCGCTGGCCGTGAAGACCCCACCTCTTGGGAATGTGGACCAAGTGCCGGTTGTCATTGGAAAATTAGCAGCAGGACTTTGAAATCATTCACTGGTGCTGAGGCAGGATGGAAAACCCTTGGAAGCTCCTACTTTGGTGTTATCATACATCATGTCTTTGAGGTGTGAGATGGAATTCAAGTTTGAATCAAATGGCTGGTGCTGGAGAATATTGATTCATTAGAAAAGACACATAAAGGCCAAGACATATTAATAATAACAATTTAAGGCAATGGTAGGGGCTTCCTTGACATTACAGAAAGAGATGTCGGTCTCCTACAGTTTTGGGAAGTAAAAGATGACAATTGTGCTCAGGGCTAATACACAGGTCTCTGAGCTCCAGAGAACATAGAATTCTCCTATCACACTAAAAAGAGACTGGAAAACAAATTGGAACTCAGTCCCAAGGACAAGAGTTATTGAGGCCTGAGGACAGAAATTGAGAGCATTTCCTTCTTTGGCTATAGTGTAAGCCCCTCCCACTGGCAGACTCTCCTTGCCATTTGGAGATTGTCCTTGTCCATTACCTCCCGCTGCCATGACTGAGGTGCGCACAGGGACTGTGCTCCCCTTTGGCGCTATAGGTCTTATAGTTGGTTTCCTTCCATGCTTGCAGGATGAGAACTATAGCGATTTAGAGAATAGACTTGGAGTTTCTTTGACAATGCAATACCATCTGAAATGTTGTTAATAAATCATGTACAAGAAAACTGCAGGTATAAAAAGTCTTTGATCATTTACCTAATGGCTCGTGAACTTGTATGACATGAACAGTAACCCCAAATATATGTCCATATCCTAATGCCTGGATCCTGTAAACATTGCCTGATGTAGCAAAAGAGTGACTACTATGTTATATGATGAAAAATGTGACTAAGTTAAGGATCATTCAGGTATATCATAAATGTGTCACACACATTTTGTAAGACGTAAGTGGCAGGAGATTAGATAGAACGAGAACAGAAGACTCAGCCCCACAGAAGAGAGGGTGATTGTAAATCAGACGCAGAGATTGGCATGATGTGGCCACAAATCTAGGAATGCCAAGGAATGCTGGGCAGCCACTAGAAACCAGAACTGGCAAGGAACGGATTCTCCAACTAGAAGCTCTGAAGGGAGCATGTCCTTGCCAACAACTTTCTTCTGGACTTCTGGCCTCCAGAACTGTGAGGGAATAAATTCCTGCTGTTTTAAGCTACTAAGGTTGCATAATTTGTTACGGCATATCTAAGAAACTAATACGGAGCTCTGCTGCTTTTCCTCTCCATCTTCCTCTCCACCTAATCTTGATCTGTCAAAAGCAATGGGCTTATCAGATGTTATTGTCTGGTAAACTGAGGTTTCTTGAAATTATTTTCAGTTTAGTCCTAGGCAATTCCAGACATGTCTTCTGCATGTTGTTTGTTCTACCTTGATGGCTTGGTATGTAATGACACATTTGTTATGCTAGTTCTTATATTTCAATACTAATTTAGAAAATAATTTTATCACTTGTCAGTTTTGGGCAATTCATCTACATTGATCATATTCGTTGGAGGCAACAGAGATTAGCAATTCAGCTAGGTACTCCTTGGGTAGCTAGGTCACCCACGAGCCACGTAACTTGGAGTAAGTACATTAACCTCTGGAAGCCTCTGTTTATTTATTTAGAATATGGGGGTAATAAATGTGATATTTAAATTAGTTAATATTTTCTTAAATTAGAAGCATTCCTGGCATATGCTATATATTTGCTAATCAATACTGGATTAAGAGCATGCGTTTTTCATGACTTACTTGGTTTAAATCTGGACATACGAAAGTGGTAGGCAGAGCAATAGTATCCCAAAGATGCTCATGTCCTAATTCCCAGAACTGGTGAATGTGTTCTCTTATAAGGTAAACACTTTGCAGATGTGAGTAATTAAGACTGAAATGGGATGATATACTATATTATGCAGGTGGGTCCAGTGTAATCTCATGGGTCCATTGAAGGGGAGAATAGCCTAAATTTTTCATGTGACCCCAATGTAATCAGGAGGGCTTTACAAAGGGAGGAGAGCAGTAGGAGAGTCAGAAGTAGGGAACAAGATGACCGAAGTTGGGGCGCCTGGGTGGCTCAGTGGGTTAAAGCCTCTGCCTTCGGCTCAGGTCATGATCCCAGGGTCCTGGGATCGAGCCCCACATTGGGCTCTCTGCTCCGCAGGGAGCCTGCTTCCTCCTCTCTCTCTGCCTGCTTCTCTGCCTAGTTGTGATTTCTCTCTGTCAGATAAATAAAAATTAAAAAAAAAAAAAAAGATGACCGAAGTTAAGGTTGGTGCGATGTTGTGTCTGGTTTCGACGCTGGAGGAAGGCCATTTGATGAGGAGTACAGGTAGTGTCTAGAAACTTGAGAAAGCCGGAAAAGAGACTCTTCCTAGGGCTCCCAGACTGGAATTCAGCCCTGCAGACACCATGGTTTTAGCCCAATGAGACCTATTTGTTTTTCTGAGTTCCAGAACTATACGACCTAAATCTGTGTTCTAAGCCCCTGAGTTTGCGGTAATTTGTTACAGTAGTCAGGGGAAGCTCATAGAGATTATAGAATGTTTAAATAAGTGTTTCCACCCCAATATCTTTTTGTTTTTAATTGAAGAGGATAATATTGTGTGCCTTGTGGGGTGTCCTGTGCATTTTCTTATGTTTTTCTAAGGTAGCTCTCTGAACGCTAATACTGCTGGATAATACGTAGCATGCACGTCTTATTCCAGAAGTCTTCCCTGTTTGTGTCCTCCTCTTGGCATCTTCTCACAGTTTTTCCAGGTGGTCCAAATCTCTAGCCCCCAAGAATGGCAAATCTTTGCCCTTCCTTGCAGTAACAGGAAACTATGGTATATAGCATAAGTTATGAAAGCCGGGAAACTCTCTTGAATGTGCCCTTTCGAAGGGGTTGCCTCTTTGCCTCTCAGACTCTAAATTGAACCACTGTGAAAGGCAGAGTCAGGAGGCCTTTAAGGAGGTGGGCGTTCTGCATGCCCTCACCAGGAGGAACCATGACCTTTGGTGCTGAGCCAAACCACAAATACGTCTGCCCAAACACCCGCAACTTGCTATAGTGAAGTATAGAACTTTTGCTTGGTGGTAGCCTTAGCAACCAGTTGTGTTTAGCCAGTCATGATTCTTGGTAAACAACTGATAATAAGGTTTTCGCTTTCTCCTTTTTCCAATTAAACCCTAAATTTTCCTACTGATGGGACACAATTTGGTTGCCACCTGGATCTGTGCTCCCTGGATTGCAATTATAGGATCCAAACAAAAGCTTTTGTTTTATTTTTTTCAGTTCTTTTTTTTTTCCCGTCAGTTAACACACGTTGAAAGCCTCTTTCTCCCAGAAGTTTTATTCCTGTCACTTAAGTTAAAGACTACATGTATTTTTTTTATTATTTTACTTTATTCTCAATGGTTACAATCACTTAAAATAGATTTGTACCAATGTTCCCATACCTGTAACGAAGAGTTGATTTGATATTTTTGTTGGCATCCATTTGTTTCCTTTTTTAGACTTGATAAGTACAGGATCCTAAGTTAAACTGAATTTCAGGTAAACAATGATATTTTGGTATAGTACATCACATACAATATTTGGGACTTACATTGAACTGATTTTTTAACTTATTTAAATTCAACTTGGAATCCTGCATTTTTGTTAAGTCTGGCAACTACATTTTTTGGCACAACCTTCTGATTTCAGGCTTTGTTCTGCAATTTAGCTTTCTATAATGAAAATCTACATTAAACCATTTTGTCAATTGAGAGAACAGTCTTTTTCCAAATTACTACTTACAGAAACTTAAACTTGTAAAAATATCATCCTTTATGACTACTACATTCCAGCTGTTAACTGTGATAGTATAAATAACAATAATAACAGCAATAACCTTTGTAACAGAAAAACTATTAGCACTTCTGATTTTAAAACACTGGTAATTTGGGGAAAAAACCCACTATAATTAGAATTTGCAGATAATTCAAATTCTTGTCTTTGAAGACTTGTTTTTTAATGATTTAGCTGGCCTATCATGTATCAGTTTCAGGTGTATGGTATGATTTAATATGCCTATAGATTGTGCAATGATCCCACAATAAGTAGTTAACCTCCATCACTGCATTCATTATAAACTTTTTTCTTTGAGGACTGTTAGGATCTCAATAACTTTCAAATACACAATACCATATTTTTGGTAACACAATCGTTACCATGTTGTACTCTCTATCCCAGGACTGATTTATTTTATAGCTGGAACTTTGTGCTTTTCGGCCCCTCCACTCATTTCTCCATCCATCTGCCCATGGACAATTAGGTTGCTTCTGTATCTTTCCTACTGTAAATACTGTTATAGTGAACATGGTGTGACTGTATCTCTTCAAGTTAGCATATTTTCTCCTTTAGATGAACACCGAAAAATGGAATTGTAGGATTGTATGGTGCTTCTGTTAATTGGTTTGAGGAACCTCCATACTGTTTTCCCTAGTGGCTGCACCATTTACTTCTCCACCAACAGTGTACAAGTGTTTTTCTCCACATCCTTGTCTATATTTCTTTCCTTCGAAAGAAATTCTAACAGGTGTGAGGTAATAACTCTTGGTGGTTTTGATTTGCGTTTCCCTGATTAGTGATGTCAAGCACCTTTCCATGTGCCTCGGACTAACATGTCTCTAGCAAAATGTCTGAGTAGACCTTCTACCCATTTTTAAAATCAGATTTTTTCCCCCTGCTACTGAGTTTTAAGAGTTCTTTATATATATATTTGGATATTAACCTTTTATCAGATAAAGGATTTGCAAATATTTTCTCCCATTTCATAGGCTGCCTTTTCATTTGGTTGATGCTTTCCTTTAAGTAGGTAGTTTGTTTGATGTAGTCCCACTTGTTTTAGTTCTGTTTTTGTTGCCTTGGCTTTTCGTGTCAAATATAGTTTTGTTCAAGGGTGTTGAAATTAGAAAAAAAAATTAAAAATATCTATTTAAAAATATCTATTTAAAAAGGGTGACCATTGGAACAGTTATTAAGTGAATCCTCATATGGTCTCATTTTAATCAATCTTCAAATCAGTCATCAAAACTATCAAAATGTTTATTCTGACTTTTTAAAAATGGCACACCTTAATTTATAAAGTGTATAATTTATGTCAATTAAATATCAATGATACTGAGTAAAATTGGGATTAACATTTTTTGTGTACAAAAATATCCAACAGCTTCAAAAATGTGAAAAACTTTACCTCAGAAAAGACTTCTGAATGAAGTTCTATTAAAAATATATATATATATCATGCTGAGGAACTCTAACTGTATTGAAGATATAACATTATTACATGTAGGTCAACTCCTAATTCTCCTGGTAATGCTGCATTTAATCATGCCTTATTCTCTAAGCATAGCTGTTGACTTTACCAAGCACCTAGGACTCTAGGTCGTAATAAATTAATTTTTAAGTATAGTTGATTACTTCACAAAAGAGAAACTAAATTTAGGTTCATATTTCTTAGCTCTATGACAGCTATGTGTCCAAGGTCATGGCCTACGTACGAGTTCACCTCTAATACGTGGCCAGTTCAATCATTTTGAACCTCTGCATATTGTCCGTTAATTGAGTCATTCTGTCATTCAAATGAAACCAGATAGAATGCTGATCCGTTTAAACACCTTTATACTATAAAATTTCTAACAACCGAGAAACTCATTTCTCCGATACGGATTTTTATAGGAGCCTTGAACAAATATTTGCTCCCATTTATTTGACATGCTTAAGTTCAAATTTAACTCTTCCTGAACGGCTGCTTCTCATTTCAAACTATAAAAAATAACAAGCCTGTGGCAGCGTACGCAAGTTCTCCATATTGACGACAGCTGAATGAGAACTCAAACTTCTAACTCGGGTATTAACACACTTCAGAATTGCTCCAGTTTGTATCTCTGTCTAGAAATCTTCCAAGTGACAACTATTCTATCACAAGGCTTAGACCCCCCCCCCCCAATGACTATGGCAATATTCTGTGTGTTTTTCTGCTAGTACAAGTGAGTCTAGTTTTTCCATCTTGCAGCTTCTCAAGGTGTCTATGATCTTCCAGATCAACATAGGGAAAGTTTTATACTGCTTGTTGTGAAGAGCCTATATCTAGCATTCTGCTTCTCTTAATGACCTATTGTAATACTGGGGCCATATGTCTAGTGATAAATTGAATTAATCATGTATTGTTTTATTCAGCAGCTAATTCTTCTCAGGGCTTCAGTGATCCATTAATCTTTTTGTATTAAGATAGTAATATGGGAGTATGTAATCAGATGATATTCCCTGTATTTTAGATTCAGATGCAATGCATTTATTGCTGAAGGCAGCTTTAGCAAACTCTAGGCTATATTTTGCATGTTAATCAAGTTAGCAGGAAGCCATTGCTATTAACTTTTATGCACCCAGCAAAAAATCTAAGTATATTTATTACTGCCAGTTTTGTTTCTAAATTCCTCCTTTCATTACTAGAGCACCATAAACCTGTGTGCCCATAGCTTTTTATGGAATCCTTCACTTTGTATTATCCAAGATGTGTCTTTTCCATTAAAAAAAGTCCCATTTCCAACTTTGGTAAAACATAGGAAAGTATACTTAGAACACTAGGTGAATGATTCTAAAACAAAACAAAACAAACAAAAAACACCTTAAAAAATGAGTATGTTTTCCCTTTTGGAATCATTTGCATGTTAACTAAAATGCCTTTTTGGATGAGAAGGAATGGTCTCCCAATATGTTAGAGACCAGTCTCCGAATAACATATTCTACCTTTGACCCAAAGATAAATTGGCTGTTTACGTGCTGCTATATACCATTTTCAAATTTGCATGGGTTGAGCCCGTACCTTATACCGTGGTAGGGGGATGGTGAGTAAAGAAAGGTAGAGAACAAAGACCAGGGCAATAAAAATGAAAATAGGTTTTTGGAATTGGTCTATCTGGTTTTGAATACCATATATTTGTGTTATTAGCAAGCTCCTAGCTTCTCGGTTCTGAGATTTCCTTTTCCACATCATGGGGATAACTGCATTCCTCCAGAAAGCAAATTGTGAGAATTAAACGAAATTCTGCAAATGAAGTAAACAAAGTTCCCCATCTCTCTGCACACCTACTCCTGCCAATGGTACTTTCACTGGAAGGTAATGGAACACTACATTAAACCCTGTCACAAACTGTCTAGTGTGATGGACTGCTTCAGAGCTGGGTGATTTAGGGCATCAACGACTTAAGAGATGGCAGCTCTTTTTTTCTTTACTGCTTTGTTATCTTCAGTTTGTGTCTGTTTTTATATACAGTACGAGTGAAAGCAAATGACCAAAGTGTTAACTACTGGGGGACCTAGAGAAAGCTGAATGAATGTTGATAATTACTAGAAAGAGTTAAGAGTGAAAGAAAATGGTGTATATGAGAATTCTCTAGGAACTGATTATGTTAACAATCTATGAGACGACACCTTTTTTGTTTGTTTGTTTCTGATTCTTTTTATCAAAGTATGGAATTAACTTTTTCAATAATTGTCTATAAGTATATAATAATTAGCGAAATTTGTTTTTTTTTGTTTTTTTGTTTTTTTTTAAAGATTTTGTTTATTTATTTGACAGAGAGAGATCACAAGTAGGCAGAGAAGCAGGCAGAGAGAGAGGAGGAAGCAGGCTCCCTGCGGAGCAGAGAGCCTGATGCGGGGCTCGATCCCAGGACCCTGAGATCATGACCTGAGCCGAAGGCAGCAGCTTAATCCACTGAGCCACCCAGGTGCCCCGCGAAATTTGTTTTTGACAATGACTTCCTCTAATATAATTTAGAGTAGTTTAAAAAATATGGATTAAAATACAACTTTTTTTTTTTAGTTTTTTTTTAGAGATAGTAAGTGCACGGGGCAAGGGCAGAAGAGGAGGGAGAGGAAAAGAGACTCTCAGGCAGACTCCCTGCTGAGTGCAGGGCCCAGCACTGAGTTCGAACTCACACCCTGAGGTCAGGACATGAGCTGAAACCAAGAGTTTGATGCTCAAACTGACTCCATCACCTTGGCACCCCAATACAACCAAACTCTTGAAAACCCTAAGTATATAAAGACTTCTGGATCAATTTTTTATGTAAATATTATATTGAGGTAAACATTTAGCAACATAACATATATTTAAATGTTTGGTATTTAGCAGATTATTTGAATCAAGTAAGTTGAAGGTATCAAAATATCAACTTTAATGAGAAATTAACTTATAAAACATTGATAAAAATATTTTCCTGGATAAATAGCACTGACAAGTTAACATTGTATCATCTATTCATACCTTAAGAATTTCCTACATAGTATGAAAACTGTACACTTATGTCTTTGTAAACCACTCCATATTTTGTATAGATTTTTTTTTCCTACTATAGGGGGAAAATGGCTAATTACCTGCATTCTGACTGTTTCTAACTAGAAAACTCTAATAAAATCTCCTTAGAATAGGGGCGCCTGGGTGGCTCAGTGGATTAAGCCGCTGCCTTCGGCTTGGGTCATGATCCCAGGGTCCTGGGATCGAGCCCCGCATCGGGCTCTCTGCTCAACAGGGAGCCTGCTTCCTCCTCTCTCTCTCTGCCTGCCTCTCTGCCTACTTGTAATCTGTCTGTCAAATAAATAAATAAAAAATCTTAAAAAAAAAAAAAAATCTCCTTAGAATAAAGATTTACTATAATCTTCTCAAATACACAGAATATAAAATATCTTTTCTACTTGGATAAATATATTACTTTGTGTGATCTGGATATCAGTTTTTTTTTTTTTAAGATTTTATTTATTTATTTGACAGACAGAGATCACAAGTAGGCAGAGAGGTAGGCAGAGAGAGAGGAAGGGAAGCAGGCTCCCTGCCAAGCAGAGAGCCCGATGCAGGGCTCGATCCCAGGACTCTGAGATCATGACTTGAGCCAAAGGCAGAGGCTTTTACCCACTGAGCCACCCAGGCGCCCCTGGATATCAGTTTTGATTACCCCTTACAAACTGAGTAATAGAAAAAAGTAGATGAATAATTGATAAAACTTTTTATTAAGTGACAACCTTTATAATTTAAAAGGCAGCAACATCAAAAAGTATTCTGTATCTGTACTAAATAGTCCATGTTCAATTATATATATAAATATATATAAATAAATATATGTATAAAATATGTAAATATAGGTTATAGAAAGCCATCCTCAATCCAGTGTATCATGCAAGTTTGTATTATGGGATAGGCATTTGCTAGGTGGGGAGGATACAAGAATAAGACACAAATCCAAACTCTGTCTTTAACTTTACTTTTTCAGTGTTTGATCTTGCTTGATAAAATTGCAAGTGTGAATAAAAATGACTAAACTATTTTGATCTGTTGTTGTTGTTTTTTTCCAGGCCATTTGGATTGGGAATAAAGAACAAAAACATCTTCATAAGAGAACAGTTATCATGAAAGACTACAGTGTAAAAGGTAAGTCAATCATTGCTCTCCACTTCCCTGCTGGATGGAGGTAAGAGAATTACTTATTCATTAATGCAATTAATATTTGAGAGTCTTATAAACAGAACGCATTCTTAGGATGAGTTTGTATCTCAGATAACATGATGAAATTGTTTAAGCATGAAATGGATTTGACAGCAGAGAGCCCTATTTCCTTTTTAAACAAGCAATGAAATCTGTCCTATTTGTAGTAAAACTCTTTAGAATACTATAATCATTATCCAAATACAGACCAAAGATTACTCAATAAAAAAGTATTCTTAGATTTCTTTTGTTTTAACGTGAATACTACAGAATCAAGCCCAATTTACTCCCTATCTTTGGGTACAAAAATTCCTGTATTTATATGTGCAGTGACCTCTAATGCTAGCTACCTGGAGCTAGGCTAGACCTCATGGGTTGGGGTAGGCTTCCACAAAGTAGCTCACACTTCACACAATAGCCACAAAATTGGGGGTTCCCCGAAGCCACCCTCCTTTCTAACAGACTGAAATTCAGGGGTTCCCAATGGCCTTTAAGTATTCATTATAATAATTTATAGAGCTTAGGAAAGCTATACTTAATATTATAGTTTTATCAAAGTAAAAAGGCTACAGATTGGAACCAGTCAAAAGGAAAGCTGGTTAATATAAGATCTGAGAATGTCCCAGATGAGGTACTTACATTGTCTTCTCCCCATGGGTTTAGGCTATGTCATCTTCCCAGAACATTAATCACATTGACCTGTAACAATATGCATGAAGTATTGCTAACCAGAGCAGACTACAATAGCTTCAGGTGTCCAGAGCTTTTATTAAAAGTCGGAATTAATTGACTTGATTGTGAAGTTGAACTTGATCTCCCCTTCCCTTCTTCAGAGATTGGACTAACATCATATGACTCAAAGTACCAATGCTCTAAACACATGGTTGACTTTTCTGGTATGGCCAGCTATGGTAGGGAGTGATTTCATCTTTGAGATCCCCATTCTGAGTCATCTCATTATCAGAGACTCTTAGGTCCCACCATGAATAACAGACATTACTATCAGGAAATGTCGAGGATAGAGAGGAGGCTGCCTCCTGGAAATGTGAGATAAAGGACAGATAAAATATCATGTAATAGTATCACTTTTAGCAGTTCCATCTAAAAACCCAAACAGCCTCCGTCTCTTCAAGAAATCTTCAAATGATTTCTTGAGCTGTTCTAAACATCTCCCACCCTCCCGATTTCCCCAGTTCTTCCTGATCCTTTACCACTGACTTCCCTGCCTACAGAATACTTTGAAAATTCTTTGATCTGTCCATTAATAGAAACCTTAAAATATGCTTATTCTACTTTAGCTTCTAGATGTTATTACTACAAGGTAGGAACTTGTTGTGCCTTAAAGCTAATTTGATGTTTTATATTTAATATATTTACTTATCTATTTATCATATATATCCATGATATATGTACAATATTTTATATTTGATATATGTATTTATATGTGATATAATTTACTGTCTAGGGGTCATGCATTTTTTTTTATTTACTCGCCTTCTAATACTTCATGAATATATTACCCATGTATCTAGAGTAGTGTTTGGCATATGGTACTCCCTAAGTGTGCATGGCTTTAGTGGCCTAACAGCAAAACCTCAAGGACCAAAGATGTTTTAATTTCCATATTTGGGAGCATTTGCCAAGACTCATCACAATACAGGGTCTCTAAACGTAGGAAAAGGATTGAGGTACTGAACAGCCAAAATGATAAATGTCCAATCAATCCAATATTGCTACTATAAACAATATACACCCATATTTCCATATATATGGTTCCAGATATAAATAGCTTCACTTAATTCAACTTTTCCTTAAACTAGTGATATTCTCCCCTTTGCCCTCAGGCAGCCCAAAGTTTCTTTCTGTGTCACTGTATCACTTTCTGTATCTAGCTGCAGGCTGAGAGGAGTCCATTCCTCCTTATGTATGTCTCTATAACCTTAAATGATGAAATGATACAGTTATCCAATACCAGCAAATCCATACGTACATATTGCAAGGAAAGAAATACAGAAAATTTCAACCATGTAAGAAAAAAAAAATCAGAAGTTGTAACTTGTTCCTGAAACTGGTCATGAGGGTTTGCTAGCTTTTATGTTCTGTCTTTTTGCATTTACTTAGCATCTAAACTGTCTTTTAACCAATGAGTCCTTGGACATTCTGCTTTTAATAAGTTTTCAAAACTTTTGGTTACATTTTAACATTGGGTATGATTGTATGATTGTACAAGTAGGCATGCTGGTGAATCATCTAGATTCTATTCCTTCGTTGATTAGTATAATAGCATTTGAATTTCCCTTGTCATGGTCAAACATCATAATGACCCTGAGATTTTTTGTTGTATTTGATTGATCCATTGAAAAGAGAAACTAGAAATTGTGATGTGGCCTCTGATCAAAAGATACCTCTCACCACCGTTGAAATGATAGGGTTTCTGAAACCTTAACATCACCACCCGGTATTGGATCAAAAAGAGAAGGGGGTGGGGGGCAAAACAAAGCAGCCAAAAAATTCATTTTAAAAAGAAGCCAGGGCTTTCCTAATCAATGTATTTGAGAAATGATCCTGATGTGTAGCTCGCATCTATACGTCCTTATATGAGTAGCTCTTAATAAAAATGTGCCTTCATAAGTTAAGTAGCTTCTTTATGGTACAACAAAGTTTTGGGTACCATAATATTATGTAGCATTCATTCTTTGATCTATGTAACTAAAACCACTTTTTAAGAAAATAAATGGTCCTAACTTCTTGAGCCTGAAATTCCAGTCCATTACCTAACTAGTGAAACCATATATATATATATATATATATATATATATATATATATATATAAAACTTCATTTCTATCTGGATTCAATTCTTTCTCAATCCCAAATATTCCTTAGACCATTGCCAATTTAAATTAGCAAATCTCTGTAACTCTTCTAGAATAAAATACTTCTTATAAAGTTTCCCAGGATACTTTGTCACCTAAATCTAATCTAAGCCTACAAGACTTTGTAGACTATGCCTTGATAGGGACGGCAACTTGTTTTCCCTTACATGGAACCCATTTGTGTGGTAAATTATAGCACATCCAATCAAGACAAGAAATGAGCTGTCACTCAAGGAAGAAGGGGCTTCTCTAGTTGCCAAGAAAACATTACAGTGTTGGAAATAACACTACAAGTCCTTAATCTCTTTTGTAATTCTCAGAGTCTCTTACCTGAAAACAATCCAAATCTTCACATAGGAGACCTGATGAAGCTGCAGGTCACATATCCTCTTCCTTTGGAAATAAACCGGCACTGGTATTTGCATAAAGTGTTCTTGCTCTGCATAAAAAGTATGCTTGCTCCACATAAATAGTATTCTTGCTCTGATATGTTATAAAAATTCTTTTAAAACAAATCTAGGAATGTCCTATGAGTTAGACTATTTATGCGAAGAATTGAGAGAGTTCAGTTTCTTCTTTATGGTTATTCAACTACCCCATTCTTTAGCCATGTAATTCTTGATGGCTTTTAAAGTTTTGCCTTTGATGGAGAATTCATTCTAGATGTTCCTGAAAAATGTGGTTAACCTTCATTTTGTTGCATATGTGTACAATATTCTAATACTTGATTATTAACTGCTTTATACTTCTCTAGCCCTAATTACATCAAGGATCCACTTCTTTGAACTTCTAATCTTCTGACTATTCAGGTAGTCCCAAATAAACTGATCTAGAGAATAAATGTGTTGAGACTGGATACTTCCACAAGATTCACTGAAAGAGTAGGGAATTGGCCTAAGGAAATAGGCAGGAAAAAGGAACGCTATGTGCCAAAAATTATGCCTAAAATACTTTACCAAAAAGTGGGTTATTTTCTCTGTCGATAATCGTTTGATGTCTCTAAAAGTGCTAACATCCCTCAACACAGTATCACTTTGTGGAACCGGAATGAATTCCCCCCAAATATTTAACTTTCTGGTTCAAAATATTTCTATATCTACCCCTGTTATGCTTATGATATGAATAGCCTGTTAACATAGGAGCAAAAAAGAAAAACAATGCTTTTTTATAATGTGTTGGGGAAACCTAGTTTCAAAGATATAACCCAATGCTCAATTTTACTAAATTATAAAATATTACAGAAAATTAGGAAACCTATCTTAATCTGAAGTAGAAAACAATCCATTGACTGTAAATTGTTACAATCTCTGTAGGTTACATCTTCTATCATATGTTTAGGGAGCACTTAAATGGCCAGCTGATCTGATGTTTAAATACTTCTTAAACCCCTTATATAACTGCCTAGAGGAAAGTTCTAATACTACTTAATAATATGGCATGCTTTTCAATATTTCACTAGAATCACCTAAAACTCCAGAGAAATCATATTCTTTATGGGTTCCATAAACGGTGTCATTTTTAAGAGCACAATTTCAAAAGGCACATATGAGAATATAGTGATATGCCAAAATCTGTCTGGGATATTCAAACAGACACCTAAATCTCCAAGGGGCTGGGTAGAGGTCAACATTTATACAATATTTATAATAAAAAGCCCAAGAAACATCTTGCCACTATTACATTTCATGTACATCACTACATTAACTGCCATGAAGCTGACACTTTTACTAGCTGAGATATTACTGCTTCAAAATCAAACTTGAAACCAAAAGCTTTTTCCTGCTTAGAACAGAATACCCTGCAAAGACCATCAAGTATATTTCAAGTTGCTTGCTGCTTTGTTCTGCTAGAAATACTTCAATATTCAGGTGACATAAGCGAATTCTCTGAAATCAATGATAATTAGCTAGCTGTTGTTAAATTATACACAGCACAGACAAATCATCTTATCATAAAGGGGAGAACGGTTAGCATTTTAATGGAGCAGGGTGTAAATGGTGGGTGTGTGGGTAAGTCAGGTGGTAGAGTAAAAACTGTATTTGTTGAGAAGCTGGAGATGTGAATTTAAACTTGAGAGTTCGTCTTACCCTTGGGATCTAGGCCACATGTGTACAGAGAGGTTCTCAACTCTAAAGTGCAGATTAGACCTATTCAACTCTGAAGTATTATGCAAATATAATTTGTTGAAGCTATACTAAAACGAGGATGGAAATTCTGAGTTCGAATTTCATGTTATGAATAGAAGAAATAATGTACCTCTCCTAGGATACCATATGGCACATAACAGCTACCCGCTTAATGTTTTTGTCATAGAAAATAATGACAAAGTCCCAATCTCACAGATACTTGATTTTATTAACTGTTGTAGATAATTATGCATTGTCACAACTTGCTATAAAGATAAAAAAATTCAAATCTCAAATTCTAAATTATAATGACTCCTGGGAGGTGAGATATTATTGATCTTAAAGTCAAGAAATTATGGGGAGATAGCAGTGTAGGCAGGCCCTACAGCCTGTCTTGCCACATAAACATCAAACAAATCATGCTAAATTTTCAGAATCTCTGCTAGACTCTGGAAAATGGGCTACAGCAACCAAGTGAATGGTTTTCTGGGGCTGGGAGGGTGATAGGGAATGAGCGCTTATTGAGCTCGCGCGCACGCGCACGTGTGTGTGTGTGTGTGTGTGTGTTTTGAGGGGGTGGTAAATAATATGAACTGGAAACTGGTAGTGATTATACAGCATGGTAAGTATATTACAGTCCACTGAATTGTATATTTTAAAATTGTTATGAGAAATCTTATGTATCCAATTATGAATAATAGGACAATATAAAACTAATATGAATGACCAACACATTAAATTATGACAAACCCCAAATTTAAATGGTCTTTCTGGTAACAAATATTTAAGAAAAAAGTAGCAAAATCAGTTTATTTTTCTAGGAAATAGAACAGTAGGGAAACAGTCAAACTTGTATTAATATGTGAGCTTAACCTTGATGCAGTACTTAATATTGAAGGTTACCTGCATAGGTTATCACCAAACATGCCTCTTTTGAGGTGTGGATTATTTTGAGTTAAAGACAAAGGGAAACTAGCAGAAGCAGGGAAAGCTATTTCCTCCCCTCGCTGCCTAAAAATAAAGTATAAGATTCCCCTGTTGTTAAACCAAAAAAAAAAAAAAAAAAAAGTTTCTACTTTTCTCCAGGGAAACTTCCACTTGTAAAGTCTGTTGTGTCAGAGCTGATCAACTGAGAGACTCTGTGTTCACAAGATAATGCTTATTTACCATATGTTTCCCCTGCTCTCCTCCTAACTCTCCCGCCACTCCCGTCCATCTAGAAGCTCCCAACCCCTTTTACTTACCCTAACGTGGTGCATAAGCCTCAACCATCTCGCTGTCCCCTTAGACCACATTTCTTTGAACTTTCTCGCATAAACCTGTTTTTGTTCATTTGCTTGTGTTTTTGTTAATCTGTGTTTTATCAGTTTGGCAATATTACAAAAGTACAGACTAATATCCCTGTGAGCCTCTAAAAATCCTTAAATATCATCCAAGGAAATACAACAATATATACCAAGAATAATGTCTTGACCAAGGAGGCTTATCCCAAGAATAGCTTAATATTTAAAAGTTAATTGATGGAGATCACCAGGCTAACAAAGTACAGGAGGAAAACCATGTAACTTCAGTAACTGCAGAGAAAAGCACATGAGAATATTGAGCATGGAACCAGGGTCCTGAGAAGATACCCCGAGGCTGTTATGTAGGCGACTCTGGTGTTTAATTTCAGGTTCTAGCTGGGAATGTGTATCTGGGGGTCAAAAAGGCAGAGGAATGCTGGTGGGTAGCCCCTTGCCTCCAGAATGGATGGGAGACAGGATAAGCAGAAGGAAAGCTACTAAGATATGAATCGCAAATACGTATCTCTATCTTTTTTTTTTTTTGTAAAGATTTTATTTATTTATTTAACAGATAGAGATTACAAGTAGGCAAAGAGGCAGGCAGAGAGAGAGAGAGGAGGAAGCAGGCTTCCTGCTGAGCAGAGAGCCCAATGTGGGGCTCGATCCCAGGACCCTGAGATCATGACCTGAACTGAAGGCAGAGGCTTAACCACTGAGCCACTCAGGCGCCCCACGTATCTCTGTCTTATCACACCTCTCAGAAGCAGATGGATACCTTACATAAAACAGACAAAATGAAGGACCTAATCAACATTGGAGATACACCATGAAAGATAGTGACCAAAAGTAAACATCAGGTGAAGTAAAAACTAAAAGGAAAGAGGAGCTACTTTTTTTTTTTTTTAAGATTTTTTATTCTTTTATTTGACAGAGATCACAAGTAGGCAGCGAGGCGGCAGAGAGAGGGGAAGGGAAGCAGGCTCCCTGCGGAGCAGAGAGCCTGATGTGGGGGCTAGATCCCGGAACCCTGGGATCATGACCTGAGCCAAAGACAGAGGCTTTAGCCCACTGAGCCACCCAGGTGTCCCTCTAAATACTATCTTTGGTGCAATGTAAGCTTTGTTAAAAATACTTAAAATTGTCCTTGATTTTGATAACTTATTGTATGGGGTTAATTTGAAAATACATTAATCATGATATTCCAAAGCACTAATCAAGTAAACTATAAAATGATAGTTCATATGTTAAATGCCATTTGTTACAATATTCATAAATTCAGTGAATAAGAACTCCAAATCCACAGATGGAAAAAAAAAGTTAATATGATTATTATATTAGTTCTAAAAAGTAACATGCATTTTATATACAGAGTTAACTGTAAAAGCCTCTCGGTAATATAGCACAGATCAATTGACAGAATCTCAGATATTGAGTTTCTTAATCATTCTGGCTAAGGAAGATTTTAAAGCCTGGAGTGACAATGATCAAAGTACTTAATGATTACAGATCTCAATACCATAAAACATGAACAAATTTATAAGACGAATACAAGCGTATCTCCATGTATGCGTATGTGTAGACACGCACAAATACATTAAACAAAGGTTTTATGCCTGCCTCCTACAATGAGTCGAGCTCTGTTACTGCTACCTTTACTTTCAGGAAAAAGAAAACCCTATGTTTTGTATATACAACTATGTATGTATTCCATACAGTGTAAATATAACGTATGTAGATACGTATGTATACATATGTATAATTTATCATGCATATACATGAATTTATTCTGGCCTCTGTCATTTGTCAGTCTCACTGTGGGTCAAATAGACAATATTTTCTGTGACTTTATGTGACTCAATTGTAATAGCTTTCAAATCACCATGAAAAAAACCATTTACTAGGTAAACATTCTCTGAGGTCAACTCCATTATCAAAAAAAAAAAAATAGTGAAGTGTCTATTGTTCTCTGTAGCAGTCTCAGCCATAAATCTCTATTCTGGTAAATATCAGTGATGAGTAGTAACAGCTTTCAGTCAACGGGAGCTACAGCCATTATATGCAAATTGTTGCTTTTCTAATTTTCAAATTTCTTTATCTCAAATACATTCTCAGTGGGAGACAAGCTGGGCTTAAACTCAAAATCCACGTACTCACACTAACACCAAGTACTTATCCTCTGATATTAACTCCTTGTAAACCCACCATTTGAGCTCCAGATTATTAGCAGACAAATTGTCTTCTTGTATGATCACTCTAAAGGGATTTATCTAGTCTATTTTTAGACTTTGTTTTCCATTTGGTGAGATGATATTAATTTCTGCTTACAAAAGCAATGAGAATAATCCCAAAATGCAAAGTTGAGATAACTTTATTGAGTTTTAAAGGACATTGCATGTCTAAAGGCATTGGTTATTTTCTTAATCTTAAAACCAATAAATTTGTAATATGCTTAGGTAGAGGGTCAGCAGCATATGAATTCTTTGCAACCATTGTCAGTTGATCATTAAAAGCGGGGTAAAGAGAAAGAAGTTTCCTATTTTATTTTCTTAAGATTCTATTTATTTATTTGACACAGAGAGATGACAAGTAGGCAGAGAGGCAGGCAGAGAGAGGGGGGAAGTGTTCCCTGCTGAGCAGAGAGCTTAATGTGGGACTCAATCCTGAGATCATGACCTGAGCTGAAGGCAGAGGCTTAACCAACTGAGCCACCTAGGTGCCCCGAAGTTTCCTATTTTAATATTCTAATATTCAAACCTAATCTGACTGTGTTTCCAACTGATAAAAAATGTAACCTCGCTTTTCAGAGTAATGTAAACTTGGAAATAAATACTATCATTCAAAGGCACATGGCACTGACAAGCCAGAAAAATGTCTCCAGTGTAGCTAAATGGAGTTAGTTTTGTTTTTTTAAATGCTGGTCTCTTAGACACAAGAATCCCTTATACAACAACAGAGTGGTCTAGTGGCCGACAGTCTAAATTGCGCAAGAACATATTTTGTAAAATGTTGACTGTTCCAAAATAAATACGCAGAGCTTTCATTCATTAAAATTCTGAAGTGTATTTTACCTCTCAGAAAATTCCTTTACGCTTCTATTATTACCTGGCTAAGTCCTGGAAATCTAGCTGGTACAATTAGCACTCAGTGAACATCATTGTTCGGAAAGACACTGAGAGGATTCACACACTTTTATTACATTTCAGATTCACAGCTGCCTTGTTAACCCCATTTAACAGGTGAGGAAAAAAAGTCAAGAAAGCTTTAGTGTTCTAGCTTCGGTCTAATATCTGAAAACTACCTCTGGCCTCCTTTGTTGAAGCCTGTTCGTCAGAGCACTGCATAATCATAAAGGCTCCTGAAAGCACTGCCTGAGTATTTTCAGAAGCTCATCAGAAAGCCTATAATGTGTCCATATGCTGGAGTCTGTTAAATATGCCTCAGTACCAATACGCTGGAAGAGCAGCATATGGTTCTTTGATGGAATGTAATGGAAAATGACAGGCTGTTTGAAGATGCTCTATCACCGATTTCATGAATAATGTATTAGAGTAACAGGTATAATCAGTGTCATTTAAGCCTCCAGCCTCCAGAGACACAACAGTAGCATGAGGAAGAACCAATTACCTGTTTTGATGTTTTAAATGGGAATTTTATTTCAAATATTATTCTTCACGATTTCCTTTTTGAAGCCAGGTTCTATTTTCTACCCGAAAATTTTAAAAAGATACAGTATTTAGTAACTGAAGTTCAACTTGGTTTGTACTCTTTCGATTTAAATCTAGGAAAATTTTTTTTGAAATGCTTAAAGATACACATATTTTAAATAGCTAAAATTTAACAACTTTTATTACTTGAGCGTTCACTGGAGAAATGCTTCACATTGAGTTTTTTTTTAAGATTTTATTTATTTATTTGACAGAGAGAGATTGCAAGTAGGCCGAGAGGCAGGCAGAGATAGAGGGAGAAGCAGGCTCCCCAATGAGCAGAGAGCCCATTGGGGGCTCGATCCCAGGACCCTGGGATCATGACCTGAGCCGAAGGCAGAGGTTTAACCCACTAAGCCACCCAGGTGCCCCCACATTCAGTTATTGATGTAATTGGTAGAATCATGAAGATTTAACACTTTATAACAGGTATTAATCTGTTAGAATAAACCTTTCATGTAAGATACAGTAGAACTCTAATTTTATAATTATATCCATTTTCCCATTGATTGGTTCCATAAAACACCTTTCAGGAATCTGATGAAGTTAGTATGATTAGATATTTTAATAGAAGAGGAGATAACTGTTTTTAATCTAAATCTGTTTAGTATGAATCACAGATTCTTTTTCTAAGAGTGAGATAAATAATATTAGCCTCACAGCAAACTAGGCACTAGCTAAAGCAACTCTGACAGTGAAAATTGTTTGTTTGTATCTATTGATTAGTCAGAAGAATGAAAGGGTTGACTGTTTTAAACAGAGACGCATACAATTTATAAAGTTAATCGCTTGGGCTAAGAATCCCTGCATTCTCATTTCTAGATTCCCCCGCAATGCATAAAACAAGACTTTGCACATAATAGTCTATAGAAATACTATTCTATTAGATCACATTGAATATAAAGGTAAATGTATCTGTTAAGTGTAGTTTTTAAAGAGGGGAGAGTCATACTTTCTATGCATACTGAAAGTTAGGTCATTAGCATAAATACTCTTGCTATTAGCATGTGGCTCAAACAGTATTGCCATATTCAGTGTTCTAAATGGCACATTTTGACAACTAATTAGATCATAAAAAATAGATCACGTAACCATAACCGTTTAAATCCATTCCACAAAGGGACATTTTTCACCAAAGAACTTGATATTTATAAATTGGTAATAGATAAAAGAACTCACCAGATGTGAGGTTTTATAAAATAGGTCATCTTGTCCATCCTTCCCACCTTAATATGAATCCCTTTTAAACTGCCTTAAAAAGAGACCAGTTAGTACAATCTTTTTAGTGACAGTTGCTTAAGCTCCTGGTGGCAATTTGTTACAGTAGCAATTGGAAGCCTTTTACTGTCCAACACCTACGTAAAAGCATTTTTCTTTATGTAATACATGATACAATTCATCAGATTTAACATTCATTAAATAAATTTTATGTTCCTACCTAATCAAGTCCAGTGCTAGAAACAAAAGTAATAAGGTCAAAATAGAAATCCTGTTTTCCCTCATCTAGCTCATAATGTATGAAATTCAACTTCCAGAATATATACCACCCAAATGTGAGAGGTGCTATTGCCTAGTCCTACCTCCTTTTCTACACCCCGTCATCCTCTTACTGCTGAGGCTACTGGGTAAAGCTCGAGTGAAGACTGAGTTTTGTCAGGGTTGGTAGTACTGTTCCTCCTGGAGTTGGAATACACTAGGGGATTATTTATGGTCCGTTGGATAAATGAAGAGATCCTTTATTAAGCATGTAGTTAGTGACTTCTAGATATCACAGATAATAGTAAGCAAAACACACGTACTCTATCAACCATGGAACTGTTTATTATCAACTTAAGTCATGCATTCGTGTCAGGTGAGTTATTGTCTCAGAAGTTCTCAAAAATAGGGGCGCCTGGGTGGCTCAGCGGGTTAAAGCCTCTGCCTTCAGCTCAGGTCATGATCCCAGGGTCCTGGGATCGAGCCCCGCATCGGGCTCTCTGCTTAGCGGGGAGCCTGCTTCCTCCTCTCTCTCTCTCTGCCTACTTGTAATCTCTATCTGTCAAATAAATAAATCTTAAAAAAAAAAAAAAAAGTTCTCAAAAATAAATCTCATTCCTTTTGGGGCGCCTGGGTGGCTCAGCGGGTTAAAGCCTCTGCCTTCGGCTCAGGTCATGATCCCAGGATCCTGGGATCGAGCCCCGCATCGGGCTCTCTGCTTGGCTGGGAGCCTGCTTCCTCCTCTCTCTCTCTCTGCCTGCCTCTCTGCCTACTTGCCTACTTGTAATCTCTATCTGTCAAATAAATAAATCTTTAAAAAAAATAATAAATCTCATTCCTTTTATGTAAGATAAACAAGATAAAGACCTTATGGCCTATGTTTTCAAGTGTGGTTTACATGGCAAAAATATATGTGTACATTTGCTGCGGTGTTGATTCATTTGATTAAATTGTGGTAGGCAATGAACTGGATTGTTCTCTCTAGTGAAAAGTAATTCAACATTTTTAAACTTTCCTAATACTTTGATTAGAGTATGTGTTCGTTACAATGTGTTCTTCACATTCTGTGTTATCCATAGAAAATCACAGGTATTTCAAATTGTGGTGAACGCTCCAGAAACTATTAAAAATATGTGCCATCCTTTTGTACTTTTCAACATTAGTTTTACAACTTGAAATTCAAAAATTTTTTTCTTATGTTTGAGGTAAAGTAATATTATTTCTCAGAGCTTACCAAAGTGGTGCTTTGTTTATAAAGTGGATGGAAACTAAGATATTAGGTGCTTGTTGCAGTTTTGCCAATAACTGGTTGGCTTGGCCTCTACAAGATAAATTTTATAATTAAGAGCCTTATTGATGTTTAAGGTAAGAATGCTGGATTAAATAATCTCTAAGCAGTACAATTAGAGAATATTTTTACGATAAATTTAGTCCTCTAAAATGTATTATTCAGCGTCAGCCTGGTATCTCCTATTTTTCTCCCACGTGCTGTAGTAAATTTCCCTAGCAACTATGTCAAAGAAAACTAGAGTTGGTGTTGATCTTGACATTGCCTATGCATTTGTGAGTATATTCTAGGACAGAAAAATGTTGGTCATTATCAGTCTGGGAAATTGCACAGCACTATCCCAAACTGCCTTGTATTTACCAGTGACATGGACACACAAGTCATTTACTTCAAAGATTAATACTGTAGTGGATCCCATCAATAGGTATTTTGATACAAACTTCTGACACATTTGATCATGCAGTAGCCCAGGCAGATATGAAGTCTTTCGTGGTAGTGAATAGTTCAGAGAGGCAAAAGATCCAGACAAGATAGAACAAGCGCTTCTATTGTGTTGAGTATCTTCTAAGATTATGAGAATAATTGCCGTCACCTAATATAGGATAAACAACAGTGATACTGAAATGACTCCCAGCATCAATCCAAAATAGGTATTAAAGTCACTACTGACTGAAATGCCCTGAGATTTATGAATGAGTCAACTATGGTTGCTGTTTGATATTTGTGTTAAGAATGTTGCTAGAGACAAAATAACTGCTTTACCTGTGAAGTGGTGATTTTGATTTATCCATCCTTCTTCTCTTTGAAGAAAGAATCATTGTGTTCATGCCTAGGGCTAGGAACTAATGCCAGAAAAGGTAAGACTTTGACAAATGATTCAACATTTATTGCAATATCACAAGGTTAAGGATATTAAGGCCAAGAAGAACATA